>NC_086205.1:25908555-26508555 GCF_035770615.1 Melospiza melodia melodia | reverse complement strand
CTCTTTAATCTCCTGCATTGTTTGTCACCACGGTGTGACAAAGTGACAGCCTGCCACGCTAATTAGCTGCCTTCTGCCAGGGGAAAATTGCTCCTGTTTGACAAATAATTCAAGTTAGAGAAGGACGAGGAAGTCTGAAAACGAAGTTATTCATGCAAAGACACATCAGAGAGCACCCAGGGCTCAGGTAATTGGTGAGGGCAGGGAGGACCTCTCACCTTTCTGTAATAAATCAGAAAATTATTGAGTGGAAGGGATGAGGTGATTTTTAACAGCCTGAAATGGGCGCAGGGTTCAGAGTGTTGTTTCAGGAGCTTCACTGGTGCTGGGGAAAGTTGGGTTTCTGGAGGTTGTTGGTGTTTATTCAGCTTGAAAAGCATCTAAGCTGCTCCTGACCTCCCTTGTGAGCCTTTTAAAGGCGACTTTTCACCTCAGAATTCAGTGTTCCCATGGAAAACCCCAGGCCTGGAAAGAAGAAAGATTCAGGAGAATCAGAAAGACAAAGGAGAGCTCCAGAGCTGCCCTCCAAAAATGCTTTTGAGAGCTTCAGATGAGCCTAAATCAGTTTGTGTCCGTGAGAAAACTGCTTTGGATCCAGTCACAGCCTGGATGAGGAGTCCTTGGAGCATTTGTTTTGGGGAAATGAGAAGTTCAAGGAGCTGAGCAAAAATATTCAACAGGAATCAGAAAGCAAATAATGATTTTTGTTGCTTGTATGGCAATCAAATTGCTTTTGTCATCTTTTTTTGATATAAAATACAGCCAATTTAATGAAGTTTGGTGTTTCCAGCTTTTTTCAAACCTGAACTCCTTGCAAAAAAAAAAATTAGAAATGAATTGAGAAGAAAATAATCCTTAAATATCTGCAAAGCTGACTCAGATTTCATTTTAGGTGCTGGAATTTGAACTAAAAAAGTGGCAAATAAAACAATTCTGCTTTTGGATACTTGGTAAAAGAGGAGGAGTTGATTTTTGTGGATTGAGCTCCTATGGGAGGGCAGGTGAAAGCTGCATTCTCAGCTGAGCACTCCACGCTGGAAAATTTGGGAAAAGCAGGAATGCCTTCCCAGCAGAGCAACACAAATGATGGAAGGACCAAAGAGATTGATGGCTTGGTGGGTGAAGAATTATTAAGGGAGCTTAAATTTGAATTTCTTGCCCATGTAAATGATGGATCCCAGACATGGCAGGAGCTCTCCCGAGTCAGTGATGGATTGGGAGGAGTGAAGGAAGAGGATGAAAAGAGTGATGATGTGCTGGGGCAGCAGGAGCAGCGATTCTGGTGAGATCAGCAGGACGGGAGCTGCATCTCCTCTCTGGCAGCTGATGCTCACAAAAAAACCAAGGCAAAGAAATCTCTGGTGGATAATTATGGCTTTATCTGTCTGAGGAGAGGAGTTTACGGCTTTACGTCTGTGGATGGGAAGGTGGAAAGTAATTAGGACAAAAGGAACTTTTAGAAAAGGTTTGCTAATTTGTATGGCTGCAGAATCCTTGGTTAATTCACCACATCTAACTGGGAAGTTTTTGGCGTCCAGCTCTGACAGATTTGGGATAGAGCTGCTGGAAATTTGCTGTAAAACATTCCAGTACACACAGTGAAACCACAGCCTGGTTGGGATTTGCACCAAAATGGATTCTGGGCGCCAAAATTTCAGTTTCTCTCTCTGAATTGTGACATTTGGGTCCTTAGAAGTCAACATCAAAACTCCCAGGGATACCACTGAGGGCTGTATTCCCTGAAAAATAAAATGGGAATTTGCCCAAGTGGAAAGTGAGCAGAAGCCCAAGAAGGAACGTGGGAAATTGATTTTTTTTCCAGCTAATAACCTGAGAAACATTTATAAAGTATTATAACCAAGAAATAAGTTAACTTCTGATGAAACAGCATTAAGTTTTACATCTTTTGTTTCTCACTATTCATCGAGACTGATAATAAAATAAAATCTTTTAAAACACCTCTCAGATACTCTGTCTCTATAAAAACTAAGAAAAGCATCAAAGGAGCTCCAGGATTTTTCCCTGCCAGCTGTGAGGATCTGACAGAAGGTGTTGGGCACAAGTGTCCTTGAGCTCAGAGACAAAAACCTCTGATGTATTTATGACTTTTTAATTATTTAATGAGTTCTGCTGCAGTCCTCGCCCTCTTTCCTGATGAGCCCTGTAGGGTCAAGGCCTCCTGGAGAAACACCTGGGGATGCTGGAATTTCACCCAGTGCCAATCCCAAACCCTGTAAATTGGATTAATTACTGGAAGAACCCACAACCATCTCCAGTTTTAGCTGGAGCCACGCTCAAACGAAATTGTTTTCTTTCCTATTTCCCTTTCCCTGCGGGCAATCTGCGAGTGCATAATGTGAAATATCAGCGGGAACCGCTCCTCAGAGTGATTCAGGATTCTTTTCCAGCTCCTGCTCCCAATTTTCAGTCAATCACAGACCATAATAGGCTATTTGTCACCACGGATATCTGTATACATAAAAGATAAGTAGGTGCTGAATATCTGCTTTTACCAATGTTCCGAGCACTGCCAGTGATATATTATTTTCTTTTATCTCCTCTGTGTATCTCTGTAGCAGGGGAGTGTCACTGGGTGTATCCCAGTGCAACGGGATGGATTTTAATCAACTGCTGGGAAAATGAGATATTACAGGAGGATGAGAATGGCTGCTTGATAAAAACACCTCTTTAAAAGTAAAATTCTGCAGCGTTCTGGGGTTTGGCACCGGTGTCAAGGGCTGAATAAAAATGACATTAAAAAAATAATCGAGCTTGAGGTATTTTTCTCAGGGTAGAAAAAGCAGGAGCTATTCCAGCCAAAAAGAGGCTTCTTGGGACATCCAAGGTGAAAATAGGAATGAATTCTCTAAAAGTGCTGTAAGTTAAAAAGGTGCAAAATGACTGCGAGAAAAACTTGTGTGCTGATGCTTAAGAAAATGATGTTTTACCAAGAAAAAAAGCTCTTTATATAAAAGCTCTGTTTGAGAGAAATGTTTTTGCTTCCATTCTCCTTAAGGAATCTGCTCTGGAGTTGGAACGCTTCCAGTGATTTCTAGAGAAAACTACCCACAAATCTAAATAATGATGATTTCTTATTAGCATTTGGGGTTCAAAAGAAATGAGTGAATTCAGGAATGGAACAGTTTCCAAGGTCTCTTTCCCGAATCCATGAAAATCTCTTTCCTTTAGGCTTTTGGAGAAATCCCTGGTGAAAGGAGGCTGTCGCTACCAAAGGTAAAAAGCAGATTTTCTTCTGTGTTTTTTGAGCATTCATGAAGAGTAATGAGTGTACTCCAAGCTTAATTGGTGTTCTGACTTCCCCCCAACACAAAGACAACTTCCCCAGCTCCAGAGAAAACAAGTGTTTATTCCTTCAGCTGGCTCCCAGCTGGAGCTGAGCTCTTTGTTTCCCATTTGGGTGAGAAGAAGAGGTCCCTGTTTGACAAAGGAGCAGGGGAGAGGCTCAGGGAGGGCTCTCCCACTGGAATTTGGCTCGGGACATTTCTCTGGAATTCTCCAGCAGAGCTGTCAACTCCATTTTCCCCCTGGTGCAGTGAGAAGGACAAAAGCTCTGGGACATAATGCTGGATTTTGTTTACCTTTGTGAGAGGCTCCAGGTGGTTCTGTTTGCTCCTGATAAGTCTGGGGAGTTTGAGCTGGGTGAACCCAAAATCCTGGCTTTGGATCCACAGGATGGGCTGTTTCTCCTAAGAACAATGCACATTTTGCACACAGGGATGCCCAAAATGCTGGCTTGGAGGTGGGGATTGCAGCCTCTGCAGCCCAGGTTAAATTCAAGGAAATGAGTTTCTGGTTTGGGCCTAGTTTAAAATCCAGCATTTGGTCAACACAACTTGCTAAATCATGAAGGTTTTTCCATACCCAGATGTTTTTAACAATATCCCTGAGCTGTTTTGATCTTCTTTCCAACTGTCCAATACTTGCAGGTGCCTGCTGGCTGTAGGAGGGAACTTTTCCTTTTTAATTAAATCACTGAGATGGTAACTGAGGGCTACGAGCTCAGAAAGGATTTGTTTTCCTGGCAGTCGAGATCATGGCGAGCCTGACAAAAGCTTAAGCAGGGTTTTAGGGATGCCAACCTTATTTTTCTCATTCCCAGGAAGCTGAGCAAGTTATTTTTGGGAGGTGGATGCTTTCTGTGCTGTGGTTTTGGGGATTTTTTGTCCATGCCATGTGTGTTGAGGACTCAAGTTGTTACTGGAAAACTGATGGACAAATCCATGGGTGGGCTGGGCAGATGTGGTGCTGAACTCACTTAGTGGGGCCTGAGGGTTCATAACTTAGCTCAGTTTCAGAAAAACCAATTTATTGATAAAGGGTGGGGAATGAATTGTGAGGGGAAGCTGACGCCTAAAGAGGCTGCCTGGAGCAGAGGCTGGGCAGTGGTAAAGGAATAAAGCAGGGATTTATTAAGAGGCCTTTGAAGGATCCATCTTGTGCAGCACATGGGCCTGACTGAGGCTCTACCCAAGATGGACCCCAAGTCACAAGTTCTCATACTTTTACAAGTTTTGGTCCATTTCCACATTGGGTTCATTGTCCAATTCCAGCTCAGGCTGTGCAGTCCCACCCTCCCAGTTTCTCTCCTCCATTCCCTGCTGTTTGCACCGCTTGGGGTGAAGCTGCAGCCGTGGTGTCCTTGGTTCTGGGCTGGACAGGGATTGTTCTGTGTGCCTGAGCTGGGAGGAGAGCTGCTGGCACTGTGTGTGGGGTTCAGAGTTACACACTGTGAGAATGCAGTGCAGAAAATGAGAAATATAAAGCTAAAACTTAATGCATCAAGCAATGCGCTCAACACCCCACCTTGAAGGCCTCACCCCCCGCAGCAACTCCTTGCCCTGGTCCCCCCAGCCAGGTGACACCAGAAAACACCAATTTGATCAAAACTCGAGTGATTGCAGCCAGCAAAGTCCTGCCAGGTCCGTGGGAGTCCAAACTCTCCAGCACTGAGGATAGGAAACAGCAGCAGCCCTCATTTCACCCTTGACAGAGTTCATCATTCCAGTGCAGCACTCCCTCAGCAGGACCCAGCAGCAGCCAAAAGGAAAATAATTGTTTCTCCTTGTACAGGAACGCTCTGAGAAAAGGCCCCTGGGACTGCTCCGAGCAAGTCCAATTTTCCCAACCCTATCTAGAAAGAGTTTTACCATCTGCTTTTAGCACATCATTTTTCCGACGTTTAGGCAGACACAGGAATAAAAACCTGCTGCCCCCTCCTGGGGAAAGGCGCCTCTTAAAGAGGATTGGTGACCCCACTGCTCCCATTTGGTCTGGAATTATTGCCTGGATATTGGAAATTCTCCGTGCAGGAAGCAAAGTAGAGTGGCAACAAGAGATGAAGTTGTTTTTCCTTCGGTTCTTGTTTTATCCCTTTATTTAAAAGATTTTTTATTGAAAAAATTTGTTATTTAATGGAGAGTATAAATGACATATGTGAGTAAATTAAATTGAAGCTGGGATTTGGAAAGAGAGGGATTTTTTTCAGTATAAAGATCACAAATCAAAATTGTATTTTAATGGCTTTGTTATTCCTTTGTTCAGCTTTTCCTTAGCAGAACTCCTTTTAGGTAGAGGAAGGAAAGAAGCAGGGCAGTGAAATTCCAGCACAGTTTGATCCTTGAGTTGGGAAGGGTTTGTCCCATTCCTGTCACCTCTGAAAGGGGATAGGGAGAAGAAGAACCATGGTGGTCATGAGAGGTAAGATGAAACACCCAGTCAAAATAATTCCAGATGATGAGGTTGCATTTCCAGAATTCCCTGGCCTCTTTCCTCCCCTTCCCATAACCAACACGAGCCTGAGTTCAGCATATTAAAAAGTGTCCACTCAGATAATTACCCTTTAATTATTAATTCTTTCCCATGATCAGCTCGGGTGGCAATGGTGCAGAAAAAGCCAAGCTTTGGGTATTTGCAATCTGCTGCAGTTTGGCACCTTCTGTGTTTACCCAAGACTAAAAAAAAAATGACAAAACAGCTGTTTTTTAAAAATTGTTTATTTCCTTCCAACTTTTCCAGTCACTTCTTTTAATGCACGCTCAGGCTTGAGATGCCCTGGAGTTGCCAGGCTCTCAACAGCCCCCATGGGCTGATGCAGCTGAATTTTACTGAATTTTTATTTTTATTTGAAGGTTTACCAGCCCAACAACTTAGGAACTTTCAGAAAGAAACTGCAGATTAGTTTTAAACTAAAGAGTCTTTGCTGCCTGGTGTAGAACAGCTCAGCAGCAGTGAATTTGCATTGAGATTATCATTAAGGTAATTTAAATGTTTGGGAGCAGATCTTTCCCTCAGATACAGGTGGGACTTGGTGCCTTCTCTTTGCCAAACATCTGATTTTTAATTTTATTTATTTATATTTATAGATAATGATATATATAATATATATTAGATATATAATGTAATATATATATTATACAGGATATCATATATATAATATATATGATATACAAGATATATTATATATATTATATACAAGTTATATTATATATAAAAATATATAATATATAAAATATAAATATTTTATATTTTATATATTTTATTTTATTTTATTTTATTTTATTTTATTTTATTTTATTTTATTTTATTTTATTTTATTTTATTTTATTTTATTTTATTTTATTTTATTTTATTTTATTTTATTTTTTTATTTCTTTTGGGATTTTTATCTTTGGAGCTGCTCTTTGCTTGGCTTTGACACCAGAACCAGCTCAGGGTTGGCTGTTTGGGGCTTTTCTTCCTTGCAAATCCCTGCAGGACCTGGAATGTGCTGTGGGAATTGTTGCTCTTAGATGGAGCAGGAATTTGAGGGAAGGTTTAGGAGGCTCCAGGCTCGGGGAAAAATAAAATATGAACTAGAAAGAGCTGAGAATTTTCTCTGCGTGGCTGCAAATTTGAGCCTGTCAGTGCTGAGCCGCCTGGTAATTTCTGTGTGTTATCAAAGATGCTCATACCAGCTTTTTGAAGTCACTTAAACTGATAAACTCTGCTTCTTACTCAGAGCACAAAACTGCCAACATCAATTTTGGACACCAGGGAAGGAGGCAGTTGGAGTTTTGCTGGGGAAAAAAATCTTCTCTGCTGAAGATATCTCACATGCCAAGTTCTGGCTTGAAGCAAAGGCTCAGGCCGCTTGTGACCCTGTGGAAAATGTCCCTTAAAATGCCCCTTGAAGCACCAGTGTTTACAAAGTGACTTTGAGAAGGACTCAGAAGAAGCCCTGGGAGTTTGACCACTGAAGGATTTAGGTCAGAGCCCATCTGGAGCCCAGTGGTTCCTGCATGGATGGAAAAAGTGGCTGCAGTGGGGCTGGTTCATAAGATCTTCAAAAATATTGCAAGTATTTCACATGAAACAAGCTCTAATTGAGAGGGCTTTAAAAAAAAAGAGTGTTGTGGTTAATAAACTATTACTTAAAAAATCAAGAGGTTTAAAATTATTCAAAGCAATTTTGCTTGAGAGAGATTTTCATGTGAATTGATGTTATAAGATAAATGATACGAAATCTGTGGCAGATAAATTGTGCTAACTTCGGGCACAGCATTTTTTTTTTATTATTTAAGTACCATAAAAGCATCAGAAGTCTAAATAAGATTATAATTTTCCTGGATCATTTTGATATTTGGATAATCTAACTGAGCCCTTCTCCTTCCAAAGGGATCAGCACACCCAGGGCACCAAGGAATTTCTGCTTTTCGTGGCTTTTCCAGGTTGTTTTGCTGTCTGAATGATTCAGTTTGGTGTTGTAAACACAGGTTATCCCTGGCAGCTGGAATCTGCACTGATCCCAGAGTGTCCCAGTGTGGAACAAGGACTGAAATATCCCTGATGGGAAGATGCTCAGCAGAGGAAAACTTCTGTTAACACAATTTTGCACTTCTCTCACGGAGGCAGCAAAATCCTCTGCTGAAGGGACCTCCAAATCCATGGCAAAAATAAGGAATTGAAGCTTAGTCTCCACATTTTGGAGGTGTTTATTTTCCCCCAAAGCCATGTTAAGAGCAGGAGAGTGATAACACAATGTTCCAGGCAGAATTGCCACAGAACATTTGGAATGCTAATTACTGCAAAACTTATTTATATCCAGGTTTAACTTCCAAGCTTGCTCCTTAACTCTGGAAAAGTAGCTGGGTTTGCTGCTTGGACACATCTGAGTTGCAGCAGTTGGAATTTCAGCAGGTTTTTCTGGATTTAATAAATCAGGATTTCCCCAGATGAAGGAATTTTGCCTGGGATCTTGTGGAACTCAGGCACCTGAAGCTGCTCCTTAATTCTCTGTATCCCAAAAACTTCAGTGCTGGTCAGCTTAATGAGAGGAAAGTAAGGAAAATCAATCCATATTTTTTGCTTAATGAAATTAGTTGATATTAATACTTTCCCCAACAGTTCTAAAAGAGATTTGGCCCAAACAGAACCCCAAATGTTGTTTCACATTTCTAAATGGCACCAGATGAGTTTGTCAGTGTCCCAAACCCCAGGAGAGGATATGTGGGATGTGTGGGAAAGCAGGAATCAGGAATGTCATTGGGGCCAAATAAATAAATCGAACTAGAGCTGGAATGAGTCTCCACAGGAGCTGGGGGGGGAGGTGCAATGTCAGGGACAAGAAGGAAGCAAACACCATTTTCCAGCTTCAAAGCCACTGGAACTAATGTTGCAGGGACATTAATTACATGGAAAAAAATTTAAAAGGCTCAAAATGCACTTGACAGAATCCCTTTAAACTAATATAGAGTTAGAGCCTGCTAATGGCTCCTGGCTCCAAGAAGTTTCCACGATTTTCCCTTTATTTAAGTCTTAAACTCCCCAAATTAAATGCAATTGGAAAATCAGTTATCGTGCTTTGCTTTATGCTCCTGCTAACTCAGCATCATTCCATGATCTTGTTTTCCAGCCTCCAAGTTTCCCCTCTCTGTCACTGCCACAAAGTTTTGTTAGGGCAGAGCTGGGAGAATGATCCCTGTATTAAAGTGGGAGTTTAATTTCAGAATAATCTCACTTTAAATGGCTGGGACTGTTTTATCCTCAGCTCTCAATCCATATCAGGATATGAATCAAGAGAGATCCTGATAAACATTTATAGATAGGTGGATAGATTGGAAAAATCCGTTTATTCTGGAATTTTTATGGAATAAATTATTATGGAATAAAGAAAATATTAATTATTCCATAATTACTATTACGGAATAAATAAAATAAACATTTGTTTTATTTTGTTTATTCCAGGTGGAATTCCCAAGGATGGGAGACCCGCAGACCACATGGCTGTCAGAAGCAAAAAAAGCCAAAACACCAAGCTAAAGTGAAATTAAATTTTATATTTGTGGTAACAACATCATGGAATGTGTAGGCCAGCTTCAGAAAACATCAGGGATGCAGTCTAAAAAAAGGCCTTTGCAGAGCAGCCTCTGGAAAACATGGATTAAAATAAGAGTATCACCATTCCCAAATATTCTTTTTTACATCAGGATCGAGAATGTTTAAGGCTGTTTCTTGTGTACTCACTCTAATGGGGCTGCTAAGGAGGATGGAGCAGAATAATTAGAGATAAGGCACTTCTCAATTAGCTGCTACCTGCTGCTGCCCAACAGTGGACATCAATTCCTGGCAGATAATTTCATCCTTGTGTTCCTTGAGAACCTTTGGACATCGAGTGCTTGACCTAAATCTTTAATGACATTATGAAGCCCTAGTTAAATATAAAAATAATGGTTTTGGAGCACAGCTCTTTATTAAAGTTCCTTGGGCTGTGTTTTTCCTGCGTGCAGCTCAGCATGGGAATGGTTTTGTGTCCTGCTTTGGCTACAGAAATTCACTTTTAAACTCAGGCATGCACGTGCTGATGTAACCCATTGGAAGCTGCTTTGGAGGATGGGATGTAACCAAATTTTCTGTGATTTGGACAAAAAACAATGAGGATAACACATCCAGAGGGATAAATTCTGCAGGGTGATGGAGGACAGGGCTGGTTTGGAGCAGAATCCTTGGGAAACATCCACCACAGCCTCTCCAAACCCACATTCCCACCACTGCAAACTAAAGATTCCCAGCAGATGGATGGAAGAGCGGGGAAAAATGACAGTTCTGGAGAACAGGCCCAAACTTTTCAGTTTGTCCTCCTTTTCATGAAGTTTTGAGACTCTTTATGTGACATTTTTTTGCTGTGTGAGGTAAAGCAGGCCCCAGGCAAGTTTGAGCTGCAGGAGCAGCACTTGCTGACCTTGGCAGGAACACAAAGGTCAAGATTAACTTTTCATCCAGGAGAGACTGAACAAGGACTGCAATGTAGGAGGAATAACAAGGATTTTCTTTGCCATCTCTTGTGAGTATTTCTTCTTTTCATCCATTTTCCCCCTCGGAGAATATGCTGATTTCCCAGGAAACAGGTTCCCTTCACGAGGCTGCTGATTCCTGCTCACCCCTCAGGGTGAAGCCGCTGATGGCTGGAGTTGAAATGTGAATTTTATGGAAAAATAGAAAAGACACAAAAAGCAACAGATAAGGGGAATATGTGCTGTTAAATGCTTGTGCAAGGATGTCCTGAACCTCTGCCTGCATGGCTGAGCTCCAGGCATGGGAATCTCTGCAGGACATTGGCACTTTTGGGCTGTTCCTGCAGGGGTGTGGAATGCTTGGGCTTCATTAGTCCTGAGAGGATTAGGACTGTGCAGGAACAATTATAATTCAGTTTTCTCTTATTTTCAAGTAGGAGATTTTGTTATCTGCTGCTTTTCTATTTTATTTACACTGCAAACAGCATTGCTTATGGATTTTGATAATAACTGAGCTGATAAACTGATCTGCTTGGTTCAGCAGCCTGGGATTAAGGCCTGCAGGGAGGAAAGCTGGATAATATTCAAGGATTAGCTCCTCCAAGCTCAGGAGCAGTGAATCCCTGCAGGATTCAGCCAGGGAGGGTCCCAGCATTGGTTTTTCACAGCTCGGCTGACACAGAGGGACTCTGGATGAGGGATGGAGTGACAGGACAAGGGGAATGGCTTCAAACTGGCACAGGACAGGGCTGGAAGAGAAAAAGGGAGGAATTTTTCCCTGTGAGGGTGGGGAGGGACTGGATGGGATTCCCAGAGCAGCTGTGGCTGCCCCTGGATCCCTGGCAGTGCCCAAGGCCAGGCTGGACAGGGCTTGGAGCAGCCTGGGACAGTGGGAGGTGTCCCTGCCATGGCTGGGTGGCACTGGATGGGCTGTGAGGTCCCTTCCAATCCAACCCCACAATGTTTCTCTGAGCTCATGGAAGGAGTTATTACCTTTTAATCAGCATTTTCTGCATGCAAACAAACACTTAAATGCAGTGGCAGTAGATGCTAAGGCACAGCTTTGTGCTAAAGTGGCTGAAATTTTTTACCACATTTTTTTCCCCCCACATTCTAACCTGCAGGAGGTTGTAGGGTTCAGATTGCTGAGCACAATAAACCACAAACTCACAATGAACTCCAAACCTCACAAAAAACCACAAACTAACAATAAATCACAAACTCACAATAAACTCCAAACCTCACAAAACCCCACAAACTCACAATAAACTCCAAACTCACAATAAACCACAAGCTCACAAAAAACGCCAAACTCACAATAAACCACAAAAGCACAATGAACTCCAAACCTCATGATAAACCACAAACTCACAATAAACTCCAAACTCACAATAAACCGCAAACTCACAACAGACTCCAAACCTCACAACAAACCACAAACTCACAACAGACTTCATACCTCACGATAAACCACAAACTCACAATAAACCACAAACTCACAACAGACTTCATACCTCACGATAAACCACAAACTCACAATAAACTCCAAACCTCACAACAAACCACAAACTCACAATAAACCACAAACTCACAACAGACTTCATACCTCACGATAAACCACAAACTCACAATAAACTCCAAACCTCACAGTCAACAACAAACCTCACAATAAACCACAAACTCTCAATAAACCATAAACCATAAACATAAACAATAAACCACAAACTCACAATAATCTCCAAACCTCATAATAAACCACAAACTCACAATAAACCACATCTCACAATAAACCACAAACTCACAATAAACCACAACTCACAATAAACCACAACTCACAATAAACCCCAAACCTCACATGAAGCACAAGGTGAAGGTTTGGTAGCACCAATTTCCCAAGCAGTGAGAATATCTGTGACAGCAAATTACAACCAACTCTTTGGATAAATCCCTTTATTTCCCAGTCAAACATTCTGGAGTTGAGCATTTTCAAGGCTGCTTTGCCAAAGGCCTCCTGGAGCTGCACGTGCTGCTGCTTTGCCTTGCTTTTGTGCCTTCCTGACTTCCATGAAAAGCCCAACCTGTCCTGCTGTCTCTGGCCCCTCGCTGCCAGCACCTGTCAGTGCAGCTCAGGGCAGGGAATGTGGAGCTCCATTTTGGCAGGAAAAGGGAATGGAACAAACCTGGGTGTTTGGGTTTGAAAACCAGGGGCCTGCTAAGGAAGGCAGGAGCCTCTCTTGAAATGCAAAATGTAAATCCCCTCCCTCTGAATGATAAATTTGAAATTAAGGGGCTCTTAGGTAAAGATACGGGAGTAGGAATAGCGGTTCTTTATTAGGGAAATTAAAGTTAAAATGCAGTAATACAACATAACACTGCCAGAGTAAGAACATGCTGTGACCCCCTGTGTGTCAGGGTGGTGGCACAGCCCCATGCCATGGGGGCTCAGCCCTCCTGCAGTGCCAGCTGTACCCATGCTGGAGCATTTGCTCAATTTGAGCATCTCCAACTCCCCTGGGATTCATCCTGTTGGGAGAGGGATGATGGCACAGCCAGACCTGCACCCCACTGGAGGAATGGAAGTGATTTTACAGTAAACCTCAATGTCACTGTCACATTTTCTAGAAAAATCCCTTTGCCAGGATTTCCTCTCCTGAGAAGCTGAGAAGCCTCAGAGAAAAAGAAAAGAATATTATCTCATTGCTTCTCCTGTGTTTTGCTGCTTTGGAATGTGGTTGGAAATTATTTATCCAACATGTGAATTGTTTTAACTCCATGACCAATCACAGCCAACTGTGTCAGGACTCTGCAGAGTCACGAGTTTTTAATTAGCATCTTGTTAAGCCTTCTGTAAGTGTCCTTTCTCTATTCTGTAGTATAGTTTTAGTATAGCATAATATAATATAATATAATATAATATAATATAATATAATATAATATAATATAATATAATATAATATAATATAATATAATATAATATAATATAATATAATATAATATAGTATAATATATCATAATAAATTAGCTTTCTAAGAACATGGAGCCAGATTCTCAATTCCTCCTTCATCCTGGGGACCCCAAAAATACACCCCAAGAATTCCTTGTGTGAGCAGCTCATATTTATAAATCTCCAGCTTTATCTATTATGAAATGGCTTTGCTGCTGTTTCAATTTGCCCATAATTCAGTGTTGAGCTGTACAAACACCTCTCCAAGCATTTCCATGGCGAGCAGGAGCTGAGGTTTTGAGGAATTTGAGGGGAAGAATTCCTGAAATGCAGTGTGTGAACACAAGATGGCACTTGGACCCCAAGGACCGACAGCCCGCGACATTCCCGACCCTACGACAGCATTTTATTTGTATTTATTTTTGAAAAAGCAGGAGAAACCATCCAGAAACAAGGACCCATCTTGTCTGAGTTGAAGGATTTGATATAAAACTACAGAACTTGTGTGAGCTGGGAGCTGAAACTGCTTGGAAGGGGAAATGCAGCTCCAGAATATTTTTAAAGGTAAATTTAGAGTCTCTCTACTTGAAAATAAACAAGGCAAGCCTGTGGGAAGTTAACATGGGGAAATCCTAAATTTCCTGCAAAATGTAGGCCAAAAAAGGCAAATATTCACCTCTTCCCATTTAAAGTGGCAGGATTTGAATAATAAAGTAATAATTTATCTCAAACAAAAATTTAACTCCCAAAAAAAGAGGAAGAGTGAAAAAGTGAATAGTGGTGCTTTCACATCAGCATTGAGTTATGCCACGCTCACCCATTACAATAAAATGACAGGAAATGATAGGAAATGGGGAAAAAAAGGAAATTCCAGTTCCAAAATTGCTGGGACTGTGCTGGAAATCTGATTGGGCTCTAACTTCTCAACAATTATGAAAAGAGTTCCCCATTTTAATTAATTAATTAATTAATTAATTAATAAATAATAAATAAATACTTATTTATTCCACATCATTGACAAATCCTTGTCAATGATGGAATGATTTACTGCTGAGTTATGAGGGAGAGGGAAACCTGATAATGATCCTTAAAGTTCTCACGATAGGGGAAAATAGTGATTATCCTTATCCTAATTAATCTCCTGGACAAAAGGGAAAAAAAAGAGGAAAAACTGAGGAGAAAGGGGGGAAAAATGAAAAAAGAAATGCTCTGTACTACAAAAGCTCTTCTTGTCAGGGTGAAAAAGCCAATGTGAAATTATGATTATATATAATTATATTATGCAATATACTCTATATATGTATACTTATATATATCTCATGTAATATATTATTATATTATGCAATGTATTCCAATGTATGCTATATATTTAAATCTATTTATATAATATTATATATATATATATATAAATATATATTCAATCATCAGCACCCCCACAAAAATTCAAATCCCAAGTCTATTAATTCATTCCAAAAATTGTCACAAATCTCAGCACCCATTTTATAATTCCAGAATGGCAAAATTAAAATGAATGAGAAGTAAAAAATAGGCAAACAATTGGGAATTTTTTTTCCTGAAGGCAGAAAGTTAACCATAAATCTCATTAATTCTGCATTTAATCCCACCTTAATATTCAGTGTAAGACCTAAACATACATTTACAATGATAAAAATTAGGGAATTGGGGAAAAGGGGAAGAAAACTTCTTTTCCTTTTCCTTTTCCTTTTCCTTCTCCTTTTCCTTTTCCTTCTCCTTCTCCTTCTCCTTTTCCTTTTCCTTTTCCTTTTCCTTTTCCTTTTCCTTTTCCTTTTCCTTTTCCTTTTCCTTTTCCTTTTCCTTTTCCTTTTCCTTTTCCTTCTCCTTTTCTCCTTCTCTCTTTCCTATTTAAAAAGAATAAGAACTCCCATTTTTTAAATGGGCCCATGAATTGAAACCAGATCTTTTGGCTTCAATAAAAATGGTATTTCAAAAGAGAATGACTCAAAACAATAAGATAAATACTCCTGGACTGACTTTTTATAGAATATGGATTTTTTTTTTAAGTCTTAGAATGGCTTAAAGAAAAGAAAGACAAATCCTAGGGGAATCAGGGAGTTATTTTTTAATAGTTTTTCTTGTTTTCTGCATTCCCAGGGGATAGCTGAATCCTGTTCTCATCTGCACCTTCCAAGGAAATCCCACCCCAGTCACTAAAAGCCCCTCTGTTTGTGTGCACATGGGTAAGGATGATAAATCCCCACTGGGATTTTCCCTGGGAGAGCTGGAGCAGCAGGGATGACCCAGCCTCGTTTGGGGATGATTTCCATAAAGAGAGGGAGCTTTGGCTGCTTGATGAAACACAACATTTGTATGGATTGTTCTCAGCTCTGAGATGTTTCCAGATTGTGATCTCATTGCTAGCAATTTTCCTTTTCATTTTTTAAAATATTCCCTTGGGATTTGTACACACTGCAGCTGCTGACACAGGGAAAGGCAAACCCTGCCATCAATTCCCTCTCCAGCTTTTCATCCTCTTCTCCTCACCAGCTTTATTCTCATTGGAATGTGTCATTGTTATATGGAACCATGGAATAGTTTGGGTTGGAAAATATGGGAATAAATCACATAGATTCCATTTTCTTCAGGGTGGAAAATAAAGCCCATTCTTTATTCACATAACTCCTTTTTATGCAGTTTTACAGCCCTGTGTGTGACTCCCATGGGTCAGGAGCTCTCTTGCCAGTTCCTTCATTGGTCAGTAACAAGTTGTTATTCTGTATTTATTGGTCACTCCAACCCTGGTGTGTAGGTGCTGAAAAGTTGTCTGTGAGAGAGAGTTTTCATTTTTCTCAGGGTGTACAAACAGTTTATCCAGGTGCTGGTTGTTTTTCCCCAGGAATGGATTGTTGTGTTAATGAACTGCTCACACAGGATTGCTTCCACATGGGAATTGCAGAGGGCTGCCTTGGCTTAGAAGAAATGACAGCCCAGCCAGAGCAGGCCTGATTTTATGAAGCCTTTTAAAATAATTTTTCTACCTTACTGCAACAGGAGAGGGCCTTAAAAAATTCCAGTTCCATGGGCAGGAGCTTTCCACTAGCCCAGGTTGCTCCAAGCCCTTCTAACCTGGCCTTGGACGCTTCAATAATAATATTATATTATTATATTACCCCAAATAACATCAATTCTGGTCCAAACTGAGGTCTCAGATCGTTTCCCCTAGTGTTCCCATGGAGCTGGAGTTGATGGTGGTTGGGAAACCCAGGATACAGGTGGAAAATCAGCAGGAATTCCCAGGAACAGGGCAGGTTGTGCCCCACGGCCTGGGGGAGAGGGGAATGTTGGAGAGCCCGGGATTGTGCTGGGTTATTTCTGTCCCTATTCAGAATTCCCTTTGTCTGAGGCAGGCAGAGCTCCTGCTGGAGACAATGGGGATTTCTGGCAGCAGGGAATGCTGAGCAGGGCCCTCCCCGGGCACACTGCAGCTCTTTTATTCCAGCCTCGAGCTGGGTGCCACCGATATTATCAGGAATATAAAGAGCTGCTCTTTCAATTACAGCCTCCATTAAAAAACCCCAATTTTAGCTGGAATATCAGCACTTTTCCCTCACTCTGGCCACAGGTATCCCTGGCAGATTGGGAGTCCCAGGGGTGCTGAGTCCCCATCCCTTCTCCCCAGGCCTGCTGAAGTCATTGCTGGGAGCAGCCTCATGGAGATTTGCTGCCAAACCTTTCCAGTCTAATCCTCGATGATCCAAGCCTGGTCAAGAGCCCTCTTCACATGAAATATTTGCTGCTCCAGATGGCAAAGCCTGAGCCTGAGCCAACAGCAGGGTAAAAATACATTTATTTCCATGGGCAGCCCTCAGCCAGCCCAGCTCCCTGCGTTTGTCATGGACAAGAGGTTTCCTCCACAATGCTCCAAATTCATGGAGGGAGCACATGGATAAAAATGTCCTGATTTATTCCAGTGTCCCAATCAGGCAGCACAATCCATGCTGGGGGTCAGGGAATGGGCACCAAGCTGGGGCTGGGCTCTCAGTTTGTTTTATCTGTTGCTGTCCAGCCTCAGATGCTCTGATAATTCAGTATCTTTTACAACTTTCCTTCCTCTCACTGAAAAATTCCAGTTTTGGATTTGTTTATCCCCCCTTTTCAAGTCTGATTTAGAAAATGATCATTCCCTTTGTGCTGCTGCTCCTCCCCAGGAAGATGCAGGAGGGTGAGGGTGTGGAGACCAAGGGCAGAGCTCCTCCCCACTGCCACCTTCCCTGACTGCAGAACAGCCGGGAATTTCACAGACATATTTGATGAAAAATCCTTTCATTAGGATCTTTTCTCCTGAGAAGCTGGGAAGTTTCAGCTTCTCCATGTTTTGCTGCTTTGGAATGGGATTTGGAGAATTGTTTACCCAGCATGTGAAACTGTTTTTACTTGATGACCAATGAGGCTGTGAGCAGTCACAAGATTTCATTATCATTCCTTTCTATTCCTTTCAAGCCTTCTGATGAAATCCTTTCTTCTGTTCTTTTAGTATAGTTTTAATATATAATTTTATTTTAATATAATATATATATATATATATATAATAATAAACCAGCCTTCTGAAACGTGGAGTCAAGATTCTCATCTCTTCCCTCATCCTGGGACCCTCAAACACCCCCACATTTGTGAGGAACATTCCCACTCTGCAGACAGCGGGATCTGAGCTGGGATGGCACGGAGGGAGCAGCATCCCCATCTCTGGGGAGCCCAAAAGAACAATTAGAGCTGCAAACTGACTTTTAACAGAGTTCACACAGTGATGAGGAAGCATTTTTACATAATTAGGAGAACACCGGCACATTTTCTTCCTGACACCACATTTTGCATCACTCCAGTTGTTGGGGTGAGCAAGAGCTTTTTCTGCTTAGCCAATGCCTTCAGCCTTGTGTGGAATAAACATTTTCTGTGTGAGAGGAGGGAAAATGGATTCTCCTCACAGAGAGAAACTTTGCAGGATTTTTCTTGTGCTTCCTACCTTATCCCTCCTGCTGAAATTATGGATGAGGAGTAAGGAGCTCATACTGGTAACAGGAAAATACAGCCCTGGAATCAGTCCAGGCTTTTCCTTCTAAATTTACCATTCTACCCTCAAATCCACAATGTAAATAAAATGAATATTTAACTCCATGTGTGTGGACTGCAGGGATGTCCCTTAAAAATACCAAATCCAGGTGGGAGAGGGATGTTGTGCCAAGATATCTGATGTTGCAATTGGAATGGGATCATGGAATCCTGGAAGAACAATGGAATCACGGAATAACCATGAAATCACGGAAAGGATCTTGGAATCATGGAAGAACCATGGAATCACGGAAGCCAGAAGGGTTTGGGGTGGGAGGGACCTCAGAGCTCATCCAGTTCCAAGGGCAGGGACACCTTCCACTATCCCAGTTTGCTCCAAACCTTCCAACCTGGCCTTGGGATGTTGGAATCCTTGGGTTTACCTGAAGCTGGAGGGTGGTGTGGATGGAATTCCTCCTTCAATGGTTCCATTCAGACTCTCTTTGCAGTTTGAACGTATTTTTGCTGACTGTGACATCTTCTTTGGCACATGATGTGCCTGGGAAGCTGCAAAGCTCCCAATCCCTAATTTTAGGTCATTCTCAGTATCTTGCAGAACTGGAGCTTTTGAATTTGACATTTTTCCCAACCCTCCTGCCCATACAAAGACTGAATTTCCCATGGTGATGCCCTCACAATTCCCCTGTGCTGCTTTGTCAAAACCCCTTCACTTCCAGAGGTAAAATACCCGATAACCACGGTTATCAAAAT
Source organism: Melospiza melodia melodia (assembly GCF_035770615.1). Lineage (NCBI taxonomy): Eukaryota > Metazoa > Chordata > Aves > Passeriformes > Passerellidae > Melospiza > Melospiza melodia. The sequence continues at coordinate 26,489,526 of NC_086205.1, read as the reverse complement.
ATTCTCCAGGCTGGGGTTTTTTCCCCCTAAAAATGTTATTTCCACTGACTGTCCCTTTTTAATGAAAAGCAGCAAGCAGCTGTTGGAATGTAATAACATCCCAAACCACTGCTTTCATGCATCAGTGTGTGCAGGCATAGGGAGAGCTTTAATGGAATAAAAAATATTCCTAGGAAATGGACTCTCAGGCTTCAGTTATGAGAGAATGTAAAATTACATCCGCATTTTAACAAGAAAAAATAACGTTTTCTCCACTTATCTTTGTGATGGTTGTTCTTAATGCCATGGGAAGCTGTATTTTATCTTGTTCCAAGAAGTAATTTGGGTCAGGAGCCATCCATGTGCTTAGATAAATCAAAATAATAATAAGATTTAATATTATCTTGGTTTCTACAAGGGCAGGTTCATACTTTCTCTGATATTTCTACATTTTATGGAATTGTTTGGGTTGGAAGGGATCTGAAAGCTCATCCAGTGCCAGCCCTGGATGGGCAGGGACACCTCCCACTGTCCCAGGAGCTCCAGCCCCAATGTCCAACCTGGCCTTGGGCACTGCCAGGGATCCAGGGGCAGCCCCAGCTGCTCTGGGAATTCCATCCCAACCCCTCCTCAGTTCCTTCCCAAGATACAATTTAAATCTGGTTTTGGAGATCTCCCATTGCAAAGATTTCTCCCCCTTGATAATTTTCTTTGGAAGTTGCAAAGGAGCAAACAAAAAAAGCAGCTTTTCAAACAATCAGGACAAATTCTCTGATTAAGCTCACCATGCTTATCCCCCCTGCATATTTAATTAATGATTTTTCTGAGGTTGAAATTCGTTATCAGAAATGAGACTATTTCCCTGAAACAGGAAAACCACTCAGATTTCTGAGGATGTTTGAGCCCCTTTAACTTGCTCTGTGTTTCAGTGGTGGCATTTCACATTCAGGAATAAGAACAAGATTCCTAGAGAAATCCAGGGAAATTGTTAATGCAACAGAACTGGGATTTAATGCAGGTGAGAAAGGCTCTGCATTTTCAGCTGCCTGCAATTGTGGCCTAATTAAATCCTTTAATGCATCCAGAAATTAAAGGGGAGCCTCATTAGTGGCTTTTGGGCTGAGATGGACTTTGAGGTAAAGACAGGAGGTTTTGAGCTTCCAGTCCCAACTCTTGGTTGGTGTTTTAGGGTTAAAAAGTGGCAGAAATGTGAAAAGTGAATTATTTCACTTAGAAAAATGCTAGCCTTTGCTTTTGGCCTGGTCCAGGAGGGTAAGTTGTGATAATTTTCCAGTAATTTTACTTTTAGAATAATTTTCAAGTAATTTTACTTTTGGAGTATTCCATGATAAACTTGGTCAATGTGTATATTTATTAGCATGTGTATGTTTATTATTTCTCATATATATACAGTTAAATAATTTTATAAAAATTCTTTATAATATCTATATTATAAAACATAAGATATGTAAAATTGATGACATATAATTATATAATAAAATTACAAATAGAAGTTATATAAATATAAATATCTATAAAATAATATATATTATTTTGATAAATTATTTTATAAATTAGAAACATTTTTAAAGTAATATTTTATATTAATCTGTATATTTATTGCTTTTCAAAGTGATGTTGATTTAAGCATCTTGTTTGTATTTCAACTATTATTTAAATGTGCCATTTAAAACTGTTGAGGTTCTACAATCCAGCCTATCCCATGGGAAACACAACATTAATCCTTCTATCCCAAACCTGGTGCCTTATTAACACAGGAATTCTGCTCTGAGGGATAATTACCTTTGTGGGAAGGCCACAAAATTGGGATTTTATTCTGCACCTCACTTAAAAAGGAATCTGGAACCTTTTATAAAACATACAAAGCTCACTGGTTTTTCCTGAGTGAGGATTTCCTTGCAACCACAAATTGTGATTAATTACATTTAATCACCTATAAGGTGCTTTCCTTAATTAAAATACGATTGTAAACAGATTTTGAATGTTCTTTTTCAGTTTGCAGCTCAGTTATTGACCTGAACCAGAGAAACCAATGTGGGAAACCAAGCAGGAAATGTCCCTTTGATTTCCTGGTTATTGGCAATACTCTGCATAATTCCCATGGAAAATGGGGTGTTTCAGTACTTTTATCATGAAGAAAACCACCCCAAATTTAAATAATAATCCTGAGGCTCAATTAAGATAAAAAATGGGGGTATTGCCCTCCCAATGCACAATTTAAGTTTATTCAGAGTTCTGACTCATCTCCTGCATCAGCTGCTTAATATTTTGGATTTTCAAGTACAATCCTTCCATATTTCCTTCTCACATCTGACCTTTTGCATTTTTATTGTATTTTAATAACACCTGCAGTGTTGCAGTAGAAACTTTAATAAGGGGATGGTGGAAATGATTTTCCTCTCCTCTTTCTCATTCTGTTTCATTTCCTTAATTCTATAAGGAGAAAGCCTTAGAAGATACTGTAATTAATTATTGAGTTAGTAATGAGCTGTTTCATTTAGGGCTTGAGGAGATGGTGTGGTTGGGGTGGACTCTGCAAGCTCTGGGATTCCTTTTCCACAGTAGTTTTAAGGAGTTGTCTGTAATTTCTGGAGAGAGTCACTGCAGATCCAAAATAGCCCAAGCATTCAGTGATGTTTTTTCTTTAGGAAGTTGTGGTTCTTTAAAAGATTAATTCAAGAAAAATACAGTGGATATTTTCATGAAAACTAGAAGTGTCTCCCTGGAAGCACTGGGAAAACTTGAGATTGTTCAGGGTGCTGATTTCCTGCTGATTTTAAGTGTCAATTCTCAAATTTTGGTAAAAAAGGATAGAAAAGGTGTGGAAATACTGGATTATTTCTGGGCAGAGAGAAGGGAGTGGGGGGAGAGCAGCCAAGTCCATCCCTTGGAGAGGGTTAAAAGCTGTTTGTTCATCCCGTTTTTCCACTCATCCCAGCAAATCTTTGCTCAGGAACAAACTCAGTTATCACCAGTTAAGGCCAGTAGGGAGAATTGCCTGGATAATCCCAATTAATATCTGAAATACGCACTGTAGGATTTCACAGGGCATAGATACAAAGAAATTATTCTCCTTATCCCTAAAGGAGAGCCCAGCTCTATATTCCCTCCCAAGACACCTAAGGCCCACTAAAATGAAATTACTATTAATCAGCATTATTTACAATTATTTCCATTAAATCTTTGGCTTTTTAGGGTAATTTTGGAGGGAGAAAAAAGTCAAGTTGGCGACAACTGCAGCAAAACTTTCCCCATGTGTCCCCAGCCAGCAAGAGGCTCTCCAGGTAAGGCATAATGAGATATCAGAATCTTTTGGAATTAATAAATACTCCTGGAGCAGCCTTTCAGTAAGGACAGAGATGGCTCTCCAGATATCCAGGAGGGAAGATTGATGGGCTATGCAGATGCTTGTGCCATTAAAAAGACCTTCAGAAAGAAACAAGCAGGATTGCTCAAAGTGTTGTTTTAAATTAATGCCTGACTTTGAAAACAAATTGATGCCCCCCTGAGATAATTGGAAAAGTTAGAAAACAATCAGGGAAGAACAAATTGAGGCTTTGGGATGGACAAAAACCCCAGATAAAGGAAGTCTCTAAATTCTGCTTCCAGAGCATGAAAGACATTTCCCTATCTGAGGGTGGTTTTATTTTCCTTCAATTTCCTTAATTTAGTTTTTCTCCTTCGGAGGACAAACCTTGCCCTTGGCATGGGTGGGACAGAAAGGAAGGTTCTGGGTGAGGATTGAGGAGGGAGGTGGGGCAGGACCTTTCCCAGGAACTTTGTGCGTTATAAACACGTGGTATGAGAGCTGGGAACTGTTGGGAATGTTGTGGTTTAGGACAAGGGGGAATTGTTTTAAAAGTGACTGACTGCAACATGGTTTCCATGAGAAAATGGGACTTTTTGGAGTTTTTCATGGAAATATTAGAGGAATGACTCCAGAGGAGGCACCAGGATGGTCAGAGGGATGGAGGAACTCTGCTGGGAGAAAAGGCTGGGAGAGCTGGGATTGTTCACCTGGAGAGGAGAAGCTTTGGGTGAGCTCAGGGTGGCCTGGAGGAGCTGCAGGAAAGATGGAGAGATACTTTGGAGAAGGGATGGAGGGACAGGACACAGGGAATGGCTGCAAATGGACAGAGAGCAGGGTTAGATGGGATTTGGGAAGGAATTCCTGGGCGGGAGGGTGGGGAGGAGCTGGGATGGGATTCCCAGAGCAGCTGTGGCTGCCCCAGTGCCCAAGGCCAGGCTGGACCCTGGGGCTGGGAGCACCTGGGACAGTGGGAGGTGTCCCTGCCATGGCAGGGGTGGGATTGATGCCTTTTGGGCTACCTAAAACCAGAGGGCAGACAGAGCTAAAGGAATAAAAAGCAGTTCTGTTGATTGAAGCCCTTCAGGTACATCCAGGGCAGCCCAAGTCCCCCAGGGCCTACACCCAAACTGCCCCACGGCTCACGGCTTTCACACTTTTATAACTTTGGGCCATTTGCACTTTGGGGGTTCATCCTCCAATTCCAGCTCCAGGCAATGAAGGCATTGAGCCCCAGTTTGCTGCCCCAGCTCACTTTTGTTTCCATCTCTGGGCCCTGAGGCAGTGAGGTGTCCTTGATTGCCAGGCCTGGAGAGGAATTGTTGTGTCTGCCCCAAATGGGACAGCAGCAGCTGGCACTGGGTGTGGAGCTCAGAGTTACACACTAAAGAACTGCAGGGTTACAGAGAGATGGAAATAGAAAAGCTCAAATCCTAAAGCATCAGGATGGGATGGGATTTAAGGTCCTTGCAACCCAAACACTCCTGGGATTGTGGCTTTGGGATGTTGTGCCCCACACTCCAGCTGTTCCCAGCTCCTTCCCACCATCCTGGATGTCAGAGCCCCATTTTCCTTCAAACCAGGCCCAAATCTGATTCCTGTGGCTCTGCCTGAACAGATCAACCACCCCATGGAGTAACTCCTTCAATAATTAGGGCCTCTTATTGTGCACACTGTGGTTTCATGGCTCTCCTCTCAGTCTTAAATGTCAGCCTGATGGTATTGTCTCTTCAGGTTTTATAATTAATGATTAATGACTGATATTCTCCTGTTCATAAAGCTGAATTTTCCCAGTTAACTGTTAAAGATTGCAACTGAGTGCACTGTTGAGATAGACTCTTGTCTCATCTGATATCAAAACGATACAGAAAAAAACCCCAAACCCAACCCCGCTCCACAACCTTGTAATTTTGCAATATTTTGATAAACCTCTCTCTGTCACTGACAGCTGGGGTATGATTAGCTTAATCCTGATATTTTATGACAATAAAATTCCCATTTAATTTTTGCTGTGTCAATACAAGCTCTCATCACCACCAAAATTTGCTTCTGGGCAAATCCTTTCATGCAATAAACAAACTCACGGGGTGAACTCGTGAGCTGTTTTATTATGACTGCCAATAATCATTATGGAATCAAATATTTATGTGCCAGGGTGGCATTTAAATAAATGCAGCACTCCTAAAATATCAGTTTATTCCAGGAGGAAGGGAAGGATTGTAAACCTTCCATAGGAATTGGGATGTTTTTTCCATTTCTCGAATTCCCATTTTTGTCACTTTTGTGGGATGAAAAATTTGGGTCATTCCCAATATCCCACAGGCTCTGCAGGTGCCCCATTCTTTCCTGCCTCCAAGTTGAACTTTTTCCAGGTTTAACATTTTCCAGATTTTATTTCTTTGCAAAAGAAGATGTTTGTCTCAGCTTAGGCTGAGATTTGAGAGCATCAGCACTTTTAAAAGTCTCAGGGTTACCTGAGGCAGGGCCTGATGGAAAGGGAATATCTTCATTTATACTCTACAATAACAGCAAATTTCATTTCTGGACTAATTTAAAACTCCCAAAAAAGGAGGGAACATGCACTTTATGCACTTTAACTTGGCCTTCAGCCCTTGGAGAGGCCTGGTGTGGTTTTTATGGATTTTCAATGGGTGAAAACCAATTTTCCAGGCTGAGAATGCCCTTGGAAGGGGGAGCTGGGAGCATGCTGGAGGCATTAAGGCAGCTGAAAATCAGGGTGCTTCAGGGAATATCCTAAAAAACGTGTCAGGGGACTGCTAAGGAGTTGTGCTGAGTAATCCCCACAAAAGCAGCATGATCTACTTGTGTGCTTATTTCTAAATGCATTTTTTGCCTCCACCCCACCACCTTGGGGGAATAGTTTAATTTCCTATTTAATTTCAGCCATTGCAAGCGCCTGAAGGTTGTTCTAAATTATGGATAGGAGTGGAAGTTATGGGTTTTATTCCATGCTGGGTGTGGGTTTCACTGAGTTAAACATGTAAAATTCACAGTTCAGCAGGGCAGGAGCTGGGGCTTGTCTGGCTCTGAGAGGTGGGGAGGGTTTTGTGTCTGCCTTGGTTTGATCCAACTTCTCCGGATAAATCCTTAAGAGCACAAGATATGATCTTCCTTGGGCCTTGTCAAGGCTGGAAACAGCATTTCCTGACCCAAAGTGACAATTTTATTGTGTGCTCTGGATTAATGAGTCCTCTCAGATCGTTTAAATAAACAGATGCTGTCTGCTAGGATGGCTGAGAGCATTTGTTAGTGGTAAATGATTCAAGAGCCATCCTTCATGGAATAGTTCCTTGGAATGGGGGCTGGAAATATTCATGGCACTGAGGGCCAGCAAGAGGAGCAGCTCGAATGGAAGGGGAAAGGAAGGAAATATAATTAGTGTTTAATGATTTATTTATGCTTTATAAATACCTAAACAAGATTGTTGGGCTTGTATCAACACTTGGAGGCAGTGAAAGGAGCCAGGAGTGTGGATTTGGATTAATGCTGGGGATTCCTGCCTTGGGAGATGTTTCCAGTGTCCCAGGGGATCACAGGGCTGGGAATGGGGAGCAGCAGCTCCTCCAGAGGTGTTTCACAGTGTGCTGTGTCCTGCAGTCTCAGGAGCCACAGAACTGTGGAATTTCAGGTTGGAAAAGTTCTCTAGTGTAGTGGTGTTCACAGGAGTCCCAGGACGAGGGAAGAGATGAGAACCTTGACTCCATGTTTCAGAAGGCTGATTTATTATTTTATGATATATATTATATTAAAAGAAAATGACATATTACAGCTATACTAAAATAATAGGAGAAAGGGTTTCATAGAAGGCTAGCAAGGAATAGAATGGAATGATAATGAAATCTTGTGACTGCTCACAGCCTCGACACAGCTGGCTGTCATTGGTCATCAAGTAAAAACAATTCCCATGCTGGGTAAACAATTCTCCAAATCACATTGCAAAACATGGAGAAGCTGAAATTTCCCAGCTTCTCAGGAGAAAAGATCCTAATGAAAGGATTTTTCATAAAATATGTCTGTGACACTCTAGGAGTGGGTCCAACCTCTGACCCAGCTCTGGCATTTTCCCACTAAATCCTCCCCCAAGTGCAGCATCTCCATGGCTTTCCCACCCTCCAGGAATGGGGACTCACCACTTTGCAGGTAGATTTTTCCAATTTGATGTCATGAGAACACAGAACTGTTTCTCAGAAGCTCCTGCAGATGATCAATGTGTCTTCATTAAGGGAAGAACAGCTCAGCCTGCACATTGGGGATTGGCTTCCTGAAATAGAAATCCAACTTTTCCTGTTGCTCCTTCGGATAATTCCACAGCACTGGAAATTCCTCCCAGGCCGACTAAACAGTCAGAAAAGTAACTTGGAGTTAATTAAACACCTCAGTGATGTCCCACTCCCCTGGAAATGTGCAGTAAAACCAGCCCTGCAGCATTTACTCCAGGAGGATAGAATGACTTTGATTTTTCAGATGCTTTGCAGAGCATGAGGTGACCCAGACAGGCTGAGGCACAGAATAAACCAGCACCAATTAGGGTGTGTGGGCTGCTTAATGAAGTGAAATTTCCAGTTTAGGTGAGGGGGCTCTTGCAGGCCCCGGCAGCAGCAGCGGGGCTGACTCAGAGCCTGAGTCACTGCTGCTGTCTGACCCATCAAACACTGACATGTCCAGGGTTCAGTCCTTCCAGCACACCACCCCAACCCTCTCTGCCTCCTGGGCAAGCTGCCCGTAAATAGTTCATTGCTCCTTGGTCTCCACTGACACACTGGGGACCATTTCCATAAAATCCAGAAGGTTTGGATTGATGGAGACCTTTACAAGTCATCAAATTCCAGCCCTTCCACCATCCCAGGCTGGTCCAGCCTGGCCTTGGGCACTGCCAGGGATCCAGGGGCAGCCACAGCTGCTCTGGGCACCCTCACAGGGACAATTCCATCCCAATATTTAAGCTAAATCTCTCACCAAATGGTTGCTATTTAATTTTAATTTACTGGTAGGAGTAGGCTTAGTATGTGGTGCTTTACCTGCTGCGTGCAGGGTTATCATTACATGATTTATCATTACATGATTTATCATTACAGTTATCATTATTATATTTACAATCATTATTTTTATTATCAGATTATAATAATTATTTTATTGTTATATTTATTATTTTATTAAATTTACCATTATTATTTTTCTTATAATATTATAATTATTTTTATTATAGTCATTATTTTATTATTATATTCATTATTATTTGTTATATTTATTATAATATTTATTATAATATTTATTATAATTTCATTATATGTATCATTATTTTTATTATTAATTTTATAATTACTATATTTTTATTATTATATCTATTCAGCTCACACTTTTTTGCCTAACAGCCAATGCAATCAGTGTAAATGAAATTAATCAGACATAAAGAGGCCAGAGACAGGAAGGGATGTGAAGAGGGTGGATGAACCACCCAGGTGTTGTGAGTGACTCTGGGCTCTGTTTGTTGGAGATGCTTGAACCAAACTCAGATTCCATGGGATTTTCCAGGGATAATGTGGTTTTCCTGAGTTTGATGAGTGCAGTGAAGAGCAGACCCACCCCAATTTCCAACCCCCACCTCAGTCGCCTGTGCAGGGTCAGGAGTTGGACTCCATGATCCATGTGGATCCCTCGGAATTCAGGATATTCTGCAATTCCAGAATTCCAGGAGCCCTTTCTGAGCCCTTTCCTGGTTCCTGCTCAGTGTGTTCTCCCTCCGCACGTGCCAGATGAGCCCAAATCCCTCGGGATTCAGTTCCCTGAGCCTGACCCCACCTGGAGCATGCCAGAAGGAGTAATGCAGACAGATTTGGTTGGGATGAATGGTGGGGACCAGCCCAGGACCCCTCCCCTGCATTTTGACTGGATGCTCTCCAGCCCAAGCTCCATCCTCCAAGGAAGGTTGACTTCAACATTTTATTGTTGTCATAAATTTTAGCAACCAAGAGCTGAGTGAGTCAGCAGCTGCTGTTGGGGAGGAAAAAATAAACCCCTCTGAGAGAATCCCCTTTGAACATTGGATCGTGATGTTTAAAAATATATTAGAATTAATTCTGGTCATTTTTCCATACGGAGCAAATCTAAAGCCTAAAGCATGAGGCAATTTTTGGGTTTTTTTTGGGTAAAACTCTTGCTCTGATCTGAGGAATGTGTGGGTATTGTTCTGTTGGGTGCAAATCCAGCTGCTTGTACTGAGGAATTCCCCACTGATGCAAGCAGACAGTGGATATATCCCAGGGAATAAAGGTCCTGCAGCAGAATTTAGGGAATGCTGAGCTGTGCACACACCTTGGTGGGTGATTTAGGCACTCCTTGATGCTGCAGATGGTCCAGTAGGATGAATCTGTGTAATTTGTCTGGAGAAATAAGCAGGAATCTGGTTCAAACCTCCCTGACAAAATGGCCATGGAAGGTAAAACAATCCCATTGATTACCAGGGATGAGGGGAAAGTTGATTTTTAAACATCTCCTGTGTGATTTGGAGAGGTTGGCATTGGATAATTCATATTAAACCTAGAAATGGGGAGGATAAATAAGAAAAACCTCTTTAGATCAATTACCCAGGCTCCATTTTGGCCTGTTATAAATTCCAGATGACTCCTTAGGACAAACACAGTTTATGGAGCTGTAACAGATGAGTAAGGCTGGATTAAAAAACCCTTCCTGCACCTTCTCTGGGCTGGGAGGCTGAAGGAAATTCAGCTCGTTCTGGGTGTATTTCCATTTAAAAAATAGATTTGCCCTGAGGAGAGGCTGCCTGGATGTGTTGCTGTGGTTATCATGGAATGTGTCTGACAGAAATATTCCTGTATTTCTGCCTAATTGCTGGAGCTAACTTTTGATGGGAATCATAGCCAAAGCTGCCATGAAATATCCATAAAAAATGCCTCAGAGGGCAAAAAACCTAAACAGAGATTTTAGAAATTTGACTATTTACTTATTTGTTTCCTGTGAGGAACCAACAATTTCTGAAGTTCTTTTTTCTAATTTGGTTTTCCAAAATTGTGAAGGAATGGGAATGAAATCCGTGCTCCATCCAGCTCTAATATAATTAAGGCTGTAAAGTACAACTATTTTTGAAGCAAACTCTTCATTTTTTTGCACAGAGCAGGTTGGTTTTGAGCACGGCAACAACCTTGATCCTCTCATCAGCAAAATTGTTGTCAAAACATTCAGGCAAATCTGGCACTGTTCATTTCCAGCCAGCCCTGAAAGGTCAAGGGCTGAATCTACAGCTAAAAAGGAAACAGATAAATAGCAAATATTTAGTGTGTATCTCTCACAGAGAGGGTGACACGAGCTCATGGTTGGATAAACACAAATCTCTGGGAGTTGTGGTGGTGATGCCTTGTGCAGGCTGCCCTGGAGCAGAGGCTGGGCAGAGTCCCAGAATGAAGCAGGGATTTATCCAAAGCATCTCCTCCATGGATCCACCTTGGGCAGCACCAGAGCCCAGCCAGGGCTGCACCCAAGATGAACCAAAATGGCCCCAAAATGCACGAGCGCTGCCGGGGTCTGTCCCTGGGATCAGCTCTGCTCCATTTGCACCTTGCAGTTCATTGTCCCATTCCAGCTTTAGCCCAGGCAGTCCCACCCTGCTTGTTTTTCTCTCTCCAGCCCACGGGGTTTGTGCTCCTGGGCTGAGATTTGGCTCATTTGTCCTTGGTGCCCAGCTGGAGCAGGAATTGTTTTGTCTCCCTGCTCTGTGCACACAGCTCACCATCCCCTCATGTGAAGCTCAGACCCACACACTAAAGCAGCACAGAATGTGAAAAATAGAAAAGCCAAAACCTGAGCTATCAGTGTCAGATCAGGTTTGCCCATCAAATTGTGTTGTGTCACATCCCACAATGTGACATGACAGCCCCACTTCATGTGTCACAGCACGGTGACACTCCTGAAAATGCTGTATTTAACCAAAGTTAGGGAAACTCTGCTCTGAGAGGGGCAGTGTGAGATGAGGGAGAAAGGAAACCAAAGAAATGTTGGTTGGCTCAGGTTTTAATAGCAGGCTGCAGAGGTGAAGTTTTTTATTTTTAACTCTTTCTGTGGTTTAAATTGTGTTAGGACTTCTTACCTTAGACTGGAGATCTGTAAGGACAGAGTCTGGGCTGAACGCGGAGGGTGGGCAGTGAAAGGAGATGAAGACAGCAACCCTTGGGAAAAGGAAGGAAAGTTTGGGAAGATTCTTTGTACATCTGGAGAGAGGTTACGGTGGGAGTAAAGAATGGAAACTTCCACAGCCTCAGCTTGAACTTTTTGGGGTTTTCATCCCCTTTTACATCACTCTGAGAGCTTTCATTTCTCCTCTACTGAGCCTCCAGTGCATCACTTGCACTCTGATATTGAGGGAAATTTCCCAAGTGCTCCTGGTCACGTACAATTACAATAAATACATGGATGGAGCTGCAAGTTTGATTTTCTCTTTGTTTCTTTGGATTTTATAACTCATTAAACTCCAACCCGACGTCCTTCACTTACATCAATTTTACTGCAATCTTTACTGAGCTTGCCTTTATTGATTCCAGTGGAGTTCAACAGGCATAAAATATGAAACTAAAAGGAGAATCAATTCCACATTAATTAGCCAGCATGCATGATTTTATGCTGCTTAATGACTCTTGTAATCATCTACAACTGTACCAAAGCGGGCAGCAGTCGGAGCCAGGCAGGGCTGGACAGGAACAAAACCCTCCAGCAGTGAATTCCCACAATTTGGACCCTTTAGAGAGTGCAGTTTTTTCCATAAAATCAGATCTAGATTAGAAATGGTGACAGAAAGGGAGAGATTGGAAATGAGATGAGCTCAGACTGGTTTTTTTCCCTAGTAAAAAATCCTATGGAATTTTTTACCCAGCCCCTTCCTGAGTTCCTCAGTTTGGGAAGGACTTGCAGGATTGGGCCCTTACCTAAAGACCACTGAAGAAAGGGAAAGATTATTTACAGCCCATTTTAGTGATTCCTCTGCTTATTTATTTATTTCTATTTTACTTTTCAAACCAGTGCAACGCTGTGGAAGGTTTTGCACTGCAGGAAGAGCCTCGGGGTTCTCAGCCAGGAGCGCTGAGGGTTGAAAGTGTGGTGTGTAAAAACCTGTGGACCCGGTGTTTAAAAATCAGGGACTTTTACATGAAAATCATGGCAGAGGGAAGGCTTCTGCCTTTGTCTCTGAGATGGTATTTCCCCTTATTTGTGCCCTGATGATTATTTCATTTGAGGGCTGGCCTTCATTTTTATTTTCCTACTTTATCAAGCTAAAAATACTCTTTGTATCAGTTACTCCTTACTCCCCCAGTGCTGTAGGACTCACTTAACCCCAGGCTTGGCTTCTGGCTTAGTGAATAGAGAAGGAATTGTCTTTCAGGCATTTTCCATGCCCTGGTGTTCAGAGCACACCTGGAATCCACAGCTGAGGATGCTGTTTCACCGTGGTGGTCACACTCCCATCTAAGGGTTCCTGATCTGGGATCTTCTTGTGGGAAATTATCCAGGGTTATTATTGCCTGCAGGGATGTTTAATTTCTGCCTGCAGAGTAGGTGGGATTCAGTATTAAACAGAATTTAATTCCCAAGTCTGTAGACTAAAGCAGAAATACAGTGAGTGAGTGGATTTTGCTCTAAAATGGACATTGCTGAGTGCCTGTGAAACCACAATCCTTTTTCTGTTTAATATTTACCTCTCCTTTTATCCCAGGACCACAATGGAAGTGATTGCTTGGGTACAGATGACATTATGGTCTGTCTTTGCTGTACTTTTTTCCCCCTTTAACTGTGCATTTACACATGAATGGGCCATTGGTTCTAAATGGTAAGGAGATCACAGTGAATTATATTCACTTTAGTGATACAGTGTCAAACTCAATCTAGGAGAAAATTCCACATCCTTTCAAATGGAGGGAACCATTTTAATCTGGATCGTCAGCAGCTGAACTTTCCCTTTCAGATTTCCACTGGTGGCACAAGTGGATGGGGCTGGGAGCTTCAGACACAAAAATCAGACTTCTCTGAAAGCCAGGGTTAGGCTGAGGACTTAAATAATACAAAAGATTCTGCTTCTCATTATCAAAAATTAAAATAGAAAGGAAAGTGATGTGCTTGATTGCAGGAAAAATGGTGAAAGTTGCTGCCCAGAGAATTTAGCAGCAGGAAAAATGAAGAAAATTGTTGCAGAAAGTATTTTTCTAGCAGCTCTGTGCTGGTTAAAAGCAGTTGTCTCCTCTCAACACTGCCCTAGCTCTGATTATTTATGTGTGACTGAGCTTCTCGAGGCAGCAGGTACAGATAAATATCGTGTTCATGTGGGTGCAGGGCTCCCTCAGGGCTCCTGTTTGTCCTGGAGGCTTTCACATCCCTTCTGCAAGGACCAAATATCTGATTATTCAACACCTGGGTGACCTCATGGAAAGGAACAGGCTCCTTTGTACTTACAAATTTAAGTCAGTGTGTGACCAATTCTATCAATTTAATTCCCATTTTCCCCCAGTGGCTCCAGTGGTTTTGGGGATGTGTCACTCCAGTGGCTCCTCAGAGCAGGGAACACAGACTTTTCCTGTGCCCATGGATTGTCTGGATGTGGTTTGTGGTGTGGGGAGCTGGGTTGTGGCACAGCTCCAAACCTTCCTCCCATTGATTTTGGCTGCTCTGGGTCGAAGCAGCTCCATGGAGGAGCTGGTTTCATTTTCATTCCCGTTCTTGGGAATTGATTTAACATCAGACAGCAAAACCCCAACTTTGTTTTAGCTGGATTGCTGATACTCTAAGAAGTAACTGCTGCACTCATTAAAAGTGTCCAAACCCCAAATACTCCCACTTTTAGTGCCCTAATTCTGATATTTTTTCAATTTATCCCATTTATCTATTTTCAGAGTAACTTGCATCCCACTGGCTGTGGGGTGAAGGAGAAAATCACTTTTCCATTTTAATAGAATTATTGATCTTTGTGCTGTTGCTATAAATCCATTTATCCACTGCAACAACGTATTCATAAAGACTTCTTAATTTTAAGCCTCTTCTTTTTGCCTTCATTTAAATGTCACGACCGAGTGATTTATCAGGGAGGAATTTTAGCAGCAAAATTAGGCTGTGGTACCACCTCAAGAAACAATACATCAAAGACAACCAGCACACTTTGTTTTTTTCATCCCTGCAGCTTCATTATCTGTCAAAATCCATTAGGAGTTTGTTTTCTCCTTATAGTTAAGGACTAAACAGTAAGGACTAAGAGATTTTTATCTTTTCCACACTTGAGAATGTCTATTTATCATTATCTTCACAACATTCTGGACAAGACATCTAAAAATGTCTCCTAATATTTGTCTGAGCTCATTGTTGGGAGGCGTTAATGGCATTTCACTAGTAGGAAAAAATATCAGTAATTAACTGCGCTATTAGAAGATCATCATATTTCCTATGCATTAATAATTTTTTAATATGAAAAAAGGAGATTTTGTGCTCAATACTTCAGCAAAATATACATCAGGTGAACTAAATTCACCTGACTAAATTCACTCCCTGACTCAGTGAATGGGATATGATGATCCTCATGGATAAAAGGAAAGTAGAGAGGAAATTGGGCAAATAACATTTTGGTAACCTCTGAACGTGGTGTTGATAAATGCACACATTTCTGTGAGTCACCAAGGTGATTTCTCCAAGATTTGCCATTTTTATAAACTTTCAATAGACTCAGTGTTCTCTATAACCATAATTACCTGAATTTCTGCCTGAAATCATGAATCCTCTATGTGAGGGGATAATTCTACAGCCCAGCATTGAATAGTCATGAAAAATTCTGCTTTAGCCTCTGGCTGCTGTTTATTCTGTCCCTTGTTTTCCTTCACTGTGATATCATCACTCTGGCGGTATCACTGCAATTTTAGGAAAGGCCTCTATTTCTGAACTTAGGGCGGAAAAAAAGGAAAACAGGTTTGGATTTTGAGGCTCTAGCAGCCAATTGTGAGTTTAGGAGAAATATTGTTGGGTTTGGTATAGTTCAGCACTGTTAGGGGAGTCCTAGTTTATCATAATATGTGTTTAGGGTGATTTAAGACCACAGGAATCCTAAATAGGGATGGATTTGGATGTCATGGAATTTTCCACCAGGATTCTAACTCTGAAGGCATCACAGGAAAAGGGATGGTTTAGGGACAGAGCTGTGGGATTGGGCCTTTTCCAGCCCAACAGATTTCTTTCCATGCTTTATTCCAGAAAATGAAGCAAACATTTCTGCTTCTCATTTATTCACTGCAGGAGATTTGATCAGCTTTGTGTTATTCAGTGAATCTTGATTTAGGCTTCTTTGGAAGCCTAGACAGAAGTTTTTGTGTACTTTAAGGCAGCACAGGCAGAGATTGAAATACCCTGTGATGGAAAACTCATCTTAAGAGCTGTTTGATCAAGGATAAGGAGAATGGTCCCTAAGGAGGACACTCTGGTATTGTTGATTATTTGTGTTCCTGAAAGGCAGCAGGAAGAGAGAAGTTGAATAGAAATATTTTATTTTTGAATTCTGATCCATGTTCTGGATGTGACCTTTCTCAGCAGATTGGTTAAAAATGAACATAATTCATGGAAAGTGAATCTCTTCTGCTGAACATGGATTTTTTGGCAGTCAATTCCGTGTCTGTGTGGTCGTGACTTTTCCTGCCTCAATTCCCACACCATTCCCAACTGATGAACTAAAACCATTAAACTCATAAAAAAAGGCACAATTATGCAAGAAATCTCAATCAATTATGCATGAGGATAAATATATTAAATGAAAGCTCTTTGGACGAGCTGTGAGCCAGTTAAGGACGTGTTTGGTGCCAGTGTTGGAGATCCACATCCATGACAAACAATGCAATCTGCTACATTGGGAATGGATGGATTTGCATCCCATTATCACTTTCTGTTGAAGAGTCAATCTCATTTTCTGTTGTTTGAGGAACTCCAGGGTGTGATGTGCAAACATGGTGAAATTTAATCAGATGGCATTAGGTTTGTAGAAGTACACAAAGCTCGGCAATAATCATGGGATATTATGGATTTCTGATTATTGCCATAATTTAAATTTAGTCTGATGCTGTGGAGCTCATTGCTGAAGAGAAATTGAGGATTTATTCCATGAGAGGTTATCTGAGTTTGGGATAAATCCCTGGTCCATCCTAGAGAGGATCTGGTGAGGAAATCAGGACAAACTGGACGTGTTCCTGGTAGGCACAAAGTGCAGGACTCAAATACACCTGGAATTTGTGCCAACTTCCAAAGAACATTGTGGATTGATTCAATCTGACACTCACCCACCTTGCACTGCTCCTCTCCAAAGACTGGTAGGAAATGGGGCTGGGACAGAGCTTTTCTCCTGCCCAAATTTGTAATTGAGGTGCATTAACTCTCTTCCGCGATTAGAGAATTTGTGCCAGCTCTGTCCAGTGTTTGCTCCTGGGGTAAATGTAGGTGGCCACTGAAGCTGAGGAGTAGTGAAGGAAAAAATGAATACAAACAGGTGATTTTTAAATTGTACTATTTAATGGCATATTTAGCCATAATATTAAGAATTTTGGAGTGCCTAAAAGGTTATTCCACATGCAGTGAAGTGCAGGAAGGGGAGAGAGCTGGAGAGGGACTGGGGACAAGGGATAGAGGGACAGGACACAGGGAATGGCTCCCACTGCCAGAGGGCAGGGATGGGTGGGAGATTGGGAATTCCTGGCTGGGATGGGATTCCCAGAGCAGCTGGGGCTGCCCCTGCATCCCTGGCAGTGCCCAAGGCCAGGCTGGACAGGGCTTGGAGCACCCTGGAACAGTGGGAGGCGTCCCTGCCATGGCAAGGGTGGGATGGATGGGCTTTAAGGTCCTTCCAACCCAAACCAGTCTGTGATTCCAGGGGGAAAAGCCCCTCAAATGGCTCAGTTCCATATTCTGAAGTGATTTTATTGTGACATTCCAATGAACAGAAAAGAGGCTTTCAAAGGAATATTTCAGTTTGTCTGCAACGAGGATAAACAGCACCAGAACAGAAATTCATGATTGGTTTTCATTGTGGCAGAGAAAAACCCAAATTCTGAGTTACTGCAAAAACTTTGCAGCTTAAGGCACTGCAAGGGAACTGTTCTTGCTCCAGTTTCACTGGTTTGTGTGTTTTAGCTGAAGTTGTGTGTGGTACTTTTGAGAAAGGAGCAGGGCTTGTGCCTCTGTAATGCAAAAGAGAAGTAGGCTGTTCATCATTATCCTCAGAAGAAGTTTATTTTAATGCTAGGTTGATTTTTCTGCATGTTATATAAAGTCCCTTTTTTTATTTTCAAGAACTGCCAATGTGGAAATATTCCATGAAGTGAGAGACTGAAATATTTAACTCATTTTTAGAGAACAAAGTAAAATTTGAAGAAAATCCATTAACTGTTGGAAGAAAATCCATTCGTGCCTCTGATTTAAAGCTGTAATTTTGATGTAACCTTTGATTTTTGGAAATTGAAACATGGAGGGGTTTGGAATGATAAAATATTTGCTATTAAGTACAATCTGATGGTGTTTAACTGCTGAGTAGTGATGAAGGTCCTACAGTATACGCAGGGTTGTTTTCTGAAGTTTGGAGCAGGAAATTGGGCAGGAATTTAAATAATTTATACCAATGATCCCAGGAGGCTGCTGGGAGCCAAAGGAGCCAGGTTTCCCGAGGGATCATTCCAGGGCACAGGGGATATGGTTGGTGCTGCCCAGGAACTGCATTTCTCCCCATGTGATGTCTTTTCATCAGAAGATGGCAGCAAAATCTTGTTAACTGCAGCTCTGGCTCTCCTCACACATTTCCATCGTCAGGGACTCTGGGATGCTGGGCAGGGTCTGCTGGAGGCAGCTTTGACCCCATTTCCTTCTCCAGCCACCCCAGACAGAGCCTGATGAGGTAGATCAGATGGGCTGGATCCTCTCTCTCCCTTCATCTCCCAGGGAAGGATTTCACAGGGAGGATTCACATTTCAGCTGTTGGAAAGGTGCTTCCACAGCCACTCCCTTCGTGCTGGATGGGAAAAACAGATCCCAAAAATCTCCTTAGCCTGGAGACAGGCTTTGCTCCGTGGGGCCCAGCAGCAGTAGGAGGAGAGGCAATGGGCAGAAATTCCACAGGGAATTTCACCAGAACATGAGGAAAAATATCTTTATTGTGGGGCTGCCTGGCACAGACTGGCCAGAGAGGGTGTGGAGTGTCCCTCACTGGGATATTCCAGACCCCTCTGGTGCCTTGTGCAGGCTGCCCTGGAGCAGAGGCTGGGCAGAGTCCCAGAATAAAGCAGGGATTTATCCAAAGGATCTCCTCCATGGATCCACCTTGGGCAGCACCAGAGCCCAGCCAGGGCTGCACCCAAGATGAACCAAAATGGCCCCAAAATGCACGAGCGCTGCCGGGGTCTGTCCCTGGGATCAGCTCTGCTCCATTTGCACCTTGCAGTTCATTGTCCCATCCCAGCTTTAGCCCAGGCAGTCCCACCCTGCTTGTTTTTCTCTCTCCAGCCCACGGGGTTTGTGCTCCTGGGCTGAGATTTGGGTCATTTGTGCTTGGTGCCCAGCTGGAGCAGGAATTGTTTTGTGTCCCTGCTCTGTGCACACAGCTCACCATCCCCTCATGTGAAGCCAAGACCCACACACTAAAGCAGCACAGAATGTGAAAAATAGAAAAGCTAAAACTGTGGCACCACCTTTGGACACAACCCTGTGCCACGTGCTCTGGGATGGCCCTGCTGGAGCAGAGAGGTGACACCAGTGACCAACTGTCTGTGGGCTCTTCCAGCCTGACCCATCCTAGGATTCCAGAATCCCATCTGGAATCTGGGATATCTGGGATATGTGGAAGCTCATCTCACCCAGCTGGGGGGACTGGTGCAGCTGGGAATGCTCCACTCTGGGGACCCCAGCCATGGCCAAGGCCCTCTGTGACATCCTGAGGGCGACGTCCTGAGGGCGACGTCCTTGGCCATGGGGGAAGGCCCAGTTCCGGTTTGTGTCACTTGGCTGCACCAGCCAAATTCTGAGTTACTGCAAAAACTTTGTGTTTTGGGTGATCTCTCTTTGCTGGGGTTACTTGGGATGGACTTTTTCTGTGGGAGAGGCTGTGGGGTGGCCAACTGTGGGGTGAGGGTGGTCCCTGTCCCTGCCATTGCCCCTGCTGAGCGCTGGGCCCCTGCCAGGGGCTCTGGAGATAAACCTCAGGTTTTTACCTCCACATTGCCTCTCCTTTCCAGGCACCAACCTTTGCTTTGCTGACACAGTGCTGAATTTTGCACTTTGGTGTGTGTCCCCTCAGTTTTAGGGTGCTGCCAAGGCCCTGCTGAGGAGCTGAGGTTCAGCTGGAGCCTGCACCAAGCGTTTGCTGGTTGCTTTAATCTCTTTAATCTTCCCTTGGCTCCCAGCTGCTTTTTGGGAGCTGAGTGCTCCTGTTGGAGCTCAGGCTTTCCTGGAGGGCTTTGGCAGCACGCTGATGTCTGTCTTTCTATAGAAAGAACATATCCAGAGGCACCTTTCCTTTCTCTTCCCTCAGCAAATGCCGACTGCACGGCTCTTCTGTTGCTGCTGCCACACAGAAGTGACATATGTTTTTAGATGTTTTAATAGGAAGTAATATTTGTGTACAATAATGCCTAGCAGCATCTGAAATATCATCATATGTAACTCATACAGGAGGCATGAGTTGAGCCCTAAATATCTTCTTTTTTTTCCTCTTTTTAAACTAAAATGGTCTTAGTTTAACTTCAGAATAGGCATTGAATTTCTTCTTGGCATTCTGGGTATTTTCTCGCTAAAGAAGTGTCTGTAATTTCTGATCTGTAATTAGAACCCAATTTAATAATTACATGTCCTGCAAGGAAATGTTTCTTGAGCAGGGCTTTGTTCTTATGCAGCTGCTGGGAGCACAAAGATGGGGATTATAAGAAATAGTTCAGATGAAAACGAACTGGTGAGGGCAGAGTACCTTCAGAAGTGATCAGAGCTGCTGAAGGATGAGTGGAGTTGATCAAATTCACTTTTTATCATATATAGTGTGGAGATGTACATCTCATAAGCATGCATGGCTTAAATCACTCTGGATGCAGAAAGATTAATTTTTGTGAGTGCTAATGACAAATTTTTATATGAAATTTAGCAGATCAAAGGCACTGTTTGAATGGCTTGTCTTTCCTCTAGGAAATTCCATCATAAGAAAAAGCTAAACTAAAAATTCCACAAGAGTTTTCCTAGGGTTTCCTTCCACAAAAACCTTTATCAAGCATATTATTAACTTAAGGCTAATTCAGAATCATTTTAGCCTTAAACATGAATAATTTCAGACTGACCTGATGACAGGTTCAAATTCTCTCCTAAACTATGAAGCTTAGCTAAAGGATCATATACTCATTTCATTAACTTCTTCTTCCAGGCAATATTGTACCTTGGAAATGACTTAATTAGTTGAAATTCATGGCAAAGGTATTTTGGAAAGCTGCCTGGACCAGGAGATATGTGCAATACAGATCTGTATTTCTAGTTTGTGTTGGATGAATTGATCATATAAAAAGGTTTATTTCTTGGGAAGATCTTCCGGGAATGCTGAGAAGTTTAAAATCTATGGAAATGGCCAATCTTCATAATTGTTGGAGACAATTGCAGAGCTGATTCTGGTCTCCCTACGAGCTCTGCTCCCTGCTGTGCTGTAGTGTTGATAAAAGGGGATGGATGACTTTGGGCCCAGGTGATTGGGAAAGGGCAAATAATTTCCATTAAGAAATTCAGCTGGTTTAATTTTTTAGCTTAATTATAGAGTCATTAAGGTTGGAAAAGCTTTCCAAGACTATTGAGGCCAAGCTGTGCCAGATTCCCACCTTGTCCCCAGCCCAGAGCTCTGAGTGCACCTCCAGGAATTCCATGGACACCTTCACGGATGGGAAATCCAAACCTCCCTGGGCAGCCCCTTCCGAAGCCATAAAGAAATTTCTCCTGGTGTCCAACCTGAGCCTCCCCTGGCCAGCTTGAGGCTCTGTCCCTTTGTGCTGCCAGCTGGTCACTGATTTCCTCCACAAAACATTCCTCAGTGTCATTCATCATCTGAGTGGTGACAGAATGTGTGGTCACAGCTGGCCCAGGCAGGTGGCAGAGTTGCAGGCAGATGTTTGCAGCTGCAGAGCACAGCTGGACACAGCCCCACATGTGCCTGGGTAAGAAAGCAGCTTAACAGAGGATTTCCAGGTATGCAGAGAAGTGTGCTGGAAACTCTCTTGAAGGACTTGTGCTTAAATGTGGTCTGAAATATTAATGTGACCTCCTTTTCAGGCCAGGGGACCTTCTCTAGCACTTCCATATGTTGGGGACCCTGGGGACGCCCTGAGGCTCAGGCTGGCTCTGATGAACATGACAGTGTTGAGATGTTTGACCTCCAGCACCACGATCAGTCCAGGCTCTGGCACTTTGCTCCTTTGTAATTTCTTCCTCATTTTTCCAGAAGGAGTTGGGAACAAGGACACTCAGGTTTGGTTTTTTGCCTCCTATCACGAGTTGAGGAGTCAAACTCCACTGTTTATTTTTTAGGCTGCTGCTCTGCCTGTTCTACTCTTCAAAATATTGAATTGAGCTTGCTTGAAATGAAAAGCAGCAGCCCAAGCTGATCAGTCCAAGAGGATATTCCTGTGTCCTCCATCATTGAAGATGGATGTGCTCAGTGAGAATCTCCTTGGCATGGGAATGTGTTATTGGGCCTCTGCTTGGACTTCCAGGGACTGTGGGCTCATGGCATGTTGCCAATCCAGGTCTTCCTGCAGAGATTCCTTCCATTTCAGAGACAGACCCACCACCTCCAGCACTTTTTGGGCTTTTCCTGGTGCTTTCCATGGGAAAGGGCTCAGTGAGCCTGGTGTTCTCTCCAGCAGTGTAGGGGATCACCTGCAGAACTTGGGATCTTGGCAAAAAGGGGTGGCTGGTGTGACTTTATGGGGGTGTCCATGGTGTCTTCTGCAGGTCTGGCTTTGGAGAACTCACTGTGACACTTGAGGTTGCTCTTGGCATGGATTGAACCCCACCCAGCCCTTCCTTGTCCAGATAAATTGAGTCTGAAGTGCTTTAGATGTGGTTGGTCACCTCCAGTGTGGTTTTTGAAGCAGATTTTGGTTTAGTTGGAGCCGCCTTGGGAAAATTCCAGCCTTTTCCCAGCCCCAAAACAGAGTTGCAGGTGGGTTGTGGGGACAGGAATTTGTCACATCAGCCACCTGCAATGCCAGCACGCGGCGACATTTTCATGGCACTGCAGGAAAATCCTGAGGGATTCGGAGGAGGAATCTCCTCCTCCCTGCTGACAGCCAAATTGCAGAGTGCCGTGGCTAATTGCACGCTCCAAGTGCCTCCAACATTGCAATTCCATGTAAAAAATTGCCATCCCTGCCCTGGGAACGTCACAAAGCCATGCTCAGCAGTCAGGGTATTTCATACCTCTCACTGAACAAAAAGAGTGGCTTGTCCCCAAAAAGATGATGAATATGGAGTGCTACAACAGTGTTTTGGTCCTGTGAGAAGATTGATGGATTTGGGCAATGCTGGTTTTTTCTTTCTCCCCCTACAACCAAGTTCTATTCAAAATCCTCCCATTCAGCACCTCCTGAGAATTAATTGAGCTGCTTTCTGTGCCTTGGACTGATTTGCATATTTCACCCTCCCCTTTCCAAAGCCATTTAAAAACCCAGTCACTCTGGGAATCACAACATCCAAAGGCTGGGAAACCACCAGGTAAACACTCCGGTGTTATTTCCGTGGAAATATTTCATTTTATTGTAATTGAGCAAGAATTAAGATAATTTTTTATGGTGACATATGGCAATTACCACTCAAAACGTTTCTGAGAGACTTCTGAGATGTTTATACCATTGCTGGAAGTGTTGTAAAAACAATGTGAAATTCCTCAGGAACTGGATTATTGTTTCTATCCAGGGGATAATTTCCTGCAGCAGAAGTAAACTATTAAATTAATCACGCCATATTTAAAGGGCAGCATTTGCATTGGTCTGACCAATGAATCATAACCAACAATTTCCTTTTTATAGCTGAAAGGAGAGGAGAACACACAAAATATTAGGAAATGATCCATAAACAGCTCTCTCCTACAAATGACAGCTGTACATTGGAAATTTTCATTTAAGAGAACGAAAAACAAATCCCAGCTTGATGAAGGCCCTTGGAAAAGTCCTGGTTCTTGTTCCCTTTTGTGAGTAAATTTCCTTTCCTGTTTGCAATTTCCTTTTAGGGATGGAAAGTGGCTGGTGTGATGTCCCAAACTGTGGCTTGAGTCTTAGTGGTTTTTTTTTGTGGCATTTGGGTTGTTTTTAATGAATTCAGCACTTTTGTCTTTTGGAGAAATCTGGTTATTTTAGCATTAGAAAGAATTAATTTGTGGGATTCTTTCCCAAGTTGTCATGTGAGAATGGCTGTGAACATTAACCACATCAATTATAGCTGAAGGATTCTCAGCCCAGTGGGCTCAGACCACGAACTCCTTAAATTCTGCAGTAAATTCTGAGGTTGCCATGAATTATTGCAGTTATTTTCGTGAGCTGGTGTTGGCAGCAACGTGAGAAATGTTCTGGTTCTCCCAGTGACTCACTCCTGGCCTCAAGCTAAGCACTTAAAGTGTCCATGGCTCACCTGAAAAAGGGAGAGCAGCGCCTCTCTCCGAGGTGGAACTGGTGCCAGCCCTCCTGAATCAATGTCTGAGAGGTGCCTGAAGTTCCCAAAACAAAAGATACCTTCAACAATTCGGCATTGCCAGGGAAAATCACAATTCCTTGCCGTTGATGCAAAAGGAGTTTGAGGTACCGCAGTCACCTTCTGTAAAATGCAGAGAATTCCCAGGTTTCCTAAAAAATTGAAGGGGTAATTGATTATAGTTTCTCTTTTTGGAGTTAATGCTGGAATAAAAGGAAGCTGACAGCCTGAATTTGTTATATCAGAGACAGATTCCAGCTCTGAAGTTGCTCAGTGTCACCTTTGGGAGGCTGGGAGAAATGATGGCTTTTGGTGACAAATTTTTGCATGCTCCTGGCCATGGAAATGCTGCTTTGGTGAGCACAGCTGCCCAAACTCCCTCTCCAAAGCCCCTGAGGCTCACTTGTCCCCTCTGAAGGTGGCAGTGGCTCTGGTGAAGATCCCAAATGTTCCGAGGGATGCAGCAGGAGGCAGGGAATTCCCTCTGGAATGGAAGGAATGGTGCAGGGATGGTGCTGAGGAGGAGCTTTCTGAGCAGAGCCATCAATCCTCCTGCTCCTGCCTGGTTCCTTTGGCAGAAAATCAGATTGTTTGGGGTTCAGATTAATCAGATCTTGGCTGTCTCCTGGCTGGCTGCTTCTGTAGGGGTGTGGCAGTGGAGAAGCTCTTCCCTGCCCTCTCTCCAAAGGTGTCCAAGCCTTTTGTGGCTTCCCAAATCAGTGCTGTGCAGTTTTGTACCAGTTCCCAAACAACACTTGGAGTCCAGGCTTCAATATTCTGCTTTTTGATTGCTTCTGGTTTATTTTGAGGATTTTTTGGTGTTTGTTTTGTTCCATGCACCTCCTGGGGAAGGTGAAGAGTGATTATGGCAGAACCAGATTGACACCAATGGCACCAAAAACCAGCTCAACTCTCAATGTTCCTGCTTCAAAAAAAATGATCTAAAAAATCAGGCTAAGATTTTCTGTGGATAATCTCCAGCACCAGTTAAAGAACTGAATTCTTAAAAGCAAAATATGGGGAGAATAATACAGTCCTCTTTTTGCTGAGTGAGTGAGATAAATAGAATTATAGAGCGGTTTGGGTTGGGAGAGATCTTCAAGACCATCTCATTCCAGATCCCTGGACACCTTCCACTATCCCAGGTTTCTCCAAGCCTCATCCAACCTGGCTTTGGACACTTCCAGGGGCAGCCACAGCTGCTCTGGGCACCCTGTGCCAGGGTCTGCCCACCCTCACAGGGAGGAATTAGTTCCCAATATCCCATCCATCCCTGCCCTCTGGCACTGGGAGCCATTGCCCATTCCCAATAGGACACCAAGGTCTGTTCCCACCACAGGCACTCTCAGAGGTTCAAACCGATATTCTTATCCACCTGTAGGATTTTTTAAATAATCCTTTGAAAAGGAATATTGCACCCCTCCACAGAAAACCAGGAAAGACCAAGAGATAAGGCCTAAAAAGCCTTATCAGGCTTTTGAACAGCCTTTCCAGAAGTGCTGCTTTCCATTCCAGGAAAGCTGGGAGAGCTTTCCCAGACCCAGGCCAGACCAGAGATGCTCTCCCAGGCAGGAGAGCTGAGACTCCTCACTGGAAATTCCTGTGCAGGGTTAACCCAGCACATGAACTCTCCTTGTCTCTTCCAATAAAACATGAAAACCACCCCAGACTGTGTTAAATCCCTGCCTTGGGATGAGAGCAGCCACCTGATTCCAGTAACCCTTGGTCAGGATCATCCAGAGAGTGCCTGAGGAGGAAAATTGTATTAATGCTAAAACTAGAATTAAAAAAAAAAATTAGAATATAAAGTACTGCCTTCCTTCCCCCCTCCTCCACCAAGATTTATATTTTTGGGTGTTTTTGCTTTTACCCTCTTTACCTTTCCTTCCAACTTTCTGAAATCCTTTTGGCTTTTTAATTATGCTCCAAATCCTCCCAACAGCATCAGCAAAAAGTGGCCTTTGTGTTTGCCTCTTGTGGAGCTGGGGAGAAGCCAGCTCCTGTCACTTGTGCAAGTAACACTTCTGGCAGAGCTTAAGACAGAATCCTGAAATATTGAATAATTGACATTCTTAGTTGCAAGTGGAGATTTTCTGTCGATAGGAGGTGGCTGCTCTGTTTGATGATTGTGGAGTGTCTGAGCAGGGAACAAATCCATGTCTGGGGCTCTGCTGCAGGTGGAAGGAGGGATGCACACCTGGAAGGCAGGGATTGTATTCAGCAAAGGGGAAAGGGATAGAAAATTTGGCTGGAATTGGAAATTAGGGAGTTATTTAAATGTTTTCATAGGTATGAAATTGGTTTAGTGGATAAAACATTATCCACTGAATAATGTGAAGCAATGGAAGGGGACAGAGAGAGCTGGGAGATGAGCACAGGGAAGGATTGAAAGGAATAAATCAGAACTGGTGGTGGATGAGTATTTGTAACAGAAATTACTTAAATTTGGATTAATTACATTAATTTTGCATAAAATATATCTCAGCCTGCTAAGCAAACATTGTTCATATAAAAATCTGAATGTCATTTGACTGGAAATACTGATTAATTTGTTTGGCCCAACCCCATTTCTCTACAAAGAACTAATTTGGATTCTCAATCCATATTTCTTGCTGTTTAATTTCATGTATCATAGGAAAAGCCATTTTTATTGCAGATGACTTCCTGGCAGTTGGATTCTTTTAGTTCAAAAATATATTTTTATATTTCAGGTGTTGATCAAGCACACCTCACTCCTGAGCAGAAAAGAAGAATTTAAAAGGAATTTTCAGGTGATTTTTGCCTACTTAGAGAATGCATGGAGCTATTTAACTGGGAGTCAAATAGGCGAGCTGAATAATTAATAGAGTCAGTTTTTCCTGGCCAACTTTCTTAAGGAACTGCCTGCAAAACTTTGCCTTTGAGGGCTGACTTTGTCTTTCAGAGAGAAGTTGTTTATTGAGCCCTTTTCAAGCTGCTGTCGGCACCTTTGACACAAACAGGGCTGGATTGATCCAGCCTGCCCAGGGCTGATCTAAATTCACCTGAAACCCCACTGAATGAACAGAATATCCCCATTGTGACACCAAATTCCCATGGAAAAATATCTGGATTTTGTCAGCCCCTTAAAAAGGCACCACAAGCAGAAAGTGGCTGGGTGTGAGTTGGGGGGACTCAATTGCTGCTGGTTGGAATTATTGGGACAGGTTTTGTGCTAAGCCTGCCCTTCCCAAACACTTCAAATTACTCTTTTTTAAAAAAAATATGGTTCTAAATCTTGCAAAGCAGATTCTCCCTCGGAGCATCCCTGCAGTCCTCCCTCCCGGCATCCCTAAAATCCCACAGATTGAGGGTGATAGGACACCGAGTATCCTGGAGTGGCTCGATGGGATTGAAAAGCAAACATCAGCTTGAATAGAAGCTCTGAGCAAAAAATTGATTTCCAAATGGACAAAATAGATCTTTTTATACAATCTCAGGCTCCTTGTTTGATATTTAAGCCCATTTTCCAATAATTGGAAAATCAGTTTGAGGGGATTCGCTCTCATGTGCGCAGGAGGTTTCACACAGCCCAGCTGGCTTGGGCTCATTCCTGGCCCCCAGATCTTGCCCCAGCTGGGGAGGAAATCCTTCACAATCCTTTCTGATTGCCAAAAACGATGAGTCAAAGTCCCGACAGAGCAGCTCAGGGAAAATAACAGCAGTGCAGCTCAAACTGGGAGACAAGGCTGGAAAAGGAACACAGGGATGGTGTGGAGTTTCTTACAAGTGCATAAACCAAAAATATTTAGTGCCCCTCACACTCCTGGAGGCTTAAAACGCTTTGGCAGGGAAATAGGAGAAGATTTGATCAAGTCTGAGAGGTGAAAATGGCAAAAGACAAACTGTGAAATCACAGGGTGATTTGGGTTGGAAAAGCTCTCCAGGATCATCGAGTCCAAGCTGTGCCCAATCCCCACCTTGTCACCCTGCCCAGTCCAGGCACTCCTTGGACACCTCCAGGGATGGGAACTCCAAACCTCTCTAGGCAGTCCTTGAAGGAGAAAAAAACCCAATTAAACAGCTTAGAAAACAACACAACCCCTTAGAATTGTGGAAGTGAGCAGATGGCATGAATTCCTCATGTCCTGTCTTTTCTGCAGGGAACGTTTCTCACCTGAGACCTCTTCATGGTGTCCTCACTTTTCTGTCACCTGTCCCTTCCAAATCTGCTGTAGATGAGCAGTAGCCCTTAATTTCAGCTTTTCTCTTATGTACCAAAGGGGAAAGGCAGAGAAAAGGCTGGAGAATCTCCAAAGTGACCTGGAAACATGTACAGAAACATTTCCAGAGGAGAACTCACCTCCCTAATTCCGTGTGTTAATTCCCCACTCTGCTTTCCCTCTTTAGCTCGCAAACTGCATTTCCCATCAGTCGCGATTCTCTTTGGGAAAGCTTTGAAACAGGCAGAGCAAAGCCTCTTTTCCCTGTTTGCTCCCAAATCAAGGCAGTTTGAGGAGGCAGAAGGGGATTCAATTTAGCCAACTCAGCTCGTGCAGCAGATGTCAAAGCACGGAGCTCGTTTGTCATCAGCCTTCGATGGGGGAAAGTTTGCTCTCAAAAACCACTGAAGAAAACAACCTTGCTTGTATAACAAACCTTGTTGGCTGCTGGATTTTCAAGCAGATGCCTCCTTTCCTCAGATCAAATAGTTGAAATATCATCCCTCGCCAGGTAAAGGGAAAAAAAAACTTCATTGTCTGCATCTTTTTCAAATCCAGCTGAAAAGCGCTTCGGGTTCCTTGTGGGCTTTTTTTTTCCCTGTGTTTTCAGATCACTGCCTGTGCTGTTCTGGCACTCCCAGGATCAGTGATAACAAGCAGGTCTAGATAAGACATCCAAATTTCTTTTTGCTGGGAGTTACGACTTGGTAGAACTGCAGTGCTCCCAGGATGTTCACTGGTACATATTAATTTATGGAGAATTTTTATTTATTTATTTGTTTGTTTTTATGGACAAATGGAGTGTATTTATTTAAAAAAAGCTTTCAGGGAGGATTTCTAAAAAATAACCCAGTTTTGTGCCTTTTGCAGTGATTTGACAGTTTTGGACTGCTGTATTTACACAGTTGATTTGTGAACTTTTATGAGGTTGGATTTGATGATTTCTGAGGTCTTTTCCAGCCTAAATTACTCTGTGATTTTGAGATCTGTGGGGCACTTTGCTGAGTAAAGGAACTGCAGCTCTTAAATCCCATCCTTCATTTCCTGTGCTTTAATTACCTGTGACCTGGAGTGATTCAGTGTCACCTAAGAGAGAAAAGGTGCTTTATAAATAAATCATTTTCCTCCCTAGAGTCCCAAAACATTGGTTTCACATCCTATTATCAGCACAGGGTTGTGCTGTCCAACAGACTTTTAAGGCACCCTGAATTCTGTGTGTTGTTATTATAAAGATAATGAAGTGCGGTTCTTTTAGCTAATATTGTTTGCAGAGGGTCACTCCAGTAAATTATTGGGGAATAATTTCCTTTTAAACTGAGGTGGAACACAACCCAAGGAGATTTCATTTGTCTCACTGAAGCCTGTTTGAAGGTGTTATCTCCACAGGTTTTATTGGATAAGGAGGAGTTGTGGTAGCACCTGGAGGATGATGGTTGTGCTCTCCAAGCCCCGACTCAGGAATTGGGCTGAGCTCTGGATTTGGGAAGAGTCAGACAGGTAAGGTAAGTGAAGCTAAAGCTAAAGGAATGTGGACATGAAGGTCCAAGGAACACCCAGCCCTCAAGGAATGAGTTATTAGCATGGATGGAGGTTGCTTTTGCTGAAAGCCAAATCAGTTCTCTACGTTTTCATCCTCAAATAATTAATTTTTTTGTAATATTTAAAAACCAAACCAAATCCTCTGGTGTGACCCATAAAATGTAAGGCAATGGAGAGCACAGAGTCACTAAAGATTTGTTGGGCTGCTGGTTTGGCTGGGAGCTCCAGCTCCCACCTGAGCTCCAACACCTCTGCAGGAACCCATCTGACTCTGGCTCGTGGGAGAGGCATCCCAAGTGTGGAAAAATTTGCATCCAAGAAAATTAATTGCTGGCTGTGGCATTACTGAGCTTCTCCTGAGAGGTTCAGCGAGCTCTGGGCTGTGGGAATTGAGTGGAAATCACTGGGAGAATTTTCTCTGCTGGGGAAACACCCACGCGAACCCAACAAACACCAGGAGCTCTTGGAAATCCGCCTCCCTGGGCCTGTCCCACTTGAACGCAGTTGGAAGGTAAAAACAAACTCCAAAATGTCCAAATAATCCAAAAATCTTCTCACTGCAGAGCCCCCAGATTCTTGATATAACAAAATTCACACTGGATGTCAAAGCCCGGGAACTGATTTGTAGTTGCATTAAATCCAGGGCAGTCCTGGAACAGAAATCCAAGGAACAGACACTTTCTGCAGGCTGTAATGGCAGGGATTTTCTCCTTCTGTCCTTTTGGAGGTAAAATGGACAGAAGATATTTTGGAGATAATTTTCCAAATGTTTCAATTAATTTTTCCCTCGTGCAAGTTGATTTTAAACTTACCCGTGTTAATTATTCCACATGTAAAGGCTTGGCACCTTTCACCACACCAGGCTGCTCAGATAAGTTGGATAATCATATTTTTAAAATGTTCTTAGCGTGTCACATTGTAGTCAACAATTACTGAGTGGCTTTGTTGTGGTCAAGTGCCACGCACAAGCAAAAATTTCCTAAATTCCTCTACAAATACATTGTCCTAAAAAAGTAGGCTAAAACCCAAGGCCATTTGTACATGAGAAGGTTCCCTACCAGAGCTGCTAGATCACTATTAATTTATTTGACAGCTTTTAGGCTGAGTTCAGATATTAGAGCTGTCATTGTAAAATACTTCCATTTTTCCTTCAACACTGCTTTGAGATGCTGCTGCTTTGAAGCTGTGTCAAAGTAGCTCTGAATCAGGAGAAACTTTCCATTTTATTTTTTTTGTAAGTTGAAAGTCTGAAGAGCCTCAATATGCTGTATAAAATTGTTCTGAGGATCGAACCTCCTCCTATGGTACCCTGGAGCATTCAGTCACTTTCAATAAATCTCTTTTAATAATTTCTCACTTGTCCTTATTATTACTAACAGCCAGAGCATCTCAAGGCAATGTCAGAGTAAAGGCTTTGGCTGGATGCAGGAGGAAGGCTTATTTGAAAGTTAACATGAAGGAAAAGCAATCCAAATGTGAACTTTTTGGTGGAAAGTGACTGGATTTTTTTTTGCATGAATTTACAGATGGTGTCGATTCTGTCAAAAAAGTCTGAGTTTCTTTGATTTAAGAAGTTGTGTAACAGGGTGAGGATGTTGAGAATGGAGTTTGGGAGGTCTGTTTTTCTCGTTTTTAAAGCTTTGCTTTGATTAGTTTTCTGTCATTATCTCTGGAAGAGCTGCGTTCAGCATCTGCTGGGAATATCTGCCATTAAATAATTCCTGAGATGTGGATCTGGCTACTTGAGTACCTCCCCATCCTTTAACAAAAATAGTCAACCACAACTTTCCATTAAAAGCATCCTGTGAGTTTGGGGAACGCTTTTCATCCACTTTATCTTGAGTTAATTGCAACCTCCTTTATTGATCCCCATGATGTGCATGAAGAATTCCAACTGGACAATGCTCCCTTGTCTTCAGCTGGATGTCAGACTGATTTCTGATGGATTTATCCAGGGAGTGATAAGAAACAAATTCCAAGTGATTATCTGAATAAATAAATGTAATTCCCCATGTGGAGGGAGCTGGATTAAAGCAGAATCTTGACCAACAAATCTTTCAGCACCTCTTGTGCTACTCCCAAGGTTTCTCCTTCCAGCAACCTCCCTTCTGTGGTTCTCTGATCCAAACTGCATTCTCTGCCCTAAAATTGATTTCCTCATGAGTTTTTGTTTAAAAATGTGGCAGCTGAAGGGACCCCCACACCCAAGGCACTGCCTCACCCCTGAGCCAAGGTGAAAAGATTTAATCTCAGGACTACACTCCTACTGAACGTGCACTTCTTTCCCTGAAAATGTTCCCAATTCCCATGGAAGCCATATCATCCCGCAGGAGGTGATGCTCCTTGTATCACCTTCCTCGTTTGATAAGGAAGGACAAAATCAGGAAGAGACCATTCATTTCTTTGTGGTTTTGTGCTTTTTTGTTGTTGTTGTTGTTGTAGGAGTGCCAGGAAGAGTTTTCAAACAAGGTTTGGGGAGGGCGAGCGAGGCCAATTCTCTCTTTATGGTTGCTTTTTTCCCCTCATAAACCAACCCTCAGCTTTGCTACCAGTCTATCATGGAGGAGATTTAATCTCTATAAAGCTCTTGACAACTGCAGTGATAATTTCAGCCTCCCAGTTTATGAGATTATAAAAGGCACTTTTCCCTCACCAGTGTGAAGAGCTGGGTTTAGCCAAGCTGCAGTGGATGATTCAGAACATTCATTTTGTGCCTGAGAGAGATCCTGAAGCCTGGCAGTGCCTTGTGACCAAGTTATGTGGTGTGGTTTGCAAAAAAGAGCCAGTTTTATAGGAATCATTGTAACACAATGAAAAGGATCTTTTCGGAGTGTAGCTTTCAAAATACACCCATAAAACAGTGCTGGTGGTTACAGGGTGACAGGAGCACAGCAAGAGTAATCACTAGGCTGCATTTAAAATAAAATAATGGAGTTTATAGGGTATTGGGACAGAAAACAGAGGTTTTTTTACCTACCATGAGTCTTTTAATGGAGCACAATGGAATTTGGGGGTCGGCCTCTTCCCCCAGGTGACAAGAAAAGGGGAATTGGCCTCAAGGGAAAATTCAGGTTGGAGTTTAGGAAAAGATTTATTCCCTGAATGGGTGATTAAGCATTGGAAGGGCTGTGGTGGAACCACCACTCCTGGAAGGTTTCAACAACAAGCAGGTGTGTGACACTTGGTGATGTGGGACAAGGTGGTGTTTGGCCAAGTGTGGACTTGATCTTGGAGATCTTTTCCAACCTCAGTGATTCCAGAGTTCTCAGAGCTGGGAAGCTCCGTGTCTGTTCCTTGCAGCCAGAGCAGAGGAGCCCTCACCGTGCCCAGGCTGGGCATGAGGGCCGCAGGGTGAGCTCCTCGCCCTCAGCAGCTGGGCCAGCATTCCCAGCAGGCATTCCTGGGAGCATGAGGAGAACAGCAGTGAGTGGGGAGGTCATGGAGCAGAACCTGTGTTTCACTGCTCCTGTCAGTCCTTGTTGCTGCTGAGGGGAAAAGAGCTGGCAGAGAGCAGAGCCTGACTCTTGAGCCA
The DNA here is from genome assembly GCF_035770615.1 of Melospiza melodia melodia. Lineage (NCBI taxonomy): Eukaryota > Metazoa > Chordata > Aves > Passeriformes > Passerellidae > Melospiza > Melospiza melodia. The sequence goes on along the minus strand of NC_086205.1, from coordinate 26,456,228 downwards.
CTGGTTTGGCTTCCCCTCCTGGGGTTCTGGGTGAAGCTCTTGGATCTCCCAGGGTTTTTTCATTCAAAGGTCTGAGGAGTAAAAGGAGGAATTCCACTTTGAGGCCTCAGGAGGGAGGGCATAAATGCAGAGCCCTTTTTCTGTGCCCACACGTGAAACCCAAGGAAAGAAGTTGCGTTTTCTGTTTGGTCAAACTTGGCTGAATCTGGCGGGTGGGCTGAATCTGACTCCAAAGGGAAGAGGAGAGTGCTGGAGGGAGATGGGGAGTATCAGTGGGACTGCCTGTTCTCAGTTTCTCAGCAATCAGGGCAGGAAGCCACCAGTTCTCCCCTCAGGGTATGGATTTCTTGAGGGGAAGGTGAAGCCGGAGGTTGGGATCCTTTCCTGGATGGTTGGACTCCAGCCCAGGATGAAAACAGACAGGAAAGCCTGGGGAGGCTCCCAGAAGATCCAGAGGTGGAATTGGAGTTCTGTCAGCACTGCAGATGCTCCAGAAACCTGACAATAGGAGCAGATAAATCTTTTAATTAAATATTTCACATATCAGTCGTAATTACTTCCAATTAGCGCTAATGAAGTAAGGATGGTGCAAACAAGCAATATAATCTGGTGATAAGCGCTTTTTAATTAATATGAATGGCATGGATGGCACTAATTGACTCAGTTTGGATTTGATTTTTTTAAAAATACTTTGGTGTTCAAAGAGTCTCTTTTATTTTTTTGAGCTCCTTTTCCCCTCTCTCTCCCTTTCTTTTCCTCCACTACAGCATTTTTTGCTACTTGGAATCAAAATATTTTGAATACCCCAAGCTCAGTTTTCTCCAAGAATGTTTACCGTCTCAAATTTATATTTTATATATTTTATATAGTGATGAAATTAAACCCTTGCCTCTTGTCCATCACTGCAGTTCCCATTATTAACAGTACCAGTGAAAATTGGATCTTTGTGAGGCATTTTCCAAAAAGCAAATGCACCATGCAGGAAGGAGATAAGTTCAAATGCCAAACCCATCAAACCAAATTTGAAATCTTCTCATACTCTCAGATATTGACATTCTTTATCAATATTTAAGGTTCTTTTTAGGAATCCCAGGCACAGAATATTTGGTAGCTTACTCTGACGAGGAATCCAATATGTAACTGTCTACAAAATGTGGTTTTGCCAGCATGAATAAAGCCTTCAAAATGATCATGAATCACACCCAGAAGATTTGTGGGGATGGTTTTCCCTGTTTTCTCTGGCTTAGGGTCTCTGAGACCCAGTTCAGGCCCTCATATTCTATTTTACTTTCTCTTCCAACTCCTGATCTTGTGTCAAGCCAACTCTTCTATAAAGATTTCTAGGGGAATAAAATTAAAATTAATTCCAAGATTTTGACAGGCCCCTTTTCCCCTGAAAATTTACACAGGAATTTGATGCAGGAAACTCATCCACATTTTGCAGATCAATGTAGTAGCTGGGAATTTTTTGGGAACAGATAACCACGTGGAGGATTGGCCTATAAACTTTTAGGGGTGGGAGCACAAATAGAAACCCTGCTAATCACAGTCCTCTCCCTGCCTTTGGTAGCTTATTTTACAATAGGAGGGTCAATCTTTTCCTTTGATTTAATTTAATCAAAGGGATTAAATGTGGGATTTTAATGACTCCTGGAGATCCAGGAAGAGCTGCCAGTGATGGTGCCTTCATTCCCTTGCTTATCAGTACAAAGGAGAGTGTCAACTGCTGCATTAAAGACAAACATTGATTTAAAAAAAAAGTGGTTTTTTTGGTGCAGCCTCATTTAGGCTTTTAAAAACCATCAGAGAGGATAATTCCGTCATGCCCAGGATCCAGATCCTTAATTCCCTTTTCTCCCCCTGGAAACTGTGACCACCAAGAACATTTCAATATCAGCCCTTGGACACAAGACTGTAACTCCTTCCATTCCTAAAATTTCATATTTTTAAGACACATTAGGAGACAGTGCTTGAAGAGAGGAAAAATAAATGAAAGCATAAAAATGAATAACAATTATTTTCCCAGCCCGTTTGAGGGGAGCAGCGAGCAGTCATTACCCCCATAAATCACCAAGTGTCCAATTTTGGTTGCAACAATTCAAGGAATTTCAGCCAGCAGGATGAACTAGGAGAGAGCAGCAGTTTTATTAAACATTTCCAAGACAGATTGTGTGGTTAACTGGCAAATTGGGGAGTCTATAAATAAAATATGGAAGGAGCAGCCAACTACGAGCTCCTTGTTTTACACACAGCTTGTCCCCATCAGTAAATCTGTTTTAAAAGCTGCTGGGTGCTTGATAAGAATTGTATTTTCTCTTTGAAATGATATCATGTCATCCCAGCACCCAATCTCCTTGTGCTGGCGGCGTTATTGGGTGATTTGTTACAATAAATGTATTTGCTGCTCACTTTATGCTTGTAAGGACACATTTTCCTCTTGGAAAATGGAGGTAATTAGACCTGAAATTCTCTTTGTGAGTGACAACTTCTCCACAGCTCAGGAAGTGCTGAGGTACCACTAAGGATGAATTTCATCTTGTCATAAAAAATTGCTTCAAGTATTTTATTTTGCAGGAGGCCCTGCAAATCCCATCTACCTAAATGAAACTGGGCTGGAGAAGAGGTGGAAAATTACCTGGAATTTGTGAATCTTTCTTTTAATACTATGAAACTTTTTGTTGGTTTTCCCTCATGGGTTTGATTAAGTTTTGCTGAGAAACTTAAGGGGGGAATTCAGCCCTTCTTTTTTTTTTCTGGAAGGGTTCAACATCATCCTTGTCTCTCTTGATTAAAGCCAAATTTTACATGCTATTAAAGCTGAGTTTGTTTGCTGCTGCTGTTTAATATAGGCAAGAAAAAAGCTGCAAAACCAGGCCAAAAGAAAAAAAAAAAAGAATTAGCAACAAAAATCACATTTAGGCAGAAGAGGAGATCTTAGACAACCTGCCCAATTAAAATTACATTTAAAGAAGTCGTTTGAAGCTGAGAGAATGAAGACTTTGAGTTACAAAACAACCCAGCTCATTGAGAAGAACACAAAGCTGTAAAATTAAGGATCAATCCAAACTGGGATTTCCAAAGCCTTCTCTCCTCACTGAGCTGCTAGAGCCTATTTCAGGAGTCCTGCAGATTTTCCTCACCCAGTGGATAACCCAGGCCTGAACCTGGAAACAATGCCCAGCAGAAATTGCATTTATTGCTGTTAATTCTGTGCCATTGAGGTGGTTTCATGATCCGAGCTCAGCTGAGCAGGGCCAGGAATTGGATTTCCATTTGTGGTTTGTGCCATAGCTCAGCCCTGTCAGTGAGGGATGGAGATCAGGAACTTCTGGGAATTAAGGATTTTAATGAACACCTTTAATGTTGCTTAAAAAGTGCTGGCTAATTGGGAGTATCCTTAATAATAATAGTTGTAATTTGGGTGTCCTTATCACACCCAAATGGGAGGTTTTGGGAATGTGATCCCAGGATAAAGGGTGGATTCCCAACATTTTTTAGTCAGGAAAATTTAAATTTGACAGGCTCAGCTGAGGTCAGGTTCTAGGTGGAGAAATGCAAAGCCTCAATGGAGAGAGAAATTTGAAGCCTTAAAGAAGAGAAATTAAAAGCCTTAAAGAGGAGAAATTTGAAGGAATAGAGAAGAGAGAAATTAAACCTCTTTAAAAAGAGAGAAATTTGAAGGATTAGAGAAGAAAGAAATCAAAAGCCTTTAAAAAGAGATAAATCCAGGCTGTTTAATAGATGTCCCTTGGACTTTGGAAGCCTGTGCTTGCAGAGGGCCCCATTCCCTGTCCATGCAGTCGGTGGGATGCTCCCAAACGAGCCTGGCCCAGGTGCAGCCCCATCTGAGCTGGGTTTTGGAGCTCCTGGGTTTTTGGAGGCTGCTCCCTGCTCCTGGCACAGCAGCTGCATCACCCAGCACAGCATTTAACTGCAGCTGGAGCTTGGATTTGCCTTTCACCCACGAGCCAGGAGCTCCCATCCAAACCTCATGGATGAGAGCCCGTGGGCAGAGCTGGAGTCTCCCTGGCCCTGCTCCACTGCAGCAGGATCAGGGCTGGAGCCAGAGCAGCTGCTGCCCTGGCTGACTTTGGGGCAGCACTGAATTTATCCCTCTCCCCACCCATTATTCCCAAAACCTCTGTGTGAACAGGCAGCTCCGTGCTGGGGCTGCCAATGCTGCGCAGGAACATGAAAACAGATTTGGGAATAGAGAAATCTGCTCCCAGGGCTAGAGAGAAGTTGCCAAGTGTGAACTCTCTTTAACTGTGGGGATGGAAATTCCATGGAATCAGTGGTTTGAAGGGATCATTGAGTCACAGAATGGAAGGGCCTTAAAGCTCATCCAATTCCACCCCTGCCATGGCAGGGACACCTCCCAGTATCCCAGGTTGCTCCAAGCCTTATCCAGCCTGGCTTGGGCACTGCCAGAGATTCAGGGGCAGCCCTGGGAATTCCATTCCAGTCCTTTCCCACCCTCCCAGGGAACAATTTTTTCCTAATATTTAATTTAAATCTACCCTGCTTCATCTTAAAGCCCTTCCCCCTCATCCTACAACTGTGTGCCCTTGTGAAAAGTCCTTTTGCAGTGGAAAGAAACAGGAGAAAGCAGATGAAAGTGTCAAACAGGAATATATTTCAATTTGATTACATTCCCCTTACACTGGCAATGTATTTATATGTGCACTGTTAGAGGAAGGGCACTGCAACTCCAGAGTGATTTTATTTTTGTAAAAAAATCTCCATTTACTCCAATAGGAGGGAAATCCTGCATTGCTGCAGCTCTGTGGAGCCGTGTCAATGTTATTTGGGAATTTCTGCAGGAGTTTATTCCTGTAGAATTTGAATGGCAGAGTTTGTGTAGCTTTGCCAGCCACCCCTCAGAATTCCAGAATTTTGTATTATAAAATAAAAACACAACTTCAGCTGCTCACCATATTTCTCCTGGATAATACCAAAATTTCTCACAGAAATTTCTCCCAGCTCTTTTACAACCAGACCTTTCTCAAAGTCTCTCAGACTTGCAGAAAACAGGATGGATTTGGATCCAGAGGACCCGAGGTGTTGGTTCCATCCCTTTCTTCTGGCAGGGAATGGGATTTGCCCGGCATGGCTGATCCAATCCCACCATCCCATGGGGAGATGCTCCGCCCAGGGGAGGAGCCAAGCATTCCTGCCTGGGTACAATCTGAGCTTTGGGAGGAGCAGCTTTGTGCTGCCCTGCACTCCCAGAGGAGCAGCTTTGTGCTGCCCTGCACTCCCAGAGGAGCAGCTTTGTGCTCCCTGCACTCCCAGAGGAGCAGCTTTGTGCTGCCCTGCACTCCCAGAGGAGCAGCTTTGTGCTGCCCTGCACTCCCAGAGGAGCAGCTTTGTGCTGCCCTGCACTCCCAGAGGAGCAGCTTTGTGCTGCCCTGCACTCCCAGAGGAGCAGCTTTGTGCTGCCCTGCACTCCCAGAGGAGCCCAGGCCCATCTGCAGCAGCCCTGGAGCTGCAGAGGAAAACTCCCCCCTTGTGCAGGATCCCTGCTGCAGCAGAGCCACAGCTGGCACTGCAGGAGGGCTGAGCCCCCACGGGATGGGGCTGGGACACCGCCCTGACACACAGGGGGTCACAGGGACTGCTCTCACTCTGGCAGTCTTTTTTTGTATTATTGCTTTTTAATTTTAATTTTATTTTTTTCCCTAATAAAAAACAGTTATTCCTATTCCCATATCTTTGCCTGAGAGCCCCTTAATTTCAAAATTATAATAATCCAGAGAGATGGGATTTACATTTTGCATTTCTGGAGAGGCTTCCACCTTCCTTGGCAGACACCTGGCTTTTCAAACTGAGACAGGCACCACAGGATTTTTGTGCAGACCCAGCTTGTAAAATGGATCTGTGAGGTCACTCTGTGATGCTTTTTGCCACCTCCAAAATGAGGAAACAAACATTTTCATTTTTTGCCACTTCAGTTCTGAATTTTGCCCCAACCCCTGAGATCTCCTGGGGTCAAACCAGGTAACCGGGAACCGGGGTGTCAAAAGTGCAGTGCGAAATTTCAAATAACTTTTAATTAATCTAATTAAAATTAATTGCTTCTGCTTCTTTGGAGGGTCTGGACCAGGATAAGCATTTCCATCTTCCACATGCAGCCCTTCATCTCTGCCCGTGTGCTTTGAAGTGAGTTTTTCCAGCTCTGCCATCAGCTGAGAGGTCTATATTAAGTAAGTGGAGAAGCTCTGCTTGTCTCTCACATCCCAGGATGTTTGGCTGAATTTTAGCATCACAGCTTTAGTAGAAAATGATTCATTAATGAGGAGAAGCAATAAAAAAGGCAAAATGTGTGAAAACTCTCAGGTATTTTTACTTTCCTCTTTAATGACTGTTCTAGTATGACCACTCTTTATTTTTTCCTCTATTAACAGCTTTTGTTGCTAATTTGAGGTCAAATGAAGTGGAAACCCAATGATATTAATTTTGTATCTCTATTTTTGTTTGAGTAAGTAAAATTCTGACTTATTTAAAAATAGGGCTGTTCCAAAGGACTGATAGCTGCTCCAGTTCCCATTAAACTTTTTGGAAAGGCTCAATCCAGTGTCCATCAAAAATCAGAGTTTGCCATGAGTTCCCTTGGAGCTGAGCAGTTCCACAAGCAGGAGATGATTCCTGAAGGGGAATTATTGTCAGCCAGCTGCCCCAGAGTGCCTCTCACAGGATGGAATTATGGAAATAACAATAATCCACCATCTACACGCCTTAATTATCATCCCTTCACCTTTTAATTATTGAAAGGTTTGATGACAAGATATTCCATTACTTTTACTAAAGTTAAAATTGTTGGGATGAGACACAATAATTGAAAATATTCATGTTGCTTGCATTGCACTTATTTAATTGTTTTGTTTCTTTATTTGGGTTATTACAAAAGGGAAAAAAAGAAAATCAGCTTTTAAAGGCATCTTCTTTTGCCAGCCAACATTTCACCCTCAGTGGTCCCGCAGTGAATGAATTATTGGGGACTTATGAACATATTAATCATCTCCATGGAAACAGTTTGCAATTTCACAGCACAGGAGTTTGACTTCCCTGCATGACAATGAAAAAAAAGGAAGGATCTGAAAAAGAAGAAGCTGAGGAGAGATGAAAACCCCTCCAAATTCAGACCCAAATTTAGCAATAGCCACTGCTGCTCTGGGAGAGGAATCAGCGTTTCCAGTGCCCCCGAGACCTTTGGAATTTGCAGCCAATTCAGGTCATGGATCCTTCAAAAGACTCAACATGCCCTGCATGTAGGGCTTTGTGAAGGGAATTAATTCATTTTTTCCCCCTGCAATGGTTATTTAAGGAATCAGCTCTCTGGGATGTGCTTGGCCATGGTTTGAAGCTGGAGACCTCAGTAAATGAGAGAGGTTTTGCACTGCGGGAAAGGTGTTGGGTGTGAGGCTGAGCACAAGTGTGGATCAATAGCGCAAATATCAGGGGTTTGGGGCAAGAGAGGGAAAGGAAATAATGAAATTTTAAAGCCATTCTGTAATACAGCAAAACTCAGAGACAGAGGAAAACCAGGAGCACAAACAGACAATTTTTAAACCATTATCTAGTGGAACATTGGAACATTGCTGGAACACTGGTGGTTCCTCCACCAGGGCCATGTCCCTCCTGTGGGAACCCAGAACAGGACACAGCCCCTGCTCACCCTCCTGAGATCCCATGGAATTCCCTGTCACCCCACTTAGATCCACGTTTCTATCCCAAAACTCTCCCTGCAGAGGGCCAGGAGGGCTGGGGCTGAAAGGTGGGGGCCTGGGATTCCCAAAATCTGCAGGAATTCCCTCATTATCCCTCCCACCTGTGGGATCTGTGCTGCAGACCAGGAGCAGCTGCTGCCCCTCGGGGAGGAGGGGCTGTGGGAAGGGAATTTAGCAGGGAAGGAAGGGAGGGAGGGGAGAAAGATGGAGTGGAGTTGTTTATTGGGGTGTGGAATCCCTGTAATCCATGGGTTAATGGATACTGGAGAATTGGAGACTCCTGCCGGCCTGTTCCTGGGAGTGGGACAATTGCTGCTTTCAAGGTAAGGTTGGGTTGGCTTTTGTGAGTTTTTTTATTTGTTTATTTTTTGTGGTTTTGTTTGGTTGGGTTTTTTTTTAGTTTTTTTTGTTTGGTTGGTTTTTGGGGGGTTTTGCTTGCTTGTTTGTTTTTGTTTGGGTTGTTTGGTGTTTTTTTCTGGAAAAATGTTTCTCTGAGCAGAAGATTGAGAGCTTGAAGATGTATTCCCCCACTGTGGGATGCTTCTGTCTGGTGGCTGCTAAATTCAGTGATTCCAGTGGCTCTCAGCATTCCCACAATCTGTGCCCGGAGATGCTGGAGCCTCCTGGGTCTCTGTGTGAGCTCTCAGACAGGAGCTGGGGCTGCTTTCTCCTCTGCTGCAGGAAGGAGGTTTCCCTTTTGTGGTTCCCACCAAATTTTGCCTTTCCTGGGTTGGAGGGAGCTGTAGGAAGGGACTGGAGGTGGAGCAGTGGCCTGTTGATAAATGGTGTTACCTGCAAGCGCAGTGTTCTTCTCTCTCAGCTTTGTTATGAGGCAATGAAAGGAAAATGAGGGGAAAAAACCATGACCAGGATATGGAAAAAGCCCCATGTGGACATGGGAAGGTGCAGAGCAGTCCCTTGCTGGATTCTTTTAGCAAAACCACTGCTTTTATTTTTCTTCTGCACTTTTTCCCCAGCTGGGAGCTTGCAGGCACTGCACATGCAGTGAAAATTGGAAGAATCAACTCCTTCCCAATACAATTTCCTTCCTTTAGGTCCCCAAAATTGGGAAATGGGGCTCCTCAAGTCCTGGTGGAGTAGCCTTTTAGCTTTGGAGGCTTCAGAGCAGAAGTTCAGCTTGGGAGTTCTCCTGGCTGAACATCACAGCATCCATGGGGAAACGTTTGCTCTTCCTGGTTTCAGTGGGGCTGGAGCATCAGGTGGCATCACAGAAATCATCTCTGCCCTAGGAGAATCCCTGATAAATGGAGGTTCCTCAGAAGAGGGGGAGATGGGGCAGACATGAAGTGTTTGCTCAGAGACGGACTGGGCTCCCTTGGCTTGTCAGCTGCTGGAGAATCAGCCTCCTGTCCCCACAAATGAAGAATTTGTTAATTATAAACAGTGTAGGAGCAGGGGAAAAATAGTGTTGTGTCACTCTCTATTTTGAATTTTTGAGGACTTATTTAAGGCTCTTGGCTCAATGTTTCAAAAGCCACTGGCAATTTGTGGCATCTTGCTGCCATTGATCTTTGGGATTTATTTTTTGGGAGTAACCTGCTAAAATCTCTTGCCCTATGAACCCATTTCAGTAGATACCATCTTTATATATTTCCAATGCCACCTTTAATATATTTCCTCAGGCTGTCCAGTGACTGGATGTGTTGTGATGTTTTCTCTGTGAGTGGTAATGGTGAAATATTTATCTGGAAGTCCTTCTGACTTCCCCTTTTGTTTATGCAGATGTTTTACCTCAGTTTAGGCTGGGGGAAATAATCTGAAATACACTTTACTTGCCAGCTTTGTGTAGTACTTTGCAGATTTCTTTGGAGATTTGTGCTGTGTTTTCAGTGTTTTATTTGGAGATTTCTGTGTCATGTTTTCAGTGTTTCATTTGGAGATTTCTGTGCCATGTTTCCAGTGTTTTAGCACGAGGAAATTCCACATGAAGTTGGGAGGACTTGGCCTGTATCAGCCAGAGCAGCTGCTGTGATGGAGGCAGGCAGAGAGATGAGAGAGGAATTTTGCTGAGGTGAATGGTTAATATGCTTTTGTGATAATAAGGGGCTTATTTATGCTGCATTAATATTTTGTACCACCGCTGTCTGCTTTAATGCTTAATCTCCCTGCTGAAAGCACTGAGAGCCCTTTTTAGCACAGAGCTTTTTGCTGTGCTGGGAGGGACAGGGCAGCTTTTCCTGAGCCTGGAGAGCTCGGGGAGGGCTTTGGGGTGGGATTTGGTGCTCCTGGGCATTGCTGGGATCATCCCAGCTCCTCAGCATAGGAGCAGCTCTGGGATCGTGCAGTCTCACGCTGGATCACAAATTAATCACAGGCTTGGGATGGGTTTTGCTGCCCTGCAAGGGGGTCTGTTGGAGTAAATCACACACACTCCATTTTCTTCATGGTGGAAAAGCCCCTTCTTTATTCACATAACTCCTTTTTATCCAGTTTTACAGAGCTGTGTGTGACTCCAACTGTGATGGTGCTCACAGGGGTCTGAGGATGAGGGAAGAGATGAGGATCTGACTCCATGTTTCAGAAGGCTGATTTATTATTTTATGATATATTTTACATTAAAACTATACTAAAAGAATAGAAGAAAAGGTTTCATCAGAAGCTGGCTAAGAATAGAAAAGAAAGAAAGAGAGCCAAGCCACAAACCTTTGTTATCAGTCCGAGCCAGCTGACTGTGGTTGGCCATTAATTAGAAACAACCACATGAGCCCAATCACAGATGCACCTGTTGCATCCCACAGCAGCAGATAACCATTGTTTGCATTTTGTTCCTGAGGCCTCTCAGCTTCTCAGGAGGAAAAATCCTAAGGCAAGGATTTTCCATAAAAGATATCTATGACGCCAACTGGTCAGGAGCTTTCTTGCCAATCGCTTTATGGTTAATAACAAGTTGTTACCTGTATTAATTGGTTACTCAAACCCCTCTGTGTGCATGTGCCTGATTGTGCTTCCAGGGCTGCTTTTCCTCTGTATTTCCCTATTTTGACAGGGCTGGGTAAAAACTCCTGTGTTGAACCACATTTAGTGAATTTACAATTGATACAAACTCACCTTTTTTAAGAGACTTTCCATTTTCCTTGCTGTAACTGTATTAAACTCTGCACATTTACCTGCACTGAACCTCAGTACCTGCTTCCCTTGCCAAAGGGACTTTGCATTCCTTGACAGGGCTCAAACATTTGTTCTTTAGGAATTAGGTGGACTTCATTTGGACTTGCCATTTAGTTTGTAATACCAAGAGAACTCGATTTTCAGGACTAATCAGGCAGTTGTGTATTTAGTTCTACCTTGGTGCTGCAGCTGTTGGGAGCTGATGGTGCCCTGAGGCACAGATGGGATCTTTCCTCTAAGGGAAATAGGAAAAAAAAATCAACCCAGTTCTTCTTTCAGGGGTCTTGAATCTGTTAAGAAAAAAAAAAAAAAAAAAAAGAAACAAACATTTTTTGTGTTTATAAGCACAGATTTCTGTTAGGAACTGGGAATAAGGGAAAAGCTGCCACAGAACAGAGAGGAGTTGGAAAAGCTTGTCAAGAAGGGGTGAAGGGGGGAAGACTTTCCAAGTTTTACAAGTGGGATTTGAGGGGGCATCTGAAAGAGTGCTGCTCTCATAATGTGATTAAAAAGCAGTTTGCACCTGGTATAAAAAAAAAAAGGAGCTTGGGATTAAAAAGAAGTGAGGTAAGAGAGCAAGAACCCAGGAATAAAAATGTGTCTGAGGAGCAAGAACCCAGGAATAACCTTGTGTTTGGGGGTGCTTTTACAGCAAATCCCAGAAAGGTTCAGGTTGGAAGGGCCCACAGTGATGCCCTGGTGCCACCTCCCTAATCAGGCAGGATTGTGGAATTGAGGGCTGTGGGATATCCCTAGGGAGGGAGGTTCCATGGGTTGGAGCCTTAAATGAGCCGAAAAAAGCCCAAACAAGAGCAAACCCAGCTGTGCTGGAGGTGTGGGATGTGAAACCCCAAACCAGAGCAAACCCAGCTGTGCTGAAGGGATTGGATGTAAACTCCAAAGCAGAGCAAACCCAGCTGTGCTGAAGGGATTTAAACCCCAAACCAGAGCAAACCCAGCTGTGCTGAAGGGATTTAAAACCCCAAACCAGAGCAAACCCAGCTGTGCTGGAGGGATGTAAAACCCCAAACCAGAGCAAGCCCAGCTGTGCTGAAGGGATTGGATATAAAACCCCAAAGCAGAGCAAACCCAGCTGTGCTGAAGGGATTGGATGTAAACTCCAAAGCAGAGCAAACCCAGCTGTGCTGAAGGGATTTAAACCCCAAACCAGAGCAAACCCAGCTGTGCTGGAGGGATGTAAAACCCCAAACCAGAGCAAGCCCAGCTGTGCTGAAGGGATTGGATGTAAAACCCCAAACCAGAGCAAGCCCAGCTGTGCTGAAGGGATTGGATGTAAAACCCCAAACCAGAGCAAGCCCAGCTGTGCTGAAGGGATTGGATGTAAAACCCCAAAGCAGAGCAAACCCAGGGATTTAAAACCCCAAAGCAGAGCAAACCCAGCTGTGCTGGAGGCGTGGGCTGTGTCTTTAGTGTCCCCTTCAGATCTGGGAGCTCGCACTGTCCCACCTGTCCGCTCAGAGCATAAATTTGATTCCCCCAGGAACCACGAAGCTCCTCCAGAGGAGGATGATGAGAACCTTCAGCCTCCTTGTGATTGTGGCTGCGTGCTCAGAGCCCTTTGTCAGGAGGGAGCAGCCTCTGGGTGTCTGCTCAGGGGGAGAGGGGTGAAGCAGTTGGGTATTTTTAGCTCTTTTCCATGCCTGTGGTTTTTATATGCTAATCTGTTTGTTTCTTTCCAGCCTTTGGAATATTCATTCCACAACATCTAAAATTTGACACCTGCTGTAGCTCGTATTATCACTTTCACCCTCAGAAACCCAGAAATTATTAAGGTGGAGTAATTGCTATCCTATTATATAATAACTACTTTAATCCAGCAATCATAACGTGATTTGAAATGAACCCTTTTGTGCCATTGATTTTGGAATAATTACTGTTATATTGTACTTCTGCAAGAGTTATTCTCAGTTAACCACTTGAAAATAATACGCTCTACTTATTGAAAAAAATAAATCTGATTATCCCCCAAAGCTCGATGTTCTTTCTACATCTGTGCCTCAATTGTCTGCTGGTGACCTGAGATGCTCAAGCAGGCTCCTTTCTGTAACTACTCCAGGAAATATCCATGGGCCAAAAACCTCCTTCCAAGCCTTTTTTTGGGGGGTTTTTCCCTCTGAACCAGGGATGTGGTCACTGTTCAACCCTGCTGGGCCTGACAGTTGTTTAATCAGGAAACAGTGACAAAGACTCAAGGAAAATGCAGGATTTTTTTTCTCTTCCTGTCTCCAAAATCAAATTTTCATTTGTCTCTCTATATACATGAAAAATTCAAACAAAACCATCAAATTTTGTGAAATGAGGTTTTTGTCCCTTTGAAGCAAGGAGGTGCTGTCCATATTTAAAGATATGAAGAAAAATATCCTGTGGTTGTTGGTTATCCATGGGAGCATTCCCATTTTCAGTGTTTAGTCCTTCTGAACTTCTAAATTCTTGCTGGGAGAGGAAAACAGTGGAAAAATTGTACATTTTCAGCTTTTTTTGATTTCATGGAAGCTCTGGTGTGGCCTCTTCTCTCCTGTGCTGCAGAATGGAGAGGAGGGGAGATGTTTGATTTATTTCCTTTGTTTCTTTCCTTGCTGGGAGAGCAGGGATGAGTTCGGCTCCTTCAGCTTTTCACCAACCTTTGTTAAGAGATCAGAGGTGTGACATTCTCTGTCTGAAAACTAATGAAACATTGATAAATTAAAAAATTAGAGTGGAAGCAATGTCAAAACTCTAATAATTTCCTGAAACATGCATTTATCTGGGGCTAATACCCACAATGAGTGAACAGCTTTGTGTCGTGGAAGAGCCAGAATGAAATCCCAGCTGTTCTTTGAGTCGCCTCTGTGGTGGCTGCAGAAGAGATTTGTTAAAAGGAGATCTCACTTTCCCAGATTTGCTTCTACACGGACAAGATTGTCACATCTCTTCAAGACTGCTCTTTTCAGTGAGGCCCAGAATATGGGTCAGCAAACTTGAGAGCACATGAGCAGGCTGATAAAGCAGAAGTGAGAGACTCACTAATGTGTCAAGTATTGATGTTGCTGCAAGCTCTCCCTTGTCTCCTGCTCCCTGAGTAAATAATTCACCAAACTCCTGCTAGTCCTCGTGGTGATACTGAAGGAATTTTTCATTGATTTATAAATTTCATCTGGGAGGAGTTTTTGGTGATTTCAGAGATGTGGCTCTCAGCTGTGTGTTCCTTGGCTCTCAGGTGTGTGCTCCTTGGCTCTGCCCAGTTTTGCACAAGTGGTTTCCCTCACTTTTTCAAGGTGTGCAGATCTGCTGTTGGCCCTTCCTGAAACGTCAGGGAATTCCAGTGTCTGAGCAAAATGCAGCATATTTTAAAGTACAGCTCCAATTGCTAACAAAAAGGGAGGTGAATCATGATTGAAAGTGCAAGGGAAATGCTGATGGACTCTCACTTGTGCTTTTCCTCCTGTGGGTAAGAGGAAAAAGGATTTTAATCTCATCCAAACCCAGAATTCTCGTACAGACCAACACCTTCCCCCTTACTGCTGCAGCACTGGGGTGGTGTTTTTAGGACAGTTCAATCCCTCCATTAATTTGGGATCCATGGAGCGTTGACGTTCCCACCCAGCCCATGGGCAGCCCACAGTGGCTGCTCCTCCTGTGTGTGTGGTGGCTCTGTCTGTCTGCAGTGTGGTCAGTGGCACGGAGGGAGCTCCAGAAGCCTTCCCATGTTTGTCCTGTTTATCCCTGCGTGGCCCAGGTCGCTGCCAGAGGCAGGCAGGGTATTTATAGCTGGAATATTTGCTGTCCCCGTCGCCTTCCCCAGGCCATGTCTGATTCCTTCGGCTTCAGCGGCCTCCATGAGCCTCCTCCTGGTTCTTGTGCTCCAGGCACAGCTCCCTGACTCAGTGCCAGCCTTCCCTTGGTGCTTGCAGTGGATTTTCCTTGAAAATATGCATTGCCCTTTGGATTTTGTGGGGGATCAGCACCTCCTGCGTCTGGCGCCCTGAGGAAGTTCAAGGAATGGCTCCTCCTTTTGGATCATCATTCCCTCACTTCTGCCCCAAAGCCATTGAATTAGCCATGGAGTTATTTATTTATTATGAATTTCCCTGAGGAAGTTCAAGGAATGGCTCCTCCTCCTGGATCTTCATTTCCTTGCTTCTGTCTCAAAGCCATTGAATTAGCCATGGAGTTATTTATTTATTATGAACTTCCCTGAGGAAGTTCAAGGAATGGCTCCTCCTCCTGGATCTTCATTCCCTTGCTTCTGTCTCAAAGCCCTTCCATTGAATTAGCCATGGAATTATTTATTTATTATGAACTTCCCTGAGGAAGTTCAAGAAATGGCTCCTCCTCCTGGATCATCATTCCCTTGCTTCTGTCCCAAAGCCCTTCCATTGAATTAGCCATGGAACCATTTATAGAAGCTCTTTTTGAGCCAGGCCAGCCTCCAGTGCTCAGGAATTATTGCAGCGTTGGTGGGAATTCTGGATTTGGGATATCTGTCCTGCAGTGCTCCCCTGGAGCCCAACCCTGCGTGGAGATAATCCCTCACTGACCCTTCCTGCTGGATTTTCTGCTTTTCCAAAGGAAAGAGCTGCAAATTTCCCTCATGGGAATTTCTTGCGTTTCAGGGGGTTTTTCCCCCTAAAAAAATACATCCATTAAGTGAAAGTGTCTGGGCCAAAGGGGTTCATTGGTGTTCAGAATTTAATTTAATATCATGTTTGTTCAGTCTTCCCATGAAGACAATGAATTTGAGTTTCGATGCACTCTGGAAGCCAAGGATCACATCCTGTTTTCCTTTTGTCCCTGTGATATTCCCCACTAATTTACTTGGCTTTAATCACCATTTCAGTCCTTTTCTTGGGTGTTATTTCACTTGTTAGGAAAAGAAGAAAACCAGCTTCCCATTATTCTGTTGATTCCTGAAAATTGTGGGAAATAGGCAGTAAATAGGCTTTAGGACAAGGAATTTTTTTTTTCCATGGATAAATAGGAAGAGGTTGTGTTTGGGTTTCTACTCTTCCTTTTTTTGCTTTACTTTCTTTTTGATTTTATCCTGATGCTTTCTTTCTCTTTGCCTGCCAGAACTTTGGAATTTCTTGTGTTAGTGCCAATAGATTTAGGCTCAAGTTTAAAAATAATTAAGTGTTAATTTTGTAATGGAGTCAAAGATCCACTGAAGCCCAACCTTGATGAAAGAAGCTGTTGGTGACCAGGGAGGATCAGGACCCTCAGGACAGAGGAAATTGATGATTTTTGGCCAAGACGGGTTCTACCAGGCCATCTCCACCTTTCAAATGCACAGATTTCCTCATCCCAAATCCTGGAATTACATTCATCAGCCTCCTGTACTGGACCCAAATCTTTTTCTCCAGCAGTGTCCAGAAGCATCTCTGGAATAATCACATTCAAAATTCATTGCTTTGTAATTTTAACTTCAACCCCGAAATGCTGAGACAGCTCAATGTGTCTGGAGCCACTCTCTGAATCCCAATCATTCCAACATCTGCCCCATGACTTGGTCAGCATTTATCCCTCCAATGTTTTTGCAAGGAAAAGTTGTCTCTAACACTATTCTAGGCAAGGTTTACAAGGTTTCATGATTAAAAATGCATTTTTATGCTGTTTCCAAAACACCACTTTCATTTTATTGCTAAAGTGGTATAAATTCCACGGTGAGCACTCTATGAAATGCTATTTATAGAAGAAATAAATGGAGCTGCAGCCCTGCGCTGGGGTTTGCTGGCTCAAGATGAGCTGTATTTTATACCTGGCAATTATGCACAGAAAAGCAAGAAGGGAGAAAAATGCTGTTGGAAATGATTGTGGGGTTTGTGTGGCCCTGTGGAACATCCAACAGTGGCTGGTGAGACCTGCCAGGATGATCTGAACTAAAGAATCAGGGTGGCGGTAACAAATTGTCCTCTTCTGCTGCCTCTGCAATTCAGTGATCCATTATTGCTGGAATGGGGATTCCAGAGGAGGCAGCAGCTGCAGCCTTTGCTGGGAATGGGGGCTTGGAGATGTTCCTGCAATGATTTAGGGGCTGGACTCTGAGTCAAGTAGAGGAGCCACAGTTTCCACCTTGATCCTGAGCATGTGGAAGCACCTGAGGAGAGGAAGCAGCCTCAGGTTGCACCAGATGAGGTTGGATTGAAGGAAAAATTCCTGTTGTCTATTGGAATAAATCACACAGGACTCCATTTTCTTCATATTGGAGAAAATGCCCATTCTTTACTCACATAACTCCTTTTAATCCAGTTTTACAGAGCTGTGTGTGACTCCCATTGGTCAGGAGCTGTCTTGCCAATCCCTTTAATGGTCAGTAACAAGCTGTTGTTCTGTATTTATTGGTCACCCAAACCCCAGTATATACCTGCTGAAAAGTTGTTTGTGAGAGAGAGTTTTCATTTTTCTCAGGGTGTACAAACAGTTTATCCAGGTGCTGGTTGTTTTTCACAGGAATGGATTGTTGTGTTAATGAACTGCTCACACAGGATTGCTTCCACATGGGAATTGCAGAGGGCTGCCTTGACAAGGCCAGACAGTGATTCCAGGCTTGATTTTCTGATTTTTTAAAAATAATTTTTTATCATAATTTTTTTATAATTTTAAATCAATTTTCTACCTTACACCAACACTTGTCCATCCCTGGCACAGCTGCAGTGGTGGAATCCCCATCCCTGGAGGGATGGAAAAGCCACCATGGTGTGGCACTTGGGGACAGGGGTCGGTGTTTGGACTTGGTGATTGTGGAGGGCTTTTCCCACCCAATTCAATCCATGATCACCTCAGCAAAGCAGAATTTTGCTCCAAGGAACACTTAATTCCAGATGGATTATTCTCAGTTTTGGGCTGCAGGAGATGTCCAGAGCAGGGCATAACACACTTCTGTCACGGAGGGATGTTTTATTTCCTTCCACCTTAGGTTCAGAATTTGGTGAGGTGGAAATTGATGATTTTTGGTGGCTAAAAATCATCAATTCCCACTGCCCTGAGGGCCCTGATCTCCCTGGTCACCAATATCTTCCTTCATCAAGGTTGGGCTTCAGTGGGTCTTTGTCTCCATTACCAAATTAACACTTAATTCTTGTTAAACTTGAGCCTAAATCTATTGACTCTCACACAAGAAATTCCAAAGTTCTCCTCATCCTCAATTTAAAATAAAAATGGGAAAAACCTACAAAAAAATCCAAGTCCCTTAATACAGCCAAGGAAAACGATCCCAGCTGAACACCATTTTTCATTCAAACATTCTTTTCCTATTATTCTTACTCAGTTAATATGGTTTTTGTGATGAGATTGTAGGACCTCTGCTGCACTTTGAAATCAAAGAAAACAAGGGTTTGGGAATGTGGGGAGCCAGCCCTGTCCCAGGAACATCACCCAGCTGTCTGAGAAGTTTCAGTGCAACCAGGTTTTATTTTAATGCGCAAAATGTGACATCATTTGTGGAGGAAGGTTCTAAAAGCAAATGAAATGATGGCAGCTGCTTTTAGTCACTTAATGCTCAAGGTAACTATTTTTACATGTCTTGTTGAAGGAAATGAATCCATTAAAATACAATTTTCTCTTTTGTTCCCCTTAAAATATCTTTAATCCAATGGCAGATTTGTTGCAAAAAAGGGAAAAGCCTTGATCTAAAGAGAGCCTCTGTTCCCAGGGACTGCAGGTCAGGTGTGGAAAAATCCCTCTGGAGAGGATGGGTGAGAAAATTCCATGGAAGTCGGGTGGCAACAACTTCAGGCCAATAAATCCCCTGCTAAACTCCCCAAACTCGCCTGTCAAACTCTTGAACTTAATTTTTTGAATGCATGTTTAATGCAAAAATAAATCTCTCTTCAGAGAGTAGCAAACTTGCCAGACTGAGTTAGACACATGCAGCTGGGCCAGACTGGTTGAATATTTAATAAGCTGGCGCCAGATTTTTGGTCTTTTTTGATATTTTTATTTTTAATTTTATTTTTCCCTGCTATAAAAAACCCCCCAAACCCACATGCTGTTGTGTGAGGAAGGAGGAGAATTGAGGATGGAATACTTTGCAAATCTTTATCCTTACCTCGGTGTCTCAAACATGTTTTTGGATTGCCTGTGCTGACAAGGTATTTGATGTCAGGAATAATTTATTAAAACTTCTCTCAGCTGCTCAAAACAGGAGTAATCTTTGATAAAATTTTGAAGAACATCTGTTCTTTGTCACTGGCAAAACTGATTTTATTATTTTTTTTTTTTAATTTAAACTGATGTTCTCTGGGATCCTGCTGAAGCACAAATTATCCTGCCGTAGAATTGAGCCATTTTAGTGCAAAAAGAGTGCAAAAATAAAGCCCATTTGAAGGGAATGCAGCCACTGGGGCTGAGGAGTGGAAAATGGAGATAATGGACAGGCAGCCTGGGACTTTTGGGAGTGGGATAAATGCAGTTGTAGCATCTGAGAGAAGAAGCCAAGGGTTATTTACTGCTGGCCTGGATTTATCTGGGGTGTTTCCCTGTGAATTGGGCTCAATAAATGTGTTATTTTTAAAGAGCCCCCGGGGCCTTTGGGATGTGGAGAAAATCGGGAGGATGATCAAATTAAAAGTGAAGCTGTGACATAAAGTGGATAAATGTTAGGATTGGGTGACATAGCCATAAATAAGTGCTGGTAATTCCTCCTGACGTGCTCCATACAGATATTTTACCCAGCTCTCCTGAGAAGCAGTTACAAGTTCCCTGGAGTGTGGTTCAGTGCAGACTCTGAATAGGTTTCCTTTTTTTATTTGGCCATTTATATTTCCTGCATTTCTGGGCTTTTCTGCTTTTACACAGAAGAGGAAAACACACAAAACACTTGGTTTGGAAAGGCTGCTGAGGTGCCAAGCGTGGCCTCAATGTGTGGCAGAGGGATGAATTTTATGTGAGATTTCCTCACCAGAAGTGGTGCAAACATTGGCCCAGCTGCCCAGGGAAATGGTGTTCTGGTGGAACCCTGGTCACTGAGAATTTTGGATTTCTATGCTGACAGGCATTGACCCCCAGGAGAACATGGCATTGACCTGAGGTTGTGGAGAAGGATCCCAAAATGGAATGATGGAACTGGGATTGTGGGTGTGGAGTTTGGATAGAAGTGTGTGATATCACAGGGGGGAAAACTCAGAGTTTAAGGGTTTAGAATATAGCAATATATATAAAGCAAAATGGAGGTTTTAGGGTGGAGACTCCCCCTTCTCCTCCACCTTCTTCTCCATGGGCTTGGGTGGTTTTGTGTAATTGGATAAAAAGTCCCCGTTGTGGGCCATGGGCCGTTGGTTATTGGGTTAAAAGTAAAAATAATTTCGGTGTCATTTCTTAATTGGACAGTTTATCCTTAAAAGGCCTTGCGGAGAGAGATGGGGCTCCATTCTTTGTTTGTGAGAGTGAAGTGCTGTAGAACTGACAACCTGTAAGACTGTGACATAGATAAGAAATCATAAACATTTCACTCTGAAAATGAAATACCGTCTTGAGCACTTTCAATCCTGACCCAGGCATAAAAAGAAGATAAAGAGCTGACAGTGTTCCCATTCCTGGAGGGATCTAAAAGCCACCGGAATGTGGCACTTGGGACATGGGGCAGTGGTGGCCTTGGCAGTGATGGGAATGGTTGGATTTGATGGTCTTGGAGATTTTTTTTCCAAGTTTTCTAAATGATGCTGTGGTTTTGCTCTGTGTCCCATCCTCAGGACAGCTGGCTGCACCTCAGGGGAAAGAGAAATAATTATTATTGTTGTGCAGTTATGGTGGTGATGAACATTTAATTTATAAATTCCAGCCTGTGGCCAAGCTCCATGCAAGGAACAGGGTTAAAAAAAAAGAAATAATTATGTTTTCTAATGGCTGAAATCCTTCTCTAGGATAATTTTTGAAATTGGGATTTTTTCCTAAATTCTTGGAGGAGGAATTGGAATTGGTCAGGAATCTTGGAGTGAGAGCTAAGCCTGCCCTTTGGAAATGCATCAGGTCAAGTCTCCAGTTCTTCAGGAAGAGAAGGAAACACCAGAACCTCCTGAATATTTTTGGGTGTTTTTGTGGCATGAATTAATTATCATGTAAAAATTCTCCCTTTATTTATTGCTTTTGTGGAGTGAAACTTGGATGTGTATTTTTGTGGGTGACAGATGCTGGAATAAATTTTTGAAGAGGTGAAAATAACAAATATCTTGGCTTAGTTTCCAAAATTGGTCAGCTTGGTGTGAATTCTTCTGCTTTTTTTGGCCCTCTGTGGTAAATGTCTATTTTTGGGCTCTAATGTATTGTGGAGAGAAGGGAATAATGCACTGAGAAATTCAAACTGTATTGCAAATCTTATCTGGATGGAATTGAATTATTCACCCTGACACAGCAGAAAATGCAGGGATATCACCTCAGGATGTGTGATTAAGCTGAGGTATTTTTCATCACAATATCTTGTTTTTTGATGGAGTACAAGCAATCAGAGATTGCTCTGTATTTTGTAAACAGCTGCATTTCCTATTCCACGCTTTTGTTCTGCAATATTTTTAACATCACAGGCTTTTTATAATATAAAAAACTAAGAACAGTTGGGTTGTTTTTGCTGTGTTTATGAGAATTCTCCCCTCTCAAAACCACAAAGCTCAATTTTCTATCAGAACCACTGTAGTCACAAATGAAGACTGATCCTCTCTCTGAACTCCCCTTCTGGTGAGCCACGGCGTGGGGTTGGCACAATCTGTTCCTCAAACAGGGAGAAGCTGGAGAACAAAGCTTGGTTTGATGGGAAATCCAGCAGGATGCTACTGTGGATTGTTGGAATAATTTTAATTTAGTAATGCTAATGAATCTTCTCCCTCGTCCTGGGCTTTGTTTGGTGGGAGAGTTGGAAATTAAGGGAAGCAGATATTGGAATTACCAGGGCAATCAGGATTCATAATCACCACCCAGCAGAGCATTTTATTTCAGCACTGAACAGGAAATATTCAGGACAGTGGCATTAATAATTTTGCGGCATGTTCAAATTAACCAATTCTAGGCATATGAAAAAGTGAAAATCACAGATACCCAGAGCATTTGCTGCACCCCAGATGATGAATTTCTAAGCTCAAGGTAGGATTCTTACAGAGAACTCACAGAGTCACTGGGCTGGAAGAGACCTTCAAGATCATAAGTCCAACCCAGCCCCAACACCTCAGCTAAACCATGGCACTCAGTGCCACATTTACTCCTTTTTATTTTTTTAGGCTCCTTCCATCTGAAAATTTTGGAATTGGGAACTTAATATGGATTTTTGTTCTTGTTGTTATGTTTGGCTTGCAAGAAATTTTTTTATGTACTTGAGTAAAAGAAAACTTTGTGAGTCCACATGCTCCATGTAAAACAAAGACTTCTAGGGACAGAAAAATGGCAGTTTGAATGAGAGCTCACATCTGTTGATGGAAGCGTTTTGTCACTTGTGTGGGGTTTTGTTGGGTTTCTCCTGTTTTATTTCCCTGCTCAGCTGGGAGCGGGTGCAGATGGGAGAAGTGCGGTTATTCCTGATAACGACTCCCTGGATCCTGCCCACAACAGTAGCGAGGGATGAGACAGAAAGGGTCGAGGGGCAGCCTGGTGGCAGGGTTTGCTCTCCCTGCCTTTTAGGAGTCAGTTGCAATATGTGATTATATTTTCTCTCGTACAACTTTGAAACTACTCTTGGCGCTGCGTTTTTATTTTTATTTCTCCTTTTACTCCAGTCGTGTTCTTGGAGTGCTTGACTACTTTTTTTTTTTCCCCTTCATTTATTTTTCTGGAAATGGTTCAAAAGACATTTGGAGGAGTTAATGAGACAATTTGCAATTTATCTTGGTGTGTTTTTTTTTCCTTTTGGGGGCGATCCAAAGCCATTTGGAGGCAATAGAATGGTCTCACTGACTCTGAGGAGCTATGGGTGAGGCCCTTGATGAGAATTGTTGTGAGTCTATTGACAATTAGGTGATGTCTCCATATGTGAAATGATAAAATACAAGTGTAAATGTTATAGCTCAGAATGTTTTAGTGCTGCTTTGCAACTCTGTTTTTGCAGCACGCTGCAGTTACTCTGCTGGGGCCAAAACAGTGTTTGGGTGCAGACACCACTTTAAAACAACCAGAGACTGCTGGAATGATCAAAACTGGTCCCCAAAAAAAAAAAAAAGAAAAATAAGAAGGGAAGATCAACCCCAGATTTATTAGTCCAATGGGGGTGTTGGAAATAGGGGAGCAAGGCTCCTTGGGGTCAGTGTGGGTTGTAAGGCCCCTGCAGAGCAGCTTAATGCACATTAATTATACATTAACACATCTCTGTCGTGCTGAGTAGAGGGTAAATATGGATACGAGGGAAGAAACTGAGATAAAAGACGAGTGGAGAGGAGAATTGAAATTGGTCTTCCTGGTAAACAAGGCTCAAAGTCACCCCCTGTGTTTGCTGCCTGCTGAAGGTGAGGAGGGAGATGGGCCTTTGTGGCTGTGTCAATATTGGCACTTTAAAAATGGAAGATGATAAAGCAGAACTGAGCTGGGGGTGTTTCCCTCTGGGGCTCCAGCTGAGCAGTTTTGGGAAGGGCTCACCTGTGGGTGTTTCCCTGGCACACAGCAGTGATCCCAGTGCAGATCCATGAGTGAGCTCCCAGCACCTCCTGGAGCAGCATCATCATCATCCCAGGAGAGGTGGGCACAGGGGCAGATGTGCAACCTGGGTGCTGAGAATTTCAGACTTTCTGTGCTGACTCTGACCTCAAGAATTGGGAATCTTTGGCTCAGTGAAAATGATTTTTTTAATATTTGATTTTCCTGGGTCAAAAATTTCAAATTCTTGAGGTTCATAGGGAGAAATTTGGCCCAGCCACCCATCCCTCACCTGGGAACTGTTCCAGACCCAGGTTTGGACCAGTCCATGCCTGTTTTCCCAGGCAGCAGCCCCAGGGAAGCTCTGCCTGGATCTGTGCTGCTGCTTGGACAAAGCAGATCAGGAAGGTGCTGCAGCCATTGACAGCATCCTCCATGAGTAGTGCCTGGAAACTCCCTCAGATAGGAATTTTCTCAAAGTTGTGCTGGCTTATTTTCTAGGGAGGCTTTGCTCCCATCTGAAGTAGCTGTAGTTGCAATTTTTCTTTTGTCTCATTATTAATTTCCCATTTTAACAGACAAAGCAATTGAGGTTTGAGGTCTTATGTCTATACCTGGGCTTCTTTAATCATAGAATCATGGAGTTATTTGGGTTGGAAGGGATCTTAAAGCCCATCCAGTGCCACCCCTGTCATGGGCAGGGACACCTTCCACCTTCCCAGGTTGCTCCAAGCCCCATCCAGCCCGGCCTTGAACTCTAAATTCACTTTTGGAGTCAATCCATAGAAGTCTGGTTATCTTTCACTTAATAATGTTTCAGTGTGGGGTGGAGGCAGATGTGAGACCCCATTGTGCACATATTAAATGTTTGGTCCTCTCTGTGCTAAGAAAAGTTTTGTATTTCTCACGCAGAGCTGAGTGCAGCCAGCTCATCCTCCCATCACAAACCTTAAGTTTCTCAGAAATAAAAGGAAATGACTCTCCTGATATGATTTTTTCCCCCCACCAAAGTAGCATCCAGTTGCTGACTAATATCTGGCCGTGCTTTGGTGGGAAGTGTGAATTCTTCACGGCACCTCAGGGGGCTGCTTAACAGCTTTATCAGATAATTACAGTGCTGGAAACAATGTGTGATGTGCGCTGTGGTGTGGGGATTTGGGATGCACCCCGTCTCCCAGGGCTCCTGGCATTAATATCTCCTCTCCCCTCATCCATTTCCAGCAGCACAGCGCGAGCTGGAGCAGATGGAGGAGCCTTGTCCCTTCTGTCCCAGCCCTGCTGCTTGTCCCCTGTCACTCTGTGCCACCAGCTCGGCCTGGCTCTGCTCCAGCACTCGGCAAAGGTCATCCCTGCCTCTTCCAAGGACACCTGACAGCATCAGGGGCTCTCTGCTCCTCCGAGGGGTGGATGGCACACCCAGGGGAGGCTTCGCTGGAGTTCTGCACCCTCAGAGCTGGAACGAAAGCTCAGGGTCCTTTTTGAGTAGAATCCGCTTATTTTCTGTGAAGATTTTTGGGTTTAGGACACGAACCACGTGGCTCCTGAGCAGCCTCAGGGACGCTGCTTCATTCTGGGAAGGCTGAGTCACAGTTCCTAAATATGACAAGATAATATTAACAATAAGGGGGGTCAGAAGCAGGAGGGAAGGAGCTGGAAGTCTGAGAAGTTCTCTCTTAACCTTTTCAGGCTGGTAACACAACTCCTTGTCAGATGAACCTGAAATTAGAGGGCCTGAAATCCAACCTTCAGTTAAATGCTTGGCTGAAGTTAAACTTCTGCTGTAGAACTCCCCAGGGGCTGAAAAACTTATTTTCCAAGGAGGTGGAAGAAGTGAACAAGGACCTTTGACGACCCTCTCCAGCCACTCCTTGCTCCTGTGAGCCCTCTGTGCGACTGAGCCAGGCGTGAAGGTTTTGTCAGGCAGGATCCTGGGTGCTGAACTTTGTACAAAACTCCTTACTTTTGGTGCATCAAAGGCCTCTGAGAACAGAAAATGATGCTAATCATGTGTTTGTGCACTTAGAAATATCAACTCATCGACTTGCAGAGGCAGAAGATGGAGGAAAACCTGGAGGAGCAAAATATAAAATTCTCTTCTATCATCAAAGTAGCAGCATCAAGCCATGACCTCTCTGTGTTCAGACACGCTACAAGCCAGAAGCAGAATTTAAATGGGCCTGGCCTCCTTGCTGCTTAAAAAGGGAGAGAAAAACAAGTAAAAAATTACTTTTACCAACTTTCCAAACCCAGCTCAAAGCTGCTGTGTGGAAAAATGTAGGTAGGGGCTGCTTTTCACTGATTTTTGCCTTTCTCCTCCATGCATTTGTATCAGTGTCCAGGTGTCCAACACCTGAAAACCACCTTGGAAGCCTCCTCAGTGCCACCCTCAGCCTCCTGAAACTACCCAAATGCACCTTCTGCAAGGGAATATTTCATTTTTTTCTGGAGATAATCACAACTTCTCCAGGAATTTTGTAGGAGCCATGGGGATATTTTTGTTTAAACTAGATATTCCTTCTAGAAGCAGCGAACTGGTGGCACCTCGGATTTCTTGTCTGAATCTTCAAGGACGTGGTGTGGCTTCTCTGCTGGGAGTTCCAAGTGTCACTTGTCTCCACACCTGCGCTTGAACATGTCCCCTGACAGGGAAATGATGAGCCACAAACTGTCCCATCAGTCTGTCTGAACATTTAACATCACAGGCTGCTCAGCCCAGGGTCTTCACAGAGAGCAAAATCCAGGGGTTTCATGGCATGGACAGACATTTTCTGCCTGATGAGTAATTTATTTTAGTCAGGTCAGGCTGTAGTCCTTATATAACAGCTCAGCCTAGAAAAGGGAAATTTATTTAATGTTTTTCCAAAGTTAATGAATGAATTCAAGTAGGTTTTGTTTCGTAGATATTCAGCTGTGATTATGCATCACAACTTTGATGTTAAATAAATATACTTAAGCTATTTGGACATCAGGAAATATGGAAATTGGATGTTCCTATATATCCTTCCCATAGGCCTGGATTATTTCTGTTAGTCACATTCATATATATTTATCTATATCTATCTATATATCTATATATATAGACATAATATATATAAAGTAGTGGGACTCTTTGTTCTTTCAGTCAGTCCTTGCAGCTGTATAAAGATTTAATTTTTTTTTATATATATCCAACTAATTTTAGGAGTTAATTTCTACTCTGAAAATCTCCTGAAGCACTGACTCCACAATTTACAAAGCTCATCAGGAAAGAACATGGCACAGACCATCCTCCATTCCTCACCCAAAAGTGAGGGATTTTCTCTCTCTGTTCAAATCTGTGTCCTACCCCAAAAGGTTTTGTAAGTTAAGGGTTTCTTATAAAATCAAGGAGATAAATCAAATTTAGGATAGCAGTGTCTGGTATGACCTTTCATTTGGGAGAAAATGGTTGAGCTCCCAGTCCTCATTTTTTAAAAAGCCCGGAGTTATTTTCCTTGGGGAAGGACAAATTTTCGGTTGCACATCATCAAATATTGAATGTATTTGCTGCTTATGTAAAAGAGCATTTTAGCCTGGTGAGAGAGAGGAGATTAAAACAAGCAGGCTGCATCCCTAAATTCAATTGTTTTCCTGGGAGATGCCACTCAGCCTGGCAAGAGATTGACACGGTGTCAACTCTGCTTCTCTCAAATTGCCCTCAAACGAGGTGCCCTCCAAATCTGTCCCCGAAAACGGCGGCGGCCGAGGCGCCATCTGATGAAATTAGGGAATTAAATTTCTGGGAAAGTCTTACCCGAGCACAGGGAGCCCTTTCCAATGGGATAATTTGTTTGAACATTAAATTAAGCAATCTCCCCTCCCCAGAGCTCTGAGGAGTGCTGGAAGGGGCCGGCAGCGAATCTTCTGCTCCCTCTGGAGAGAACCACTTCGGTTTTTCCTGTTGGTTCCCCACTCCATCATTGGCCACTTGGCCACGGGTGTCTCCACAGTAAAGTGACAGATTTAGGAGGGTGTTGTTCCTGCAGGTAAAGTTGGCTCCATGTCACAGGTGTTGGGATAAGTGGTGGCACTCGGTGAGGAGGTGGCGGCTCCTGCCTCGCACGGTCGCGGTTTGATGGCGCTAACGGGAATTTGATGGGAATTTGATGAAAGCTGGGAGCAAACGCAGTCAACAGCCAGGAGATCCTGCTGAAACCTCCTTTTCCTATCAGTCCTTATCAGCCTGGACGCTGCCAGGAGAGGGGTGGGGATCAGATCCAGATTAAACCCCAGGGTTCTCTTATCGCCTCCAACGCTGCCACAGCAAAACGCTCCAGCTCACCTGGCAGGGCAAGCCCAGCTTTAGAATTTAATATAAAAATTGGGATCAGAAAAATGATAAAATGCTTGTGCTCCTTGTAAATATCCTTTTCTTTCCCGCCCTGCCTCCCTGCATGCAGATCTAATGAAAATCTTGGGTTTAGCAAAAAAAAAAAAACCAATATGTGGATGGCAGCAGGGTGGCACAGCCTGGAATATGGGGGTTCTTAAGGATTTAGGAGTAGAAAGAAATTATTTGCCTTAATTACTAAAATATGAACACCACTGTTTGCTGGTTGGTTGATTAGTCTTTCCAAATGTTAGTAACAGCAATGTACGTTTTGAGAACAGGTTTTTGCAAATTGGGATGTGCAGGATCCAAAACACAGATTATTTTAATGATAAATTTTACATAATAATGCAATGGGGCTGAGGGGATCCTGACTTTTGGGCATTGGTGTTTGCGTGTGGATGAATTTTAAGAGAAATAATAAGGAAGTCAAATATCTTGGAGGAGGGGTTTGGCCGTATTTCCTCAGCTTGAGGAGTATTTTTATCCTTTTCCCATCTCTCCTAAAAACTTAAACCAGATTTTGGATTTTCAAGGCTAGAAAACACAGGAAGAGCATGATATGATTTGATTTTTGCATGTGAGCTCTGTGTGGCCTAAGCAGCCTTTAAGGGCTGCAATTTCATTTAATTTATACCCAAATCTCTGGTACTTGATGAGTATAAAGCTGGTGATGAGCTCTGAAGAACAAATATCTGAAGGGTGTTTCTGAGGAGCATTTCTCTTCCAAAAAGTGCTGCCAATTAGCTTTAGGAGCAGGGAATGAATGGCAGCCTGGAGAATGCCGTGTCTGAGGCAGATCTGGCTGGGCTTTAAAGAAATGCAAACAGGCAGAAATTAAAATTAGCAGCAAGAAGTCAAACTTGCCTGGTGCGGTGCTGTGGGTGAAATCAAAACCTCAGGAGTTAACGATGGCTTGTGGTGGTGTTTTCATCACGTAAAATTTGTGGAGGATAGATTTTGTTTTTTAGTGGTCAACAATTCCCAGAAACGAGACCTTGAGGTGTAAAATACACAGATAATTTCAGGTATTTTTGTTGCTGAAACCCAAAGTTTATTTTTTGGATTCCCAAAGTTGATGATGCCGTCCCGGAGAGCTGCATTCCCCTTCTAGGGCACACATGGGGCTTTTGACCAAAAATGTTGAAAATCAAATCAAGTTTTCAGCCCCTTGGGATGTTACAGGGATACTTTAGGCTCAGCTCAAAGCCTGTGTAGGTGTTGGTGGTGGCCTTGGTGCCAAAAGTGCCCTACAGGTGGCAAAGGTCCCAGGAGGCTCCTGACCTGGTGGGATGCTCCCTCCTGAATAATCCTTTTACTCTGGTCTTTGCAGAAGACACCAAAAATCATGGAAAAAGTGGATTTCAGGCAGCAGGAATGAGAAGTTTGAGTGTCCTTCCCAAAAGCAGGATTCTTGAGCACTGTGAAAATCTGTGTTCCCTCTTGGACATGATGACTTCTGCAGGTATGTTGTGAAAATTTTGTTACTTTTGATTTATTTTGAAGGGATTTTAGTTCATCCATTAAAATGAAAAATCTCCTGTAGCAGCAGCTTCTACAAGTTTGTTCCCATGTTTGTTCCCATTTGTTCCCATTTTTGATCTTCTCTTTATATCAGCAAACCCCCAGATTCTGAAGGAAAATATTTCCAACAGAGCATGAACTGAAAAATCCATTTGGTTTAAAATAGGTGATAATAATTATTATTTTTATTATGATGATTTAGGCTTGACAAGTTCTGTTACACAAACCTGCCTCCACTTGGATTTTAACCACTTAAATAATTGGGGAAAATTGTGGTCCAAGTGGCTAAAAAATAAAAAATTTACCCTGAAGACCCAGTGATGCTTCATTCCATATTAACTGATGTTTCTTACTGTGAAAAGTGAGTTCTCTCTTAGCAAAATGTCTTTTCTGTTTTGCCAGGCAATTTAAAATTAAAGCTTGACAGGCCATGCTAATGAAATAAAGCAATAAACATTTTCTGACAGGTGCAAAATACAGCCCTTGTTCGATAAGATGATATTTGGGGGAAAAATTTGCTTGGTAAATCTAATTTGTGTCAGCTCAATATTGGCTTGAGCATCAAATTCTAATTTATTGAAAGCACCAGCAAATACTAGAACCATTTGTTTAGCACAAAGCATTCAATCTATAAGGACCAACTCCATGAAATTTAATTTTCTGAGCCAAAAAAGACAATCAAAGTAGGAAAAGCAGAAAAAAAACCCCCCTCATGTTGGAATAAAGGGAACAACAACTTTAGAGGGTGAAAATATTTAATTTACCATTAAAAACGCAAAAACCTCAATGAAATGAAATAATCTGACAGATATTTTTAGCTGTTGCTGATTTTTAATTCTATTTTCCCTCTTTTCAGTGGAAACTCTGATATCCCAACCTTTTCCTGGCCACTCTTGCAGGGATTTTTATGGATCGACAAGGAAATGTTGAGCAGTTGGGATGAGAGGAGCTTTAAGGTGCCTCCAACCCAATCCATTCTGTAATTCCATGATCCTCCAGAGTTTAAATCCCCACCAGTTTCCCCAGTTTACCATTCAAAGCTGACTGGGATGGGGATAAATCTGGGGGGGAATTTCCCTCCTATTTATTTCATATTGGAGTTTAATATTGGACCTGCTGAAGTGGTAACTGCTGCATTCAAATGATGGAAATCCAAATATCCCAGCTTTATTATTATTATTATTATTTTTATTATATCCCCATTTTGGTTTATTTTTGAGAGGATTATTTAATCAATCTCAGTGAAAACCAGGAGCAATCATCTCTCCCAAGGTCTTGGACCTTGGTTTGGATTCCTGTAAGATTGTTAATTGAAAATCAGAGATTTTTAGCATCTTTTTGGGGGACTGGAAATCCTGCAAGAATTTTTGCCTTTACTCTTTGACTTGCAGAAATTTACAATTTTTTTTCTAATAATTTCTAGTAATTGCAGAAATTTAACTTTTTTTTTTTTTTTCTATTTACAATGACCTAATTGGATGAAACAATTATGGATTAATCTGCCTGCTAATTAAGCATGATACTGGGTTTATGATGTATTTCCTTATTGGATATTGCACCAGGCTGGAAGATTTTGGGAATTTCTTCATGCTGCCATTCCCAAACTCATCCAGCACCTGGCATCTCCTCTGTGGTGCTGACAGAGGATTTGGGACAGATCCTGTGTGGAAATTCTTCACCTTCCCACATGTTTGATTGATGAGGGTTTCTTAGGTTTAAACCTAGGATCACTCAAATCAGCAGGGTTAGGTTGAATTAAAAATTATATTTCCTTGAAATTAGGATTTTAAACTGTTTAAACCAAAACATAATTGCATTACTTCGAATTTTACTGGTCTTGGACAGGTCTGTAATTTGGATTCCACAGAGCTGATGGATCAAATTAGCAATGACTTTATTTGATAGAAATAACCTTCAATATTTTACTTTTTAATGCATCCACATGATTTGCCACCAATTTTCACCACCGAGGTCGTTTTAATTTATTTAAATTCCCTTTGGGTGCAGCAGATGAGGAGCTGGGGATCCTGAGGAGCAGGGATTCCTCCAGCTGTGCCTCCCCTCCACAGGAAAACTGGGTATCCAAACCTCTCCTGCCCCCCAAATTTCCTCTGAACCACTGAGGAGATGCATCCTGAAATCCCAGCAGGGCTGGGAATTGTGCTGCCTGGCAAAGCGATGTGGAAAGATCTAAAATCCATGGAGGTTATTAAGCAATCCTTCTGCTGTTATGGCTTTTGGGGATTGCTTCTATTTACTCCTTGAACAAATTTTTGGGTTGATTTTTATTTTTTCCCCCCTCAAGTAAGGGTGAGGGGAATATTTCTCAATTTTATCTGTCGAGAGCTCATCCAAGCCCATAAAAATCCTCCAGAAAAGAGGAAAAAATCCATATGGCATATTTATGGCCA
Source organism: Melospiza melodia melodia (assembly GCF_035770615.1). Classification (NCBI taxonomy): domain Eukaryota; kingdom Metazoa; phylum Chordata; class Aves; order Passeriformes; family Passerellidae; genus Melospiza; species Melospiza melodia. Next base: position 26,424,543 of record NC_086205.1, on the reverse strand, counting down.
ATTATTTTCCTGATTCTTCCTTTCTTCAACTCACAAGTTTTATGGGAGCTTCATCTTTATCCATTTTACACTCCAGCAAGCTTTGCAAATAAATACTGAAGGTTAGGAAGAGTTGCTGATTTATCCTTAAACCCAGCCTGAGAGGAGCTGTGGTTCTGGGGCTGTCTGGATCCCAAATTAAATTAGCAGCTCATTTGTGACTTTTAACCACAGAGTTCTGAGGTGGCCTAAACTTTCACAGGTATAAAAATAAAAATTGCCAGTATTTGTCAAGTGTTTTGTTATTTTTCTTCTCAAAATTGAACCTCACAGTGCTGCAGCTGCACTCAGCAATCCAGACCAGGCACAACTCATAGGAGGATATTTTTGGGAATGTTTTGCTCATTAAATTTTTTTCCAGGATGGGGGAAGAGGCTTCTCATCCTCTGCCAAAAACCTCTCGTTGTTATGAGGCTTTTGCACTGTAGAGTTTTTCCAGCCACGTGCTCCACCCTTATCAGCAAGAGCAAACTGCCACCTCTGGATTTTTTGGGAATCACATTTCCAGTTGGATCTTTGGGACAATTGTTGTCTTCATTCTCAGTATTTTTTGACCCTAAACTGTTTAGCTCTGAATACCACATGGAAACGTTTTTGTTGGTTATTGTTCTTACCAGCAGCACCTGAATATCTGCATTAAAACCCAGTTTAGTCCAGGGATTAAGGAAAATTATTGTGGATGTGTGGGATAAGGAAAAGACTAATATTTTTCTGTCTGTACCTTGGTTAATTATATAATGTTTGATACTTAAATGAACTTTTTGTACTTCAGGATGTCTTTGTTGAATTAAAACAATATTTTTTCCATCCAAGGCCAGGCTGGATGTAGCTTGGAGCACCCTGGGATAGTGGAAGGTGTCTCTGCCCATGGAATGGGTTGGAATTTGGTGATCTTTAAGATCTCCTCCAATCCCAAGCCATTCTATGTTTTTATTGTTTTCAAATATCAAAATATGTCTTTATTATTGTCCTGAATCCCTGAAAAAAAAAGTCCACATATTCCATTCCATATTCTATTTCAAAATGTCCACATGTCCATTGCTGACTTGGAAATTTGTTGTGTGATTGGTTTGTTTATATTCTCATAAAAGTGGCTTAAGCTGTTAGCATCATTTAGAGAATGGTGCTGATAATGGACACCAAATTGATATATTTATAAATTTTATTAAAGTTTATTAAAATTATTTTAAAATTACATTATATGTATAAATATATATGTATAAAGTATTCTATATTTAGAAATATAGAATATTTATAAATATATAAATATATAAATATATAATCAGTTGATTTTGGAACTCAAATAACATCTCCTTGGCCACAGAAGGCTGTGTGACCGTTTTCAATATATTTCTACTGATATTTACTCTCTACAGTTCCCAAAAGGAGGTTGTACCCAGGTGGGGCCTGACCCCTTCTCCCAGGTAAAAGTGACTGGATGGGAGGAAATTTTGCCAGGGGACATTTAGATTGGACATAATGGAAGATTTCATCGCTTTTGATGTAGATTTGGCCATGTAATTGCTGCTTCTAAAATTCCTGCTTCTTCTGCTTCTAAAAGCCCTCAAAACCAGGTAAAATTCCTTTGGGGTTTGTTGATTTTGGGGTTTTCAATCCTTTAAAAATGAAGGTGCCAGTAAGACCTACCCAGCCACACGTGAACTTTCATAAATATTTCCAGGGAGCGATTTTGAGAAAGTCAAGTGCAGAAGTTTCTCTCTGATGCACATCTGAGGTGAAGGTGTCTATTTAAGAAAGGATAAATCTGGATGCCATGGTGATGGGAGGCTTTATATAGTCTAAAAGGATAATTGCATTACTTTGAATTTTCCTGGGCTGGGACAGGTCTGTAATTTGGATTCCACAGAGCTGAGGGATCAAATTAGCAATGACTTTATTTGATAGAAATAACCTTCAATATTTTACTTTTTAAAGCACCCACGTGATTTGCCACCAAGTTTCACCACTGAGGTCGTGTTGGTTCTTCCTTCGGGAAAAGTTGACTTTGAGTCTCTTTGGATCTTTTTTCCTCAGCAACAAGGGACAGGATGAGAGGAAAGAGCCTCAAGTTGTACCAGGGGAGGTTTTGTGTGGAAAATTAGGGAAAATTTATTCACTAAAAGGTTGGTCAAGGTTTCATGACCCTAAATAAGGACTTTTCACCAAAAATTTCTCTTTTTACTGAGATAAATCAAACCAAATCCTGTATTCACCAAGCAGAAGGTCCAGGTGGGTTGAATGGGCAAATTTATTAAAATAATGTAATTTTAGTAAATTTACCTTGTATTTTTAACCCATTTTTTTACTTCTCCTTTGTTGAATGGTGGCCTCTTGGTACATTTATTATTTCATACTAAGTGTTCTCCTATCACCCTAAATTTACTCTATTATCTTATTATAAAAATCTTAACAGGTGAATATTTCTTGGATGGGTAAGAAAAAAGGCATTAAAATTAGGAACATAATTTTCAATAATTTTTCTTTCATCACATTTTTTACTGTTTATCTTAATCCCCATCTCTTGCCATGTTATGATTATTTTTGTGTAGATTGATCACGTCCAGAGAGCGATATTTGAATATATTTGAAATATACTTGAAATTGGGCAACAGGAATGGTTGACTTGATGTGTCTACAAAAAATGAGAAATCCAGATGTGCTGAGCATATTCTCATGAAAATCTTTAGTAAAAATATCGTTTTTATGAGAAATTTTTCAAGATCTCACAATAATTTAATGCATTTTGGGGATTTCATGACCTGCATGTGAAAAGAAAATTTCCAGTATACAGAGAGAACTTTCCTAACTTTTAGTAAAATCTCTCATAATCTGTGCAAGGAATATAATCTTTAATTTTATATTTGACTTTAATTTTTTGGCTTTATATTTGGCTATAATCTTATATTTTATATCAATATCCTCTTAACATTCTTATTTGGAAGTGCAATATTCCTTCCCATGTGATATTTGTGGATAATCACAGAAATTGTTTAAGGGAAGTAATTTCTGGAAGATGTCAATTTATTATATCTGATAATTAACAACTATTTGATTAATTATAGGACACTGAAGTAGGAAATTTAATTCTCATTTAGAAGTTGGATTAAACACAGAAATCCTGAGGGGCAAAAGCATTTATGGGATTTTTGTTTGATTTTTGAGCTTGTGGCACCCACTCGTGAAAATTCATAGATTTTTCAACTGATTCCTTCAAATACTTTTTTCCCAGAGGTTGACGATGTTTTGGGAGGGAGAGATAATTCAAATATTGTGTCCCCAGCCCCTCCTGGACTGCAGTGTTCAATCACAAGGTGGCACTTCTGCCTCACAGATGAGTTTTTCTCCTCCCTCACTTTCGGTCCAGCTCCCAAAAATCCCACTCGGTGCCTCCTGCCTCATTCCCCCTTTCCTTTTCCCTGGGAATAAACATTCCTGACATCCCTGGAAAAGGGGTCCTCAACATGACCACAGCTTTTAACGCCAACTCAACCCTGGAATGACAACCAGAGATAGGAGCGAGGTTGTAAATCTTCATTTTCCTTTCATGTCCTGAACTTTCTCTAAAATGATTTAGGTCAGTGACGTGCTAAAATTGCTCTTATTCCTATTTTTAAATGGACAAGTTATCTCTTATTTTAGGTGAATTTTATTGTTTCTTACATAATTTTGATTTAAACCTCACAACTTGTTCCCATGTCCCAGTAAAGTGCTGGGACACTTTTGGAATATCCCAACTTGGAACTATTGGAATATCCCAGTTTTCTGGGGTCAAGTTGGGATATTCCAATAATTGTGTTATTTTATTTGTGAGTCCAGGTATGAAATAATTTCTGGAATGAGATTTCACACTTGCCTCGATTCTTGAAGAGCCAGGTTTTGTTCCTCTCTTTGCCTTGGGCGTATTTTATGGCTTGCAGAGGGTTTGTCCCAGGAAACACCTGAGGGAGAAGGAAAACTCTTGCTTTCCCCTCCTGTTGACAGTGCTGGATATTCTGAGCCCTTTAGAGGATTCATTCCTGCGAATCCCTGGCTCTGTCCAGGTGTTTGCTCTGAGTGGAGCCAGCTGGGGCTGGCCAGGTCCCTCGGGCTCTTTGTGGGATTGGGAATTCCTTGGGCAGGTGGAAGTTGAGCTGCAGGTGCTGGAGAAGCTGTAATAAATCCCGATTTCTTAATTTAAATCAAGAATTTCCATTCCCTTACTTAATATTTATATTTTCCTTTACTAAATATTTATATTGCTCCATCAGGCTGTTCATGTTGGCTGCCCAGCCCATCAGGGTTAACATTTCTGTAAACCTGAGGCCTTCATTCTACCGGACTTGTAATTTTTTTCCATTATCATTTACCATTATCCTCATTGGTAAGCAAAGAAAAAAATCATTCAGACCTTCCTGAAGACTTTTTAAAAACTCCTTAAATAATAATAACACAATAATGCTTAGCTAAAAAAGTATCATTTTTAATGGGTATGGGGTTAGACCTTTCTTTTCTTTTTGGAAAGTTTAAGACCAGGTTGGCTGGAATTTTGGAATAGTGGAAAATGTCCCTGCTCTTACTTAATATTTGTATTATTTCCCTTAGTTAATATTTCTATTCCTCTTTTTTTCGCATGTCCCTCCTCTCCCTGTTCCTCACCTAAATTCCAATCCCTTCTGTGGATAAATCTCCCCTGGATCACTGGGAGCAGATACAGACCCGAGATAATTCTTAACAAAAATAATTAACAATTCTTAACTGCCCCATTTATATTTCTCAGAGACATCCAATTCCACGAAGAGTTTGATGGGAAAACAGGGAACTTGTAGCTCAAAAACTCTTTGATTGGATTTTTTCCCCCATGTTTTATTTTAGAATAAATCAGGTGATTTTGAAAGTAGTGTTAATCTAAACAAAGATTTATTATTGTTTCTATTTATACACAAAATATAATTCAGCCTCACCACGGCACAGGATGCATATTAACATTTTTTCCCATACTCATTTCCTGACCTATCTTCGGCTTTTCCTTATTTTACCTGTGAATTCATTTTCATTTTATTGTATTTGAATGCCTTTCCTGAGCCCTGGCAACCAGAAATCCCTTTGCTACAGAGCTGATGCTTCAGGTAGGTCAGCAAATAACCCAAATATCCAGATGGGATCCTCAGGAAGGGCTGGACCTCCTTTGGATGGCAAGGAAGACCTGAGCTTTGTCTCTGCTCTTAACAAAAAATTAAGAGCTTAATTTTCTTTTTATTAAATTTATTTTTTTTTCTAATTTTTTCTTTTTTTCTAGTTTTTTTTCTCATCTCAACACAAAAATAAAATGGTATTTTTAGCTTTAAATGTGGCTCTGAGGTGGAGGGGCTGTGGTAATTCTGCTTTCTTATGCATCTGCTCCCTCTGCTAAATCAAAGGAATTGACATTTAAATTGGTTTAAATCTTGCTTAAGTTCAATTTTTACCAGGTGATGTCAGGATAAACATTTGATTAGATCACGAGGAATGAAGGATTCAGACAGCAAAAAGAGCACTGGAATTGTTTGTTTTCCTGGAGAATTTCTAGGGATAATTTTCCTTCTCTGGCTACAATCCTGGCCAAGTGAGGATCTGGGCCTAAAAGGCTCCAAACTGCTCCAGCAGATTGAGGAATTTTATCCCAAATTAAAGGAGATTTAATTGAAGAATTTCTTTAATCTGCTTTTAAATTTTGAAGAATGACTTAGAGAATTTCAGTGCTGTGATAAGTTGGGTTGTTGATTTTTTTTGGGTTTTTTTTTTAAACCTGTCATTTTGGGCCTTTTTAATCCCTATCCCAGGGTTTGAGTAACTGCTGTGCGTGTTTGGTTTTCCCTGTCCCAGGGTTTAAATAATTCCTGTGTGTGCCTAGTTCAATTCTGAAATTGATGCCACAGAGAGGTGCAAATGGTGAAAATCAAAGCACAATTCTTGATATTTCTCAAGTGCCCCTGAAAACATCCCCAAGGCAGGAATGTGATTCCCCATTCTCTGTTTTCAGCCCTTCATGTGTTTGTGAAATGCTGGGAAATATTAACTGACCTTTTTATATATGAAAAAAAGCAGATTTTTCAACCAGGCACCAAATTTCCATTGATTTTTGCATTATTTGGTTCTATTAGGTTTTGCTGTTTGTTTGTCCTTAATGTAGCATTGGATAAAGATTTATTTATTTCTTCAAAATCTTATTTTTGCTATGGAAAGGTTGCATCCAAACCTTTATTAAGTCTTTTTTTTAAAAGTTCTGAATCTGCACCAATCAGAACAAATAAACAGAACAACCAAGAATGTTTTGCTGACATCCCATGGAGTTATGGAGGGAACCTTATTTTCCTTTTTTTGTGTTTTGTGGCAAAATGCTTGGTCTGTTTTCTTCATGGCTTTCTTGAAATGTCTATAATGTGGGATTGTTATTTATTATTATTATTTATTCCATATTTCTTTGTCTAACATATGCTCTGCTCCATGTTTTCAAGAGATAATTGTCAGATATGTGGAGCAAGGAGCTGACAAGAAATGTGATTTTGCCATATGGTTCCAAACGTTGTGCTGGAGACATTTGGGATTTTGGACATCCTTGATGATCCTTGCTCTCAGCAAATGGTGGTGGGGAGCACCAGAGAGAACTTCTGCCACCCAGCAAATGCAGGTTAATGCCAAATTTATTTTCCATCTGTGAATTCCATCACACGAGGATGAGTTGGGAGGGTCACAGACAAGGACAGAAACAGCAACAACTGAATTTTTTCTGTGGAAAAAATGCTCATTAAAACTTTGAGGAGGGTTAATTAATTGCGTGGAATGGTTTGGGCTGGAAGGGACATTAAAAACCATCCCATTCCACCCCCTGCCACGGGCAGGGACACCTCTCACTATCCCAGGGTGCTCCAAGCCTGGAAAAGAGAAATTTCTGTCCTTGGAGTGCCTGAGGGAGCTGAGGAGATGAAGAGAGACAATCGACAGGGGATGGAGGGACAGGACACAGGGAATGGCTTCAGATTAACAGAAATTCGGGCTTGGATGGGATTTTGGGAGGAATTCCAGGCTGGGATGGAATTCCTGCCCCTGGATCCCTGAAGTGCCCAAGGCCAGGTTGGACACTGGGGTTTGGATCTCCCTGGGACGGTGGAAGCGTCCCTGCTGTAGCAAGGCTGGCCTTGGGTGGTTTTTAATGTTCCTTCCCATTCTGTGATCAAAAACACCTCTAGATGTTTGTAATCACTCAGCTGTGATCACTTTGCCAGAATTTGCTGGAATTTCTGCCCCACAGTTCAGGAGTTCCTCAGCAGGGCCTGGTCTGCCGGAGCAGAGCTGGGCCCTCCTCAGGGCTGCACTGGGAGCTTTCCCCCTTTCCAAAGCAGGTTTTGGAGCATTAATCCCTGCAGCCCTGCACTTCTTGGTTGTGTGATGAGGAAGTCATGTCTTTGGCACCTGGAATTTCATAATGTGCTTTCTATTTGTGTCAGATAAACCTTGGATGGGGCTGAAATTCTCCTTTTCCTTTGCTTTGCCGAGCAAATCAGGGCGGCAGAGCCACAACTTGCTTTTGTTTTGCAGTCCCTTTGAACAAGTGATTTTATTGCTACTTGAACAGGAATTTTGGAGGATGAGTGGGTTGCTTGGCAACTAAACTGCAGTGTTTGCACTGGTAGCTGCTGGGAGAGCAGAGTTTTCTCTGGTTTTTCATTTGTTGCTCACACAGGACGTGGTGCTGCTCCTCCAGCCTGTTCTGTCATTCCCTAGACCCTGAGGGAGACTTCTGGAAATTCTTGCTCCTTCTCAGGGCTTTGCAAACTGATTTTTTTGCAATTCTCAACCTTTGAAGGTGCTAAAGCAAAAACTGTGTCTGATTCATGGAATCACAGGTTTGGGTTGGGAGGGATCTTAAATTCACCTCGTTCCACCTCCTGCCATGGGCAGGGACAATTTCAACTATCCCAGATCATCCAAAGCTCCAGCCAACCTGGCCTTAAACTTTCCAAAAAGAGAAGAAAGCTCCAATCCCATACCCATTAAAAATGATCATTTTTAAGCTAAGCATTATTATCATTATTTAAGGAGTTTTTAAAAAGTCTTCAGGAAGGTCTGAATGACTTTTTCCTTTGCTTACCAATGAGGATAATGATAAATGATAATGGAAAAAAAAAGAAAAAAAGTCAGGTAGAATGAAGGCCTCAGCTTTACAGAAATATTAATCCTGATGGGCTGGGCAGCCAACAGGAACAGCCTTCAGCAGCCCCTGTGGTTTTATTTCATTTTAAACTGAGTCTTAAGGTGACAATCTAGCTTTTATTAATGGCAACTCCAGCTAATCTGCTGATTTTTTTTTTTTTTTTTTGGAATTGAGAGAAGGCAGAATGTATCCCCGGATTAGTCATGCTCCATGATATAATGTGCACACAAAGGGCAATGTTTTATTCATTGCTGATATGCAAAGTGCATTTCCAAATAGAAACTTTCTTCCAGGCCTCCTACGGCACCGTGTCTAACACCAGTTTGTACAAATGCTCTCTTGAGAACACCTGGGTTAAAAAAGAGAGAGAAAATAACCCCAAAACCCCTTTTCTTTTGCTATATGAACATCTTGGGATGCTTAGAAATTATTTATCCTGTCCAGATGCTAAAAAAGAATGAAAATTGAAAGAAAAACACTTGAAAGGGCAAAGGTTTTTCTAAATTCTGTCTGCCTCTGGAATATTTTGCGCGAAGAACTTGGCAAAAACTTTCTTATTTTCAATGATATTAAAACCTTTTAAGGGGCACAAAATACAGGAGGCCTGGAAATGTGGCATGAAGGGAATCCTTTTTAGGATTGCCCAAGCTAAATAGCTGAATCTTTGTCCCTTAAGTTATATTTTATATAAGAGGAAAAGGAAATACATTTCCTTTCATTTTCAGGTAATGGTTTGTGATAGAATTTATCCAAGAACTTTCTTGGAGTTCTTGGAGAATTTTTGTCTCCGGGGGCATGGGCAGCACAACTTGGGGATGGTCTCCAGGAAGACAGAGCTTTGGGACATCTGGAAACCCTTCTGGATCCAGGCAGAAAATGCAGGAAAATGTTCAAGAATGGAAATGTGATGGAGGCAAGGAGAGCTCAGAGCCCTTGCAGGGCCTGAAGAGGCTCCAGGAGAGGGACTGGGGACAAGGAATGGAGGGACAGAACACAGGGAAAGGGGAGATTGGGGTGGGATTTTGGGATTCCCAGGTTTGCTGTGGCTGCCCCTGGATCCCTGGCAGTGCCCAAGGGGCTCCTTTCCCTCTATTTTCCACGTGAGCCTTTGTATCCACAGGCTGCAAACTGAAAGCAGCACTTGGAGGGAAGTTTCGGAATCTTAACTACTTTGATCCTTCACCTCACCAACTTTCTCAGCTGTGACATAAGCAGGGAGGAAATTTTTCCCTCTGAAAAAATCATCAAGATCTTTAATATTGAATTTATACTCCAAATACTGCCATGGATGGGGGAAAAAAGCAATTTTTGTGGGGAAAAAAGCAATGAAATCAAGGCAAGATGAGGAGTTTTATGGCACAGCCAGGCAGGCTGCAGTTTATGGGGAAGGTTTCATCATGTGGCACCTCAGCTTTGCCCTTGAGCCTGGAAAAATCATATTTTCCTTTTCCAAGGAAAGGAAAAGAGTGGAAGGGGTGGAGAACTAGGGAGGGGAGCTGATTCCCACCTCCCACTTGATCCTCAATTCCAATTGGGGAATCCTTCATTCCCCAGTTTTGAGGGAAACTGGGCTCAGCCCATTCCAAAACTGGGTTTGTGGAAGGAATACTGGGTTTGCTTTGACCTTCACTAGCGAGATCAGAAAAAAGACAAAAGGATCAGCTGGAGCTGAGCTCCAAGAATGCAAAAACCAGCAGGAAGCACAGCTCCTATAAATGAAACATGAGGAGCCTTGTATGAAAATGTGATAATCTCGTGTCACCAGGCATGAGCTGGGGGTGTAGGTGTTGTCTTAGGTGAGTAGGAACAGAGATTTTAAAAATAACATCTCCAAAGAATGGTCCTGGAGGGAGCAGAGCTGCTTTTTTTCCCCACCAGCCGAGCCCCTAAACTGCATAAAATATTTGCCAGAGTGTGTAGTTGATGTGAGTACAAGATTTCAGGAAGCTGGAGTGGTTTTCCACCTGTTTGTTGGTTGTTTTTTATCTTGTAACAACAGCAAATGTAAAGAATTCTGAATTTAAGGGAGGAAATGCTCAGTGCTCTCCCCTTGACACATTCCCTGTGTCCTGTCCCTCCATGTCCTTGTCCCAAATCCCTCTCCAGCTCTCCTGGAATCCATTTTAGGCACTGAAAAGGGCTCTGAGGTCTCTTTTCCTCAATTAATGAAGATTTCCCTGCAATTTCTGCCTGGATCCAGAAGGGTTTCCAGATGTTCCAAATGCTCCTTCATCCTGGGGGATTAATGGGGAAAAAAATTAGGATTTTAGGTGTCTGCACCAACTTAGGAAATATCTTAACCATAACCAATTTTATCTCTGTGCTTTTAATTGCCCAGACCCAGACAAGCCACGACTATCATGTAAAAATTGTGCCAAAATGTACAAAACACGTTGAAATGCTCTTAAAATTAAAATATCAGCCAGCTCTGGGTTTTTCAAGAAAATTCTGGTATTTTGGCCCTGCAGCTGAAGGTGATGCTTGCTCACCCTCACCTGGGGCTGCCTGCAGCACTCCTGGGGAGCGAGGAAATAATTTCAGTAATTAACTTGATGGATGCTTCCCATCAAAGCACTCCCGTCCTGGGAGCTGCTACTGGGACACCCCACGTGAGAACAGGGAAAAATTCCATTAAATGTTACCCAAATTCTGCTTTTCCCCCTTCTTGTCCCCAGGCTTGCTCTGCACAGGTGCAGCTTTTGGGATGAGTTTTTATTCTGGTTTAAAATGTGCTTTGGTTTTGGCAGGATTGCTGATCCTTGATTAAAATGTTGTTTATCGAGTGACAAGAATTATCAGAACAGAAAGTTTTCAGGTGGGCAATGGGGATTTTTAGGTTCTTTCTACAAATGTGATTTATTAGCAAAGCACAGGATTTTTTGTGGAATTTACTGTTGCTTGAGACAGTAAAAATCATGTGAGAACTTTGTCTATATTGAGCAGTTTGCTTTGTTTCAGGGTGTAAAATGTGATGGTCCATACAGTATCTTCACAATATTTTACTTATTTTATTTTACTTATTTAACTTATTTTATTTAACTTATTTTATTTAACTTATTTTATTTAACTTATTTTATTTAACTTATTTTATTTAACTTATTTTATTTAACTTATTTTATTTAACTTATTTTATTTAACTTATTTTATTTAACTTATTTTATTTAACTTATTTTATTTAACTTATTTTATTTAACTTATTTTATTTAACTTATTTTATTTAACTTATTTTATTTAACTTATTTTATTTAACTTATTTTATTTAACTTATTTTATTTAACTTATTTTATTTAACTTATTTTATTTAACTTATTTTATTTAACTTATTTTATTTAACTTATTTTATTTAACTTATTTTATTTAACTTATTTTATTTAACTTATTTTATTTAACTTATTTTATTTAACTTATTTTATTTAACTTTTTTTACCTTTTTTTACCTTTTTTTACCTTTTTTTACCTTTTTTTACCTTTTTTACCTTTTTTACCTTTTTTTACCTTTTTTTACCTTTTTTTACCTTTTTTTACCTTTTTTTACCTTTTTTTACCTTTTTTTTTACCTTTTTTTACCTTTTTTTACCTTTTTTTACCTTTTTTTACCTTTTTTTACCTTTTTTTACCTTTTTTTACCTTTTTTTACCTTTTTTTACCTTTTTTTACCTTTTTTTACCTTTTTTTTCTAAATTTTTTATTTTCCATTTTCTATTTTTATTTTCTACTTTTTTATTTTTATTTTAATTTTTATTCTATTTCATTCTATTTCATATTTTATTTTATTGAATTTATTTTAAAATTTGTTACTTTAATAAATTATTTATATATAAATATATAATATATAATATTATATATTTTTAAAATTTCAAATTTCTTTTAATTTTAATTTTTAATTTTAATTTATTTTGTAAAATTTTATTTTATTCCCCTGACCCACATGGTTGATACTTGGGCACCCTATTATGACACTTTTGCTGTCACTCTGGAATTTTGACCCTGGCAGGAAAAAACTGGGCAGATCTTCCTAATCTGGAGCTCCCTGATTTGATTTGCTCTCAGTCCTGACAGAGCTGCTGACTGGCCCTGTAGAATATTCCCAGTGATCCACAATCAGGGCAGGGAAAATTCTGATTATCCTGGAAAAATAGAAATTCCCCCAGGATGGGCCAGAGGTGCTGAGCTCACCTGTTCCCTGTTTCTCATCCCTCAAAACCCCACTGTTGCTGCAAAAAACATAATAGAAAGCCCGAGAACAAACCCTTGAAATTCAAATTATTCTATCAAAATAAGGGGCAAAAAAATTCATTTTTTTCCATAAAAAGCTGGACCTGGCTGATGTTTTAATTTTAAGGGAATTTCAGTGTGTTTTGTCCATTTTGCCATAATTTTTACTGGTGTGATGGGAGCGACTTGTCTGGGTGCGGTTAAAACCACAATGATAACAATAAAAATGATTTTGGTTAAATATTTTCTAATTCAGCGCGGGCACCTAAAATCCTATTTTTTTCCCCCCCTTTAAACCCAGCCTGGACTCTACTGCTGTTCAGTACTGCAAGAAAAATCCCTGAAAATTCACATTAAATTTAACTGTGGCGTTTCCATAGCGATGACGTTTAGCATAAAAATAGCTGAAACATTTTGACACTGATTCCGAGCCCGTGGTTCGTAACGTCTCTCTTTTAAGCTGAAGTATGGAAATAAATCCCTCATTCCAACCACAAAAACCACGGGATAAAATAGGGGAAGGTAAAACAATTTGTCTCTAATTTAAGATAATTAAAGGCAACTTCTCCACAAATTGGAAATGGAACTTATCTTGTTAAATCAAAGATGAGTTGAAAGGAATGTTGTAATATGAATTTATCTCTAATTTGAAATAATTAACCCCGGATTCTCTGCAAATTGGAAGGTGAAACTTTGCTTGTTGCATCAAGGATGAGCTAAAAGGAAAATCCTAATTTAAATTTCCACCAATGGGCTGGGTGTTCATAGGTCTGAAGGGAAGAGTGAATTATAGTCCATGGAGTTGTTTGAATTCTGTGTTAGAAGCCAAAAACGTTGATTTTTGGATCATTTCCTCCATTGGCAAGGACTGCAGGAAGAGTTTCAGAATAATTTCAAGTGTTTCTGGAGGTGAAACCTGGAAACCCTTCTGGATTCAGGCAGAAATTGCCTGGATATTTATATATAAATATTTAATATTTATTAACTAATAAATAATATTATAATTAGTAATTCAAACTTGTGGAACTGAGATTTAAAAACATAATAGAAACCCCAGTGATGATGGGAAAGGGGACAAGTGACCACATGTGGAAGATGGACACATTGAGATTCCAAAGGTTGGGAACAGAAACTCTGAATTAGTGAAGTATTCTGAATTAGTGGAAATTTTACCTGGAACCCATCATTGCTATGTCCCTGGCTGAAATTTAACATGTAAATATTCAAGCCAGGTGCAGATCCATGGGGAATTCTTGGGGTGGCTGCAGTAGGGTGTCTCCAGGAAGAGCAGTTTCATTTGCTTGCATTAAACGCCACGTGCTCTGTCTTTGTGCCAAGCACAAACCTTGGCACGCTGCTTCCCGGGGTATTCCCTTCAGGAATAATGCCACATCCCTCAAAACCCCACTGCTGCTGCAAAAATTGGGGATTGCAGGCAATTTTGGGCCAGGAGTGGCAGGAATCTTCTTCCTTCTGGGTGCAAGAGCACTTCGATAATTTAGGATATGGTTTTTTACATCCTTGTATTTATTTATTTATTTATTTTGCTGCCTGTCCTGAGTTTCCTCATTTCAGTGAGTCAGAAATGAGATTTTTTTCACTCTTTTTGTGAAGAACTCACCAGAGGTGACACCAGTGCCTGGTTCTTGCTGCTTTTGAGGCTCCAGATAATCACAGGGAACTTATTTGGGGACTGATGGGGAAGTTGCTAAATGGCTGTGCTTGACTTCCACTGAAAATCAGCCTTAATTAAAAGATAATTATTTGAAATTGTCCCGATCCTTTGGCAACAATATTAGAAACACGGAAGGGGGAAGTGCAGGGATTGATTTCAAATGAGATCCAGGCAATTAAAAGGAGGGTTGGAAATGGAATTCTCCTGGAACAGGGGGTGGAAAGGCAGGGTCAGGGAAATCTCCTGAGAAAATTTCTGGGATCCAGACAAATTCCTGTGATTTGGGATGATTGGAGCAGGGATATTGGTCTTTTCACCACTGCCAGAAGGAGCCAATCAATAAATAATCAATTAAGGCAGTCAATAATTACTGCAAACCATCTTTGCAGCCACTGAAAAATTGGGAAGTTATCCCTGTCCTTCCTGTGCTAAAGTCACAAAGAAGCGATTTCTGGAACCTTGTTAAAACTTTTAAAGGTAATTTATTATTGTTAATTCTGTCACTAATAAATAGAAATATATATAATATATGAATAGTAAAGCAATTATATTGCTTTAGTTAAAAATAAAAATTTTAAAACAATGTTAATTATAGTCAATATTAATGTTAAAGCAATGATATTGCTTAGCAAAAAGAAACAATTATTGGAGGTTGATGGAAGGGTATAAAAGTTAAAATTATTATTATAGGATAAGATTGGATAGTGCTATATCAAATAATGTTAAGCAATGGTATTGCTGTAGTTAAAAATAATATTAAAAAATGTTAATTATATTTAATATTAATACTAAAGCAATGGTATTGCTGTAGTTAAAAATAATTTTAAAGCAATATTAATTATAATGAATAATATTGAAGCAATGATATTGCTTTAGTTAAAAATAATATTAAAGCAAGGTCAATTAATTATAGTTAATAATAATATTAATGCAATGATATTGCTTAGCAAAAAGAAACAATTATTGGAGGTTGATGGAAGGCTATAAAAGCAAAAATCATGATTATAGTATAAGATAGGATAGTTCATGATATTAAACTAATTATATTAAAGTTAGCAAAAGGAAACAATTATTAGGGACTGAAGGAATTCACCCAGATTAAGGACTGGACCTCGAGGATACCCTTGATGAGCATCCCCCAAACCAAAGGGAGGAATCTGCACACATTCCAAGGAGGAATATGGGAAAAAGAGCCCACCCCATGGAAAGTTTTATGGTTTTATGGAGTTGGCAGCCAGGCAAATGCCTCCAGAACCATTGAGCTGCATTTTGACCTCAGTGTCAGGATGAGGATTTGAGGCTGGGACTCCTGACAGTTTTAGGATAATTCCACCCCAAACCCCAGACCCTCTCAGTCTGCCCCTATAGCCTTGCAAATAGGACATTGCTGGAGCTGCTTTGTCACATTCCAGCAGCCTGAAAAATCCAGGTTTTTATCTATTCTCAAAGTTCCTGCAGCCCTGCCAGAGCACAGGACTTTTACAGACGACAAACAGGGAGAATCAGTTGTGGGGACGATAATGAGTTTCAGATTCTGCCACCATCAAATGTGGAGAGACACTTTTAAAAATATCAGAACATTTCAGGTATTTCCAGATGATGCAGCTGCTGTTTCAGCCACAGCCTAGTTTGGTTATGAGCAGAACACCAATTCCTGTTTGAAGCCCATTGTCTGTGCAGAAGTGTGTTTGCCACGCAGGGAATTTGCCAGATTTGCTGGGTTTTTGTGCTGCTCTGCAGTCAGAGGCTGCTGTTTCAGTTTGGGCAAGCTCCTCTCTGCATTTCCTTCTGCCCACTGCCTCCACAAATTGCTTTCCCTGCAAATCAAAGGGGACTGAAGCGATGAAGTTTCTTATTCTGTTTACATCCTCGAGGTTTCTGGCCCTCTCTGTGACTTTTGCACTTGCAAAGGTTTTTCTGTGAGGATTGCAGAGCTACTGACACATGTGCATGTATTTATATGTGCACAAAAGCACCTAAACTGAACTTTTCCCCCTGGGATCCAGTGATAGACGGGTGGGAATGGTTCAGAACTCTTCTGAAGGTTTACAATGGGCAGCAGGAAGCATTTCTTTACTAAGAAAATTTAAACCGAGACCTTTACTGAGAAATCTTAACCCAGATCAGCTGCCCAGAAAGACAATGGATACCCCCAGCCTGTTGATGTTTAAAAAGGGTTTGGAGAATGCCCTTTAACTTCTGGTCAGGCAGCTGGGTTAGATTATAAATGATTTTATATCTACAGAATCCCTTTCCCATCCCTAAGAACAAAGATGAGGTGAACTGCAATGACTGTAAGCTCTAAAACTTGCTATCCCTAATTTCTGTGCTTCCTTTATCATTATTTCTGCTCTGATCAGGGATTGGCAGTAATCAGTTAAATCTTTGTTATTTGTGCAAGATTTGAATCCTTTCAGTACCTTCAGGATGCTTGTAAAAAGGACTTTTGGTACAGACAGGATTTGAAAATGAAGAGAGGCAGATTAAATGCTAGGAAGGAATTCTTTACAGAGGGTGCTCAAACAGTGGAACAGGTTGCCCAGAGAAGCTGGGAATGTCAATTAAATGATATTTAATTAGCAGATGGAAGTGCATGACTGAGAGAAAAATCTCCTGGAATGAAAGCTTTTCCCTTGTCCTTCCCTGGAGTGGTTCCTGGGTCCCTGATTCCTTCAGTGCCTTCCCTGCAGTGCTGTGTGTGAGATCTGCTTGCTGCTCCTGGAAAACAGGAGATTTCTAGTGATTAAAAAAGGCCAATAACATTTTATTTTAGCTCAGTCTACAAAGCAGAGCTTTATTTTTACAGATATTTAACCAAGGGAAAGCTCAGAGCTCTGCATTTGAGAGGGAGAGGAAAAAATGTTTCACACAAGTTCAACAAGTACCCTGATGTTCTTTGGAGAAAAGTTCCCAGTTCAACAGGTAATTTTTTTTTTTCCTCCAAAAATAAAAATACCTTTTTAATTGCACCAATCTAACATGATTGCTTTTATTTTGGAGCATCATGATGATGAATCACGCTGAGATAATTGGCTTGAATAAACTGAATAATCCCTACCTGTGCAAATAAAAGATGGAAAAATTTGATCTATTCTGAACATGTGGTGCTCAGGCAGGAGGGAAAGACTTCCACGGATGCTGAGGACCAAGATTAGTGCTCATCATCTGCAGTTATTAGAGCTTTTAAAATTTTAATTCGTTTGCAAAATGGATTGTTTGAAAAAGAATCCACTGAGTCAAGTTTGGAATAACTTCTGAATATTGTGCAGTTGTCCTGGTTTGTTTCAGCTGTTGGGAATGTGTGGGAGAGTTATTGGAGACAGCACTGCTTGGAGTTGTGGTCTGTGGCGATTTTCTCCTGAAAGTTTTCATTTTGTGTATATTTAAGACAATTTCATGGAATTTAGGCACAATGTGTTAATAAAATTGAAAAAAACCTTTTTTTTTTTTTTCAGGAGAATGAGTTGTCAAGAACTTTGGAGCCTTTTTTTCTTGTTGCTATGACATGGCCATAAAGATTTTGCAAAGAAGTCAGAGCAGCTTTTCCTGACTGAGGTAGAGATGATCATGGCCAGGTGCTTCTCTTGGTGTCCTGAACACCTTCCTCATGTGAGCAAACAGCTCCAGGCTCATCTTTGCAAGGGAGGCTCTCACAGTTCAAGTAAAGAAGGAAAAGCTGCACAAGTTCCTGACCAGTTTTCAGTTCCAGTCCTAGTTTTAGCTGTGTTTGAATCACACTTTGCAGGTGTGTTTCTTATTTTAAGAGACAAGCAGGCTTTGTTTCTTATTTTTTTATAATCAGAATGGTTTGACTTGGCAAAGATTTTAAAGCCCAGCCCATTTCATTACCCCTGGTTGCTCCAAGCTTGGCCTTGGACACTTCCAGGGATGGGTTATAATGTAGAACTTTATAGGTATTAACTTGTGGAGTCAAAACCTTGAAGCCCTGGAGTTTTGGGCTGTGGAGAAGGTTTGTGTTGTACTCAACCTCCCCACGAGCTCTCCTGGGGCTTTCCCAGCTGCACACTCCAAGGGGCTGGGAAGGGAGCGATGCCTGGAGAGGGTGCCTGGAACAGAGGCTGGTCAGTGTTAAAGGAATAAAGCAGGGATTTATTAAAATACCTCAAAGGATACACCTTGGGGAAGCACAAGAGCCTGGCCATGGCTCTGCCCAAGATGAAGCCAAGATGGACTCCTGGTCACGAGTTCTCACACTTTGATAAGTTTTGATCCATTTCCATGTTGGGTTGATTATCCAATTCCAGCTTGTACAAACACAAGGAGATTTTTTCTCCTGGCACCCCTGTGGAGGCAGAGCCTCCTCACCTATTCCCACATCACATCCCTGCTGCTCTGGCCTCCTGTTCCCACTGATGCTTTAGGGTTTGAGCTTTTCTATTTCCATCTCTCTGTAACCCTGCAGTTCTTTAGTGTGTAACTCTGAGCTCCACACCCAGTGCCAGCTGCTGCTGTCCCATTTGGGGCAGACACAACAATTCCTCTCCAGGCCTGACAATCAAGGACACCTCACTGCCTCAGGGCCCAGAGATGGAAACAAAAGTGAGCTGGGGCAGCAAACTGGGGCTCAATGCCTTCATTGCCTGGAGCTGGAATTGGAGGATGAACCCCCAAAGTGCAAATGGCCCAAAGTTATAAAAGTGTGAAAGCCGTGAGCCGTGGGGCAGTTTGGGTGTAGGCCCTGGGGGGCTTGGGCTGCCCTGGGTGAACCTGAAGGGCTTCAATCAACAGAACTGCTTTTTATTGCCTTAATTTTGTCTGCCCTCTGGTTTTAGGTAGCCCCAAAAGGCATCACAGGCACACGACTCTTTCCTCCTCCCTCCCAGTCAGTTGTGGTTTAATGTCAAAATGGATTATGGAATTGAAGAAGAGCTCTTGCAGGCTGATCATCAGAAATATGAAAGCATAATTGGAAGTGAAAGATTGGAGTTCAATCTTGGAGGTAATTAATTATCGTTGCATAAGCACACTGTATGTACAACTACTTAAATCACTTTATCTAAGCTGTATCATTAATATTAGAAATATTTGGGTAGGAGACAGCAAAATTGCTGTACTTAGCATAAAGTTAATGAGTTAAACTACTATTATACCTAGAAAAAAATTCTCAGTAGATGACAAATTATTGGTATTAAAGAGAGTGGGTATTTTTATAATTATTTTTCTTTGCACAATGCAGTGGAGTCAAGAGGTTCATAATAGATTTTTAAAACAATAAAGAGAAAATTTTAATACTTCCCAGAAATCAGGTAAAGCTGCCATGGGGTTATGTGATAAATGAGGGTTGAAAGCAGAGCCATCCTGAGCCAGCAGGAAAGATTAGATTAAAACAGCTGAGACAGAAAACACTGGAAAAGGCATGGCTGGATGAAAAGGGATGAGTGAGAGTTATGTGGGAAATGAAAGGGCAGGAACAGGATCCAGGATGAATGGCAAAGACCCTCCTGGACTGAGCATGAGGCTCACACAGCAGCAGTGTCACACAGGAGGAGGGGAGGATGAAGAGCCTTAGTCTGGGACAGCTGAACAAATCGTTCCGGCTCTCTGGAGAAATATGGATGTGGTTGGGGTATTTGGGGCTGTGAAGAGATGGGTTTGTGCACCAGAGCAGCACAAACTGTGCTCCCTTTCCCAGAGAGGCTGGATGTGGTTCAGCATTTTGGAGATGTTGGAATACCTTGACCCCAGAGTCATGGACTTGTGGGAGCGAGTCCAGAGGAGGCAGCAGGGTGAGCAGAGGGATGGAACAGCTCTGCTGTGGGGAAATCCTCTCTGCTGGAGAATTGGGATTGTCCAGCCTGGAGAGGAGAAGACGAGCTAGTTGTGGCCTGAAGGGTGCTACAAGAAAGATGGAGAGAGACTTTGGACAAGAGCAGGTAATGGCAGGAAAAGAGGGAATGGCTTCAAACTGGCAGAGAGTAGGATTGGATAAAATATGAGGAAAAAATTCCTGGATATGAGGGTGGGCAGGCCCTGGCACAAGGTGCCCAGAGCAGCTGTGGCTGCCCCTGGATCCCTGGCACTGCCCAAGCCTGGTTGGACATTGGGGCTGGAGCAGCCTGGGATAGTGGAAGGTGTCTCTGCCCATGGGCAGGGTGCTGGGAAAAAAGGGATCTTTAAGGACACCTCCACCCCAAACTATTTACGATTCTAGGAAGAAAAGCATGAACTTTGCAGTTTCAGTCCCACTCCAGAGTTTGTGGATCCCTCTGGGCTCTGCCAGAGTCTCTCACTTCTAGGTTTTCCCTCAAAGTCATGGAATATCCATGTGCCAGCTGAAGGCTCCACAATTGTGTGCTGTTGCGATGGAGCAGGCACTAAAATAAATGATTTTTTAATTTGATGTGCTCATTGTTTGAAAGCTGAGAATCGTTTCTCTCTTTATTCAGCGGTGAGCTTTTTTTTTTTCCTGGCTTTTCAGACCAAATGAATAAAGAGCTGTAACAAATATTGAAGGCTTAGAATTCATAAAGCAGTGCATAAAAGTATCTCTCCCACTTTATAAATCATATTGTCCATTTGAAAGATTTTGCTTTAATGACTGGAAATAAATTGGAGGCTGAGGTGTTTTTCAAGGAGCTGTGAAGAACAAAATAGCTGTGGAAAACTCTGCAGCAGTTAAATGTACCGAGAGGAGAAGAATTGATTGAGAACCCCAAATGCACGACTCCCTCCTTCAAATCAATTAAGAAATTGCTGGAAATGTTGTAATTAATGACAAGTGAGAATAGTGCAGTTGCAGGAAAGGCGTTTTATGCAGATTGAATTATTCCAGGGATGCTCTTTCCTTCTGATTCCCTTCTCCAGGTGTGGTGTGCATGGCCATCAGTCTGTGGGATTGATGGCTGTGGATGCAGGGATCAAACCCATCAAAGCTCTCAATGACACCATGGTGGGATGGAGCACGAGCATCTGAAGGTTTGTTGAACACTTCTGATCTCAGGGGTGGTTCTTCTGCCTGTGAAGCTCATGTGGGGATGGCAGGGGGAAGCCAAGGATAAAAACCGCTGGGATCAGGCTGCTCACTGCTCCATTCCTCACCACACGGTTTTGTTTCAGTAAATGACTTCACACTGTGATTTCTGCAAACAATGGTGTGGCCTGAGCATCTGTGGGTGCTTCAGACAAGAGCTACTCAGGGGAGTGGCATCTTCTGCCTGGGACTAATTCAAAACAAGCCACTTTTCTCACCTTCAGTCTCCCAATCAGGCTGCTGCTCTTGAAGCCTCTCCACTGAAACAATTCCTTCTGTAATGTGTCCCCTCACCTGTTTCCATGGCAAAGAGTGAGCACCTGCTCTTGCACTGATTCACTGAGGTGTAATTTCCCCTGAGAGCGCTGTCCCTGGAATGTGGCAGCCTCCTTTTGTCCTGAGGGATTGTGTTTGGGTAGAGCATCCTCAGGGTTTAATTGCAGCTTGTTCTTAGGCCTGGCTCAACAGCTCTCCAGCTTTGGATTGAAGGAAAGGGAGCACCAGGGAAAGGAGTGTGCCTGCAGAGAGAAGAGTACCCAAAACCTCTCTGAAAGTGAAAGCTCTGCTTAAGGAGCTGGTTTTTGGGTGGGTGTTTTTTTTTTTAAGGTTGTCTCAGTGCTGTCAATAACAGCTAAATTAAGGTAGGCCTCAACTTAGCCCTCGTGGTCATCAAAATGAAGACACATCAAAGCAAATCTTCAATATAGTTTGCTATATTGTCAATATAGTCTTTTAGGATTTATTCTGCTGTTTGTATTTCCAGTTTCTGGCTGGCTGTTTCCTTGCTTTGTAATTTAATGAGGAATGGGTGCTGTGGGAAGTAAGGAATGTGTTGACCGAGCAGTTCCGCGCTCGTTTTTTGTGGAAGGAAATCCCAGGGTGAGAAGCAGACCCCCATAAACAAGAATAGGTTATAGAGGAGGTTAAATTGTTGATCCCCATTTCACCATAATTTTTCACCATTTCATTTGTTTGGGGCTGTCTGTGGGTTTTGCTTGGTTGTAACACAGTTAAGGGAGGCCCAGCTCAAAATACTCTAATTGAGCCTATTAATTAACAGGAGATGACGCCCTGTAGCTTAATGGGTCATGGGAGGTGGAGCAGAGGCACAACCTGGCAATACCCAATTAGGTCAACCAGCAGGTTTTTCATTTCCTTGTTTTGGGCAGCCTTTAAAAGGGTTTGGGAATGGAGACACTTGGAATTGCTGTCGTTGGGAGCTGCAGTTTGGGGCAATGCAAGGAACTGGGTGCCAAAAACGGAATTGTTACTGCCAAAGAGGGGTTTGGCTCTTAGGATGGATTCTGGGGAACTGCAGAGTAGGTGAGGAGAGAATTGAGGTTATGGCAGTGATAACCATTAAACCAGGGCTGTTTGCCAAGACAGATATTCTCTCCCCGTGTAAGAGAGAATTGTCTGGACCAGGAGAAGTTCCCGTGGATCTGCTGGAGGCTCAAACCCTGGAACACCCAGTTACTGCAAACCTGTCCTCACCACACCTGAGAAAGATCCTGAACAACTAAACTGGAAAAAATAAAAAAAGGCAAGAAAAAGCTAATTTTAGCTCAGCCTCTGAGACCATCATGGGACAGAATAAACCCGGCATATTTAGAAGTGCCTGAGGCTTTTCCAGTGCATGGAGAATGCCTGATGCAGTTTGGAAATTCAGCAGCTACTGCTCTCCCATTCTGTTATCACTCCAAAGATAACCCAGCTCCTCCCTATCTCTTTCCTGATGTTAGTTCTGATAAGTGCACGTTTCTTTTTATGGCCTAAACCACTTTCAGAAGCATTGGTCTTTGAAAAATTGATTTATTTTTAACCATGTAACAGAAAAGAGACAATCCCAGTGGACTGCACATGTGGGATCTGCATCTACTCCCCACAGAACCCACTCAGTCAATAACCAGAAAGAATGGGGAGTTTACACTGTGTTTTTTATGTCTTTTGCAAAGGGAGAAGAGAGAACTGTGAGTGAGGAGCAAATAACTCCTGAATTTTAAAGAGATGGACTTGTTGGATGTCAGCAAAACCTGTGCCCTGTGAGTATCTTTAAATAATACCCACTTTGGAGAAAAAAACTTATTAAAACATGCCAAACACACCAAAAAACTGGCCTAGTAGCCATAAGTGTGTACTGTAAGCAAGGATTAACAGTTAAAACAAAGCATGAGGCAGTTGGGGTGTCCCTCAGAGCCCCATTCCCAGGAGGATTTTTCCACCATCCAAAGGACAGAAAATGAATAAAGGGTTCACCATCTCTCTTCCCTAACCTATGTCCCTTTTCTCTCCCAAATAAGTCAAAATTCAAAACTATGCAGAGAGTCAAGAGAGGTTTTCACCTGCTCTGAGAATTCTTTTTTTGGGGTTGGTGATTAATGAATTAATCACCAAATTGGTAATTAATAAATTAATTATTTATTAAATCTCAATCTATTGAACCTCAATTTATTAAACCTCAGTTTAGCTCCTGCAAATGGAGAGAGACTTTGGACAAGCAGGTAATGACAGGGAAAGAGGGAATTGCTTCAAATTGGCAGAGGGTAGGTTTGGATAAAATATGAGGAAGGAATTTTTCCCTGTGGTGATGGCCAGGGACTTTTAGCCTTTGGAGCCAGCAGTAGGAATATCCAGAAAACCCCAATATTTGCACAAAGAGTGGAAGGAGCTGAGTTGGCTGCAGAGAAGAACAAAGGCTTTGTAGCAGCCACTTCCATGGATGGCTCCATGTGGGCAAAATCTTGGAAATCTAGGCAAAAATTCTTTGTGGAAAGGGCTGTAAAACATTGGCTCAGGCTGTCCAGGGAATGGTGGAGTCACCATGCCTGGATATATCCCAAAAACAGGAGATGTGACACTTGAAGGCATGGTTTAGTGGTGGCCACTATGATGGTGGGCTGGTGGTTGGGTTTAAAGATCTTAAAGATCTTGTCCAAAATTACCAATTCTGTGATTTCATAATTCTATGAAAATATTTCAGATCTAGCATTGAGAAAAAAAATCTGTTTTTGCTGAAGAAATAAGGATTGGTGCAAAGTATGATTTGATTTTCGTCACCGCCACTAATTCATGAGCTGTATTTTTGGTCAGGGCAAGGGATAAATATTTTCTCAAGCTTATGTTGGACCTCAGCTTCTTATTTGGCTGTTTACAACAATTAATACCACACAAAAACCTCATTTCTGTTGGGTTTTCTGTTGAAAAAGGATTGCCATGTCTGAAATCAACACAAAAATACTACTTGCCATTTTTTTTCCTGTTGATTTCAATACATACTGGATTTAACTCAGCCTTTCCCATCAGAAACCAACTCTCCCAGTTGTTTCAGACAAAAAGCAATGACCTGTTCTTAAACACAAAGTCAGTCTTGTTGTGATGTCATTTCAAGGGGTAGAACAGAACGTCTGCACTCACCTCCCTGCTCTGCTTTGGGTCTGGAATGTTCCTTCTGAGTGACTCCTGTCAATTATCCCTGGCCTGTCTTGGCTGACTCACAAAATGCTGGGGAAAACACAAAAGCCTTGTGAGTAATGGTATTGATGGGAACCCAGAGCAGATGGTGATGTCTGGGAAGTAAAGCATTCAAATCTCCTTGGAAAGTTTGGGAAAGCACGCAGGAACTGGGTAACTTTTCTATTGTTAGAGAGGGGCATGCTCTGTTCTTGTATTTATTCCTGCAAAATCACATCTTCTCTTGGAGTGGTATTGACTGGGTGGTTATTTGAATCTGTAGTGTTTCAACATTTTGAGTGCCTTTTTGTAATTATATTTTTCTTGCATCCATTGTCATTTGTTTGTACTTGGTCAGGCTCTTCCCTTTGTTTGGATTTTCTATTATTTTATATTCTTTTCCCCAAGAGAGTTGTTATATCTGGTTTTATTTTCTTGCCTATTGTTTTCCTGAGCTAATCTCCTTGTTTTCCTTCATTTTGTTGTTCTCTTTGCCATTTAGACTCATTGTGTGTGTCTTTACTTCCAAGCCTGCATTGATCTCATTTTGCTGGGGAAGAATTGCTCCTTTTGGCTGCAGTTTGAAGCTGAATCTATTTTTGCTGATACTTTTTATTACCATGACAAATCCTTTTATTTAAGGGCATCTTGTTAAGGCAGCATCTTCTTGTTTTTGTAGCTTCTTGTCTTCAGTGAGTTTAAGGCTTCTCTGCCAATTTTGCTCATGAATTTTGTATTGTCCACTTCCAACATTAGAGAGTGTGCAAGCCCTTTTCCATAGCATTTATCCCTAATTTTTACATGGATGCATCTTTTCTAGGCCCTGAATTCCCTGCTGCTGGAATTCTGTCCCTGCAGGGATTGAAGGTGTGTAAATTCAGCTCTCCCATGTGCAGGGTGCAGAGTCAGTTTTCCTCTTCATATTTAATACCAATGTTTCAAGCAGCCGTTTTGCATTTTTGGAAGTTTTTACTTGTTAAGAGGGTGCTGAACAGGTTCTGCCGGACTTTGGAATCAGCTGGACAGTTGGGATCAGACCCTTTTAGGTGGAATCTGCACATCTTTGTAACTGCAATGTCCCTAATCCTTGCAACTCTCACACATCCCATTGGACTGGTCATGGCAATTCTGTTTCCCTGCCAATATCTCTCACAGAGAGATACTGAATTGCTCTTTTTTTTTTATTTTAATTTCATATATAATTTCTCTTTGAAGATGTAGCTTGAGAACTCCGGGAGCCCAAGAAGGAGCTGAAGTCTCTGAATGCCCTGTCAGGAGTGAAAAGGGTTTTCTTTCACAGCTGACAGGAAAAGGGTTCATTCATGACAGCCCCTTCAGAAAAAAAACATTAATTAACACTTGTCATCTGTGCCAGTCACAGGGAATTCCCACAGTGACAGGTCTTTGCACAGATTCCCATTTTGTCCTTTGACAACTGGACCGTGAATTCTAATTTTACCAGGACAGAAAATGGTATCAGTGTCTCTGCCAGGTTCTGAAAGGCATCAAAATGAGCAGGGAAGTGTCTGCAGAGCACTGGGAGCACCCAGGTGCTCCTCTTAGGACAAGGGGCACTGCTCTGACAAGCAGCAACCAGTCATTAATTACAAACAGCTAATTGGCCTCTTAGGGCAGGCTTGAGGATCACAATCCAAAAAAGAAAAGGAAAACCCAAACAATTTGTTGGTGGTTGGCTGCAGCAAGGGAATTGATAACTGAATGCCTGAAAGACAATAGAAAGCAATAGCTGACTTTCATTCTGTAAAATATTTCTGATTAATGAGTTGGTAGTGGCTGTGAGTGTCCACGGAGTAATCCTGCACATACGAGCAGCTACTCCATTAGTAAGAATCACAAACTACTGAATATCCTGAGTGGGAAGGGAGGATCATCCAGCCCAAGTTCTGGCCCTGCACAGGACACCCCAAAAATCCCACCCTGTGCCTGAGAGCTGTGAAATGGGAATAGTCTGGGCAGTTTTACACAGCTCTGGCATTAACAGTGATATAATTTGGAATCCAAGAGAAACATTTCTCATTTCTGAGAAGATCAGAATGATTTAACCCCACATCCATGGGCTGTGCGTTCCTCTGACACCACCAGTGCAAATCCCAGCAATTCCTGAGACAATTTTCCCCTGTTGGAGTTGATCCCATTTCTCGCCTTGCTTTCAGGGAGGTTCCAGTGTCCTCTCACAGCAGATCCTGGCTGAGCTTCAGCTCTGGGGGAAGGAACTACTCCACTTGACACTCGACTTAATTATCTTTGCAGCTTCACATGCAGTGCCTCTTTCCCCCAGACAACTTGGTCAGGCCTGGAGTTTGGAATGCCTCCAGCTCTCCTTCCAACCCATAATGTGCAGCTGAGCATATGCTTTAGGATCTCTTAAAGAACAAGCAAAGCATGAAGGCTGAAATGAGGCGTGGACGTGTCTGCTAATTGGAGCAGCAGAGCAGGGAGCTGGAAAAGAGCTGGGAATCAGCTCCTCTGCACTAGTGATCTCCCTCACCTGCAGAAATTCATAGCTTGGGACTCATGATGTTGGGAATTGCACTAAAAACTGTGGGATTGCACTAAAAAACAATGTGATTGTGATTGATGTGATCTGCAGGCAGGGGTTGTGACTGTGAGGGGAGAGACCCTCAACAGAGCAACAGAGCTCTCCTGAGGGATTTTCTAGAGTGCAGGGGAAATCCTACCCAGAGGGCAATGAGGATGGTGCAGCAGGATGAGAAAGTTTTCTTTGAGTATAATTGTCACATGAATTTCTGCTGCATGACTTCCCAGTAATTCCCGGTACTCTCCTGGTTACTCAGGGCCTGTATCCATGCTGGATCTTTCCCACATGGTGCCTTCCACACTCCTGATAAAACATTGAGTTGCTCTATGAGGCCTCTGATGCTGAGTTTGATATCCAGATATTTCCTACTTTATCAGCAAGCCCACCCCCAGCTCAGATACCAGCACTTGCTATTCCTTTCTGATTATCTCCCAATTTCCAAGTTTCATCAACTTTATCATATTCCACCAGATAGCAACTCCCTGCTCGATATTTTAGCACATTCTGGTGCTGAGATTGGGATAACCTGCACACCTTGTGTGTGTCAGTCACCAGCTCAGCCCTGCCTGCCTCAATTGATGGAATTTTATCTCATGGAATTTGCTTTATCTCAACAGCTCTTCCTCTCCTCCTTTTCCACAAGCAGGAAAGCCTGGCTGCTGCTCTCCCATTGAAAAAGTTTATGCATCAATCCAGGTGAGATGGGAATTTAGCCTTAACATCTGTGCAAGGGCTGCGTGTGCTGATGTTCAGGGAATGGATGAAAGTTTGGGCCTGTGGAGTCTTTGCTTCTTTTTGTCAAGGTTGGGATTAAATGTTGGGACTCAGATGTTCATTAGTTTTTATCTATGATACAGACTCAGTAAGTTCTGTAGTATTTGACTTTAACAGGCTAAAAATGGAGTCCCGTCTCTCTCTCTACAAGGCCCTTTAAGGATAAACTGTCCAATTAAGAAATGACACCGAAATTATGTTTACTTTTAACCCAATAACCAACCACCCATGGCCCACAATGAGGACTTTTTAATCCAATGACACGAAACCACCCAAACCCATGGAGAAGAAGGACTAGGAGAAGGTGAAGAAGAAGGATCAGCCTCCACCCTAAAACCTCCATCTTGCTTTATATCTATTACTGTATTCTAAACCCTTAAACTCTGAGTTTCCCACCCTGTGATATCACACATTTCTATCCAAACTCCACACCCACAATCCCAGTTCCATCATCCCACACCCACATTCCCAGTTCCATCATTCCATTTTGGGATCCTTTTCCACGGCCTCCAGGTCAATGCAGTGCTCTCTTGGGGGTCAGTGCCTGGCAGCACAGAAATCCAAAATTCTCAGCAACCAGGGTTCCAATGTGGGCCTACTCAAATAAATATCATTCTATTAAAGCAAGATTTACAGGGCTGGATCTGTGCATGGAAGTGCTGAACTCACCCCATAATATTCTGTGCTAACTCCCCCATAAAATTCCTGGAAGCTTTTGCCTTGTCTGTCCAGCTTGGATTTGTGAGCCTGTGTGCCTGTGTTAAACTTCTTTTTGCAGCTGCTATTGCTAGTTTAGTTTTTTTAATCTGATTTTATTGTGCTGTAAACTCCTTTCTCTCTTCTGGAAAGTAATTTCACTTCCCTCTGTGTGAGGAATGTGGTAAAAAACTTACAACTATTAAGTAAAAAAATATAGAGAGTTTTGTTTGCCTCCAAGCCTGGTTTTTTATTTTACCTCTGAAGCTTTTGGCAATATCTGTGGCCTGGGAAGTGATGCTTGTTTTGCAAGATTTCCAATTAAACAGATTTTCTTCATCAAATTCTGCTCTCGAGGACTTTCAGCATCTGCTGGCTCGGAGGAAAAGGTTCTCAGTGAAAATCCTAATTTCACAAGTACTTTCTAACCACAGCATCTGTTTTTATAGGATGTTTCAGAGTTTTCACCCCAAACTCTGACCTGTGCTTCGAGAGATAATTAAGCTCAGTCTTAGCCTTAAAGCAACTGGGGAAGAAGGAGCAAACAGAAGGGATTTATGCAAACTTCTGGCTACTCTGAGATGGAAAAATGCCTCTTTTAAAACACTGAAAGTTGAAAAAGCCACAGAAATCCATGGAGGAATAGCAGGAAAATTGCCTTCTCCTCCATTTCATGTTTATTTTATGGGTACTTTCCATGGCTGAATAAATTATAGGGGCTCTTACATCCTAAATGACACTTTTTGGCTGGTTTTAAAGTGTTCCAGTTTTTCCTACAGGTTTTGATGCTCCAGCCTTGGGAAGTACCCCAAGAGACCAGGGAAAATGGGATTAATTTGGTGAGTGGCACAAATCGAGATCTGTAAAAAAAAAATGCTGGTGGATTTTATTTGGACCCAATGCTGTTGTCTTTTAAATTATTATTTTTATTGTTACAATTACTATATTAAAATTTATTAATACTTTTTCATATTTTTCATTATTATTCTACTGTAATTGTTTTAATTATTCTCATTATTATTAATTCTGAGCAGACAATCTGCTCTATTCACCAGATCAGGATTACAATCTTTGTACAATAATTTTCCCTGTACTTTTTCATTTTCAGCTCCAAGTTTTCAAGCCAACTCCAGGTAAATATGGAATATTCATGAGGAATGTGGTGTCAGTCACAGAGAACTGAGGTAGAGCCACATTTAAGTCAATTAAACTTTAACCTGGATAGGTAATTAATGTCTTTTTCATTGACAATAATGAAGGAAAGGTTAAAAAAGATAAATGTTGGAATACATAAAAAGACCCAAACCCAAAACCAAAAAGAGGAATTAAAGATGAAAATCACCACCACAACCAAGTAAAGGCAAGCACTATTTCATATTTTTCATCTTAAAAGCCATTTATTTCAAATTACTCACAGAAAAATATTAATATGTGATCCAACTCTCCTTAAATATCCATTTGGGTTGATTATAAAAAACAAAATCCATGTTTTTTCAGTGGTTTTTCTGCAGCAAAAGCGTGCTTGGAACACTTGAAAATCTGTTTTTCTTTTTGTTCTGCCTCATTTATTCGTTGTTTTCAGCCAAGGTTTCAGTTGAGCACTGCAAAGTGTCAGAGGTGGTTAAAGAACATTATTGATTCCAAAACTGCTGAAAGACAGAACAAGTTTGGGATGAAGAGATCATTTTTCTGCGTGGTGAAGGTTTCTCAGCCTCCAGTTTTGTTCCAGGGCGACTGGGTTGAAATGGGTTTTTAATGAGTCAAGGGAAGGGCTAAACAATAGCAACAAAAAAGAGCAGATTTTATGAGATTTAAGAGCAAAAAGAGGGAGATTTTTTAAAATTTCAGAGTAAAAAGACGCAGGTTTTATAAAATTATTCAGGGGCAAAAATAATAAGAAGCAGATTTTATAAATTCTTTTTTTTTTTTTTTTTTTGACTGAACAGGTAAAGTTGTTGGCTTGATCTACAGGAATTACATGAAATGGTAGGAAAATCCAAGTTAAAACAGACAGGATTATTGAGGTTAGCAAAGAGTTAATGGATTTGGAAAGGAAAAAATCATTTGACAGTGCTGGGTACAAAACCAAACAAGGATTTTTTGCCTATTTTAGGGCTGCTTGGAAAAAACAAACAAAGGTTTGAGTGGCTTTAAATTAGAGGATGGAAATAAGACCTCAATTATTATTTGCGAATTCGAGAGGAGCTGTTGAAATCTAGAATAACTGAAAAATTGATTTTAGTGGTGTCTGTGGTACAAAGAAGGCAAGTTTCTTCTATTTGTTGTGTTCCATATTTTAGGAATCAGTAAAAGCAGAATTGATTCAAGGACGCCCTTGTGGGAGATTTCCCAGATTTTCTGGAAACAGATTTGGAATTCCACTGTTTAAAACCCACCCTTGAATCTTGGAGCAAGGGTGGGTTTTATTCTTCTTGGGATCACAAAGAGTCAGGAAAGAAATTTCTCCTCATTTTCTGGTCTCATCCATTTGGTATTTTTTACCCAATGTATCATATCTTTCTTTAAAAAATATATTTATTTTGGTGAGAGAGCAAAGAGATCACGTTTCTTGAGCTGTTCCATCCCCATTGGATCAAGCTCCTCCATGAAGTCCCATGGTTATATCTGATGCAGGGGTGGGTATTTTTTACCCAATTTATCATTTTTTTTACCCAATTT
The DNA here is from genome assembly GCF_035770615.1 of Melospiza melodia melodia. Classification (NCBI taxonomy): domain Eukaryota; kingdom Metazoa; phylum Chordata; class Aves; order Passeriformes; family Passerellidae; genus Melospiza; species Melospiza melodia. The sequence goes on along the minus strand of NC_086205.1, from coordinate 26,393,294 downwards.
CTTAAAAAAAATGTTTATTTTGATGAGAAATCAAAGAGATCAGGTTTCTTGACTTGTTCCATCTATTCCTGCCCTTCAGTCCAGGGATGGGAATGGATCCTGTGGTGGGATTGCTCCTCTGGAGAGCTGACAATGATGGAAAAGGAGATTCCGTGATTTCTGCGGGCTCCCTAACAGCTCTTGTAGACAATTCTGTGTGGTTTTGCTTACCTGGCTTCCAGACTTAGCAATCAGTAAGTCCTGGCTCATGTCTGGGTGTTTTCTGCTCTTTCAGAGCTGTTGTTTCTCACGCTGCATTTAAAAATTGGCTTTTTCCAAAGCCACTTCTTGGAGTGGTTGGGGTTGAACGTCGCTGTTTAAGATCAACCCTTGAAAGAAATCGGGTTTAAACTCGAAGTGGAAAATGCTTTTTCTGAGATGTGACAGAGCCTTCAGCTGCTATTTTCAGTCTCTTCTCAAAGTTTTTATTCTTCATCCTGAACCCTCCCTAGAGACTTGGTAAAGCAAATGTGGAAAATGCCACTGTGCTCTTTATAAATGTAGACTAGAAGTGTTTCAAACCCCAAAGTTTATCTGTCAGCATCAGGAAAAGCTACATTTCATACCCTGGGTATGATTTGTTTCTCGGTGACAGCTCTTGTTCAGAACATTTTGTTGTAATTTTGACTGGGTTGAGTGAATATTCTTTAATTTTGGTGAAATTTTAGGTCGTTTTACACATCCCTGGTATTTTTCCTTAGGGAGCAGCTGTTATAAAAACTTGATTGTTATGTGCAGTTTTCTCTTGGTGGCTTTAATTCTTTTTGCAGAACCACTTGATTTTAGAATAAGGGGAAGGAAATGGATATGCACGAAAACTTCTGCCACTGGTTCTGTTCTTCTTGTCTTCTTGTCTCCTATTTTTTGCCAATCAAATTCCAAGGATTTTCAATCAATGCATTAAAAATTTGGGTGGTACTGTCCTGTATCCCAGCAGATCCCTTGGGAATATGACTCCACCTGAAAGGTTCTGAGTGTGGGGATGGATTCAGAGGGTTTCTATTGTGTAACGGAGCAAATCCAAGTCTTTTATCCCCTTGGAGGATTTAAAAACTCAATATAAACAATGAAATAATGACAAGTTGAATTTCACTTGCCCATCCAATCTCTAAGATATCCACGACATAAAAAACTGAGAGGCTTTGCTCTTGAGCTGCCTTTCCAAAGAGATTAATCTGATTTATTCCACTGAATCTCTGAGTTTCCATTCAAAGACATCCTGTGTTTCGGGATGGATGTAAAATTGTGGAAGAGATTTCATTGTGGTGTCTCCTCCCAGCTAAATCAACTCACTGAGTTATATTTAGCAGAGTGTGATGCTCCTGAACTCGGGAACAAATCTGTCTGGGCTTTCAGGGGGGCTTGGCAATGATGAAAACTGATGCCCTGAATGCAATTTGTTTGGTTTTGTGCTCTCTGGCTTCATAAACTCTTGGAAATTGCTATAAATACAGTCAGGCACAACACAGCAAGAAGCAGAGGAAAGCAGAAAGCTCTCCTCTGGATTTTCCAGCTCCGTGCACATTGTCTTTGAAATCCTCCTTTAGAATGTGCGTTACTCGTTGTATTCCTGTAACCCTCAAACATGACAGGAAACCAGGGGCTCTGAGGGCCCATCACCCACATCTGGGACATCAGCAGGCTGAGGAAGAGGAGCAAAAAGGGTGAAGGCAAATATTTAGCTGTGTAAAAAGAAGCGTTTTGACCCTTTCATGTGTCAGTCATTCCTCCTGTCCATGGCGAAGGAACACACCTGACAAAAAGCTGAATTTAATTGTCCCACATTGTTGCTGTCAGATGCTCCTAAATAACCTGTGCTGTTGGAGCTGCCAGGACTCAGCTGATAAAAGATGTTTGTAGAAAGTTCATAATCCCTTTTCTGGAGCCACAGAAGTGAGCAAACGCTTCATCTTCTCTGAAGGGTGGAAAACAGAGCTTAAAGCCTCCAGGTTTGGTGTGGTTTGATTATTGGGAAGCTGTTCCCTGCCCCATTTGGATAAAATCAATATTCAGAGAATTGGGGGCAGAATTTTTGGAATATTTGCTAAACTGTGCAGGGCTGGATCTCTTCCATTCTTTAAAACATCCTGAAAAAACAGAACGAAATTCTCTAAGAGGCCTAAACAAGAGACAGAATTGTGCTGGAAAAAAAAAAAAAAAAAAAGGAAAATAAAATAATTATTTTGGCCAAGCACAAATCAGAGCCCCCAGGACTTGTGCTGGCCTTGCTGTCCTGGACAGTGATGCTTCTCTACTTTGCTCTATGGGAAAGGGAGGACTGAGGGGATTTTAATATTTTCCATTCTGATCCCAGGGCATGCTGGAAGGGATTACCCCAATCCTTTAACAGTCAGTGTTTTTCCTTGCACTGAAATTTTACTTCCATATCAAAATCCCTGTATTTTGGCAGGGCTCAGGAACACCAGAGCTCATTCCTTTGGTGAAGTCAACTCCTTTAAACAGCTGATGCTTTGATCTGACTTGCAGATAAGAGAGGGATAAACAAGCATTTCCCAGCATTTCCCATCCATTCTTACAGCAAGAGTCAGGCATTATCTGGGAACAGCAGATCTATTGCTCAGCTCCGTGTATTTGAATAAATAACACATTAAAAATCCCTGTTTATCTGTTTGCCTTCTCCCCTCCTCGATTCCCAAAACCAAACTGAATTTTAAAGCATGTCTGAATTTAAAAAATAAAAAAATAGAACAGTTAGAGGTATTATTTTGAGTAGAAGGAGAAACACTTGTGAATCTTGCATAGATATTAATAAATAATAATAATATTCAATGAGCAGTACCTTGTTTTCTTGTCTAATGTTCTGGTTTTTGTTCTGTGCCTGCTGCTATAAATCATGCAGGATGTCCCTCCAGCTCCTGAGACACCCACAAGAGGCTTTTTCTGGGTCATGAGTTTAGGAATTTGCTTTTTTTGCCCAAAACATCTGGTTTACATGCCCACCTTCACCCCAGGTGGGAAATGGCAGGAGGAAAACATCGTTATCTCTGAGGCTGTGCTTGGTTATTTGTACAGGAGCCATGCCCTGTAGGAATTATTGTATCCCTTATTGAAACAGGTTGATATTGCAGGGAGCTGGGAGGGCTGGAATGACATGCTCAGAAAAGGAAAAAGTGTTTGTGGCAATAAAAATGTAAAGGTTGGATTCTAACTGCTCCCCTCTGTGCAGAGGGGAGGTGAGGGATGGAAGGGTGAGGCTGTTGCTGTGGAATAATCTGAGGGGTTTATTTCAACAGAGGCCATGAAAGTAGAATTTGAACAGGCTCATGGGAATAAATCAGAATTTCTGCCACAGAAAGTTGTGGGAAAAATGGGGGGTTCAGCCCAAGTGCTTGCAGAAATACCAAACGCAGCACTGTTGGTAAAGGAGAGAGTGGACATGGCCTTCTGAGGGTGGCACTGGCAGGGAGGTGAGGCTGCTGCACCCGCAGGGTGAGCTCAGGGTTATGGCAATAAATCACACAGACTCCATTTTCCTCAGGGTGGAAAAAGCCCATTCTTTATTCACATTTTTATCCAGTTTTACAGCCCTGTGTGTGACTCCCATGGGTCAGGAGCTCTCTTGCCAGTCCCTTCATTGGTCAGTAACAAGTTGTTATTCTGTATTTATTGGTCACTCCAACCCTGGCGTGTATGTGCTGAAAAGTTGTTTGTGAGAGATAGTTTTCATTTTTCTCGGGGTGTACAAACAGTTTATCCAGGTGCTGGTTGTTTTTCCCAGGAATGGATTGTTGTGTTAATGAACTGCTCACACCAGAATTGCTTCCACATGGGAATTGCAGAGGGCTGCCTTGGCTTAGAAGAAATGACAGGCCAGCCAGAGCAGGCCTAATTTTATAATTTTATAATTTTATATTTTTTTTCTTTATAATTTTTCTACCTTACTGCAACACAAGGTGCCATGGCCAAGGCAAGGGAGTCACTTGCAGGTCAGTGATTGTGGTCTGACTGAGGCCAATGGTTCAGAACTCTGAGAAACTCGTGTTAAAACAAGTAAATTTTTCCTTTCAGGACAGTTATCGCAGGTATTTTTTCTCTCTTTGGAGCCATTTTTCAGAAAGAGGCGAGAAATTGTGCTGTGACAAATCAAGAGCTGCCATATACCAAACAAGGTCCTTTGGTTTCCTTTTCTCTTTGTTGGTTTGTTTTGAGGTTGCTGTGACCTCCACATACACCAAAAAAAATTCTTTGGCAGCTTTCTCTTCCCTGCATGTGTTGGTCCCAACCTTCCCCAAATTTTGTGTTCCTTTATTCCATACTCCTTTGTTCTGCTCAGTTCTGGCACCACGAGGCCTGGGAATAACAGGATATCCATGAAAACCTCTTTCATCTTGACTTGGGAAGAAAAAACTCAAGGGGAGAGGATTGGGGCAGGAAGAAGCTTGGATTGAAAGCAAAGGTAAGAGTTTCATTCCTACTGGCTGAAATAATTAGTTGTGTTTATCTTTACAATCAGCTCTTTACATTTCACTTTGGATCAAGCAAAATAAGCCAGGCTTTCAGGAGATATTATCTTTTCAATTGTAGCTCTTGATATCCTTGCATTTCTTCATTTCATGTAATTTCAGGACACGACATAATAACAGAAAAAGTGCTCTTGTTGGCAGCTTCTGTTGAACTTAATGTCTCTGTACTAAATTCAATTTAGGATTTGCTTCACTTCGAGCATTTCACACCCAAAATCTCATATTGTGGAAAACTTCTCATTTTGGTGGTACAGGTGTTTCCCCTGTTAGCTGCAGCCCGTGGTTTTTATGTTTTGATGGAATTAATCAGTCTGGAGGCCAAAAATTCTGCTTTCGGGTTCAATTCCAGTTCCTGCCTAAGGAGCGAATTTACAGCTGCACAAAATGTAAACCAGCAGCACCAGAGGAAAGGTTCTAACTCCCAGGAGCTGGAGGAAATGTGGCAGGGCAGCCTCGTGCCTGATTTTCACATGTCTCAGCAGAAGGGCAGGGGGTGATCTGGAGCAAACTCAAAGCAGGGAGAACTCAGGGGATGAGCACTTGGATCCTTTCTATGCCAAAACACCCGGAGTGTAAAATTCAAACTATTTTTTAATGCCAAATTGTTTGTGGCAGTCCCTAAATTGATGCAGAAAAGTAATGGGAGGAGAGGTGATCACCCTGCTTGGTTCAAAGAGGAGGTATTCCTGAAATTCCCATTTATTAAAAGGACACAAAGGATATATTGAAACTTGCAGTGGACCCCTTGCTGGTGCCATGGAATATTTCCTTCAGTTCTGCTCCTGTGCTTTTAATTCCCACTGCACCCTTAAGGAATTTAAGACAACAACTCACCTCCAAAATTTAGGGGAAAATTAGAATAAAAATTAGAATGGCAAAGATGAAAACATCAGGTGTAGAAAAACTAAATCCACATTATCCCTCCCTGCCCCCTCAAAACATCCCTTAAACTCTCAAACTGACAAAAACTAGACTAGGAAAACTTTGTTTGCCTCAGGAATAATCTCAGTATAAATGAGAGTATAATTGTACTTTGAAATAATTTGTATTCCATGGTCAGAAAAGTCCTTTTGGGTGTGAATTTTCTCCCAGTTACAGCCTTTCCATCAGTGGGATCTCTTATAGGATTTCTCTCAGGGCTGGGCTGGATGAGTCAGTGTGTTTGCAGTTGGGTGGGAGTGGGCAGGGAGAGCTGCAGGGAACGGGATGTGAAACATCCACACGGAGAAACAGGGCTGGGAAATGACTGCGAAACCCAACAGTTGCTCCTCTCAGACCAAAACACAGATTCCACACCAAACTCCACAAATATCACAGCTGCCACAAGCTGTGGAAGCAAAGATTCCCACGTGGAGAGGTTTAGATTGAAATTTCAGGGGAAAATTCCTGCAGGAATTTGTTCAGGAAAAATTCTCAAGGCCAGGGCAGGGATGGAGTCCCCATCCCTGGAGGGATTTAAAATTTATGTGGGTTAGGGGTGGCCTTGGCAATTCTGGTTCACTTGAAGATCTCAGAGGGCTTTTCCAACCTTAATGATTCCCATTCTGTGAGGTAAAACAGCCCTGGACAGATTCCAGCCATGAATAAAATCTCTTTTGGACAGTTGTGAGGATATAAAACAGCAACAGAAATTTAAACCCTTTAATGAAATGCTTTCCAAAGGACTTTTTGGGAATTTCATCCCCAGTATGGGCCCAGTGAGGCTCTGGGAGGTGGGAGCAGAAAGAGAATTATTTTGAATAATTGACTCACATGGAAATGATGAACAGCTCTGGAAATAATTTCTTCCTGAAACAAATCAGTGCAGAGTGTGAATTCAGAACACAGCAATGATTGGTGGCTTTCCTTGGTTATTTGTTTAGTTTGGTTTATTTTGCCAGAAATTTCTATCCATACATTTGAGGACAAAACTGTACCTCGGGGAACTTCAGGTACAATGCACAAAAAAATGAATTTTTAAATGGGAAGTAATAAGAGTAATACATCATTACTGACTACCCTGGTGCAAATTTATAGCAGCTTCATTTTTAGCCATTAATAAACAGGCTAAATATTAACATTAATTTCCCTAGGATATTGGTTATTATATTATTGAGTTATTAATGAATTATATTATTGAATTGTATTCTGAACACCCAGCATGCTAAATGTGGTATTTAATTGTAAATTACTGCCTCATTGCTCCATATTTTTAAAACACAATCAATATTTCACACTTTTTGTGGTTCATATTTTCTACTTTGGGTTTTTCACCGCCTATTTTTGAAAACTTTCTTTTGTTAGAACCCTGTTGTTCACTGCTTCGCTTTAAATCAGGATTTTGATGAAACATGTAAGAACTAAAAATGGGAGGGTAAGAGTTTAATGCTTCTTGAAGTGCCATGTAATGCTTGGAAGAATCCCATCACTTGTACCAGGAGCTCTCATGCATGATCCCAGAATGTTTTTTATATGGGAAAGGAAAGGAATGGAATAGCTCCTTCATTCCAGGCACATTGGCTTTCTGTGGAATGACAAACTGATTACCTCTGACTGCTAAAAGCAGGATTTCAACGTGCTGAACAAATTGGCTTTTAATATTTCCCTATTTATATAAATGTATATCACCTTAAAATATAGGATTTCCATTTGGGATTATGTTAATGGAAAAGTTCAGCTTCACAGGCAACAGGGTGGGAAAAGCCATCGGTTTTTAGGCTTTGGCTCATTTTGGGGATGTGTAAAACTCATCAAACTGGGTCAGAGAATGAGCTCCTGGAGTATGAGCTGCACATCTGATCCTTGTGGGGCTGGGAAGCAGGAAATTGAGTGTTGGAGGTATTGAATTCTGGGCTTAAAAATCCATTCTGGATCTGCATAAGGGGCTCTAAAACCAAATAAATCACGTGCAGGCTGGGGCTCTGTCAGCTCTGCTGTCCCTGTGAGGTGACCCTGCCCAGGTGGGGCTGTGGGTTGGGTTTGTGCTCCTGGAGCAGGGCCCAGCTCTTGGCAGGAGTCCCCAGACCACACATCAGCTCCGTGCCTTTTATCCTGTCCTCCATTCCAGCAGGAATGTGTGGGGAAAGGGGATTGAGGGTCTCAAATGGGAAAGGGTGAGATGGGATCTGATGGATCCCAGCACAGCACACGGGGTCTCAGCAAGGCCATGGAATGGTTTGGGTTGGAAGGGACATTGAACCCACCCAGTGCCACCCCTGCCATGGGCGGGGACACCTCCCACTGTCCCAGGTGCTCCAGCCCCAATGTCCAGCCTGGCCTTGGGCACTGCCAGGGATCCAGGGGCAGCCCCAGCTGCTCTGGGATCCCATCCCAGCCCTCCCCACCCTCCCAGCCAGGAATTCCTTCCCAATACCCCATCCAACCCTGCCTTCTTGTAGCCATGATATTTTATGAAAAACCCTTTCCTTAGGATTTTCCCTCCTCAGAATCTGAGAGGCCTCAGGAACAGAATGCAAACAATGGTTATCTGCTGCTGTGGAATGCAACAGGTGCATCTGGGATTGGCCTCATGTGATTGTTTCTGATTAATGGCCAATCACAGACAGCTGGCTCGGAGTCTCTGATCAGTCACAAACCTTTGTTATCATTCCTTTTCTATTCTTAGCCAGCCTTCTGATGAAATCCTTGCTTCTATTCTTTTAGTATAGTTTTACCATAATATATATCATAAAATAATAAATCAGCCTTCTGAAACATGGAGGCAGATCCTCGTCTCTTCCCTCATCCTCAGACCCCTCTGAGCACTGTCACACCCTCTTTTGGTTAGAACTCTGGAATTTTGACACACTTGACCCTTAGATTCCATCCAAAGAATATTCTGAGGAGTGGAGATCCCAGCAGCAGGAATACTGGGGGAGCAGGAGAAGGAAGGGCAGTTTGTGCAGCTCACACCTCAATAGTCTTCATTTTTTTCCTCCTTCCTTAAGCAATTCCAGAGCTGAGGTGGCTGGAGGAGCAGAAAGGAATAAAGGAGAAAGGGGAAAGGAGCTGGTTGTAGTCATAAAAGTTGCAGGAGAGGCATGACTTGTTTTATTGATGTGAAATACCCTGGATGCCCAAGTGACTTCACTTCTTAGGAGAAACCTCGGCGATGTTTCAGGAGGGGATATTCTAAATGAAACGATCCATCTGTAAAGTGCTAAAAATACATTTCCTCTCTGGTGAGTTCTTTAACTTTGAGCTTTCTGGCTTTGGGAAATTACCTTTGAAGCTCCTGTTGTCTGCACCACCTCTGTGGGAGCTCTGTTCCTTAAAACTGGGGGATTGTGAAGGAAAGCAATATTTTTCTTGGTTTTCCATTTTGCAGGAAAGGTTGTTCCTGCTGTTCTGCCTCTTCAGGATCTGTTTCCCCAGGAACACAGACATGGAGAATTGTGCTGACACAGTGAGGAGACCTGGCTGCTGTTGCAGAGGCGTTGGTGTTGTGAGACTTTATTGGAAATCTGGGAAAATTCGTGTCATCCCCGACTAAGATCTTTCCCCGGGGAGTACAAACTAATTCCTAATTCTGAGAAAGAGAGGGAAAGCAGAACACCCCAAAGATGTTCAGAACATCTCCTCAGCAATTTCCTGCATTCCCCCAAACACCAGCATATTTTAGGATGCACTCTAACACTGCTTTTCCCCTCCAGAAAAACTGAGCTCCATTTTTTTTTTCCCAGGTAAGCTCTTAGAAGTCTCGTTTTGATTTTCTGTGTAAAATAAATATCCCCATATTCTAATGACAACCCTTCAACAGAAGTGGATAACTGGGTATGGTGGCATTTAGGGAGGATCCTTCTCTTTTAAGAAGCCCCAAATCCCTCTCTGAAGGCACTGGGATATCATGAGGGTGAAGCTACCCTTCAAAAATCTCTTTTTTCAGGCTTCCCACTGATGAGAGCCCTGTGCTGCTGAAAGGTACCAATTAATCCTTCAACAAAGATTTCTTGCTTGTCCCAGGTTCCTGCTGGCCCAGACACAGCAGAGCCATTTCTAGCTGCGAAAATCTGACTTCCCTCTGTTCTTGTCTCCCCCTCTCTCACAAACATTATCTCCCAAACAGGAATTTCTCTTTCATTTTGCCATCAGGGCAGCTCCAGGAGATGTTTTTCATTTCATAACTACGTCCCTGAGGACAGAGAGCCAGTGGTGAGCCTGAATTCCCAAAAGATATTTCCTTTGCTATCCATACCCTCTTCTCCTTCTGTTGGTGCAGTCTAAGGTTGGAGATGGATAAAAGCTGCTCTTGTCCAGGAGATGAGCTTGCTAAACAAGTTCATCCCCTGCCAGGGCAGGAGCTGTTCTCTGTAGTTTATTTCTAGTGTTTTGACCAATTTGTTATTTTGAAGCTTATTTTATCTGTCTGTTACAAAATAGAAGTTCTTCCTGTTATCCATCCTAAATTTTTGTTCTCCTTATTTCATTTTTCCCCTCTCTCCTCCCATTTCTATTTTCTTGCAGCTCAAAAGTAGAGAATGACACACCTTTAATGCTCACAGGGAAGAATCTTTCTGTGGAAACAACAAATTGAGGAAGCTTTGTGTAAATTTTTACTTCTCAATCTTCAGACAAGATAAATCTGTGTATGAAACATAAGATGGCTGGAGAAAAGAGCAGGCTGATGCTCCTGGTGGCCCTTGAGTTGCTCTGAGGCACACTCTGGCTGAGGAATGGGAGAGAAACCCATCTGACAACTGTTGGCTTCTCTGTGGGTTTTGCAGGGTGCATTTTTTGGTTGTGTGTGACAAACATCTGCTGTCACTGCAGTTTCAGCAAGTTCCATGATGTGATGCAAAAGGCAGAAGTGCAGAAGCGTTTTGGGCAGTTCTGCTTGGTCCTCTCAGTGTCACTCAGGGGTCTGGCAGCTGCCAAACCCACAGAGACAGGTCCTGAGCATGCTGGGAGGGATCAGCACTGATGCTCTGGAAAAGGGAGATGTAGGAAAGGCCCCCAGCCTTCGCCTGAGCCACTTTGGGAAGGAGCAGAGCTGTCCCAGGCAGATGATGGCGATGGGAAGCCACCAGAACCGTGGAGATGTGGCTGCTCTGAGGCAGGAACAGGTTAATAAGCACTGAGAGACAGAGGGGGAAGAAATCAAAGCACAAAAGAAATTTCTCAGTCTTTCTTGCAGTCCTTTGGCTCCAGCCTTAGCGCTGCTTGGCCTCCCCTTCCCCCAGCCTATTCATAGCTCTGTATTTAACACTTGTGTTTGCTTTGAAAGCCCAAAGTACATCAAGGCTAAACAGAAGCATCTCTGCGGCTCTTTGTTGTCTCTGACAAAGGCTGCAGCTGAGAGTCCTCACTCCCTGGCACCTCCAGACACTAATTACAGATGTCAAACGAGGTGTGGGCTGCCACCACCACCATCAGAGGAGAGCTCGCTTTGATGTCTCACACCTTCCCTGCCTGACTGAAGTGGCTGCCAGAGGTGCAAGACATCCTAATCCCTCCCTCTCCTCCTGCCTGTTTATCTCTGGGAAGCTTTCCTGGTAAAACATGGGAGTGAGGCAGTGCACTGGTGGTACTGATGCCTCAGGTTTTAGCTTTTATATTTTTCAAATTCTGTGCTGCTTTAGTGTATAATTCTGAGCTTCATATCAAGGGATGGTGAGCTGTGTGCACAGAGCAGGGAGACAAAACAATTCCTGCTCCAGCTGGGCACCAAGGACAAATGACCCAAATCTCAGCCCAGGAGCACAAACCCCGTGGGCTGGAGAGAGAAAAACAAGCAGGGTGGGACTGCCTGGGCTAAAGCTGCAATGGGACAATGAACTGCAAGGTGCAAATGGAGCAGAGCTGATCCCAGGGACAGACCCCGGCAGCGCTCGTGCATTTTGGGGCCATTTTGGTTCATCTTGGGTGCAGCCCTGGCTGGGCTCTGGTGCTGCCCAAGGTGGATCCATGGAGGAGATCCTTTGGATAAATCCCTGCTTTATTCTGGGACTCTGCCCAGCCTCTGCTCCAGGGCAGACTGCACAAGGCATCAATGCCCTCCTTCCTTTGAGGTGCTGCTTTTGTAAAGTTTGTATGTTTTGACCTGAGGTCAGATGCTCACACAGCTTTTGCATAAAGGTATTTTTCAATTTTAGTTCAATAACCGCTCTGATCCATCCTTTTATCCTCATGGAAGAGAAAACCCTGATGCTTAAGGTAAACTTCATAATTTTTTCACTAATTAAAAAAAAATTAATTGTATTCTGTAAAACTTCTGCAACATTCCAAGGCAGGGCTTAGCCTCTTCTCCCAGTAAACCAGTGACTGGACAATGGGAAATGGCCTCACGTTGTGTCAGGGGAAGTTCAGGCTGGATATTAGGAATATTTTTTTGCACTGGAAGAGTGGTTAAGCTTTGGAAGTCCCCATCCCTGGAAAAGTTCCAGAGGTTGCAGCGTTTCAGTCTGGTTTAGGGCAGGGTGGTGATCGGTCAAAGGTTGGACTTGATCTTGGAGATATTTTCCAACTTTATTTTAATTTAATGTTATGATTCTATGACCTGTTTTTTTTGAGAACTCACAATCCTGGTGTTGCTGACATGGTGTTCACCGAAATTCCCTCTCCCTCTGCTCCATTTGCACCTTGCAGTTCATTGTCCCATTGCAGCTTTAGCCCAGGCAGTCCCACCCTGCTTGTTTTTCTCTCTCCAGCCCACGGGGTTTGTGCTCCTGGGCTGAGATTTGGGTCATTTGTCCTTGGTGCCCAGCTAGATTAAAGGTCCAGGAACCTTGAGATTCCAGCCCATCCGTTCTGTGAAATCACAAATAATAACTCCTCTACAAAATATTTCTGTTGGAATTGAACCAGAAGCAGGGATGTAAAACATCCCCCTGTATTTGGGGAAAACTCTGTGTCCTGGGGAAGCCTTGGGGCCATCCATGTGGGATTTGTTTATGGGAGACTGAGTTTTCCTGAAACCTTCAGGTAATGTGTTTTGTAGTAAGCAGGTTTCAAAGAGACAGAGCTGCCACAATTTCAGCTTTGAGCAGTGAACACTGTAAATATAAATTGCCATTATAAAATTCAGTAATTGTGATTTCCAGGAGTTTAACTTTCCTGTTTTATCCCGCTGTTTATACCCAACCAAGAGCTGGAGTGATATAAAAATACATAGATTCACTCAAATGCTCACTAATACGCTGTTTAATTCAAATTGTCCTTAAATAGCTTCCTAAATTTTATTTCATTTTGTTATTTTTCGATTTATTGCTGCTTTAGTTCATAAAGCTGCTGGATTCCAAAATCTGAATTACAGCCCCTCTCTTTTTTTTTTTAATACAATAAGTTGTATACAAGTATTCTTGATTACTTTCCTTTAGTTCCTCGTGAAATAATAAAGTAACAGCTTTTTATGCTCTATTTAAATTTTGAGTGCCAGCCAAGCTCCGTCTCTCCCTGTTTTATCATCCATTTCAAGTGAGTTTTGTAATCAGCTCTGCCCTGCACATCATAAAGCCTCCCCTCACTATCCGTGCTGATAACTCCAGAGATTTCCAGGCTGGGAAATTTTGTTGGTTCTGCTGGCTCTGCTTCCCCCAAGAATCCAGCCCTTAGGAAATTCATATTCCCTGATCCTGAGATTACCCAGATCCCAGGAGCAGATGGTTCTGTGGAATTTCCAAGGTCAGTGCTCAAGGAGCTTGGAAAACTTTCACTGAACATTTCCATGCTCCACAACCTCAATAACTTCTCCCTCTGATGAGTTTATTTGGTTGATCTTGGGCTCTTTTTCTCCCTGAATGGTCTCTTACTTTTCAATAAAAGCCCTAAAAGGAGAAGATTTAGTTTTAAGTCCTAATATTAGCTCAAAACAAGGCTCCTGTTGGTTTAAAAGAACCTTTCACCCTTCTCATGATGCCAATGTTTGTTCTTCTGGCACCATCCAACCCGAACTTGGTACTACCTCCAATTCAAGTCATAGGGGGTAAAAATAAACCAAAGTGGCTCTGGACATCAAATTATGGCTGTGATGATTCAAAGGATGGGGTGAAAATTGCAGAACTCAAAGTAATCCCGTTCAAAACCCCTACACGACAGGAAAAACCTGTTCCCCCTCAGCAATCTTCTCTCCTGACAACTGTCTGAGAAATTCAAAGCAAACAAATTGATGGAAAACTAAAATTCCCCCTCACAAATGCTGTTTTTTGGTTATATTCCCCCATCAGCAATGGGCTGATGTTGCAAATGAAAAATGTGGATTATTGCTGTGAAAAGAATCTCTGCAGAGGAGGCATCGAGCTCCGTTCAGCTCCAAGAAATGGTGCTTAACTGGGGCTGTAAAATGAAAAGGCAGCAGCAGGAGAACACAGCACTGGGAGCTGGGTTATTATGCTCAGATTTGAACATTAGCAAGGAGTGAGATGCAAAATGTGATTTTTGAACATCTCCAGAAGCCTGTGCTCTTAAAATGGATTCATTTTAGGAGACGCAGCAATGTCTGTATCCCCACAACCACTCACTAACCCTCTTATTATGCTTAAATATTATTAAGAGCTTTATTCATAGCACTTTTATTTTTCCTGTATTTTCTGAGATGCTTCCATGTCAAAAATTACCTCACTTTTAATATCGTAGCTGATACTTAAATTTTGCCCTTTTTTCCAAGCTTTGTCTTTTAAAGAACAGCTCAAAAATTTGTCATCTGGCTGCTGTAGTAACACTGAATAGATATGAAAATTCTCCTCCTGAATTTGTAGCACTTGTAACAAATCTGTCTTTTCAAGGTCGTTTCCCTCCTTATTTAGACACCCAAACCTTGTTAGCAGACCCTGATGTGTGATTTTGGTTGCTTTTCTCTCTGTCCCGGAATGGTTTTACCTCAGTTTACCCTCCTGAGGATCCAAAATCCCTTCTAAGGCACAGCAAGGACTCGGTGCACTGAAGGCTGGACGGCCCCAAGGCTTCCTCAGGACACAGTTTTCCCCAGGTACAGGGGGATATTTTACATCCCTGCTTCTGGTTCAATTCCAAGCACAAATATTTTGTAGATGAGTCAATAAAAAATTTTATTATTTGTGCAAGCAAGGCCAGAGCCTCCTCTGCAGGGCCGGGCTTAAAACGCTCCAAACCAGGGAGTGCTGCTGGAGCTCCGACACGTTCCCTGCCTGCTCCCAGTGCTCCTCTTGCTCCAGCTGGTTTCATCCTTTCCCTTTTGTGTGTTTCTGTTTGAAGGGAAGGTCAGGGAGCCGCTGGTGTCCCAGCAGAGCGGGAGGGAGCTGCCTGCACGGGAACTTCAGAGGGGAACAAAGGCAGCTGGGGGGACCCAGAGGTCCGAGGCACAACCCTGTGGAAACAAGAGGTCAGGTGAAGCTTTCAAATTGTGTCTGGTTTTCTCCTGGCTTTGATGGGAAGTTCTTTTGGAGCTCAGCTGGAAGAAAGGGCTCGGGGTGAGGGGAGGGTTTGCAGCGGCGCTGGTTTTTCTGCTTTCTCATCAGGACTGCATGCTCTGCAATAGCCCCAGCCTTTTATTTGGCTGCTCAGAAGCCTGTGGAGAGGAGAGTAAATTATCCCCTTCAATGACAAATTGGCTGTGTGGGTAAAGTGCACACACAGAAAATTAATTATAGAAAATGAAAATTAAAACCACCTCTGAAGATCCTTTCCTTCCTTTCCTTCCTTTCCTTCCTTTCCTTCCGTTCCTTCCGTTCCTTCCGTTCCTTCCTTTCCTTCCTTTCCTTCCTTTCCTTCCTTTCCTTCCTTTCCTTCCTTTCCTTCCTTTCCTTCCGTTCCTTCCGTTCCTTCCTTTCCTTCCTTCCTTTTGGAGGGGTGAGGTTTTCCTTGAGCTGGGCCCCTGAGGGGACTCCATAGCACACAGGGAAGCAGCAGCACTTGGAATCTTTATAAATAACATAATAGATCTGGAGAAACATGCCAAATAGTCCCTCTTTTGATTTAAAAATTCAGCTCATGGAATGGTTTGGGTTGGAAGGGGTATTAAAGGTCTCATTCCAACCCCTTGCCAGGATTTGTTTCACCTGGTTTCACGTGTCTGATGAACTCGTTCATATTCTCGTGAACAGAGGTTGTGAAATGCATTCAGGTTTTCAGCCCTCATTTAGATTTACTCAAATTTTAAATACTTTTATAGATTTTGTTCCCCCGTTCATGCCCTGTTTTCTCCTAGATTTGTGTGCTCAGTTGAAGTTCATGAGGCTGTTGCGAGAACGCAAACGTAGAAGCTGTAGAAATTTTAAAAATCATTAGTTATGCATTTTAATCAGAAGAAACCCCCATAATTTGAATAAATAACCACCCCCTGCCATGGGCAGGGGCAACTCCCACCCTCCAGGCTGCTCCAAGCCCCATCCAAGCTGGCCTTGGACATTTCCATGGATGAGCACCTTGTGCCAGTCCCTGCCCATCCTCACAGGGAACAATTCCTTCCTAACATCCCATCCAACCATGCTCTCTTTTGGCTTGAAGCCATTCTTACTTATCCTGTCATGTAAAAAAAAAAAAAAAAATCTATGGACCATTGGCAATTTCCATTTCTTTACCTTTTCTCCCTTATTTTTCTTGGCAGCACGGTTGCAGCAGGGTGATACTCTGACATTCTGCAAAGGACAGCAATTGGATTTTTTGCTGCTTCCAAATTGATTTGGGTTTCAAACATGACTCAACAGACATACAAATCTTACTTAAACCTGTCAGATCCAGAATAAAATGTATCAGTTGATACAGAGTGACATTTTTAACTGAGATGTTTGATTTGCAAAAATGTTCTCAGTCCCAGCATTTTTTTCCCTCATGAACTGTAAAAGGAGTAGTTTTGGACATTCCTTACATATCTGAGTGGGCAACGATTGCCTTGATTGCTTTACCAGAGCAATGGATGACATCATTAAATAATGAGGCTTTAAATGTTTATATTTTGTAAATGCAAGGACGAGGCTTTAATTATTAAATTAAATTATTAAATTCAAATCAATAAAGCAGATTGTCTAAATGACAAAATTCTGAAGGTTGACAATGTTCCTGGAATGAGGCTGGACTTGATCAAAACACAAAACTGAGAGAAATTGTGAAAATTTTTATAAAAAACACATGGACCAAGAGCTGATTGCTTCTGAACCAGGCAAACAGGGTTATACCAAAATCCATTCAGACTTCCAAATGCATTCTGTTCACTGCCTCAGAATCCTGGAATGGTTTGGGTTGAAGGGAATGTTAAAGCCCATCCCATTCCATTCCCTCCTTGGGCAGGGTGACTTTCCACCAGCCCAGGCTGCCCCGAGCCCCATCCCACCTGGCCTTGAATATTTCCAGGATTTGGGACATCCCTGCCCTTTCTGGACAAACCACAAAGGTTTTTTTTCTCACTTTTTTCCCCACCCTCAAAGACTTGGTTTTTATTTTATCCAAAGCCAAGGCTATGGAGTCACCACTGGTGTTTTTTGTGATGGCTTTGTGGTCTGCACTGAAATTATAAATGTTAATTAGTGAAGAGCAGTTGCAGCAGCACAGATCCATAACCCTGCTGAGGCTGATCGATGTCTGGGGCTGGTGGAAGGGGTGGGTTCAGTTCCTCACCAGCTTGGGGAAAATAAAATCTAAATTCATACATCAGCACCAGCAATCTTGAGGAGAACTTGGTGTTAATAATGTCTGAAATGCCCCAAACCATGTGAACGAGCAGCAATGACCTGGTTCTATGAAAAAAAAAAAAAAAATGTGCAGAAAAACCTACTCAAGCTGTTTTAATTGATTGTTCAGTCACCTGCAAATGATGCCCCTGGCCATGAAATGCAAATTGGCCTCGAAATATTCTTGTTCCTGTGAGGAGAACAAGGTCTGGTGTTCTTGGAATCTCAATAAGCTTGGCTTGAGGAGCCTCTCCTCTGCACAGAGTTATTTATACAATGTGAATATATAGATTGTTGTATAAATGACATATTTTAAATGGAGATGTCTCATCTATTTGTATCATCCCCTTGGTGTTCATGGCAGGAAAACTGGGAAACAAGAGAAAGGACTCTGCCACCATTTATATTTCAGACTGTCCCCTCACATCATGGGATATTTGCTGCATGTTTGAGCTTTTGGGGTATTTTCTCCCATCATATCTTCAGTTATCTGAATGATAACGTTTTTCTTTCTTCCTTTGAGAGACAATCTGATGTTATAACCTAATTTTACAATCTAATATGTCACTGTCAGAGAGATATTTCCCTTTAAGCTATGCTCCCTTTCGTTACCCTACATAATTTTCCCCTTCTTCAGCTCATTCATCAAACATTTATATGCAGTTTATGCACCTATTTACTCATTACTTAGCCCAATTTTACACCCTTAACTCATCCTCCAGTCTTCAAGTATTTACCCTAAAGGTTTATTGCAGCTCAGAATGTGATTTGATTGCTGGTGAGGAAGACAGATTAATTTTTCCTGATTTGTGTCACCGTAACTGTTTTAGAACATTACCTGTCTTATTTATCCAGCGTCAGTGCATGGAGAATTATGAAGAAAAGTACAGGAATTGGTCTGTTGGGCTTGTGTTGCACTTTGGGCAGAAGTTGCTAATCTGAAGTGACATCCAGCTGAAAAGCAGCAAAGAGCAGCGGGCCAGAATTGCTGTGCCTTGGCAAAATCTTGTTTCCTTCTTTGTACTCTGGTTATTGGAGAAGAATAATTTTGGTCTGTGGGGCAGAACCCAAAAAGCTCATAAATATGGATTTCTGAGTACAGGTGTGTGTGGACATGTGGATGGTAAAGAGAACTGGTGTTGCTTTGAGACAATGAGTCAAGGCCAACCATAAAATAACAATAATCAGCATTTTTCACATCCTTGAATTAACATTTCTGCATTCCTTTCGCTTCCCTTGGGAAAACAGACCCGTTCTGCATTTTGTTACTTTACAGCTGCTGAGAGGGCTCTGCTGGTGTGAATCCTGTGCTCTGGCTCTGTGCTCCTGCCCTAGCCCAGCCCTGTTAGAGGAAATCTTTGTTATTGACCCCAGCAGCGTGTGAGCTGCCACAGGGCCGTGCTGAGCAGCCCCAGTTATTGATGTTATTCCTGCTGAGCAGCCCAGTTCATTGATATTGTTCATGCTCTTGAGCCAGAGGGACTCCTGTGCAGCTGGCTGCTGAAGGAGGCATGTCCAACCCTCTGCTCTGGTGGTCTGGGGTGTGCTCAGGAGAGGGGAAATGTGATTTTTTTGGAACTCTGCCAATCTTTATTCCTGGCTGGGAATGAGTGTTTGGGGTGAGTGGTGTGAGGGCCAGTGTTGGATGTGTTGCTGCAACCCCAGCCTAAGTCTCTGGCGATGAATGGAGGGAGATTCTGTCAGTTCTTTCTGATTTTAAATCCTATTTTTTCAGGCATGAAGCAGTTTTAATAATTCCCCAAGAATATCTGGTAGAAAGAGCTGGAAAATGCACGATGGGGCCATATAACATCTTAATTTTTAAGGCAAAGGGAGATGCTTTTTCCACAGGTAAAGAGGGATAAATAAATACAGGTAGCACAATGTTGTCTCTTTGCTGGGTTTCCCTTCCCACGAGCATTATTCCACATTTTTTGGAGCCTTTTCCAGCCTCCAGCTGCTCTTGGCACCTTTCAAACTGTGCATCAGCCCAAGACTTTTGGGTTTGTCACCATCCCTAACATGCCAAACCCACCCCACTGCAGAGCCCACCCCTCCAAGCAAAGGCACTGACCTTCTCCTCAAATATAAAGATTTCCTTCCATAAACGACAGAGGGAACAAATGGTTGGAATTCACATCAAAAGCAGCACAGAGGGGAAAATCAATTTTCAATGACTGCTCTCATTAGAACTCTGAAGCTCTGGCATTGTGCTACCTGTGTTTATTTATCCCTCTTTACTCCTCCTTGCAGTTGTTACACATTCTCGTTGTTTCAGTGCTTTTCCTGGCTGGCTCAGCTCAGTTTTGTGTTGCAGTTGTTCCCTGTGGTTTTGGGGGTTCTTTCCTCTCTTTTCTGTGCAGCTCCTCGTGCTGAGAAAAGCATCACCCGCTGCTCTGTGCTCACTCACCTGGGCTGAACGGGGAGAAATCAGGTTTAAAAAAGGGAAAGGTTGTAAAACTTCACAGGTGTGGTGCTAAAACATCACCCCCGACAGCTGGATTTCAAATCTGGACAGAGCTTCGATTTATTTACTTATTTATGTGTTGATTTTCCAACCAGAAACTGCCCTGCCAAGCTCCCAGCTGACTAAAACTGTGACTTTCCCTTCCCAGAACTAGTAAATAAAAAGGAGAATGTGGTGTCAGCACTGTCAGTCTTGTCCCTTATGAATTTTACCACCATATTTAAAGGAAAAACCAAATGGGATGCAGGTCTTTATGTTAAAAATGGTGAGTTTAATTTCATGTTTTTGTTTTCCCCCACAGAGAAAGTTGAGGACAAAGAACATTGTGGGGCTGAACAGAAGAACATTCTTCAGGGATGGACAAGCAGACTTCAGATTAGTTTATTCCCTCATTTTATTTATTTAGAAGAGGATGAATTAAACCTACTACAGAATGTTGGCCACAAACATTTTTCTGGGATATCTTCAGGAAAAAAAGAAAAGAATTTAAAAAGTAAGTGAGAACAAATTATAGCAAAAGTTTAGTTTTTCTATCTTCTAGAGAAGACTGCACCAGAAATAAATATGTTTAAACAATTTCCAAGGTGGTCACAGTTACAGTTCAAAGATTCAGAAATAACTGAGCTACTTTTCCATATGTGCACTTTTAGTCCAGATTTTTCATTTGTTTGAGGTAAAATAGCCTTAAAGTTGTTCCTTTAGTGCAAAGCTTTTTCTATGTCTTTAGGTAAGATCTTTATCTTCTCAATTTGGAGGTTTTGATCCCTTGTAAAACACTGGCTATAAATGAGAAAACATGGTCCTTTCAATGGTGACCTGGGAAGGGAACTTTATAATGCTCTGTTAAACTTCTGAGCCTGAAATTTCTGAAAAGAAAGATAAATAAGAGAGCTGGGGAGTGCAAATAAAAGAGTGAGAGAGGTTTATGCTGCTGGCTGCCAGGAATGCTGAGTGCATTCAGGTCGGAGGGAAGGAACAACAATAAAACACCAGGCTGCAAATCCATGCAGGGATTTCATGGCAAGTAGAGGGACTAATTGTTCTTGTCAGGCCTCAGATGTAAATTAAGGTGTGGTGGGGATGAATCCCAGAATCCCAGACTGGTTTGGGTTGGGAGGGACATTAAAGCTCATCAAATTCCACCCCTGCCATGGCAGGGACACCCTCCAGTGTCCCAGGTGCTCCAATCCCAGTGTCCAGCCTGGCCTTGGGCACTACCAGGGATCCAGGGGCAGCCCCAGCTGCTCTGGGCACCTCCCCACCCTCCCAGCCAGGAATTCCTTCCCAATATCCCAAGGAATCCCACTGGACCATGAGACAGCAGAAAATGAGACCTTGATGCTCCCTGTTCTAGGATTGTGTCTCCACTCATCCACAGTTTGGTGGGGATGCTGTTGGTTAATTGATTTTTTTGAGGGAGTTTTATTGTTCATGGACACGTGGGGAATGGCTTCCCACTGCCAGAGGGATTGATGGGGTATTGGGAAGAAATTCCTCCTGGTGAGGATTGAATTCCCAGAGCAGCTGTGGCTGCCCCTGGATCCCTGGAAGTGTCCAAGGCCAGGCTGGACAGGGTTTGGAGCAGCCTGGGACACTGGAATTTGTCCCTTCACACAGCAGGAGTGGCACTGGGTGATCCTTAATGTCCCTTCCAATCCCATCCATTCCATGACTTTAAGCTGCCCACTTTCAGTCATCAGATTAGGTCACATTGCAAGATATCTAAATTAATTTTTAGAAGCAATGGTTGCAAAAATTAAAATATTTTGGTCTTGTGCCTTTAAATGAATTTTTAATATTCCATCTCTTAATTAAGAAGGGCAGGAAAAAAAAAAAGGAATTCTTCAGGGGAAAGCTGGAAGATATGGTTTGATATTTTAAAAGTGCTCAAAAGTTTAGAAAGCTTAATGAAGTAATAAAACAGAAAATATATTCCCTCTGTTCCCATTTATTTTCTTTATCTTCCACAATCTTGGGACCCTCCAAAGTTTCCAGGGAAGGTGTAGGAGCAGTGACCAAACTTTTCCTGATTGCCTCCAGTGCCTCAGCAGTGATCCATGGCCCTGGGGATCTGTAAATCATGGACTGGGAGCAATAAAAGCTGCAGGATAACTCATTTAAAAGTTACTTTGTGGAAATGATGATTGCTGAGTCTTGCAGCAATATTCACCTGAATTGTCTCTTGACTTGGATTGAGTCAATTAAAGCTACTTAATTAGTGCAGTTAGTAATCATCTGCTAAAATTACAGACATTCTTTTGTGCCTGGGTTTGTCTATTTTAATAACATTTTTAAACCATTTTAAAGAATGACCCTGTGCAGAATTTGGTTAAGCATTTTTTTAAGTTGCTTTTGCACTAAAGAACAACTCAAAAATATTTTAATATCTGAGATTTCTTACAGCAATATAATTCCTATTTTCTACATTATTACGGTTCCTGCTTTGGTTCCTTTACCCCTCATGGTTAAATCTTCGAAACTCTGGGACTAGCATCCATTTCCCTTGGCTTTTTTTGTTTGTTTTCCCAATTAATTTATTGATCATGAAAGGCCATCAACTTTCTTTATGGGAAATGCCATTTAGTGCACCAGACTCAACTCTTAGATTGCACTTTGATTTTGAAGTAATCTGTTCCCTTTTGGAAGGGGTTGCAGGACAAGGAAACTGATTGACCCAAATTAAACACAAATTTTGGGGAAAAAAAGGCAGTGGAAGAAGCAGAGCCTGTAAATTCCCTCTGGAAGGGCCATGCCAAAGGGACAGCAGGCTCCAGACTGCCTGGGAATTGGTGAGAGGGACTTTGGGTCATTACAGGAAACCCCGTCCTGTAACAAAGCTTTGGGATATTGATCCCTCTGAAGTTCCATAAACATCACAAGATGTCTTCACAGAATTCTCAGAATCACTGGGTTTGGAGAGACCTCCAAGACCATCGAGTCCAACCCAGCCCCAACACTCAATCAAACCCTGGCCCCCAGTGCCACATCCAGGCTTTGTTAAACACACCCAGGGATGGGGACTCCACCACCTCCCTGGGCAGAACATTCCAGAACTTCATCACTGTCTGTAAAAACCTTTTCCCTGCTATCCAGCCTGTATTTCCCTTGGTGCAGCCTGAGGCTGTGTGCTCTGGCTGTGTCAGTGCTGCTGCAGACAGAGCCCAGCCCCAGCTGAGCACAGGCACCTTTCAGGAGCTGTGAGAGTGATGGGGACACCCCTGAGTCTCCTTTTCTGCAGGCTGACCACCCCCAGCTCCCTCAGGGCTTCCTCACATGGTTTGTGTTCCAAACCCCTTTCCAGCCTTGCTGTCCGCTCTGGACATGCTCCAGCATCTCAACATCCTTCCCAAGCTGAGGGGTTTTCTCACTTAGCAGGATTCTGTCATTGTTTCCAACCTGAACGTTTCAACCCAGCGTGGCACCTGGGACATCCCCACATTGGCAATTTTCCCCAGCTCAGGAGCAGATTGCCCAGCACACAAAGCACTGGGAAGGACGTGGCTCGTGTTTAGTTCTGGAGCTGGTCCTGCCATGACAAATCCCCCCTCTCATTTTGACTTGCTCACATTTGCCGAGCAAGTGGCAATCCAAAATATTGTGAGAATTATTTTCAAGCCGAGCGTTTGTTTTGCCAGTATTGAAAAAAGCAGGGGAAAAGCAGAGATATTATCCTGTGACAATGCCTCCCTTTATACCTGAGAGGCATCGATTCTCAGCAGAGCCATTTGCAGCTCTTCACACGCCTCAAGAATTGTTTACAGGAACAAGGAACCACTGCCAGGCTGCTCTGTGAAATCCTGAGGAGGTTTTTTCCCTGCGAAAATCATTCCATATTCAGGATGGGGTGGGTGGAAGGTGGCTTTGAACAATCTCAGTGTTCCTGCTTTGCAGGTGCTGTCAATAAAACCAGAGCAGATTTATGGACTGACTGCACGGCCCAGGAAAGGACTGGAATGCTCAGCAGGGAATGAGATCACCAGAAATGAGACCAGGAACATCCAGAGCTCACAGGAGAGGACAGAGAAGGTGCTCCAGAGGGTGATGGGACAAGGGGAAATGGCCTTAAGATAAAAGAGGGGAGGTTGTGATTGGATATTGGGGAGAAATTTCACTTTGCGGGAGTGGGGAGGTGCCCAGAGCAGCTGTGGCTGCCCCTGGACCCCTGGAATGCCCAAGTCCAGGGATTGGAGCATTTTGGGACCGTGGAAATCATCCCTGCCATGGCGGGAGGTGGAATTGGATGATTTTAAGGTCCCTTCCAGCCCAAACCTTCTGTGCTTCTGTGATTCTCTGCCCTTCAGGGAGGAGTTTTGGTTCCCAGAGCTCCCATCAGGTTTGGTGTCAATTTGTTCAAAATTGAGACCCTTCAGCCTTTCACTGGGTGGAATTGTCTTCAGCTGGGGAACACAATTCTTCTCCTCTCAGTTGTGTGGCTGGATCCAGGGTAGCCAGCCTGAAGTCAATCAGATATTTCAGATTTATTTAGTCTTCAAACCCTACATCTGAATTTAAGTCCAGATTCATTGCCAAACAAACCCAAACAAAATGTGATTTAAATGAATCAATTTGCTCTCTAAATCCGTATTTTTTGTGATTCAAGTATTTTTCATTTTTAAATAATATAGAACCATACAATGGTCCTTGTGTTTCATTGGCTTTATCCAGGCACGTGCATGGCCTTGACCTTGGAGAAAATGCCGGTAAATGTTTGATAAACCCACAGGCCAGCCTGAACTGTAAGAATTGTTCCCATATACGGATCAATAGCACGTGTTGGAACGCTGGTGTGAAATAGAGAGCTGCCTCAGTAATGAAAAAAACACATCAACTTTCTATGAAAAGCTGTTTTTTGGAGGCAGAGTGAGCCATAGATCAAGCTTTGACAAATTCTGCTGCTGTTGAATAGATTAATTTTTTGCTATCAGCCCCTGTTCCACCTGTAAGAGAGAAAAGAAAGGAATTTGTGCTACAAAAGAGATTTAAAAGGAGGTGAAGGAAGGCGCAGCTCCAAACAGCAATGTTTTGATTCAGAAGCTTGAACACTGGTGCATCATAAATTGTAAAATGTGTTTATTTCTACTCAGTGATAATTCCTGTTTTAGGAGAAAAAAGCTTTCTTTTATATTTCTGACAATTCGGAGGAAAAAAAAATCGAATCCTGCTGTCTTTTGGCAGACAAAATTCCATTAATTTGCAGTTCTGTGAAATTTCGTTTCTTCGCAAAAAGAAAATAAATGGTAAAATATTAAAATTTGAAATTTCAGTGCCTCTCCTGCTGCTTTGTCCAACAGAACACGGTTATGGAGCTTTCAGCTGGCACTTGGATATTCCAGGTCTTTGAGGGAAAAACTGTAAGTGAAAAACTCTGGCAGAGCCCAGGGGGATCCACAGACTCTGGAGTGGGACTGAAACTGCAAAATTCGTGGTTTTCTGCGTAGAATCCCAGAATGGATTGGGTGGGAGGGGACCTTAAAGTAATCACATTCCACCCCCAGCCATGGCAGGGACACCTTCCCACTGTCCCAGCCCCAGTGTCCAGCCTGGCCTTGGGCACTGCCAGGGATCCTGGGGCAGCCACAGCTGCTCTGGGAATTCTATTCCAGGGCCTCCCCGCCCTCCCAGGGAACAATTCCCAATCTCCCATCCATTGCTACCCTCTGGCAGTGGGAGCCATTCCCTGTGTGCTGTCCCTCCATCCCCTGGAAATTGTCTCTCTCCATCTTTCCTGCAGCTCCTCCAGGCCACTCTGAGCTCAGCCCAAAGCTTCTCCAGGTGAGCACCCCCAGCTGTGCCAGCCTTTCCTCCCAGCAGAGCTGCTCCATCCCTCTGCTCATCCTGGAGCCTCCTCTGGGCTCCTCCAGCAGCTCCAGGTCCCTCCTGTGCTGGGGCAGCTCTGCAGGTGGAGGTCCCAAAAATCAACAATCAGATTTTATCCATTGCCAAAAACATTTTGAAGTTTGATTGTCCTGGGCGGTGCCTTCCTGCCCACTTAGCAGAAGAAAAAGAATTGTGTTTGAGATGTAGCCCTATAAAAGGCTCTGTGCTCCCAGCCCTGCTGGAAATGATGTCACACAGCAGGACAACGCATTCCAAACAAGACCTGAGGTTAAATTATCCATGCAATCCTGCGTGATCCCATTGTCTGTGAGCTCAGGCTGTGCTGCCTCCCTGCCCTGTCACCCTGACACCCCCCAGGTGTCCCTGGCAGCACCCAAAGTTCTCTGTGAGGCAATTCCACTCAGCAGGTGAAACAATCAGCGTTTTCCCAGTGGTTTCCTGGCGTGGCCCTTCCACAGTGGGATCAGTTCAAATTCCTCCTGTCCTGCTGTCCAGGATCAGCTGTGGAAAATGGAATTATCTTGGTGCCTCTCTTTGGAAAATTTGGCCAATGGTGTTTCCATGGCAAACCCAATGCCAGAAGTCCCCAGAGTGCACCAGCCAAGCACATGCAGCCAAAATATCTCCCAAAATGTGAAATGTGATGCTAAGATAATGTCAACAAATCCAGGACAGAGATGACTCTTCCTATAGAGTAACTGTATTATATAAGCAGCCATGAAAACCTTGGAAACACAAGATATTTGAAATCTCATTTGATAGAGATGATTTGTGCTAAAGCAATTTCTCCCAAAAAAATGTGGATCTCATTTGCCAACAGTGATTTGAGAGAAGAAATATATATATTGATCTTTTTTTCTGGTTTTTTTTTTTTGGTTGTTTTTTTATTTTTGGCCCTCACGGGATGGATTTTACTCCAGAGCAGTGAAGGGGACAGAGAATAAAACACTTCTTCCTCCATAGTTCATTGAAATTCCCTGTAGGAAGAGATGTTCCATTCCATAGATGTGACATCCCCATGCACCCCCAAATGATTTATTTTTAAGCCCTGTATTATATTTTAGGTTATGAACTATCTTTTAATAAATTTAAGAGGAATTTATAAAATTTTGGCAAGGTGTCCTCAAAGCTGAGTCCTGCTTTCAGGACTTTGAGGGTTTATTTGAATTAATAAACGTATTAATTTACAACACAATGAAAATATTTGACCAAAAAACCCCAAAATATTGAATAATGCTTTTCCATAATATCTGTTTCCTGTATTTTCCAGCAGCTGGAGACACTTTTGGAGTGGTGATTCCTAAATTTTGCTGCATGAAGACATGAAAAATAAACAATCCAAGCGTTTCTCACAGATATTGTGATTCTCACAGCAGTCAAAAGAAGTCACCTAACTAGTGAGTACTTTATTTAAAATATAATATTTAAAACCATCATATTTAAAAGTGAGTAATTTCCTTTGTGGGACATGGGAATACAGTTTTTAAATCAGATTTTTTTTTTTAAATTTTTTGGTTTTTTAATGACACAACTTTAGAGCCTTGTGAGCTTCCCATCCTAGGAAGACTTGAAAAATCTGGATAGGGATGAGGAGGGAAGGGTTGATGGACCAGAAGGCCCATGGGAAATCTCTGGTTTTGTTCTAAGGGCTTAAAGCTCATTCTGTACCCCCTCACCAAGCTGGTGTCCACCACTCCACGGTGTTTTCTTTGTAATTATATATTAATGAGAAGGAATTCATAATAATTTTTTTTTTTGGACTGTAACTTATGGTATTGTTGTTTCTTGCTGTCCTTTTCTACTGTTCTCTGTGGAAGCCAGTGCTAAAAACAAACAAATATTTTCAGCTTTTCCTCAGAAATTCTCTTTAAAGTTTGATTGCTTTTTCCTAGATCATGCCTGTTAATCCAGTGACACAAACCCTTCATTGCTCTCCTTGGATACTGAAATTTTAGTTTAAGAACAGTGGTTCTGTTTGAAATTAGTCAAATATTTTTATTTTCAATCTGAAACAAAAAGTATTTTTCTGCTATTCAAAGTCTACAGAAAAATCCTCTTTATGGTGTTTTGCAGATGCCACCCAAGTCAGAATCACTCCCTAAATTTGCTGTTGAAAACTCCCCACCTTTCTCTGTTACAGGACAGATAAACACAGGCTGAAAGGCTGTTTCCCTGCCACTTTTCATGGTATTTTTCCCTTTATTTGGATTCCATGATAAGATATATGAAGCAAAATCAATAATTCCCACATTTCAGGTTAAGGGCACAGCTGAATAAATAATTTATAAGTCATTGGATCAATGTGATTTCAGAGAACATCCACCAGCAGGGACCAGTTTTCTCAGATACCCCCATTATTTGAAATTATCTGACAATTGTCTTGGGTAAATCTTTAAGTCCTTCTATTGACCAGAACTAATTTGAAATACGCACTTGCTTTTTGTGCTCTGCTACTTCTTTGTGACCTGCCAGCTCTGAGTCACCTTGTGCTGCCTGATTGGATCAGCAGCAAAACCTTGATGAAAAAGCCTTGAAAAAAATAGAATTTCAGAGTGGTCTGGGTTGGAAGGGAGATTAAAACCCATCCCTGCCATGGGTGGGGACACCTTCCACAGACCAGGTTTCTCCAGGTTGCTGGCCTTGGACACTTCCAAGGATGGGACAACCGCAACCTCCCTGATCCACACACATTTCCTTGAGTGGAAGAAATGTCCACACCTGTCCTAGCTGAGATGGAGACAATACAAAGCCACACACTCCATTTTCAGAAGGCTTCAAACTGTTTTTATTATAGCACACATGCTTTTTATTCATTCTTACAAAACTCTTCAGTCAACACTTCACTCATTGGTCACGAGAGACAAACAAAGGAATTGCTCATTGGAGGAGGCAGTTGCAGGTTTCTCTTATTTATCCTTCTTTCTTGCTCAGCTTCTGTGTCAATAACCTTGGTAGAAAAATTCTTTCAGGAGTAGAATTGGTAGAACCAATTGTCAACAACCTTGGTAGAAAAATTCTTTCAGGGGTAAACATGGATCCTCATATTAAACATGGATTCTCTTATCAAATTTCTCTCTGGCTCACAGAAGTCACTGTAAAACCTCTTCCACACATGCCATTAAGAAGAATGCAGCATTTTCCCTGAGATTTTTTTTTTTTAAGGATAGATTGTTTGGAGTCGAAATCCCTTCTCATCCCCATTTTTTATTGGCACTGTGCAAACCATGGCTGTGAAGGCATTCGTCTTCCTGCAGCTTCTTTTTGAGGATTGGCTCTGGAATGTGTAACACGTTTATCTCCCAGTCCCTTGGAGCTTGATCTGAGCGCTCTGGGAATCAATGCAACAATTCCTGGGAAAGTGAGAATGTGCTAAAAGGGTGTTGGGGCTGATCTGAGCGCTCTCAGAACCAATGGAACAATTCCTGGAGTTTCCAGGGAAAGTGGGAATGTGCTAAAAGGGTGTTGGGGCTGATCTGAGTGCTCTCAGAACCAATGGAACAATTCCTGGCCTGAGTTCTCTGGGAATCAGTGGAACAATTCCTGGAGTTTCCAGGGAAAGTGGGAATGAGCTAAAAGGATGTTGGGACACGTTCGAGCCACAGAGATTTCTTGCAAGTGAAGTTCAGCATGGTGTCAGTGCTGGCAGAAATCAAAATGTTTTAATTCAGAAATTGAATGCAAAGATGGAGGAACAGTAAAAAAGAGACATTAATAAAACTTTTCTGGTATTCAGGCTTCACTTGCTGTTTCCATGGCAGGTTTCTGATATCTGCTTCTACACATAAGTCTTGTCCATATCACATCTTTTGTGATAAGGACTATCTTACCCGCTAGAAAACCAGCTGATAATGCCTTTCCCAGTCTGTTTTATGGAGCATGGAATTTAGTCCTATGAATTTCTCAGCCAGGTTTTCTATTTTAAATTTTTCAGCTATAGGTTGATTTGTTTCTAGTGCTGTTAACAGCTGGTACATCTCTGAAATCTTATTTTTGTCATTTATTCTTCCAGGCCTGGCTCCTGCCAGGATCACACTGGGACAACAGCTCCCGTGTGCAGCTGAAAAATACTCAGTCAATAAATCAGTCATCTTTGCTCATGTGCAAATCTACTTTTTTAACTTCTCCCCAAACTCCTAAAATCTGGTTTTGCTACAATATTTACATGTAAAATAGGAGCCAGGGTGCTGATGCACTCTGAGCACTCCATCATCCTTCTGGCCTTTATTTTCTTGCTTTCTGTACTCCTATCATGTATTTTGTCTTCAATTTTGCAGGCAAATTCCTGGCTGGGGAACTTCCCTAGGAAGAGATGTAATTCCTCATGTCCCTCCTCCATGAACAAAGCTGCAGGCACTGTATTTATACAGATTATAGCTGATTTTATACGTCCTTATATAATGCATTCTAACAGATTTAAGCTGGGGGAGCGTTTCGTAACTTCTGTATGGGAGCTTCATCATCAAATCCTATTTGTTTTTCAGATTTTGGTTCTAATTCTCATGAATCCCTTTACAAATGTCCTTTTCTTCACGGAATAATGTCAAACAACTTTTCTGATCGCTGGGTATTGTTTCTGCTGGAACATGATGGATTCCTCTGAGGTAGGATTTGTCAAGTTTTTACGTCTCCTTTTGTGGTCACGACTGAGAGCATTACAAGTGTTTGGATTTTTGGATACTTTGTCCTGAAATCTTTCCTTATTAACAAACTCAGGGAGATTTTGTTAAGTAGGGATAGCAGATAACTAATTTTGAACTTTTGAGTGCATGGAAATCTTGGATATCTCAGGCAATTCTAGCCACAAATAGTTTTGTCAGTTATTTCAAGAGAAAAGAATATTTTTAAAGCAGAGCCACGATGGTCAAGATTTAAGACATCCCAATGCAACAGCAAAAAGTTATTCTGACAGAATATTGGACTCCTTGATTGAAATAATTAATAAATCCTTGGACAACTGTTGGGATAATCACTTTGCAGCCACTCTTGGAAGACTCTGCTGCTCTAACTGCCCAGGGAGGGATCTGCTCTGTAAATAAGATTTTAACATTCCTCCATCTCCATTTCCAGTCCATAAAATCGAGGCTTCCCATGGAGGAATGGCCCCGTTATCACCAGCTTCATTTTGCATAATTGGGTTTTCTGGTGCTGCAGTCAGAGCTGCCATTAAATCCCAGCCAGGCTGCCGGAGCACAGGAGTGAGAGGGGAGAGCAGGAGTGAATCCTGGAGCACTGACAGGCCCAAAAGCACCTCTGTGCAGCTGGCCAGCACTAAGACAGTGGGAAATGTTGTTGTGCAGAGATGATCCAGATGTCCTGTGACTGGAACTGCTCCCACTGCCTGGTTTTGTGGGTGGATTTTCGTCCTACGCTGATGCACAGCCACTAAAAGTGGTGAAGTTCTCCATGTGGGATGTGGGAATTAGAGCAATATCCATAACCACTGAGCTAAACCAACTGCTTGGATAGCCAGGATTGAATTTTGGATTCAAAGGATGAACTGTTTTTTGGTCTGCAGTTTCCTACTAGTTTAGGACAATGTATAAACCCAGTATATATGTGTACATTAAACCACTATAATCCAATGCAAATAAACTGGTTTTAACATGTAACACCAGTTTAACACTGTTTAAAACAGTTTAACAGTGTTAAACTGGTTTTACTCCCTCTGTTGTCCATTATGGCCATGCCCTATAATTATGGGACTCATCCCAACAATTATATCATCCTTCCTCCCCAGAGTGTGCTGTGTTTATTACAAACCTTTGGGGTCTCTGGTACTTTAAATATTTTTTCTGTTTTTTTAAAGTGCCTGAACAGTTTTCAGATCATTCTATCTTCTCACTCTGCAACAGCAATGATATTTCAGAGAGCAGTAATAACCTACATTTTACAGTTTATCCTTTTCCTCTCAGAAAACACGATTAAAACTCTGTTCTCTCAGTTCTGAAGACTTAATTTATTTGTCTTTCACAGGCAGATTATTTAAAGTCTTCTAATATTCAAATGTAAATAATCAAACCTAAGGCCTGTTTGCTGTAGATCTTAAAACAAAATCTCTGTTCTTTAAATCTTTGTTTCCAAGAGAGAAAAGAACTTTATGCCAAAAAAAAAAAAAAAACCCAAGGAAAAAAAGAAAAATCATTTGCAGTTCATCTTTTGGATAAGACTATTACAAAGCTATTGGAAGCAAAAAGCCAACCTACAAAAAATGCACATTGTATTGCCTCAGATATAGAAGAATGAATTACAGGATTTGAGTCTTATTTATTTTCCAGAACTGCTTAAGAACATTCAATCCCGTGTTAAAAAGTAGTCACTCGCCGCTTTGTTCAGGGGTTTGTTGTTGAGGCACTTGGGGGTTGTGGCTGGGTGGGTTTTTTATCTAAACTTCAGCAAAGCAGAAGAGGAAAGTAGGGCACTGCAGCAGGGAGAGGGCCTTGGAGGGGGGAAATCACCCTCAGACAGCTGGGATGGGACAGGGATGGGACCATACAGGGATGGAGCAGGGACAGGGATGGGGCTGTGACAGGAATGGAGCAGGGACAACCATGGACCTGTGACAGGGATGGGACGGGGATGGGGCTGTGACAGGAATGGAGCAGTGACAACCATGAACCTGTGACAGGGATGGGACGGGGATGGGGCTGTGACAGAATGGAGCAGTGACAACCATGAACCTGTGACAGGGATGGGACGGGGATGGGGCTGTGACAGGAATGGAGCAGTGACAACCATGGACCTGTGACAGGGATGGGACAGGGATGGGGCTGTGACAGGAATGGAGCAGTGACAACCATGGACCTGTGACAGGGATGGGACGGGGATGGGGCTGTGACAGGAATGGAGCAGTGACAACCATGGACCTGTGACAGGGATGGGACAGGGATGGGGCTGTGACAGGAATGGAGCAGTGACAACCATGGACCTGTGTCAGGGATGGGACGGGGATGGGGCAGGGACAGAGATGGGACAAGGA
Source organism: Melospiza melodia melodia (assembly GCF_035770615.1). Classification (NCBI taxonomy): domain Eukaryota; kingdom Metazoa; phylum Chordata; class Aves; order Passeriformes; family Passerellidae; genus Melospiza; species Melospiza melodia. The sequence continues at coordinate 26,360,933 of NC_086205.1, read as the reverse complement.
TGGAGCTGGGACAGGGATGGAGCTTCATGAAGGATGGAGCTGTGTTGGAGAAGGAGCCATGTCAGGCTCCAATTTTCAGGATTGGGATGTTTGAACCCTCCATATGGATCTGTGGAGATATGGGCACCATAATGTTTTGGAGAAACCGTTGAAGAACGGTGCTGAATGTTCCTTTTCCATCTTGTTATTCCTTCCTTTTTTAAGTGTTTGTTATCTTCAGAGTGGATGAAATCTTTGGAGAGGATCAGCACACGAGGAGTTTGTTATCCCTCTTTAACCCTGTGAAAACACCTCCATTCTGAACAAAGCCACCTTGCCTTTGATGTTTGTGGAATTCTGGGGGAGACACAGGGGCAGAGCTGCTCCCTTTGGAAGTGTGAATCCTTCAAACAAAACCTTGGGACATTGTTTTAAATGCTGAAAACAAAGCAGAGCCCTGACAGGGAACATTGCTTTGTGGGGTTAATTTGGGGAGTTCTCAGATCCTCGATGGGTGAACAGGAATCCTTCCTTGGATTATTGCTGTGGAGATGCTTCACTTTTACACCCCTACAGTGGAGGGTTCTTGTCACAAAATTCCACATCTCAGATGTTTGATAAAAGCAGGGATGCTGTGAGTGCCCATGGATGAGGCAGATCCAAAATGCTTTTTTTTCTGGAGTCCATCGTTGTAAGAAGAAGTTTGAGGTTTTTTCAAATATTTTATCTTTGAATCATGATTAAATTATAGTCTGATCTTAGACTGAACACGAGGATGTTAGTGAAATAACCTATGGATAATGCAAGGATATTCATCCAGAAACCTTACACATGTCTGGCTGTGCCATCTCTGGAATTTAACTTGAAATCTTTACCTAGAATTCTTTACAGTAATGTTGATGGTTACTGTAAACACAAACTGATTTCACTGACAGTAAGTTGGTTTCTCTATTTATTTCCTTTTATCTAATGCAAAGTTTTTTTTGAAATCATCTTAGAAATTCATTGTGTGAAGTAGCTCCTGGCAAAGATAAAACAAAGGTGAAGTTCTGTTACATTTAACAAGCAGATAAATGCTTTATGAGTATGAAGGAATGATTAATTAATTTCTTATGTTTTATTTTAAATGTGTCTAATCATGAGGAGAAAAAACAGATTGACGTTTTTTCTTTATATTAAGTCAAAACTTATATTAAGTTTTAAAGATTCATTTTCACGTGGAACTGGATTTAAAATGATGTTTTTAATTCCTTGAGTTTGATTGTTGCTGTATGAATATTTGAATTTAATCTCTGCTGGAGAGGTGCAGGTCCAGGACAGCGGTGATACAGCTGAGGTGACCTATACTAAATATATATACTACATACTATACTAAAAGGGAGGGAAAAGCCAGCACAGAAGCTTTAGCTCCTCTCACAAGTTCAGACACATTTACAAATTACCATTTTCAGCATCTTCCTGCTGCATCCATATCTGTCAGCTCAACCTCTTCTCAGTTTGTGTGGAATCACATCGTTCCTGCTCCGAGGTGAAGCCTCATTAGCCTTCACAAAACAATATCAACAGGAAATGTCTGGCATGATGGGAATGGAGAGGTGCAAAACTGCTGCTGGAAACACAGATACCTGACAAGCCATTAATGAGATCATTAAAAACAGGCAAAAATTCAATTTCATCTGAAAATGCGAGACTTGTAACGTGCTGAAAAATACATCAAAAAGCTGTTACATTGCTAAAAATGCTCAGGGAGTTTTGCATCCTAATGTGGGGCATTGACTGACACGCAATTGAAGGAAAAATATCAATATTAAATCAAATGGAATGGCAGGCTGTAACTTCTGCCATCCATGGGAATTGTAATTGAATTTCTTGTGGGAATTGTAGAAGCATTTCAATGGAGGTGCACAGAAATCCCCTTAGGGAGACAGAGGTGCAGAGGCTGCAGGTTTGCTCGTGCCCAAAGCTACAGCAAGAGTGAAAATGCAGCCTTGGCAAAGGTATTCCTCAATGGATTTTGTCAGGAATTATATTTTTGGAAATATTGCTGAAAGTGTTCGAGGCCAGGTTGGACAGGGCTTGGAGCAGCCTGGTCTGTGGAAGGTCCCATGGCAGAGGTGGAACTGGGTGGGCTTTAACTCCTTCAAACCCAAACCATTCTGGGAATTGTGATAAGATTTTGTGAAGTTCTTAGGAAATTTGTCAGGTTTTAATGATCTGGAGTGTGACAAAGGGATCTCTAATGCAAAAGCTTTAGATTAATGAATTTCTCTTACTGAATAATAGAAAAATTTGGGTTTGAAGGGAACTTACAGCTCATGTCATTCCAGCCCTGTGCCGTGGGTGGTTGGTGGGGCTCAGAGTGGAATCCCAGCTGGGTGGAAGGTGGGAAGGAGCTCCTGTGCAGCTCATTCCCATCCCGAGGGACAGCGCTCAGGCTCTGGATCCATCAGCCCCCGTTCGATGCCCGCCTTGTCCCTGATCTCCTGGCAGACTCCTGCAGCTAATCTTCCCATTGATTTTGGCTTAGGAACACCTGGAGCTCTTCAAGCCCTAATAAAATCTGAGGAGCTCAGTTTTCGAGCCATTTAGCTCATTTGGAGGCAGAGTTTATTTATTTTGTGAGGAGCAATCGAACGCTCTGCTCGTTCCTGAGTAAAGGCGTCGGACAGATGAGTGAAAATGGAGCCAAAATCCATCCAACCACACTGACCTCCAGCCCTGCAACTGGAATCTTTTGGGCTACCATGCACCTCCCTGGGTTTTTTCCCTCCTTTTCCTTCTCTTCTGGTTTATTTTCCCAGTTTAACTTTGGAGAAAAAAAAATCTGTTTCTCTTCCTAACCTTGTGTTTCAGGACAGTGCCATAATCAATACTGCACCACAAATCCCGATGGATCCAGGTTGGAAGGAGTGCCAAACTTTCTGATTACCTTTCCCATTGTTTTCCGGTTATTTTCTCCACCCTACTCCAGATATTTTGTCCAGGACTCCTGGCAGATTTGCTGGGGAGAAGCCAAGGTGAGACAAAGCAATAGGTGCAAGTTTTGGGGGATTGGGTGTGCAGATGGGGGCACCCTCCTGTATCCCATGCCAGGTGCCCTGGAATCCTGCTCACTTCTTCAGGAAAGGCAGAAATTACCAAACAAAGGCAGCTCAACAGGGAAAAAATGCAGGAACTTTTGTCTGGGTAGAAATCGTTACTGTGATGGGGAGAAGGCTGAGGTATGGAAATGGAAAATACATGGAGAGAGTTCACATTTCCAGATATTTATTTACCTTTATTTATGTTATTTACCTTTAAATAATGACAATATTTTAGTAAAAATAATGTTTTATTTAATTGAGTCCCTTGCAGAAAGCCTCTAATATTTCATTGCATAACTGATAAGCCTAAATCTCTGTCAGATAATGTCTCACTTTTCTATTTATTTGAATGATGAAAGATGGATTTTTTATGACTAAGATGATTTAATGACTTTTTCTTTCACGTTTTCTTAACCAGGATGACATTTAGACAAGGGAAAGGAAAAAAAAAGTCAGACCAGCCATCAATAAATGGTTTTATTGGTTAAATTTTAATGTTATTTTTAAGCAAATAATGAATTACTTTGACTAATAACTGCAGAGCCAGACATGATTCATTCCATAATTAGCTTGACAGTCACCATCAATCCTGTCTTTTTTTTCAGCTGATTATAAAATCTTGTCTCCTTTTCCCACACAACATCTTCCCAAGTTGCAGCCCATGAAACAGGAGGTTCCTGAGGGATCTCCAAGCAAATCTTTAGCAATTGCAGCTCTCCAGCCCCTGGGGGTGAGCACCCAGCCCTGAGACTGAGCCTGGAGCCAAAACGTGGGGAATATTGAGAATATTGACAGCCTGTGGGAGCTTTCAGCCTGGGTCAGGGCTGGTTTTGTAGGAGAGTTAAACCTGGAAGCTTCAGATGGAAATCAATCTCTCCTGAGGAACCCAGCCCAGCCAAAGCACCTGCAGTGGTTGAGCAGCTCTGGGGGACTGAGGTGACACCACACAGCCTTTAATCACAGGTCTGAGGAGAAGAAATGCCCTTGGATGAGAAGCTTTGACATGGGAGATTCCTCAAATGAAGAATCCCGATGAAGAAGCTTTCCCACCTTTCAGCAAAACATCTCAGTGTTGGCAAGATGAGAGAAGATGGCCCCAGGCTGTGCCAGGGCAGGTTCAGGCTGGAGATCAGGAAGAATTTATTCATGGAAAGGGTGGTCAGGCATTGGAAGGGGGGTTCAAGTCTCCATCCCTGAGGTGTCCAAGGAATGCCTGGATGTGGCACTCAGTGCTCTGGGATCAGTCACAGGTTGGACTCCATGATCCTGGAGGACTTTTTCAGCCTAAATAATTCCATAATTCCATACCCAGCAATAATGTCAAAGGTGTGAGATGATGCGGGGATTTGTGCATTTGGGAAAATCATTGCAACTCTTTCATTAATTTACTTTTATTTTATGAAAATGCATCCACATCCACTGTAACTCCTGTAGATAAAATGCATTATCTCCCTTTCCTCATACTCCCAGGGAGAAATTCTTGGAACCTTCCTGGGTTTCCCAGGGTAGCTTGCAAAGCGTTCATCCCACAGATGTGTCAGAGAATAAACATCTATTTTCCAATTTAAGAAAAAAGAGTACAACCATATTGGTGTGTGTTAATAGCATTTAACACCTGAGTTTGGCAGCGGTGCTGCTGTTGGGAAGCCAACTCTCAGCGCTCCCTCTGCAAGAAGAAACTCCTCTGGTAACAAGTGGCTCGCAATCCTCACGGTGCTTTTACTCTGCACTTCACACTTGTGCTTGCTGACAGATTTAGAGCGCTTTGTGGAAGCAATAATTGGCCTGGAAACACAGCTGGCGGGCTTCCCCAGCAAGGAGCAGGGATTGCACTGCCGGAGGTCTTTGCTGAGCTGCTGAATCCCATGGAGAGAGGCTCCAGGGCTGTGGTGGTGCTCACAGGGGTCCCAGGACGAGGCGAGAGATGAGAACCTTGACTCCATGTTTCAGAAGGCTGATTTGTTATTTTATGATATATATTATATTAAAAGAAAATTATATATTAAAACTATACTAAAAGAACAGAACAAAGGACTTCATCAGAAGGCTAGCAAGGAAAAGAATGGAATGATAATAAAATCTTGTGACTGACCAGAGTCTGAGCCAGCTGACTGTGATTGGCCATTAATTAGAAACAACCACACGAGACCAATAATAATCAATGTTTACATTTTGTTCCTGAGGCCCCTCTCAGCTTCTCAGAAGAAAAGATCCTAGCAAAGGGATTTTTCATAAAATACGTCCGTGACACAGGACTGCCGTGTCCTTCCAGGAGTGCTGGGAGCTGTGGCCCTCTGCACCCTTCCAGGAGCTCTGTGCGACCTGCTGCAGGAGATTTACAGGGTCTGGAATGCCAGGACACAGGGATGGCCCCATGCCGACAGACAGGACGTTCAGATGGGATATTGGGAGGGAATTCTTCCCTGTGAGGGTGGTGGGAGCCTGGCACAGGGTGCCCAGAGGAGCTGTGGCTGCCCCGTCCCAGGCTGGATGAGATCTCAGTCTATGGAAGGTGATTCCATGGTGACCCCAGAAATCTGGGATGTCCTTTGGGGCAGAGTCCAGAGGAGCTGAGCTGATCCAGCTCCATGGAGGGATGCCCAGCATGGCATCCATCCTGCAGCACTTCCCATTCTTTGTCGGGAAAGAAGCTGTCAGGACAGACTTGTCCAATGGGAAAGACATTCCGCTCCATTTTGGGGTTGCTTTATTTGGATTTTGGGGGGTTGTTGTTGTCATCGTGTTGCTTTTTTTTAATAATTTTTAAAAAAAATTTCAAACTGTCTCTTTTCTCTCAAAACCATAAAATCTCTTTTCATGAATTCACAGAAGCATGCTTCAGGAATTGAATGCAATGGGGTCATATTCTGGCTGTTAATATTAATGCTTAAGCCTGGATTTGGAGATGCCTCCTAAAATAAAACCAGAAAACTGCACTTTTGGAAGAGTTGTTAATAATACAGGAGGAGTAAAATCTGTCCCATTTTATTTATATTGAAAGTTCCTATCTGAAGAAATATTTCTGAGGAAATTCAAAGATCCTGGAAGAAACCATAAACAGGTAATATTTAGATTTATTGTTGGTTGTATGCAGTTGATACCTAAGAAATTAAAAAGCTTTATCTTTATCTTATTGCTAAAAAGCAATCATCAGATCTTTTGAAGTGAAGAGAGATTGGATAGAAGTCAGTGGGAGGATAAAAATAGAATTATTATGTAAAATTGTTTTGGAAGGAAAATGAAGTGCTTTTCATCCCAGACATCCCAGTTTGTTCCGTTCACTGTGGTTCTTTCCTCTGCAAAAAAAAAAAATAATTATCTGATTATATTCCTTATGCCTGTTTTCACTCACGGAAGGTAATTTAAGGAAATTAATTTCCCTCATTAGGTTGTATAACTCAATACTAATTTACTGAAATGATCTTAGAAAGGAGAGCTAGGCTCATCTTTAGATATTAAAGTGTTTCAGTAAGAATCCCTGGAACTTTATTATTTCTGTCAGCTTGGGGAATTTGGTTAAGGTCTGGTTTGAAGGATGGGCTATGAAATCCCTAATAAACATCTCTGCCCTGAACACTCAGATGCTTTAAGGCTGCTCTAATATTCCTCTCACTGATGTGCTACTGAATGAATCAAAACTGAGCTTATGCCCTTAAGTTAGGCCCTGTCTCAAACCCAGACCAAAAGTCTCTATTCAGGGAAATAATTTATGAAATATAATTTGTCCTGAAGTGCTTCTGAAACCTCTATCCCTGTAACTAAAGCATAATTAAATAATGAAACCCCAGAATCAATCCAGATGGTCTTTTTGGTAATTTGATATTTTTCAGAAGGAAATAAACAAGAGAAATTACACTTGGACCCTTTGGGAATGGATCTTGCTTAGTAAAGTCTGCATATTAAATTATAATATAATTACTTGTGTGTGGAAAATATAGATATTCCAATAGCTGGTTCAGACAGTAAAACTATACTAAATTAAAACAGAAATAGGAATTTCTATTTTATTCAAGCCAACAATACCAAATCCATTCCCTCCTTAAATCTCAGTAAAAAGAAGTTTTTCCATGACAACATAACAAAAAAAAAATCCCCATAAACCCAGATATTGTCACCCCTATAAGGCAGGGGAATGACAGGTTAAAACTCGAGGTCTAAAAGTCAGAATCAAAGTGGAGAAGTTGATTAATGATACTAAAATTCAGGAAATAATGACTAAGCTTCAAGAGAAGCAGGTTTTGCTGAATATGATTTTCAGTGGAAGAAGCGAAGCCACAAGTGGAGAGCAGAACATTAAATAAATATAAGTGAGGAGAGCTGGGAATAGAAAAAAGTGCAAGACAAGTTGGTGTGTTCCATAAAACATGAACAAATGCTTAGCAACATTTTACAGTTAAAAAGAGGGATTTTGTTGAGCATGTACAGGTCAGGGATGTCTGTCCCTGTGCATTTGGAAATCTGCAGAACAGATGGGCAGGAAATTTATGTATTTGTTACATCTATGCACAAATACATTTGTATAAGGACAAAAAACCTCCTAAATTCAACTTATTAGAGAAAAAAGAGAAATAAACACTGATTTTTTTTGGTTTTATAGCCTTTAGTTGGACCATGGGTTTAACCAAAGGGTTTTTTAGTGATATTTTGAGGGATTCTGTTGCTGCTTCATTGTTAATCTTCAAAACTCAAATCAAAATATTGTTTTTCATATTTGCTGCTTTAAGTAACACATCCAGCTTCCTTCTAATCTCTCGCCTTGCTTTTGGCTGCTTCATAAATACATAAAAGCTTGCCTTGAACATTTTAGCAGTTGTTAAAGCAGCCAGAGAGATAAAAGAAAGTTAAAGGACATGCAAAGATTGAATTACGGCGTTTCCCAGCATTTGGATGACAAAGTTTGACCATTATAAGGAATAAATCAATTTGCAGGCACTGTGGCCAGCGAGCTGAGGCTGGGGCTGAAACTGCTCCACTGGGAAATGTGCTCAGAGATAAAAGGAGTCATATTTCTTATTTTGTGTGGAGAAACATGGAAGGGAATTTTAGAGACCAAGAGATATGCAAAAAATTTACCAGGAAAATGAGAAGGGAGAAGAGAATGTGAATTCTAATTCTAAAATTTCCCAGTTACCATTCTAAAGATTTTTCCCATTATTTAGAATTAAAAGTGAAATATGTACATCAATCACAAAAATTTGGTTATTTAGAAATTAGGACAAGGTCTCATATTTATTGGTCTACTGTATTTTAATTTTAAAGGAATCTTGGGTTCCTAATGAAGAGTCTCATGATTAATGATTGGAATTGATGATCTTAGAGTTAATGATTCTATCAAGTGAGGAGCACCATGAGAAGCTTGAGATGCTCCTGGAAGCAAGAGGAATGGACATGAACTGTTGGGGAACTTCTCCTGTTTGCTGTCCAAGGTCCCAAAGTGTCCCTGGAAGGAGTGTCCTGGAGAAGGTCTGGAAATCTGGTGAGTGCTTCATAACACGAGTGAAAATTTTCCTCTTTTTCATCCTCTCATGTTTTCTCCTCCCCTTTTTATTCCCCAAGAATCTCTAAGCAATTGCAGGTATTTCTAAACTTCCTCAGAGTGGTTTCCTGCCCTTATCAAGACTTTGTCACAGAAATGAAGAGTTTAATCCACCATAATCACATCTCAGATGGAAACCACTCCATCTCCCCAACCTTTGGAATGGACTGGAGATTCTCCCCTGCTGCAGCCTCAGGAAGGAGGGCAATGGTGATGGAGATCCAGCATTTCAAAGTTCAGGGTGGTTAGTCAGGCTGGGGGCTGTCCTGCCCACTTGCTAAATCAGCCATGAACATTTATTTTCTGTTGCTTTATCATCATGAATCAAACCTGGAAAAGACCAAATTCAGGAACGGCACACATCAATTTGTGTGGTTCTGGCTGTAAGGAGAGAGACAAAAAGCAAGGGGGGCTTTTTTATCCTGCTTTCCATTTCAGCTGAGTGCGTGCTGCTAATTGAAACCCATCTCTGGGCTCCAGCTGGAGCTGTTCCAGACAGGAGCAGGGGGAGCCAAGGTAATGTCTGCTCGGATTTGTAAAGCTTTAACCTGCCTCAGACAGCAGATGAGTCCTTTCATTGCACACGATCCATGGGAGCACTTACAAATGAGTTTCCACATGTTAGAACACTCATCCAGCCTGCTGGAAGAGCCTGGATAAAGTCAGAAAGGCAGGCTGGGAAAAGGAGCCACCGATCTCCTCCCTACAGCAGCTCAGATTTGCTTCTCTCCTTGGGGTAGATCCCTGTACTCCTCTGAGAATAACATTTGATGATTCCACAGGCTGTTCCCCTCTGATTTCACAGAATTCCAGAATTGTTTGGTTTGGAAGGGACCTTAAACTTCATCCCATTCCACCCCTGCCATGGCAGGGACACCTTCCCTTGTCCCAGGTTACTCCAAACCCTGTCCAGCCTGGCCGTGGACACTGCCAGGGACCCAGGGGCAGCCACAGCTGCTCTGGGAAACCTGAAATACCAGCACAAGAATTATTGGAACCCTGATGCAGAGAGAGTTTTCAGGGTAAATAATGGTGCTCAGAGTGAAGGGTTAAAGACCAATGTCCTCTGCATCTCATTCTAAACACCAACAGCACAAAACATCAAAGTTATACCCCAAAAAAACTGTCTGGCTGCTGTTTCTAAAAACCCACTGAAAGATTCTGACTTCAGTTCTACAAATATTTCTCTCCTGATGTGTACATGGAGTTCATTAGTGACTGTCTGGGAGTAAAACCTTGAATATTTATCCATAGCCTAAAGCCCAGTAGTCACATTCAGTGAAATCATCTCGTAGCTGTGCACTGGTTGTGGTTGCCCACATAATTGGGAGGGATGGTGAAATACTTAAGTGCTTCTAGTGAGCTTTGTGTCAAAGTTATTTCAGCAGGAATTTGTCTTTGGTGCTGTTACAGACCCGGCTGGAGCCCCTTTTCAGAGCACAGCTCTCATTTCAGCAGAGATGAAGAAATCTCTCTGATCATCCCCCTCTGAGAGAAGATTTCTTGGGTTAATTGGACAAACAATGACATTTTGAAAAATTGGAGGGTTTGGCCATTCCAAAAATATTCTCAGGATATTTTGCTTCCACAGCTTGACCTAAAAAGTGTTTAACTTGCTGTGCTGCAATGTCATTTCTTTGGGAATTTTTAGTGCATTTGGAGTGTTCTGGATGTCTGATTCCAGCATGGCCTGTCAGTGCTCCAGGAGAGGGGTATTAGTTTTGCTCCCCAAACCTATTTCAGTTTAATTAAAGAAAATCAGCTTATACTTCCAGCATGAAAACCATCGATACTCAAAATCAGGAAATTCCTATTCATGCTCCACTTAAAACTTTGAGTCCTAATGGGGGCTGCAGTGGCACAAAATGAAAATGATCCCATTTATTCTAGATAATTTCAGAAATAATGCAGTCAGCATATTTAAATATATTTAAAAGAAGGTGATTTCAAAAGCAGAACTCCCTCTGAGCAAACTATTGTTTGGTGCAAGATGATCCTGCTTGGGTGGAGCCTTGTGGGTGTCTTAGAAATGTTACCGTCCCAAGATGTTTACAATTTCTTTATCAGGTGGTTCTCATGTCTGGAAGAGGCGTGTGACACTTATTTTTAGGTTCTGTCCTTTTCTTTCTCTCCTTGCAGCTCCCCCAGTATCGGTGTTTCCTTAGAAACCCTGGCTGTCAGCTGGCATCACAAAAATCTGAGATGACACCGAGCTGGCTTTTGGGGGAGGTGATTGTTGTGCAAACAACGTGTTTGCTATTGCTGGCAAAACTCTTGGCTTTAATCCCCATCCCAAAAACAATAATTTCATCAAGATTTAGGAGAGGGAGGGGCCCTTTTGTGCTTCCCTTTGCTTTCCTAGTGGAGAGCGAGGATTACTCTGAGGAAAAGCTCATTGCTATGCAGAGGTGGAACCTTTTTAAGCCCTAGGTTGATGCTGGATGGATGTGTTGTCATGAGAGCTGCATGCTGGGCTTGCATAACTCTTTGGAGGTGTTTATGTACGAGCTCTCCCAAGGGTGATGTTTTATCAAACCTTATTACAAAAGTGCTCTTCTCCGCGAGCCACCGAACGCTCTGGGAGCATTAAAATGCAGAGTTGTGTCTGGTCAAGGATAAGCAGAGGCTGTGTTTCATATTCATGGGAGAGATAACTCCCAGAAATTTCCAGAAGATTTTATAGGAGCTGCAGCTCTCCTGTGCTGTGGTCACCTACAGGGATTAGAATCCCAGAAGTGTTTGGGTTGGGAGGGAGTTTAAAGCTCATCCAGTGCCACCCCTGCCATGGGCAGGGACACTTTCCACTGTCCCTGTGTTCCACCTGGCTTTGGACACTTTCAGGGATCCAGAAAGCCCTGCCACATCCAGGGGTTTCTGCTGTATCTTTTAGTTCATTCTCTAACAAAACAAAAAAAATGCAGATCAGAAAGAATCAGAGGGAAACACTCGAGGAAAGGTCACTCTGCTGAGCTGCTTTGAAACTCAGATAAAAGAACACTGATAATCCCATTACAGAGGAGCCACAGATGCTTTAATTCAATTCTACAAACCAGGGGAGTCCACATGGAGCCTTCCCTGGCCTCAGGAAGTTTGTGAGCTGCAGGAGAAGGGCACAAGAGAAAAGGGATGGCATGGTGATGATGGGGGACACTGTGTGGACATGGAGATGCTGAGGAAGGACATCCCATTCCAGCGTGATCCAAAACCTCACCTGAAGGAAATTGCAGCTTTATAGACTTGAGATTTTATTTATTTTTGGTTAATTTGGGCAGTGAAGCTCTGCCAGCCCTGGTGGGAGGGGGCACTTGGTGCCTTCTCTTGCTTGAACACCCTGAGGCCAAGGAGGAGAGTTTGATTTTCTGTTTGCAGAGTTCAGTTCTCTCTCTTGAATCACAAACCTCAATTCTTTTATGAGCCACGGCTTCAGGGCCTGCAGCACAAAATCTCTGCCAGTGTTACTAGGTCAGATCTGCTGTCCTGTATTTATGTTTATTTTATAACTGAGCAGGAAGGGTCAGGTTTGGTCTGTGGCAAAGGTCATTTTTCTGTGAGCAGACTTTGATGGACTGAGATACAAAAGGTGATAAAGTTATCACTTTGAAAAAGTCTCTTGTTAGAATACAAATATTATGAATTCATTCCTCTTTTTTGCCTTGAATTAAAACCCACCAAGTGCAGCTATCTTTGCTTCCCTTGTCTGACACGGCTTTGCCAGTCTGTAAATTTTCTTTCAAATTAGCAGCCCGAGTTTTCTTATCAACCCTTAGCCAGTTGCAATTACTGTCACTCTTTTCAGCACAGTTAATAGGTTTGTGCCAACCAAACAGAAACTTTTGTCAGGAATTGTGATTTTCTGAGTGCCCTGAAGTCGCTGATATTGTTTTAAACATAAGAGCTTTTTTAGACATGGGGGTGACAGGCAAAGCCAAACTTTATTCTCTGACTTCACAAATTGCACTGGACAATTCAGCAAAAGCTGAGGGCGTGAAGGATTAGTTTTCCCCTCATTTTTGTGAGGGATTTTATATCTATTTTTTTTTAAGAATACAATTTAAAGTAGAATAAACAGAACATGCACAAAACAGCTTTTGAAAAATGTGTGGTACAAATGTAGGGTCTTTTGGGAATCAGTGTGATGCATCTAAAATGCTGTTGAAAATGTTAATTAGTCCCATGTATCCAGTACAAAGGAGAACATTTTCATAATTAAGAAATATATAGAACAAGAAGAAAATAGATTCAGATGCCAGGCAGCTGGACTTGCCTTGCTGTGTTTTCTCACTAATATTTTTGGGAAAGGATCTTTTGGGAAAGAATCCTGTAGAGGTGCAGGTATTCCTTCTGACAAGAAAGGTGGTTTCTGCTCTTTTCTGATGGAAGTATCACTAAGGATACTTCACATCTCTTCCTGGTATTTTCTGCCAGAGAATATTTGGACATTTACCAGTCTGGGAGCTTTTGATGTCATGGGAAAGGGATCTCTAACACCCCTGGGGAGCTCAGCTGCTGTGTAACCCAGGAAAGTCTGGGGTGGGACCCTTGTCCCTAGGGCTGAGCCAGACCTTGCCCTTTGTGAGGGTTTATGAGGGATTTTTTTGGAGAAAGAGCAAGTTTGCCTGATCTAAGAGGAACATCCTTGATATGGGACAGTGAGGCTGGAGAACGGAGGCCAAAGACATGAGGCCTCCTCTGCCTCTTTGCTGCTTTTCTGTATTCAGCTGTGAGAGGAGGGAGTTCTCAGAGGGTTTTCTTTTTGCTGAACACGTATTAATATACAATACTGGGGGGGATTTTGTGTTTTTCTAAGCTTTTTGCTTAGTGAGAGCTCTCAGGCCCAGTGGCAGCGCTCAGGGCAGAGTGGGGGACAGCCCTGAGACCATCTGCCATCGTGTCCCTCCCCTGGCAGTGGCCACGAGCAGATGTCCAGGGCCAGGATTTACCAACTCTGAGAGAGGATTCCTCTGCATATCCTCTCCAATAATCTGCTGGTTAAGGATTTTCTGGAGGTGGCAGCCACATCACAGCCTCTAACAGGCCTCAGTGGGCCTTATTGCTGCAAAATCTGCCTCGTTATCCCCTTGCACAGTGGGATGGCATGGTTTGAATGAGCAGAAATCCCTTCCTTTTTCATGCTGCTTAGGCCACCTCCAAAGCATTCTAATGGGATTTATCCTCATTTGACAAAGCTGAGGCAATGTTGCAGCCAGACCTCCCAATCCTCACAGCTGAAGTGTCCCTAAATTGGTGTTTGCTACCAGGGCTCAGCCTCCAAAGGATAAAGGACAAGAGTTGCTGTAAAGAAAGATGGTCCAAACTAAATGCTAAAAATACATTGTTCTGGGGTTTGAAGTCACAATCATGCTTCCAACAGAGAAATTAATTTGGTTGTCCCTGACAGAGCCTTTGCTCCCTGTGGGTTTCTCCACAGAACTGTTTCTTCAGGGGACAATTAAACCCCACAGTGCTGGGAGTGAGGGAGAAGGGGATGGACACAGTGTAATAATAGCAGGGCCCCAAATGCTCCTTTCATTACTTCCTTCTCTTCACATCTCCTTCCTGGCCTGTCTCTTTGTTTGTTTTTGTTTTCCATCAGCAGGATCCAGTCTCTTTTTGAATATATTTCCCCGAGTAACTTGCTGGAAATAGCCCACATTTGATCCTACACAAAATGCTTTCATTGGGACCAAAATCCAGCTGAGTGAAGAACATTGGATCAAAAATATATATTTATAAAAACCAAATAAACTAAAGAGCAACCTCCCCCCCAGCAAACCCAGGAATAAAAGTTCCTGCTGACACCCTGGTTTTTCCTTTTTTCCTTCCCTTCACTTTTGGTTATATCTAAATGCAATGTAGCAATAAACTGAGGATCAGGCTCCCACTGTTCCTGTAGAACCACCAAACATATTTGTTCCAAAATTTTTTCAGGGTAGTTAGTTGATATTAGGGTTATTAAGAGTGAAACACAGGAGAAGTTTTTGGAAGTCTGGTTGGCCCCAGGAGAGGAGAGCCTACACCAGGAAGCTGCCCAGCTTTGGAGGAGGATTTCCACCTCACTCTGCTGCTCCAACTCTTTAAAAACCCCATTCTGCTGGATTTTTAATTCCTGATTTCAAGCCGGGCCTTGGGTGAACAATTCTTACCAAAAAAAGAGAAATCTTTGCAACTTGAAGCAGAAGATTTTTACCCTTGTGTGTTCCTTTACACTTTTCTCACTTCAAACCTGTGCGATTGCCGTTCCTTTGCTTGCTGTGGTCCCAACCACTTTCTGTGCAAGCCTTCCTCTACCACCTCAGCCAAGTTAATTCCTGGGGTATTTCCCATGCAAACATCAGCACTGGATTATCCAGGGTTGTTCAGAATTCAGTGCCAGCAGTTCCTCATGGTGGCAGTCCCTAAAATGTTCTGGTGGCTGTAGGGGGTGTTAGTTTATAATTTTTCTGCTGTTTGCATTTATAGGGAGAAATGCTTGGGTTTTTTTTTTTATTTTTTCTCGTGTTTTCTTGGGTTTTTCATTGCCAAAATCCAGCATCAGTGGCTCCATCAAATGGAGCTGATTGAGGCTGGTGAAATGTGCCTGGCTTGCATTTTAATGGGAATATTCAACCTACAGATGGGCTCGGAGAGAGGTCAGCTAAGTTCAAGTGAGAATTTCAGTGCAGATTCATAGATTTTCAAGGCCAGATGGCAGCACTATGATCATCTTGTGTGATCTCCTGCAGAACACAGGCCATGGAATTGCACCCATTCATTCCCACCTCAAGCACAATGTTTTCTCTGCAGATGTTTGATTCCTCTGTCAGGCCCAAATTTGAGCTGACCTCAATATATCAGTGATGTGATACTGATATCAGTGCTGTTAATAACCCAGGTTTCTGGAACATTAAAGAGCAAAGCTTGCAAGGTCTCCCCTGAAATCTTGTTGGATTGGCTGCAATTGCTTTTTTTAATATTTTTTTTTTAATTATTTGCTGTAAGATCGATAGAGCTGTGTGGTTGTTTGCAGGAGTGTTTAGTAAGAACTCCAGAGGGAGGATCTGACAGCCTTGCTCTGTGATGGATTGGAATGTCAGATCAGCATATGGTGAAAGGAGGGGAAAGGCAAGGGGGACAGCCAAACCAGAGCTCTTGTTTGAAACACCCTGGAAATTGGGTTGGTGACTAAATAAAGCTTTCTCACCACCAAAAGTACAGCAACAACAGCATAAAATTTGATCTGAAAATAAATCTCTTTTTTTTTTTTTCTTGCAGAAAATCATCACATTTTCCTTGTTCACTTTGGGTGATTGTCATTTTTCCCAGCAAGATTTCTCACTTTCCTGGAGAAACAATGAATCTATGAAACTTTTTCCAAAAATCCAAACCCATTTCTGATGCTTCCCAGCCAAATGCTGTGTCAGCCAGCCAGGACAAACATTGCATGAGGTACTATGAGCCCAGTTCCCTGCTCTTTGTTCCCCCAAAAGGACATTTTTTCCTTGGAATTGTCTGATTTGGTCTGACAGGAGCTTGGCATGTGAATAAAACATCCTGGGACATGAGTAATGATTGCAGAATCTGATCTGCACAGAACTGGTTTGAGGTAGGAATAAATAAAAAATAAGAGGGCAAATATTGTTCATTTTGCAATTTCATGTTCATTTTGCAGCATTGGCTGAAGTGAATTGTCTTGGCTCAGGGCTGGGAATTCCAAATGGAAGTGCTCCCACTTGAGTATGAGGTGTTTCAGCAGGAGGTGAAATGGGCAATGATAGGATGGCAAATAGGGACAGGAGCTGGGCAGGGAGGATGAATATTGGCAGGAAAAGGGGTGATGCAGATCTTAAAAGGTGTTTTGGAGATCGGTCACCAACATTTCTCCTCACTTTTTCTCCCCCCAGGGAGAATGTTGGACTGTGGTTACAGGTGTGGAAGGATTTAGCAAAACCCAGATCCCTTAAGAGGGATCCAGCCTAATCCTGTTGTGATCATACATCCTCTCCCAGTGTCCTCTATCCAGAATCCTGGAATTGTTCAGCTTGGAAAACCCCTCTGAGTCCAGCCTGTGACTGATCCCCACCTTGTCAGCAGCCCAGAGCCCCGAGTGCCACATCCAGGCTTTCCATGGACATCTCCAGAGGTGAGGACTCCAAACCTCCTTGGGAAGCCCATTCCAATGCCTGACCACCGTTTTTGTTCCATGGAGAAATTCCTCCTGATGTGTGTATGAACACACAGATTGTGGGCTGCCTTTGTTTCCTCATAACTTTCAGGGAATAAAAGCAATAAATAAATAAATGCAGAGAACTCCACAAACCAAATCCTCAAACATAGAATATGTGGAGGAATAATTTAGGACAGTGTGGGAAGGGACAGATTCTTGGTGGAGATCTTCAGAGACAAACAACAAACCTTTCCTGACTGTGGCCAGAAACACCTCGGTGTTCCTCACTTTCTTCCAGGTCGGAATGACTTTAATTAGCAATTAACCGAATCATCTGCAGGGTCTGGAAGCAGTCTGTGTGCAGGAAGGACGTGCCACAGGAGGGAGGAAGAGGATCCTGGGTGTTATCAGTGTTTACAGCTCCTGACAGGATGGCTTTTAGGAATGAAGGTTTCGACGTGGCTTAGCACACGCACGCTGTAATTTGTCTGTCAGTTCTCTGAAAGTTCATTGGCATTGTCAGGTCGTGTTTAACTCAGTGGGGAAATATGGATTTCATCCCTGGTGATTTCACGGAGCACTTTGATAGCCTGAAGGTTTCCCGTGAGAACCACGGCCTCCCATCTCCTCCCCACCTCCTCGGGAATTACTGAGCCTCTTCGGAGGACTTCAGCATGCACAGAACCCAAAAGGAAGCAGGAATGATTCTTTCAAACTCTGGGTCCCGTTTGAAAGGATTAAATGTCTGATTGTGCAGGAACACCTGCAGGTCTGGAACCTCTCTGGGTGTCTGTGTGGGTAGGGGTTCATAAAGCCAAAAGAAGGGCATGGACAAAAATCAGAGTTTTCCTTAGTAGATGATGGCACGTGCCAAATATAACTGAGATCTCCACTTGCTGTGCTGGGGCATGTCCAGAGAACTATGATAGGAATATTTTGGCACTTTTCTTCCCCTTTTCATTTTTAAAGGAGAGTAGGGAACTCTTTGCAGCACTGTACCTGCTGGGCTTGGTCCAATACCAACAGAAAATCTCCACATCCATGGAGGAGCCCAGGCCAGACGTGCCTCTGCCTTTCCCCAGCTGTTGCAGGCTTCAGGTGAAGACCCATAAACCTTCTGCATCTGGAGAACTTTTAATTTTCCATGCTCAGCCATTTAGTTAAAGGTGTTTCCAGACAACATTAACAAAAATAAAAGCTGACAGATTAAAAGGAACTCTTCATTTTGGAGGTGTGCTCCGAGCTAAAATAATTCTTGGTGCTGATCCTCCAATGTTCAGACCTGAGCTGTGCAAAGCACTCTCTGTGTGGGTTGGGATGGGTAAATATTCCACGTAAAAAATAAGTGTTTATAGCAAAACATTCTTTATTATTTCTTTTCTACTCTTCTGCCATGCTGTGGTTTTTTAAATCTGGTTTCATGAGCACATACGTCATTTATATAGTGTCATTTTACCTGGTGAGTGAAAAGGCAATTTTTATAAACAAAACTTAGTGCTAACAAAAAACCTGCATCTCTCTGTGGTACAAATGAGCGTAATTACAGTAAAACACTGTTTTTAAGAGTATTCAGCTGCTGTCAGCATGCCTGACCCCCAGCAGAATTGGATACACATTCTGTTCCTGGAAAAATAGACAGGAGACATGAGTTCTGTTTGGTACAGCTTGAAGACAAGTTTTAACCATCAGAAAACAACTTTTAATTATCAGAAGCCAACTATTTAGCCATCAGAAGCCAAAGGACACCATGCTGATGTTGATTTTCAATCTGAAGCTGGCTTAACAAGTTGGAGGGTGGAAAGAACGGAGAAATATGTTCTGTTCCTGGAAAAACAGACAGGAGACATGAGTTCTGTTGGGTTCAACTTGAACGCAACTTTTAACCATCAGAAAACAACTTCTAACTATCAGAAGCCAACCTTTAACCCTCAGAAGCCAACTTTTAGCCAGCAGAAGCCAAAGGGCATGATGCTGACATTGATTTTCAATCCGAAGCTGGGTTAACAAGTTGGAGGGGAAGAACGGAGCTGGTTTTTCTGCTGACTGCACAGAGCTGGCTGTTTGTTGAACTCCAAGGGTAGATCATTGCCAGTGCTTCTGCCTTGTTGTCTGGCCTGTCCAGAGCTGGCTGTGCAATATGGGATGTGCCAGGCTGGATCTCTGTCAATGCTCAGTCTCCAGTGCTCTCTGATAGCCCTGAGATGTCCTGATCTGCTGCAGCTCTGAGGGCATCCCACCCTGACAAGCTGTCACAGCCTCCCTGGAGAGGGACAGGAAAGGTGTGTGAGGATGTGACAGACACGAGGGCTCCTCCTGAAACCCCTCAGGGCAGCACCAGGTGCTGTGGATGGAATTCTGGAATTGGATGTTTCCTCCCAGGCTTCTCCAGCACCTCAGCAAGGCTTTGCCAGGACGTGAAGAACATTTGTTCATCTCCACCTTGTTGTTCCACTCTCACTGCAATTCCTCTCCAGAATTCAAGAGTGGAGAGAACCCCGAGCAAGTCATGATAATAATTCTGTGGCTGTCTTGGTAATGCCTCCATAATTAACATTTGTCCTTACTGATACAATAACTCCCTGTAATGCAGACATAAATATTCCATTTTAAATAGGTACCTGAATTCTGGGGATGAGTGGTGTAAACTTTAATTACATTTCACAAGTGCATTTCCTTCATAATCCCATATTTTTCATTAGACACAAAATAACATTTCTGCTCATTTTGCATAGGGTTTTTTTTTCTTTGCTTTGGTCTGTTTAAATACAAAAAAATGTGAACAAGTAGAGGAAAGCCTGTTGACTTAGACAAATTAAATATGTACAGAGTAATTCATACAGAAAGTTTAATTTTTTTCCCTCAGTCTCAATAAAGATATGATAATTTTTTGAATCAAAGTCTTAAGCCTCATACTGCTACCATCGCTTCAGGAAAACAAATGCTAGATTCATTTGAAAGTTATTATTTAACATGTTACAAAGATTAATCTCTCAGCTGTTATTGAAAGCTCACATTGTTGAGTTTTGGTAATTCAAAGAAATATAAATACAATTGAATTTGATGAAGGTCTCTATTTATGGAATACAGACTTTGCTTTCTGACCAGGATTTACCTGCTAATCTCATTTTTCCATGTAGGAAACCACAGCTGAGTTTGGGCAGAAATGGAACTCGAGTTTTATTCTGAAGGTGATCCCTGTGAGTAGAAACATCACCTTAATCATGGAATTAATACAAGGGATGGAGAGACAGGACACAGGGAATGGCTTCCCATGGCCAGGGGGCAGGGCTGGATGGGATATTGGGAATTGGGAATTGTTCCCTGCGAGGGTGGGAAGGGGCTGGGATGGGATTCCCAGAGTGCTGCCCCTGGATCCCTGGAATTGTCCAAGGCCAGGTTGGACATTGGGCTGGGAGCACCTGGGACAGTGGGATGTGTCCCTGCCATGGCAGGAGTGGGATGGGATGGGATTTAAGATCCCTTCACCCAAACCCTTCTGGGATTCCGTGATTCCCTGAGATAAAACTTCAGCTCTTGTCTAAAGTGATAAATCAAAAGTTCAGGCTTAAAGCAGAAATTTCTGTCACTTCTGAAAATAGACTCAGGAGTTTAACGTTGCATGTTTGGTTGTTTCCAATTGACAGATGCTTTTTCTCTCCCTCTATTTATTGAATATTATCTCTCCATTCTGCCTGTCGTGGCAGTACCTGAACTTTTGTGATACGCAGGCTTTGGCAATGTTATTGACTTGAAAAGTTCCTGTGTCCTTCACATTCCCTTGTGTTCAACTCCCCAGATAAGTTCATGGTTATGTTCTACAGATCTGATCCAATTTATTTCAACAACAAGATATTGCTTGGAAGGAAATATATCCTGCTCTCTATCTTTAGGAATTACCTAAACGTGTTAAAATCTGAGCCTAACTATTTTTCACAATTAGGCTGATGGGGCTTGATGCCTTTCTGAGGGGAAAAACCTGAGAAATATGCCCAGAAGAACAAATCATTAGATGTGATTAGCCAGGAGGTCCACTTTTCCTGATAATTTGTCTTAATTATCTTTTGGGTTTTTTTTTATTTTAACTCTGGGCTACTTGTTTATATTGGAAGTAAAAATAATCTCTCTGTCATCCTTGGATATTCCCAACAGCCAAGAAAGTCTTTTCCATCTATTTCCCCTCATCTCCCCAGCCCCTGCAGCCAAGCTGCCTTCCAAGGTATAATTAATTTATGCTTTGTGCCCCAAGGAGGAAAAACTGAGCACTCATCAGTGTGATGTTCTAGCACTTCAGTGCATTATTTTTGGGCACTTTATTGTGTTTATTCCAATACCCATGGCAAACAAACCTGGGTTCTTTGCCCTTCATTTCCTTCTTGAACATAATGAATCTAATTCTGGCACTAATCGTATTACAACCGTTTTTTATGATGGTAATTTTGATAAAAAGGGCCTGATTTTGGTGCTCCCACCGTAGCTGGTTTGGAGGGAGGTGGATATCCACTGAAATAATAAAATACAAAATATAATGCCCAGGAATTGGCACTGTTCTAAAAGAAAACCTCAATTTTATGTGTTTTAAAGTGCTTTGTGATGCAGAGTTTCTGCACAGGGCAAGAAAATCTGCACAATTCTTGGTCCAGTTCATGCCACACTTTTTTACTTACTAGGGAACCTGAATTTCAGCTCCTTATCTGAGAGTCTCAACCCTTGAGGACAGTGGCTGAGCAAAAATCTCATTGCCAGCAGCTCCTGTTGTAACTGTCTGACTATTTTAGCAATTCCAGGTAAGTTTGTGAGTAATTTTAGTTTCACAGGGACAGAAAAGATGTTTTTTTCCCCAAATGGTGAATATTGGTCCCCTTTTCAACCAGAGATTTTTGTTCATTTTATTCCTTTTTAATTTGGCATTCTATTTTCTCTTCCTGTTCTAAACTGAGCTGTCAAAAAGCGGTGTAGTGTGCAGGGAGAAGGGAAAAAAGTCACATTTTTGTGTTCTTTTATCTCCTTAATTTATCAGGAGACTCAGTCTGACCCAGGACTTCAACAGGGAGAAAGTACATTTAAAGAACGACACAGGAAAAATAGGAAAAGAGTAAATAGCTGTGAAATGTGATATTTTGGTGGATAAGAGTAAAATTATCCATATATTCTATACAGTCAATCAGAAATATTAAATAGCTGAGTGCTGGTGAATTGTGGTGGCATCATGAAGGGGGTAGGGAAATTCTTAGCCCAAAATGACAGAATTTCATGTCCCTAAAACTTGGGAAATTCTCCTTAAAAAGGGCATCTGAAGTCATCCGCATGAACCTGGCGTTTATTTTTCACCATGAAATGTGGTATTTTCTTACTTTCTCCTCTAAATAACAGAGAACTTTGTTGTTGCTGTTTGTAATTAATAATTCCTGGCATTTTTGCTGCACATTTTACTGGCTATATTTATAGAACTGTATTTAATTCAACCTCACATTAGGAATACAAATATATTAAATCCCTAAGTCATGGTTCTTCTTTTTTTTTTTTTTTTTCTTTTTAACTCCTCACATGCATTTAGCAAAAGCTACATTTCCAGAATTCCCATCTGTTCTGCATGTAAATCCAGCTAATTATACACTGATTGACAGGGCTATGAAAGGACATTTTTTGGGGAGATGATAGGTTTGGGAGCTGCACTAAAAATTCCCACGTGGAGGCATTCTGCAGTTTTCCCATGGAAACTCTGTGTGGGAGTCAGGGGGACACAAACACACCCAAAAAAGTGTGCTCTGGCTGTCACCTGTGTGCTGCCAGCAAGGCTTTGGGGTGTTTGTGTGAATGCGAGTGTGGGGAGGGGTCAATAATCCCAAATAATGCCACGGGAGCCCTGCCTGAGGAATCCCTGGATCAGCAGCGATTCTTCAGGCTCTGCTATTGCTTCAAGGGCAGCTGGAAGGATCCCAGAGAGCTGTGGGTGACCCCACAGGCTCCTATGGGATCAGAGAATCCCAGAATCACCGAGGGGTGGAATTCCAATGAGGTTGGAAAAGCCTCCAAGGTCATCAAGTGCCTGATGCCCACCTTGTCCCCAGCCCAGAGCTCTGAGTGCCACATCCAGGAATTCCTCGGACACCTCCAGGGATGGGCACTCCAGACCTCCTTGGGCAGTCTGTTCCAATGTTTATTCACCCTTTCCATGGGGAAATTCCTGCCAATGTCCAACTGAGCCTGCCCTGGCCCAGCCTGAGGCCGTTCCCTCTCCTCCTGTCCCTGTTCCCTGGGATAAGATCCCAAATCCCCTCCTGTCAGGAGCTGTGCAGAGCCACAAGGTCCCCCCTGATCCCCCTTTTCTCCAGGCTGAGCCCCTTCCCAGCTCCCTCAGCCCCTCCTGGTGCCCCAAACCCTTCCCAGCTCCCTCAGCCCCTCCTGGTGCCCCAAACCCTTCCCAGCTCCCTCAGCCCCTCCTGGTGCTCCAAACCCTTCCCAGCTCCCTCAGCCCCTCCTGGTGCCCCAAACCCTTCCCAGCTCCCTCAGCCTCTCCTGGTGCTCCAGCCCCTTCCCAGCTCCCTCAGCCCCTCCTGGTGCCCCAAACCCTTCCCAGCTCCCTCAGCCCCTCCTGGTGCCCCAAACCCTTCCCAGCTCCCTCAGCCCCTCCTGGTGCCCCAAACCCTTCCCAGCTCCCTCAGCCCCTCCTGGTGCCCCAAACCCTTCCCAGCTCCCTCAGCCCCTCCTGGTGCTCCAGGCCCTTCCCCAGCTCCAACCCCTTTTCTTCCTCCCCATATTTCCATGGAGAGCATCATATCCAAGGGATGATGGATTTAGCACTTGAGCTGCCACAATAAATTCTGGGCATCAGCAAACACCTTGGATTTGAACCTTAAATGCTGAACTTTTGTCTAAAAATAGCCATGGTGCAAGATGAGCCACTCAGTTTCTTTTTAATAAATCACCCGCTTTTAAAAAGAATTTGTTTTATGTTTCTTTGTTCTTTCTGTTCTTGCTTTTAAATTTTTTTTAGTCTACATAAGCCACTTTTACTCTAGACAAGGAAGAGGAGAGCTTGTGTTTTAAATAGATTTATGTATGAGCAGGGCTATTTATGAGAGAATCTGGGAGAAACATGATCAGAAAATTTTGATAGAACTGGAAGGAGAATTGAACACAGAAAAAGGTCAAACGAAAAGCAGACAATTTCTTAATTGTATTCTTAACAAGGGTAATTAAGCAGTGGAACAGATTATTAATGGATGTGGTTCATGCAGCATCAGATATGAGGAGCCTTAAAATAAGATTGAATCCCTTCCTAAAATGCCTGATCTAATTTCAGCACGAGTTATTGGGTTAGATGAAGGCACCAAGAAATAAAATCCCAATCTGTGGCACAGGAGAAATGTTCACAATATTTCTGATGGCCCTGGAATGTCTGATTCTGGAAAAATCCACCAGGAGAAAATCCAATTGTTCTTCTAAAGTGAAATGTGAGTGTAATCAGGTTTAAAAATTAACACATTGCCTAGACCATAGAATGATATTGGCTTACTTTCAGCACTCTTGAATTTTGTTGCCACCATTTCAGGGAAGTGTAAATTCTTAAATTTGGTGGATTTGATGCTATGAAACCCTGTAACTGATAATTACATTCCAGCCTGGATGTTTACAACCCCTGGCTCCATGTTTTCAGCCAGTTCTTTCCCTCTGAATTCCATGAGGGTCTCGGTGCAATAACAGGAGCAGGTTTCCAAATAATGTAACTTCTGGCTGAATGAGACTTTGATTTTAGCCTTTCTTAGAACAAGGGCTACAAAAATATTTGGGTTTTTTTTTCCTTGTTGCCTTTAATTTATACAAGAACCCTTAATAACCAGTGCTTAGCCACCAGGAGGCTGCATTTATTTAAATCAATATCTAATTAGCTTCCTTTCACACCAGAAATTTAAGGAATTTAAGCAATTAAGTTTGGGCAATGATATCCTCCTGCTTGCTTTTGTTTCTGCTTGACTAAATTTTGCCTGTAATTGATAATTTCTAGACCACCAAATCACATTGATTTCTTTAGTTTCTTTGTCTATTTGTGTATTTTTAAGGATTTTTAAAAGGATTTTGGGGTGCAAGAATCTTTCCTCTTAACTTTTATGTTTTTTCCAGCCAGAGGAAAATGAAATTAAAGGAGAAGAAGAGTTAATTTCATGAATTCCCAACACAATGCAAAGGTGAGATTTCTTCTTGCTTCTAGCTTGAAATTGCTTTGATTAAAAGATAAAAAATAATTTCTGTGCAAAGAAATATTTGTAAAATGCAGGGATTGTGATTTATAGGCAAAGCAGAATATTTGAGGAACTTTTTAGGTTGGTGGGGACAGAGAAATCCCTTTGAGGAACTTTTTGTGTTGGTGACAGGGAAATCCATCCTGTGATACTTTATGTATTTGATACAATTAATTTTTAAACCATTTCATAAGTTGAAATCATCTTTCTTTTTTTTACAAGCAGTACCTGAAAAGTAAAAATGAGAAAAATCAGTTTTCCCCCTTCCAATAGAACTATTAAATTCATGAAAAATCAGAGCTGGGACAAAATATTCCTCCTGTGCTCTTTGAAAGAAGCTGAAAGATCTCACAAAAAATATCCATTAGGAAGGATGATTCCCTGCATGGGGATCTGTGGGAATCACAACTTTCCAGGAAAAAAATGTGAGTGCTGAGGGTTTTTTATAAAATCCATGAAAAAATGAGCAACCATTTTGGGCGGACCAGAGCAGCTGATACCCTCCTGCCAACCTCGTTTCTTTATATAAGTGGTTTATTTATATATGGAGATGTATGCAAATCCTCGACACCGAAAACACCCTGGAAGCAAAGGAATCAACAGGAAATCAAAGAATTCCTGGAGCTGCCAAAGAAACTGTGCAGAACCAGAGATCCCCACTGCTTGGAGTTTTGGGGTTGTTTTAAGAGTTTTTAGGTTTTGATATTAAAAACTGAGGTTAATGGTTGGATTTGGTGACCGCAGAAGTTTTTTCTTGATTCTGCGATTCCGTGATTTTGGGGTGGCACGTATGGAATATTCAGCACAAAAATGTCTGAGCAGATTTATTTTCTGCCAGATTTCAGCACCTTTTTCTGAGTAAACTCATCATGAAAATGATGCATTGTGGATGGATATCTCTGGATTTAATTTGCACCTTTGACAGGAAAAGTGGCTGCCTGTTGTATTCCAGGACAGAGAATGGTTCACAGCAAACATCCCAGAAGGAATTTTACATTATTACAGCACTGTCAACCTGAAATTGGACTTTCTAGGACTTGGAAATCCCATTCACACAGAGATATCAATTCTAACAAATAATCTCTTGGCTCACTTTATTCCTATTCACCTTATTCAGCCTTATTGAATTAAGGAAATATAAAAATAACCCACTTGCTGAATTTTTCTGGATATGTATTTGTCATTCATGTCAGTACAAAAATAGCTCGATTTTTCTGGTGTGACTTTTATTTTTCTCCCCCAAAAACTTGAGAACAGATTTTTTTTGGGGCTGCCTGGAAAAAAAGGTTGCCTCAGAGATGACATTTCAAAGATCCAACCCAATAAATCAAGATATTGTGGCCGTTTCCCTGTATTTCTAAGCTCGTTGTTGGAAACAACAGCCTGATAATTGTGGCTGCTCATGCCATTAATGAAGCAAAGCCATCTGAAGCTGGGATTTTGCAATCTTTTCTGCATATGAATAGTCTGAAGTTCAATGTGATCTGATGATCAAGACCCACTCGAAGCCTTTGATTGTGCAAGTTGGGTTTTTTTTTGTGCCGCGGTTTTCGGCTCCCTTTGACTCCCAAGTGGCTGGAACGTTGTGAATCACAAGTGGGAGAGCAGCTAAATGGGGAAAGAGAGGCAAATAGATAAAACAGAAAAGAGTGTTGGATTCTCTCTCCCCTGTCCCAGCTCTGGGCACACAATGGCAAATCTAGATTTGAGGAATGGAAGGGGAAAGCGTTGGGGTTTCCAACAATCCGCTGATATTTTAAATGTGAGTTTGTAGGGGAACTCAGGTTTGCCAAATGCTGCCCTTGCGGGTTTTGGATGCTCCATGCTCAGGGATTTTGGGGCTGAGTCTGACCCCAGCACCTGCATCCACAGATTCACCCTCTGTTTGCATCCCAAATTTTGTGGCTCATCCAGATCCGGCAAAGTTAACCCATGCAGACCAAGGTGAGGTGACCTTGGAGAGCATGAGGAGCACACACAGGTCCTTGCTTTGTGCTGATAATAAAATAAAAAGAGAAAAATCTCCTCCTGATCAATGCCACACCCCACAATTTTATATTTTTCTGCTCTTTTCTGTCTAGACAGGGAGGTTTGGAAGTGTGGTTTGATGGCAGCCGGCAACAGAAACTGATCATTTTTTATGAAGGAAGGTATTTTTAATAAGGGCATGCAAGAATGAGCCAAATCAAATGTAAACAACTTTTTTTTTTAGCCTAGTCTGCCTCAAGAGAAGTGGCAGATTCACCTCCAGCACTAATGAGTGAATCCATTCCAACCTCACTTGGTTTTCTAGCAACTTCCTACAGGAAAAATACAGAATATTCTACATACCAATATATGGAAGTGGAACTTGAGCATCTCACGTGTCCATTCCAGCTGGAGGTATTCTGTGATTTATGGAACAAAGGCTGCAGGTAAAAAATGAATTTTAAAAACAGTCCTGCCACTAAATTAATGCAACACTGTAGGTGTTTTCTGTCTTGTTTGGAACTAGAACTAACCAGCTAGAAAGGTTGGTCCAGTTGGATCTATCAGCTTGTCAGTTCTTGGTGGCTTTTAATGATTCCTGGTTTTTTTTAGGTGTATTTATCCATGCCACGCACACCTTCCATGCCACATTGAGAAATTGCTGGTGGTGACATGAAGTTGAGTCTCAAGCTGTTCTTTTTTTAATATGGAAAGTGTTAAAATATCCCATTTGGTTGAAAAACTCCATTATTTCCTAGTCAGTCTCTTTCTTGAATATGTATTTCCCCAAAACACTTCTGAAGTGTGGCTTTCACCAGGATTTTGAGGTGAAAATAAATATTAAGGGTTTGGAGCTGGCCAACAAGCTGGAAAATCAATTTCTGAACCAGTTTTGTATACAAGATGCTCAAAATAAGAGAGAAAGCAGAGACTTCATTCCTATCTGGAGGATAAGGCCCAGCTTTTCCAGAGCCATGAGAAATATAATTATTAAAAACCACTAATGAGGCATCTCAGAGGGCACAACAAGCTCACCTGTATCTTATCTCTATGCACAGCAAAGAGATTTTTTCTGGAAAGAATTGTTAAAAGGAATGTTAAGACAGGAAAAAAGGAAATATTTGCTGCACAAATTCTCTGCTTTCAGCTTTATTTTCATTTACAGCCGTGCGAGCTGAGTATAAAACTGAGCTATTTTGACTTTGTAGTATTTCACGTCTCGTTTGAACGGTTTTAAAAATTGATTGAAGGCAGCCAAGAATTGGACCTTTTCCCTCTTCCCTTGTTCCATGGTGCTTGGTTTTATGTGGCACCTTTTCCACTAAAAAGGCACAGAGGAGACTAAACAGCAAAATAAAAGCCTGCCATGCTCTACTAAATCTTATTACCCAAACCAGAATCATTTGAATGTTTTAAAAGTTTTATCTGTTGGGTCCCTGTGGGAGGGGAATGTTGGGTTGGTGGTGGATTTATTTTCCCTAAATTTCAGAATTTCAATCAGGTTTGCTCTAATAGCTGTCAGCTGACCTGATTAAAGCCTACCTCTCCTCGAGTTGATTTAAATCAATTTGGCTGCCACACAGCAAGCTGAAATCCATGCTGGCCATCTGCTACGTGAAATTAATTTATTTTGGAGAACTTTAATTCAATTACCAGGCCCATATTTCGTGGCAGGTGTAGGAGACAAATCCATATTTCAGGTTCCTATGTGGGATCTGGTGTAGGCAACTGAGGAGTGAGAGGAGGGCTTGGGTAACAAAAAGGGAGTAAGACAGGATTTCCCTGAAAGCTTTAATTACAGTTTCAAAGCAGAAGATTTAAACAGGCTTTGGAATCAGAAATATTTAAAAGACTCATATTGTGACCTCGCAAATTGCCGCTGGTGTTGCACACAATCTAGAAATTATATAAATACTGTGACTCGGTTAACATTTCAAATCTCTGACTCACAAATTACCATGAAAATGGGGAATATTTCAGGATCAAATGAGGCCTTTACCCATTTCTTGGCTTGGGGCTGTAGATCTGGAAGGCCAAAGTGGCAGAGCCAGATCACGTGTGGCTTTTGTGCGGTGTTGGGAGCCCTCTTGTCACATCTGTCAGCTGTTGGAGGAGCTGCACTCCATGGATCTGCTGGCATCCAGGGTGTGAGTGCCCCCATCCAACAGGAAAATGTGGAATTGGGGTTTAAAAGTTCAAACCAGCTCTTGGAAAACATGGATTTGTGGTTTAAAAGTTCAAACCAGCTCCTGGAAAACATAGAATTGAGTTTGTTTAAAAGTTCAAACCAGCTCCTGGAAAATGTGCAATTGGGGTTTAAAAGTTCAGACCAGCTCCTGAGCTACTCCTGGAAAACGTGGAATTGAGTTTGTTTAAAAGTCCAAACCAACTCCTGGAAAACATAGACTTGGGGTTTAAAAGTTCAAACCAACTCCTGGAAAATGTGGAATTGAGTTTGTTTAAAAGTTCAAACCAGCTCTTGGAAAACATGGAATTGTGGTTTTAAAGTTCAAACCAGCTCTTGGAAAACATGGAATTGGGAATTAAAAATTCAAACCAACTCCTGGAAAATGTGGAATTGGGGATTAAAAGTTCAGACCAGCTCCTGGGCTGTTCCTGGTCTCACCATAACAGTTGTGGCTCCTCCTTATTTATCAATAACATGAGGGAAGAAAGTAGCCTTGGTCTTTTTAATTCCAGGAGTGGTTCAGGATGGAGATCAGCAGGAATTTCTCCATGGAAAGGATGCTCAGGCCTTGGAAGGGACTCCCAGAGAGGTTTGGAGTTCCCAGCCCTGGAGGTGTCCCAGGAATGCCTGGATGTGTGTCTCAGTGCTCTGCGCTGGGGACAAGGTGGGGATTGGACTCCATGATCTTGGAGGGCTTTTCCTGCCTCAGTTATCTTGGGATTCTTTTCATGTGTCTTAAAGGAAAACTTGCAATTTTCCTTCAAAGTCTAATTTCTTTCAAACTTTAGATTTTCCTTCAGGCAGCTCAACGCTGAATCGGTTTGGAAGAGAAGGGAAGAAATTATTTTGCCAAAACGCTGTAAATCTGTTTATTGATAATCATTTTATGAGAAATTGATAGATTTTTACTCTGAATCCTAATTTGGGAGGAAAAATGTCCCTACACTACAATATCACTACAATATCCCAAATATCACCACAATAAACCCATTTCTTACCCAGCTCTACTCAACCTGCAGATTTATTTCACTACAAATTCAGTTACCTTCTCCTGAAAGGTCAGATAAAAATGGTCTTTTATTACTGGCCTGACATTTTATTAAAATCCTGTTTTATTGTGTGTAGGAAGGGAAGTGGTGGTGTGGGAATGCACAAGAGTGGACAGGGGAGTTCTGCCAAGTTCCAGGCACTGGATCTGCATCTCTGAGCCTCCTCTCCATGGTAAATATATTTTTCTCAGCTCAGTTTCTGACAATAAAATTGTTCTTAAGTTTCCATACACTTTCTGGTTTTGATTCTGGTTTTTTTTGTTTTCTTTTGGGAATTTTTGGTTTGGTTTGGTTTGGTTTTGGCAGGTTTTTTGGGGGTTGTTTTTGGTTGGTTGGTTGGTTAGTTGGCTTTGAGTTTTTTTGGTGGGTTTTTTTGGGTTTGGATTGCGTTTTCTTGTGTTTTGTTTGGTTGGTTTCATTTTTGGTTGTTTTTTGGGCTTTTTTGTTTGGTTGGTTGTTTTTTTGTTTTGCTTTGGTTTTTGGGTTTGTTTTTTTTTTAGTATTTTTTTCTCCTCCTGGTTATTTGGATTTTCAGGAATATCTGTCTATCCTTGAGGGGCACCCAGGTCTGGAAAGCAGCAGAAATGAGGAATTCCTGCTCTGAAGAGCAGCAGAAATGGAGAATTCATGCTCTGAAGAGCAGCAGAGTGAGGAGTTACTGATCTGAGTAGCAGCAGGAGTAGGAGTTACTACAACCACCCCGAGCATGAGCAGCTTGCACTGTGCTGGCCTCAGTTTTCAGCCTCCTTTGCTTCATTAAGGCAATTCCATCAGAATTAAAGGAAGACTTAGTGCCTGCTTTAAGGGCCTATAATCAAAATTAATGAGTTTCATCTCTCAGAACCATTAGATTGTTAATCAGGACATGGGGAGTTCAATAAAGGGGGCTGACGAAGATTTATGGTGGTACCAAAATGGAAAAGAAGAGAGAAAAAATTTAAAAAGTGAATAAATATTGGTGGGTTTCCATGTTTGCCACCTCTTTAGGGAAAAAATCCCCATAAATCCATCACGGCCCTGCAGGCAGAGTGGGATTTGTTTCACCTGGTTTCATGTTTCTGATGAACTCGTTCATGTTCTGGTGGACAGAGGTTGTGAAATGCACTCAGGTTTTCATCCCTCATTTAGATTTACTCAAATTTTAAATATTTTCATGGATTTTTTCCACTTTTCATGCTCTGTTTTCCTCCTACACTTTTGTGCTCAGTTGAAGTTCACGAGGCTCTTGTGAGGACACAAACGTAGAAGCTGTGGAAATTTTAAAAAATCATTAATTATACATTTTAATTAGAAAAAGTCCCATAATCTGGATAAATAACCACCCCCTACCATGACAGGGACACCTTCCACTGTCTCAGGTGCTCCAAGCCCCATCCAAGCTGGTCTTGGACACTGCCAGGGATCCAGGGGAGCCACAGCTGCTCTGTAAAATCCATTCCTTGCTAAATTCCAGCATCTTCAAACTCCACTTGGTCCAGTCCATCCTCATTTCCCAGTGTTCACTTTACATGCAACACAAAGACTGGAGGTTCTAATAAAGGGGAAATTTTCTAAGGGCTAAAAGCAATTTTGCCATTGCAAAGTATTCACCAGCTCCCATTAAATATTTTCTCTTTTTAATTGCAAATGACAGCTCGGAATGGCTCTGTTTTTACTGCACTTTGGAACATATTAGTTTTTTCCCTTCGGGGGAAGAAATGAATTTTTCCCCTCCAATCAAATGTAATCTAGAGCATTTAAATAATTCTTTTCCCAAACACATTTTTCAGTCCTGCCTATGAATGAAAACAGAGATTTATTCTTTGTGCTCAACTTTTAAGGGTTTTTTTTTCCTTCTTCAATTTTGAGCTTAGATTTTTGCTGTGGAAATGAAGTGATTTTTCAATGGAATTATGAAATTTCAGTTTTCCCAGCACATTTCTGACTAATGTCTATCCATTAATCTGGAAGGAAGGAATACAGAACCGACTGAGGGAATGCAGAGCTGCATTCAACTTATTGCAGGTTGATGCAATCACAGGTCTCCAGGTCCTATTGTGTTTGCAGGACTGAATATCTGCTTTTATCTCAGTTTAGTGTTTCAGAGGATGAAAGGTCACAATTTCTTGTCAGCAGCAAGCTGTAATTATATGTATTTAAATATAAACTTTCCAGATCCCACTCATTAACATTTCCTTGGCACAGGCACAGTTAATATTTTGATGTAGTCCTTTTGTGGAAGGATTGTAAGGGCTCTGGTAATCTTTGACTTGCTGGTGTTCCCTCCTCTGAAGATGCCGGGGCTGCATCAAAACAGAAACAAAGAAAGGAAGAGAACAAAGCCTGAGCTCTGGGTTTCAGTTTATTCAGCTAAACAATCTCATTCCATCACAGCAACACTGATTTAACTCAATAAAATCAACAAAAGCCATTAACAGCTAAAGCCTTGGTGCTGTAACTGCTCCTTGATGCTCAGAAATCTTCTGCTGATGGCGCCTCTGGGGAACATCTGGCCAAACCTCCTGCTCAAGCCAGGACTGAAACAAAGTCAGATTTAACTTCAGAGTTGGGCCAGGCTGCTCAGAGCCTTGGTCACACAAGTTTGGGGCATTTTCTAAACAAATAAAGACGCCCAGCACATCTCTCTTCCATCCTGAAGATGGGAAGGTACAGCTGGAAATACTGTCCTGGCCTGAATTCTCCACCTTTCCCTTCTTCCCCGTTGAAAATCAAATTGTCATACACAATTTTAAGTAGCAATAAGAATAACTCTCTTGTCGTCACAGTGACTATTCTAATTAAGGCTTAATTAGAAGAAAATCAAGGGGGATACTTTGAAAGACTTTTTCTCAGAGAGAGGAATTTTATTTGCTTGATTTTTCCTTTGTGCCCAACTCCTCCCTGTGTTGTTTGAATTGCAAAGAAAATAAAAAGATTTTAGGGAATAAAAAAAGATATTTTGGCATTTATTTCTAACCACTGAAAGGTTATTTTTATCAAGGTGGATTTCTTCAGTGGGATCCATTACTGGAACTGGGAATGGTTCACCAAATATTCCACAGCCTGCTCTGTCCCATGGTTTTCTTGTTCAGCTTTCCTTTTGTTTGAAAAGTAAGGAATCTCCAAGCTTTAGAAATATCTGGTGAAATTCCCTTCTATAGATCCCAGCCTTGCAGCCTGCAAAGAGAAGAATTGTTCTGCTCCATTTCTGCTCCTGGTGGACTCATCCCAAACTCAGCATTTTGGGGCTCTTTGCTTTTACAATTCCATCAGGGAATCATGGAACGGTTTGGGTTGGGAAAGAGCTTAAAAGTTCACACGGTTCCAGCCCCTTGCAAGGGCAAGGACACTTCCACCAGAGCTGAGTGCTCCACCTCGGTGATTTCAAACCTTTTCTCCTCTCCAACACCCAGAATATTCCCCGAGCAGAATTCACTCCTCCCATCCAAATAAAGGCGTTCATTAGAGCGTCCAGATATCAGATCTCCACTGAGAAAGGGGAAAAATGCTGTTCCAAATTCTGCTGAGCTCCACTTGGGTGCTGCTGTCCCCAAAATCCACCTGGCTGCAGATGGCTGCTGCTCCTAATTGCCGCAGGTTTCACCACGAGCTAATTGCCTGCTCAGAGCCCGTTGTGTAAAGCAGCAGAGGTAATGGCCCATGAGACATTAGAGGTGATTAGGAAAAATAAAGTTCTGTGCGAGACTGAGATGTTGGCTGCCTGGAAGTTATTTCTTCACTTAAAATTCCAGCAGCTCAGGTGGGCAGGAGGATACAGCAAGGAAATTAGAAGTGGAGTGGTTAAAGCTGCTACTCAGCCTGAGTTAGCAAATTAAGAACAAGACAAATAAACAAAAACCTCATCCAGATTATATTTGATCAAATAAACAGAAAAAAAAAAAAAAGAGAAAAGAGCAGGTGAAGACTTGATAGAAAATGAAAAAGATGCAGAGTGAATTTTTCACTACTTCAAATAGAGATAATTACTGGAAAACTGGAGCAGGGAATGTGTTTTTGGTGCTGTTATTGACCTGGGATTTTTCACCCAGGATCTCAGCAGCTTGGAAATATCCTGGCAGTCAAAAAGTCAAATAAAAAAAATTGGCTCTTGAAGGGGTAAAAAAATAAAAAATGGTGATCACATTAAATCAAAATTGACTTTGATTCTGGCCAGACTATGGCTACATGATGGTACATTAATGTTTCATAGAGAAATTTGCTTAAAAGCACATGAACATATGAAGGGTAAGTGGAGCATCTGAAGAGGCTGCAAAAGTATTGCAGTAAAAAATGTCTCTGAGTAAATTATTCAAAGTATATAGGAATTATGAAACAATGCAGTGTTTTAATAACCATGCTGAGCCACAAACCTTTTCAGGTCTAGCCTGGAATTTGGGTCCAATGAGGATTTAAAAGGATCCCACATTTAGGGGGATCAGGCACCCACACTGCTCTGGGAAGCTCCTCCCCAGGGATTTATTAAACACAGATGATCTGTTCTTTCTTTTGAGAGTTCTTGATCTCTCCTACAATAAAATCTAATAGTACATTTTCATTTTAAATGACAGATAGTCATGATCCTGTCAGAGCTTTCCATGGGGAAACCTAATTTTTAGTTTTGAAATAGTGAAATAATGCTAGAGACAAGTCTTAGAGGAACGAATTTGCACGTCAACATCCTCATATCTGCCAGCCTGTAACTTTAGGGGAACTTTGGGTCAGGCTTTGGATTGAAAAGTGGAGTTTTTTGAGCAAAAGTATTGTGTGATATAAACCAGAAATCTTCAGCCTAGTCTTTTAAATTCTGGAGGGTTCATGTTTAAAGAAATGCTTTGCTGTCAGCAGACAAATACTGAAATAATTGTTCTCTAGGGGATGACAAACACCCGTTAAAATGCAGACACACATCCAGTTCTTCATTTTTAGAGCACACTAAAAGTTTGATACACTGGGGACTGGCAGATTGATCAGGGAATCTGGAGGCTGGACAACAAACAATTTCTCATTTCTGTCTACAGCAGCTGAACCCAAGCTTTGAGGTGAGAATGATTCAGTGGCTCAAAAGGTTCTGATTCACCCCAATTTTACAAAATATCCTGATAAGGTGCTGGTGGAGGAATCGGGGGGTGTTGGTGCAGGAGAGGCTCCTGGTGCTGCCTTGTGCAGGCTGCCCTGGAGCAGAGGCTGGGCAGAGTCCCAGAATAAAGCAGGGATTTATCCAAAGGATCTCCTCCATGGATCCACCTTGGGCAGCACCAGAGCCCAGCCAGGGCTGCACCCAAGATGAACCAAAATGGCCCCAAAATGCACGAGCGCTGCCGGGGTCTGTCCCTGGGATCAGCTCTGCTCCATTTGCACCTTGCAGTTCATTGTCCCATTGCAGCTTTAGCCCAGGCAGTCCCACCCTGCTTGTTTTTCTCTCTCCAGCCCACGGGGTTTGTGCTCCTGGGCTGAGATTTGGGTCATTTGTCCTTGGTGCCCAGCTGGAGCAGGAATTGTTTTGTCTCCCTGCTCTGTGCACAGAGCTCACCATCCCCTAAAAAGGAGCTCAGACCCACACACTAAAGCAGCACAGAATGTGAAAAATAGAAAAGCCAAAACCTGAGGCATCACTGGCACTGGTGAGGTTCCCAAAAATGCCATGGGCATGGTGCCAATCTGCAAGACAGAGGTGATGCCAATCATGGGATAACCCAGTCCTGGTGTGGCTGTGAGGGCCAGAGGGAGGGGTCCAGCCCCAGCTGGGCTTAGGGTGGGTTTGGGTTTAGGCTTAGATTTAAGAGGGAGGAGGAGCAGTTTGGGTTTTGCTTTCTCAGAATTGCTTAGGTTGGAAAAGACCTCTAAAATATTCCAGTCCAACAATTCTGGTACTGCTGAGCCCTCAACTCAACCATGTTCCCAAGTGCCACATCTCCTGGAGAAGGTAGGAAAGGAGGTGTTCTTGATTGTCACATTCATGATGGTTAAAATAATGCTTTTCATGGCTTTTTGTCCTTCTTTGTATTTGTGTTAATGAGCATTTGTCCCCTTTTGGGTCACAGAGATTCTCGGTAGAAACCTCAGCTTTGGAAATGTCCTTTCAGGTGTTAAAAACCAGCAGAATTTGTGTTTTAACTGTGTTTTATCCCAAATCTGTTCATAGAAGCTGCTTATTCGGTACTCTGGCTAATGAAGTGTCCTTTGATAATTAATTTGTCAGATTCAATTTATTGTTTCATGGGGAAAAAAAAAAGTTGAATGTCTGGCTTTGGTGTAAAGTTCAGAGTGAGTAGATTCAGACAATGCTGCTAAAAATAGTAAAGAATAAGTGTTGTGTGTTCAGCCAGAACCTGCTGGATTAATGGATTTTGGGACTGGTGGATTAATGGATTTTGGGACTGGGTTGGGTGGTGCAGGAGGTGGTTGGGTTGTAATTGTTTGTGATGTGTGAGCATGAGACTCAGTTCTCTTTGGGTGAACCTGTTTTGGGTAATTCCACCCCAGGGCTTGACCTCCCTGCCTGCACAATAATTAATGGGGATTTTTGTACAGTGAAATGATGGGATTTGCATTTCTTGGTCTCAAATCTGTTGGAAAAAGAGGGAAATAACTTTTAGTAGACATGAGCGTTCATGGGAGAGGTTTGCTCAGCACTGGGATGGTTCAAGGACTTGGTTTTCTGTGTCCAGGCACCACTAAAAGGGCAGAAAACAATATATCAGGCAGCAAAGCAGACACTGAGGATTTCTGGAGCAATCTTGGTGCTATAATACTGATAAGCAGAGAATTCTGGTATTTTTAAGGAAAATAATTCCAAAATGCAGCCACTGTAATGGAGTTGTGACAGCTTGAAGTCAACTAAAACTTGTTCCCTGTGCTCCCAGTTTCCAGGAATGTTAATTAGGAGTTAACTGGTGTGGAAGGTTGGGCTTTTCTGGGATTTTTGGTGGTTCTCTCTGGAGATGAGGGTATTAATAAGCCTCTGCCTGGGTGTTGGTTACTATGACACCATTAATAAGGACAGGCTGTTTCTATGGCAGACATGCAGAATGCTTTAGGTGTAAAGATGGCTCCGAGACAAAAAAAAAAATCCCTTATTTTCTCTTGATAACAACACAAATGAAAGATGTCATTAGAAGGTTATTTAAACTTTATGGCTTTAATAAATTATTTTCTGTTTGCTATTTGGGGCTGGAGGTGTTTGGGCCCATGTGGTTTAAGGGATATTTCGTGGAAATTCAGTTTGATATGGAATTCCTCCTCAGACTCATCCAGGATGTTATCCCAAGCCGTATGAAAGTGCTAATCCTTGCTTGTAAATAGGAATAAAACAGAGTTTAGGCTGAAGATTAACCTGAGGCTGGCAGGGTTTGTTTGGGATGGGTTGCGATCACATTTGTTCCCATTGCAGTTTTCTGCAAAGAAATGGAAATTGCTGGCTGCTCTGCATGATTCCAGGGAACTGTCAATCCTAAGGGAATTAAAATGCCTTTGTGCATATGTTCACATAATTCTTAAACCCTCTGGGAGCCCCGTGTTCCTCCATCTCCCATCCTTCCTCAGGAGTGCCACCACAGGCTGTGGCACAGCACAAAACCTGTGTTGGCCCCTGGCGCCTCTTTTGTCATTAAACTCCCAAAAAAATCACCGCATGGTTCGCTTTTGATTTGTTGCTTATTTTTCTGCACGCATTTCTGCCTTTGCCGTCCATTTATACCGCCGGCTTTGCCTGGAGGGGACATCCTCGGGGAGCAGCTTTTATTTCTGGGGTCAGGATGTGCGACAGGCACCAAACCCTGTCCGGGATGCTCGGGAGGGCTGGGAGAGGAGGGAGCCGAGCCGGGAGCAGGGCTGGAGTCGGCGGCTCCCATCCATCACTAGATGGCACGCTGGGAGTGGGGATCGCCTGCGCCGGGTGAATTCCTGCGGAGCGGGGGCAGAGGCTGAGGGAATGCACGGTGTCTGGCACCGCTCCTGCCGGGGGCGCTGCTTGCTGCTCAAATGTCAAGGGAATCTCTGGGGTTTTTTGGTTTTGTGTTTTGTTTTATTTTTGTGTGTTTTGGGGTTTTTTTGTGTTTTGCTTTATTTTTTTTTTTTTGTTTAGTGGGTTTTTTTTGTTTAGTGGGTTTTTTTTGTTTAGTGTTTTTTGTTTAGTGTTTTTCTTTAGTTTTCTTGTTTAGTGTTTGTTTCTTGTTTAGTGTTTGTTTTTTGTTGAGTGGGTTTTTTTAGTGATGTTTTTTTTTGTTTAGTGTTTTTTTTTTGTTTAGTGTTTTTTTTTGTTTAGTGTTTTTTTTTTGTTTAGTGTTTTTTTTTTGTTTAGTGTTTTTTTTTGTTTAGTGTTTTTTTTTGTTTAGTGTTTTTTTTTTGTTTAGTGTTTTTTTTTGTTTAGTGTTTTTTTTTGTTTAGTGTTTTTTTTTGTTTAGTGTTTTTTTTTGTTTAGTGTTTTTTTTTTGTTTAGTGTTTTTTTTTGTTTAGTGTTTTTTTTTTGTTTAGTGTTTTTTTTTGTTTAGTGTTTTTTTTTGTGTAGTGTTTTTTTTGTTTAGTGTTTTGGGTTTTTTTGTTCAGTGTGTTGTTTTTGTTCAGTGTTTTTTTTTTTTGTTTAGTGGTTTTTTATGTTTAGTGGTTTTTTTTTGTTTAGTGGTTTAGTGTGGTTTTTTTTGTTTAGTGTGGTTTTTTTTGTTTTTTTTTTTTTTCCATGTGCTCAGTTAAATCAAAATAATAATAAGTTTTCTTATTATGCTGGTTTCTACAAGGGCAGGTTCCTACTTTCTCTGATATTTCTACGTTTTATGGAATTGTTTGGGTTGGAAGGGATCTGAAAGCTCATCCAGTGCCACCCCTGGATGGGCAGGGACACCTCCCACTGTCCCAGGTGCTCCAGCCCCAATGTCCAACTGGCCTTGGGCACTGCCAGGGATCCAGGGGCAGCCCCAGCTGCTCTGGGAATCCCACCCTGTGCCAGGGCCTGCCCACCCTCATGCCATGGGATTTTTTCCCAGTTTGGAGCCATTCCCTTCTGCCCTATCCAATATCCTGTTCTATCTCCTCTTTAATTCTAAACATGATATAGTTATGCAGGGATAACACAGAGAAATGGGGATTTCAGCAAACTGGGATTTAAACCTCACTGTTTACACCTGATCTCTTGAGGACTGATCACAGATTTCCTCCACAGTGCTCTCCCCACCTGTGTTTGGTGAATTGTTCCACCCTCACTGACACCATTTTTGTGTTTTGGATTCAAACCTCTCTGAGAGCAAGTGATGGCTGCACTGGCTGACCCTGACATTTTTTTGGATGCTGTGGTGGGCAAATGAGGAAATCTTGGCTAATTGCCTTCAGGAGGAGCAAATTGGGTGATGAAAGGAGCACTGCTCGGTGTGCCAGGGGCTGTTGTTTCTCAGAGAGGGGATATTTGTGATATCTTCAGCTGAAAGGTGGTGAAGGAGCTGCTGTGTCATTCCAAGCAATGTGACAGCTCCCAGTTTGGCCGAATGCCTGCGATCCCCCCGAGGTGATTCAGGCAAATCTTTGATAGAGACCCAATTCCAACTGATATTTTCTATTTCCCTGCTGCTGGATATGCTTGAGGCAACTCAGTGACAATCCTGAGCTCCAATATCACGGCAGGATCAAGGGACAGGAGGCAACTTTGGAGTTTGGGCTGTTTCTGTGCACACTTGTCACGGGAACAGCGGGATGCCCTCGACTGCAGATGCCGCTAAGAGCTCCAAAAAGGCCTCAGATCTTGTCTCTGTTGTAGGCAGCTGCATCAGCAAACCCTTTGAAAAATATATCCACGGTATCCGTGGGACTTCTGACAGGCTTTGGGAGTTTGATCACCAAATCTTGGGAGAAAACCCCAGCTCTGGAGTTAACAAAGGAACAGGCAAAGCCCCAGATTACCCTGAATGCTATAAAATCCAGATTTTTGGTATAAGGAGAGGAAGTCAAACCTATTTGTATAAATGTGACGCTCCTCTGAAGCGTTGCTACCTTTCAGAGAGTTAGTTGTTCGGAATTCCCAAGAAAATGAGGGAATGCAGCTTTTGTATGAGGGTAGAGTGACAAGAAAAAGCCAGTTCACCCTTTTAGGGGGGTGCTGGATAAATATCTTCAAATTCCAATGTATTTTAGAGAAGCAAAGAGTTCCTGCAGGAAAAAGCTGAGATCCAGCTCTTTCTATCCCTGTCAGACTCCTATTAATAGTATTAATTTTAATAAGCTTTCAGGGGTGTTTTTAAAGGGAATAACATTAAAACAATGTTCAGACATGCTGACTGGGTTTTATTGTGGGAGGTTTGAAGCGACATCACGCCATTAGATGAAATAAGGGATAATCTTGTTATCATGGGATGATTGGGGTTGGGAGAGGCTTTAGGGATCATATCCAGCCTGTGCCAGGGCTTCGCCTCCCTCACAGGGAAGTTTTCTCTTAATATCTAACCTAAATTCAGATTCTTTCAGTTGGAAACCATTCCCTCATCCATAACCCCTGATCCATTCCATGCACATGGACTGTCCATCTGAGGTCTGTATAGCCTAGAAAAAATTCCTGTTTCCTCTCCAACTTTATCATGCTTTCATCATTATAAAAGCTCTTTCAGAGCAGTTTTTGAGCTGCGTTTTGAGGAGGTGTAAAAATAGGGATTGGTCTTGCTTTAATTTGGCGTTTTTCTGTCATTGTGCATCTTCATGTTCATGCATTGGAGTATTTTCTCTCTGCCAGTGATATCCCCTTTTGGACCATTAAGGAAATCCTGCTTTTTAGTTAAATGCTTAATTCTAAACAGGGATCAAGATCTTTTAATATCCAGTAAAGTTTTTTAATATTAAAAATAATCAGGCGTGTGTTGGCACAGCAGCTCCTGCTCCAGGAATGCTGACCTGCAGGGCCAGGAGAATATTCCTTAAATGAGAGACTTCATTATACCCCTGGCAATTCCTAATTGCTGCTCAACTGGCTGCACTGGAAAGCTCCAGCTGCAATCCATCACTTTATTGCTTTAACCTACTGCAGCTGATGTTGAAATGTTAACATTTAATGTGGTCACGGAGCCACTGCTTCCCCTGCTTGTGAAACCTCTCAGGTGAGCTCAGGTGTGTTTGTTTAATCCTGGGTTTTATAGCCAGGACAGTGGGAGTCTGACTGCTGGGGTAATGGTGATTTTTTGGCTGGAATTCAGCTTCTGATGTGCTCAAATTGGCCCTGTACTCTCTTAATTCCAGGTTCATAACCCTTATTGTGAGGATGTGGGGAGAAGGAAATGCTGAAAAAGGATATTAATTAAGATTTTAATTTGGTGGGAGATGCACAGACTTTCCTTCCCAATATATGCAGTGGGAAGAGAGCATAAATATGGTGTGCTGTGCTGGGGTGAGCAGTTATTGGTCATTACACATAAAAACTGCAATAAAGACACTTTAATTTCATGTCTCTCATATTCCCAACCTGTTCTCCACGAGCTGTGCATCCCAGCAGGAATGATCCTGTGTGCACCCATCGCAATACACAGAACATACCTTGGCTTTTCTTCTGCAGCACTGCTGAAAAATAAGAATTTATGGTTTTTAAATTATTGATCTGTCCTACGTTTGGGAATTGTTGGAAAAACCCCATGTGGGTTTCAGTGTGGATACTTTACTCTGACCATAACTTATTTCATGTCTATCCCGTGAGATATTTGCATATCAAGACAGCAGTGTGTTCTGTGTTTTGGTGCTAGATGATCTTGGTCAGAGCACAAAAGGTGATTCTGGTGGAAATAACACAGAAATAAAACTTTTTGTGTGCTGGCCTCTTCTGGATGGATGCATATTCCAAATTCAGGGAGCTCATCCCTGGAGCACTCATTGTTCCTTGGTGTAAAGGCTGAGAAGTTATCCCCACAAAGCGGGATACCTGCAACTGGAAAATATTTCATTTTGCTATCGCTGTCTCTAAGAGGAATAGGAGATGGTAGAGCAGGCAGTGATTTTGTTTTAGATCTGCAATTCAGACAATTGTTTTTTTCCTGAAAAATGATGACTATATTGAAAAATGAGGACTAAAAGGAAGAAATGAGTGATCATTTTAACTTGGGGTTTAACACATAATTTATACCCTCATTTGGAGCTGTATCACCTCCTGTATAATTCCTGTGAGCAGCTCTTTTATTGAGAAGTATTGCTGCTATCAGTGCCACTTTTATCTCAGAATCTTTTTTATACAATGCAAAGCTGGGAAGAAAAATGTATTCTCTCCTTCAGTCACTCATCCCTGTAAGCCCCAAAGACAAACAGCTGAAATTCCTGGGGGTGAGGCACAATCATTTATCACTCCAAATTCTGGAACACAGAGCCTGGTCTGAATGCTGAGAGACAAGTGACATTCCACTCCAGGAAAAAAGAAGGAAGGGAAGGGTGGAATTTGCCACAGAGCTTTCACAGTGGGGGGAAAAAAAAAAACAAAAAAACCCAAGCAACCAACCAAAAAAAAAACCCAAAAACCCAGAAAAACTCCAAAAAAACCAACAAAAAAAAAATCCCCAAAAAACCCCATCAAGAAACAAAAAGTAAAGCCCCAACCAACCCAAAAAAACCCAAGAACAAAACAGCCCCAAGAAACAAAAGAACCTCAAACAACAAAGAAACCAAACCCCGAAAAAAAAATCAAA
The DNA here is from genome assembly GCF_035770615.1 of Melospiza melodia melodia. Classification (NCBI taxonomy): domain Eukaryota; kingdom Metazoa; phylum Chordata; class Aves; order Passeriformes; family Passerellidae; genus Melospiza; species Melospiza melodia. The sequence continues at coordinate 26,318,133 of NC_086205.1, read as the reverse complement.
AACCAAACAAACAAAAAGAATAAAACCAAAAGAAAAAACCAAAAAGCCAAAAGCCCAGGGTGAAAAGATCATGCTCCAGAAGTAGAGATGAGATTTATCTGGGATTGCTTCTTTTAAAAACCAAGGTGAGCTGCAATAATTCTGGAGCAGTGGGTTAGGGCCTGTTAAGTTTTATTCAATAACCCTCAGCACAATGGCCGGCTCTGATCCAGCAGCTCATAGGGAGGCACCTCAAGGCAATGGGATTTTTTTCACCCCTGTTTTACAGATAAGGGAATTAAGGGAGGGAAAGGTGAGGCTGGGTGGCAGCAAGAGGCAGAAAAGGAGCCCTGAGGGTTTTCAGTGGAGCTTCCCTGATCGTGTGTAATTAGGAGAGGTCACTTTGTTGTGTGAGCGATAATTTAGTTCACTCTGGAGTCATTGTTTGGAGGGCAGGGTGGTCAAGCTGATCCTTGCATGGATGTTTGCCCAGTGCTCTGGTGCCTGTGCTGGCTGGGGGGATAAATGGTCAGTGATCGAGTATTGGGAACTGGGAATGAAATTATTTAACTCCAGTTCATCTTTGAAATATGCACATACATCTCCAGGAAAGAAACAGCTCCTTTTAAGGTGGCTTTTGACCAGATGCTTTTAAAAAATTTCTTTGTCATTAATTTGTTTCCGCCTTTTTTTTGCCCCGCCTTTTTTTTGCCCCGCCTTTTTTTTGCCCCGCCTTTTTTTTGCCCCGCCTTTTTTTTGCCCCGCCTTTTTTTTGCCCCGCCTTTTTTTTGCCCCGCCTTTTTTTTGCCCCGCCTTTTTTTTGCCCCGCCTTTTTTTTGCCCCGCCTTTTTTTTGCCCCGCCTTTTTTTTGCCCCGCCTTTTTTTTGCCCCGCCTTTTTTTTGCCCCGCCTTTTTTTTGCCCCGCCTTTTTTTTGCCCCGCCTTTTTTTTGCCCCGCCTTTTTTTTGCCCCGCCTTTTTTTTGCCCCGCCTTTTTTTTGCCCCGCCTTTTTTTTGCCCCGCCTTTTTTTTGCCCCGCCTTTTTTTTGCCCCGCCTTTTTTTTGCCCCGCCTTTTTTTTGCCCCGCCTTTTTTTTGCCCCGCCTTTTTTTTGCCCCGCCTTTTTTTTGCCCCGCCTTTTTTTTGCCCCGCCTTTTTTTTGCCCCGCCTTTTTTGTTTTTAAATTTTAAAATATTTTTATATTTTTATACATTTTTTTTAGTTTTATATTTTTCATATTTTAAAATAATTTTTATATTTTAAATTTTTTTACATATATTTTCAGTTTTTAATCTGACATGTGCACTCCAGGCTCTTTCCCTCTCCACTCATCAAAGTTCTCTCAGTCCTGCCTGGCTGCAGAGCCTCGAGATCTCCCAAACTCAGCTGTATTAACCCAACACGGTGCTGAAATCTTTTGTTCTGTCTCCTCTTGCAGTTCATTCCATGCTCTCCCAGCTGATTCTTTGACTTTCCAGCTGCTCTTTTCACTTGAGGATTGAAGCATTTGGTTTTCAGCTGAGGAAGGGCTGGGAGGGAGGTTTGGAGAGCTGGGGTTGGGGTGGGTCCTGCTGGTTTCTGGTGTTTACTTTTGTTGTGGTCCAGACCCTGTGCAGTGCTCTCTTCTTGTTTGATTTTCATCTGTGGGATCAACGCAATGCCAAAAAACTGCAAAAAACTCTATGTTTGCATAGGGTCATCACAGAATCCCGGGATGGCTTGGATGGGATGGAAGGGACTGATTTGGTCTTATTTTTCCAACTATATTTACACTTGGAATAAAATTATTGATATATAAGGGAAACACTCTATTATCAATGATTTTATGCCTAAACTTTCATCTTCCCATGTCCCAGTGTTAGACAAGAGGTCCTCAGGACCTAATCCTAAAACTCCAACATATTTTAGTGACTTAAAGAATGAGATTTTGTCCTTGAATTGTATTTCAGTGATGTGTGTGACTTCTAAATCTCTCAGGCCAATATTTGAATTATGGTTCAAAATATCTGCCCTTTCCTTGCAGTTCAGTTTTTTGGAGCATGGGACGGCCATGGTTGTGACAAAATCCCATCTTGGAGTTGTCCCTATCTTCCCAGGAAAGGTGTGGTGCTGTAAATTCCAAATAGATTCTGAATCCCTTGGCTGCCAGGGATCACCAGGAAACCTTTGGGGAGCAAATGTGGATGTGCAGGCAGTCGTGGAGGCAGCTCCTGTTGATAAATGAAGTGCCAGGTCTTTAATCATCATCTTTAATCCCATGTCCAGCTTCAGGTTAATTATTCAGAGCTCTTGGAATCAATTTTGGGATGATGCACACACACTCAGGAAAACACTTCAATCAAATCCAGGGCTGTACATGTGTTCTCAAATAACTTATTAAGTGAGTTTTTGCAGAAATATTCTGTATTCTTGAAGTCAGGTGCTTAATTGAAAGAGGAGGTTGTTAGGGAGAAACAGGAGGAAAATTTAGGGCATTTCTCCAGAGGGAATCTCTTTTTCTTGACCAGTGGTGGTGTGACTGAACACAACTTGGCCAAAACTTCCAATGAAAAAAGTTTGATTTACTCATTTTAGGTATTTTTGAAAGGATTCCTTGGTGATGGGGGTGGGTGGTTTGGTTTTTGGGTTATTTGTGTTGGTTTGAAGTTTTTATCTCGGTGGTTTTGGGTTTTTTTGGGAGTTTACCCCCACATTCCAATAAATGGTTGGGTTTTTGGGGATGAGTGGATTTTGAGTCATTTGTAGCAGTCACCTGCCCGTGCATGGGGCATTTTTCCCACAGCCAGTGGTAAATGGGAGCTGCTCTCCAGAAATGTGATTTCAAACTCCTGACACTGAGTGATTCCCACCAGGAATGACTTGGAAAGTGAAAAACCAAAACCCCACTCCAGGTGGATGATGGAGAGCTTGAAATGCTCCTTCCACAGCCATGAAAACCCAAAACTATTTGGAAAAATATGAACATTTGAAGTGGTGCATCCTAGAGGAACCACATTTGTGTGGGTTTGTTCCCTATATTTTTAATCCTCTAAACATCCAGAACACTTCCTGGAGTGTTGGGATTCCATCACAGGACTGTGAATGTAGTTGTACATTTAAACAAATTAAGTCTATAATTCTCTAGCAGAGTGATGATTTCTTCTTCCTCTTTTTTTACATATATTTGAATTTGGTAATTTCTCTACAGATTTTTATTTGCTGTCACCTTTGTGGCAAAATCCTGAGGGAATTCATTAAAGTGAGTTAGGAGAGGAATGTCATCCTTTGCAGGATATGTTTTGTTGTACTGTCCCAAGCCCAGGGTTATTTTGACAGAGGAATAATGGAGATAGCCATGATTTAAAGAACAGCAGGAATTCCTGACAGGAATGGGGATCTGTCCTTGTTGGGAGCCAGCCTGGGGCACTTGATCATGGCTATTGATTCAACCCATCAAAATTTGTTGTAGGAAATGTAATTTATGCTGCGACCTTCAGACGGCTCTCAGCTGAAATGGAAAAACAGGATCCTTACAGATGGCTCTGCTTATCACTGGCTCCAAGGAAATGCAGGATGGATGGAGGAATTCAAGCAGGCTGGAAGGACTTTCCAGTGGAAAAACACATGGAAATATCTGTTCTGTAGGCACTGCTTCACATAAAATTTTGCCGTAAAACTCCTTTGATGGAAGAATTGCATCTCCCAGAAAGTATAAAACTCTTCCTTCCTCCCCTTTTCAATTCTATTTTATTATTTTCATCATGGATGTGAGGTACTGTTGATTTTGTTTTGGTTTAGGCCAGGTGCAGGTCTGGGGATGGTGGAGGTGCACAGGAGCAGGATTTGAGGGGTTGTTCCTACTGTAAGGGTTAAAGATGTATTTAAAGGAACAGAGTGATGAGAAGTGACTGGGAATGTATTAACTTCACTGTAGAGGCAAGGAAAGGAGCAGGGACTGCTATTCCCAGTTAGTTTCAGGAAAGTGACCTGGTAGGGAACCTTTCAGCAGGACGATGTAAAGCATCTGTGTAGGATCCCAGAATGGTTTGGGGTGGAGGGAGCCTTCAACACCATCCCACCATGGCAGGGACACCTTCCACAGGAGCGCCAAGCCCTGTCCAGCCTCGCCTTGGACAATTCCAGGGATCCAGGGGCAGCCACGACTGCTCTGGGAACCTGTGCCAGGGCATCCCCACCCTCACAGGGAACAACTCCCTCCCAAAATCCCACCCAAACCTCTCCTGTGTCTGTTCAAAGCCATTCCTCCTGTCCTATCCATACCAGGATACTGTGTCCAGTTTTTCTCCTCTGCTGTTCAAGAGGAGAGCCAGAGGAGGGGTATCAGGATGATTAGAGACTTTGGGAACTGGACATATGAATATTTAAGGAGTTGGCTCAAGAAGTTTATCTTTGTAGTAACAGAGTGGGAAATGAAGTTTGTTCCTCAGTAAGGATTTGAATCAGGTGCAGCCTGGTTCAGAGCAAAATCTGAGTGGTTAGAAGAAGGAGGAGGAGAAAGGGGGAAAAGAGAAGGAAAGAACTATTAACCACTGGAGTAAATTTTCCAGGGAGGTGTAGGGCTGTTCCTGGTTGGGATGTTGATGCTGGACAGGGAGCTGGATGAGGTGGGAGCCAGGTGGACGTGATGGACAAAGGGATCTCCACAGCTCCTGCAGCCCACAGCACTCTGCTCTGGGGCCTCCCACAGCAAAGTTCTGCAGCACAGGAGGTTTTTGCTCTCCTCCCACCCCTCCCCACAGTCAAATGTTGTTCCAAGCCTCGGGGTAGGAGCGGTTCGGAGCCGCTCGCGATGTGGATTTCCGTACATTAAAATGTTTAAGGAGTTTAAAAGTGCAGTTTTCTAAAAACAGACACCCTCAGGCTTCTGCTTGAGGAGCTGGAGACAGGAATGCTGTTTCAAAGCTGCCTCAGATGCTTGATGGCTGTATCAGAAACTGCTCCTGCTGATGCAGGGCTGGTGCCTGCGGTGCATTCCAGCGCCTCCAGCCTTTGTGTCTGTTGGATTTGGAACATTACAAGTTTTATTTTGGGGTATTTATGTAAAAAGCTGCCGTGTCTGGAAACTCAAGAATTGGTATTATTAAAGATATTTCCCTTCCTCTGCTCTTGGTAGGGATACAGATACAGTTTTCAGTTTTGTTGGAGTTGAAACCCCCTGGGTTTGGGGCTTTTCTTTTCCCCAAAAATGACAAGAGTAATCAGCACTGTGCATTTCAATTGCTCTGGAATTAAATTTCAAGTGGGACAGCATGGTAGCTATTTCATTATCTCGGAATTTATTCCAGAATTAGGAACCAACGTTTTGAAATTTCATTTCCTTGTGCGGCTTCTTGAGCCAGCCCCTGTCTGTGACAGGCTGAGCTCCAGCAGGAACGGGTTTAATTTATTAATTGGAGGCAGCAGGCATTGTAAGGTTCTGCATTTGGGCATGAACACATCTATATTTGCATACCTTAACTAGAACAAATGGATGTCACTGCTCAGCCCTGGATTTTCAAAGGAGCTCAGGAAGTTACTTTTCTCTTTGAAAGCCCTAAACTTCAGAGGAAATATTTTTTTTTAATTATTTTTGCAGTGACTCTGTGGTTTCATAACCATCAAGAAGAAATCCTGATTAACTCAGTTTAGAGACTCTGTCCTTCCTTAGCTCAGCTCCTTGGAGTTATCTTGGAGATTTTATTCTGTTGTTGTGCCCTAAGTTTGTCAATTCTTCTTCAGCAGAATTTCTGAAACCCTGTCCTTTCCAAACAAATGCCCAGCATCTTATCTGCCATCGAGGCTGTTGGGGCTTCATCTCCCATCCTTTATCTCTTATCCCTTCCAGTCCTCTTGGAAGCTGCTGGATCTCTGCTGCTGTCTCTGGCACTGACAGCCCCATCAATTCTCCATCCCTTCACTGGTCCCTTTTCTTCCTCCTGCATCAAGATAAACTTTTATTTTCATTTCTGAAGATGTTCCCTTTGTTTTCTCCCTGGTGTCAGCTCCTGTCACGCTGTCCTCTTGCTGCTGGCTCTGTTCATGTGGATGGATGGTTCCAGACCCTCAGCACGGGCTCCTGAGTCCATCCCTCCTTGTTCCAGGCACAGTTTCCTGTCCTTGGCCCCTTCCTGCTCTGCAGGGGCCAGAGCTTGGTTAAAATTATAAAAATGCAGGGGTTAAGGTTGAGCAGCTTGATGTAGCCCTCACCAAAGTGATCACAGGCAGCCACACCCCTTTGAAGGTGTGTGCTGGGGGATTCAGAGTCCCATCAAGACTCCTCTGGCACATTTAGGCAGTGTCATCCTCTGCAAGAGCATGGAAAATGCCAAGGAATGCTTGGTGATGTAGGGAATGCTGCCTTTCCCAGCCAGGTGCTGGGAGGATGATGATGATTGCTGCTGTCCAGGAGTGCAGCCAGTCTGCTCTGTGAACCTTGGTTGTGTGAGCTGGAGTTAGATTTTATCACTGTTTCATTGCTGGTTTTGTTGCACAGGCCTCAATCCTTTATTCCTGGTGAATTTGCTGTTGCGAGCGTGGTTAAAAGTTTCTTCACTTCTCATCTCACTTAAACCCCAAAAAAGCTGTTTATTCCAATGGAGACACTGGTTTAATCTCTGCTGCCTGAGAACAATCCCAGACTGATGCAGAATTTGGAATCTGAAGCCTGGCAAGGTGCTGAACACTTTTGGTTCCAGTCCCTTTTTCTGTCTTTGTGCCTCATTCCCTGTGGGCTCACCATAAACCTCTCCTTGGGGAAGAATCCTCCTCTTATTTTCACTGCTCACACTCAAGACACCTTTTGCTCTCTCCTGTACAGCCTGGGGAAGATGTTTAAGGGACAATTTCTAGCTCTAAACATTCCCAATTTCTTAAACCCCTTCCCCTGTTTGCAATAGCTGAGGATAACACCTAAATGAGCAATCTGGTTTGTCCAAAAAACCCCACACAGCTTCCCAAAACCAGCATGGCCTAAAAGCAAATGGATAATTCCCATCCCTTGGATGTCTGAGTGTACAAAGGTGCATTTGGTGCCATTCCTGTAAAGGCCTGATTACATGATGGTAATGAGAGTTTGGGGAGCTGCATTGTTGTTACAGGAAAGCTCCTTTTGAATTCAGCACAGCAATAATTCGCTTCCTTTGATCAGGAGAAATGTCAATTACATTCATATTTGAGCTGGAGATCATATAAACAAGCCCAGTCCTTTCAGTGGTGCATGGTTAACACAAAAAAAGTAATTAAAGCACATCAATAGCATTTCTCAGAAAGCATGGGCAGGGGCTAACAACAAAGCACAGAATCTCACCCTGCTTCTCATTATTCTCCAGGTTAATAAAAGGTATTTTTACATCAGCTGGCTGGTTGTCCACACATTCAAAACACTTTCCTCCCTGGCAATGTTAGATATTTTTCCTTTTCCATGAGGGGAAAGGCACCTCTGGGAACTGAACTGCTGCTAAACCAAGTATGCAGGGATTTTCAGAGTTCAAAAATCACCTGTGAATTGTCTTGTTATTGAATAGGAAACTGGGCAGGGTTTTAAAATTCAATTACAGCATTGAGTAAAATAGCAAATATATTTCATGTCATGGCTTCCTAAGAGAAGAGCCTGGTAGGAGGACATGGTCAAGTTCTTGGCCTGTGTGCAGCAGGTGGGAAGTTTTGAAATATGCTGTCGGGGAACTGAATTGTCCTTGTTTCTTAGGGTGTTTCTTCATTTTCAGCTAAAAATATATGGGTCAAATCAGGGTAAAGAGTTTCTCTGTCCAGGCTGGTGTGAAAACAGCTCTCAAGAACTCATTGCAACCATCTAGTGAAGGATGAAGAGGTTTTATAGATCTTTATTCTGCCCCACAGTGATGCTCTTGTGTGGGGGGAGAATTGTGGGTGCTGTGTGGGAAGAGGGAGGACCTGATTTTCCTCTGCTCCTCAGTCCCACCACATGGAAAGGGCTCTGGAATGATGGATTTGGATGTTTTTGGCTGTGATCTGGGTGTACAAAAGTCCCAGGATTCATTTCCACAACACTCTCAGGCACGGGGTGTGGGTTTGGAGCTGTCCTGAGCAGGATCTGGAGTTGGAGTTTGAACCTCGTGGGTCCCAACTCAGGATTTTCCATGATTCCCTAGGTCAGTGTCTGTGTGGGGGTAATGAAAGGGGTTAAAATGAGCTGGAGAAGAAATGATGCTGAACTGGGAGCTACAAATATGTGTAAGTTGAGGTGTAGTGCAGTAACTGCACTGTGCAAATTCCGAAGGAAAATATTCCTAAAAAGAAGCAATTTCAAGGATAATAGTTAACCACTTCCAGGACAGATTTATAATCCAGAACACGGAATACACTAACTTAATCTTGGCTCTGAGCAGTGTATGGCAAGAAAATAGGGGAAATATTCCCTCCTCTCCCCTGCAAAGCATCAGATGCACTCTGCTAAACAACTTTGAGGCACAGCAATAGGCAGGATTTTTTTAATAAATGCTTGATCTCCAAATCCATGGGCAGAACAGGTTAACTGGGCTCTGGTGGGAGGCATCCACGAGGGAAAAGCAGGAGTGTGTCATTCCAGGCAATTGTTTCAGTGCTCAGTGCATCTGTCTCAGTGAGCAGACGCTGCTTTGTGTCACTGGCCAGAACTGTCATGGTCTGCTTCAGCAGGCAGACTTGCAGAATAATAAACAAGATTTCTGTATGTGTGACTGCAGCAAATACTTGTTGATGGTGACTGCTGTATTTCCTTCAGAGGTCCTGCCAGCTTTAATTAACTCAGGTTTATTCTGAACCGTGCCGAGATTAGGAAGTTGTTTGCAATCTATTTGTGCTGTAATACACAGCCCAGAACATCTCTCCCCGTGTCTCCCTGCCTGCAAACCTGTCCTCTGCCTTTCCACAAGTGAATTTGAACCCTGGCCATCCTCTCTGCTCCATTTAGCTCCTGCTTTTCCAGCCCAGTTTGGGGACACTGGCTGGGTTTGGTTGGGGGAGAGGGTGATTGCCTGCCAGGCTTGTCAGAGCCAGCAGCCATCAAAATCTCTGCATTTCTTTTCAGATGTGCTTGTGTCATATTTCAGAGTTTTTCCACATCACCTGCTCCTCTTGCCTGTTGTCTGTGAGCACCTGGGGTCTCTGATTGAAGGGCTGGGATCTCCTTGAGGCTGGAGTTGCCTCCAGCTGTTGCTGGGCAGTGCTTGGAGCAGGGGTTGGATCCTGGGTGTGCTTTGGGTGTGTGAACTCGGCTGTAATTACACAAGAGTTGTCCAAACACATATTTGCACATCTTCCATAAGGCTCCAGCACAAATTCTTCCAGTGTTTCACCACTCACCTGCTGGGACAGGCTCTTCCAGGGGTGCTGCTGCACCTCCTCCTGCTGCTCCCAGCCCTGATCACTCTGCTGTCAGCAATCTCCTTAAATTTTAACTTCTGGGTTAATGAAACAGAGCAAAGCCTGTTCTCCGTGGCAGCACAACTGGCCAAAATGACAGTTCCCACTCTGGCTGGGACAGAGATTGATGTTTGTGTGCTGTAGAGGAAAAAAGCTCCAGTAGTGCTGGGACAGAAGGGAAAACACAGGGACAATGGGAATGGAGGATAAGTAAGTGCTGCTGCCAAGTTTATTAGATGGTTGTGCTGGATTGGTTGGGACATGATTTGTTTTCTTTTTCAGGGGAAGGGAAAAGCAAAGTTCTTCCCATCACTGCATTGTGTAGTTTATAGTGTAGGGAAATTGGTTTCTAATGCTGAATGTATTTTAACTCACCCCTTCAGCTTTCAGTACTGAAACCCACAATTATCTGTATGGAAATGTTTTCATGACAACAGACCAGGCTGTGATTTACCCAGGAGGTGGTGTCAGCACCTCTCCAGGGCCACTGAGAGCTGTGCTTTTTCCAAAGAGGAATTTTACCTTGCGTCCTTGTCATGAGCACTCCACCCCTTCTGCTGCCCACTCTTCCACCCCTGGAAGAGAAACCTGCCCCATCCAAGTGGGAGAAGTGCAGGGAAGAACTGAGCTGTGGCCAAAGCAGTGCTGGCAAGGTGATTTTCAGTTTAGTGCAGAGCTCTCCTTCACTGCTGCTGCTGCTCCAAGCTGGCCTGGGTCAAGTGTTCCACTCAACAGCGAGAGCCTCAGCGCTGGGAGCAGCCCCAGGAATGGTCCTGCCATGGGGATGAAAGCCCTCAGCACGCAGGCACTCAGCGTGGGTGGAAATGGAGAGCCCCAGGCTGTTCAAAACAAACATTTCTGGCCCAGCGAGCCAGAGACAGCCCAGCCAAGGAGCCACCTGCTCCTGCTCTTGTTTGAAGTGGAACTTGGGTCTCCTCTCGTTCACAAACACTTTGCCTCACTGCCAGCCATCAAATACTAATATTATTTTATAGAATGGAGCCCTTTGTGCTCCTCTGAAGGGCCAGCAGGGCTATAATCATTGCCTGGAGGGCTTTAAAATTCAGAGTAATTTTGCTGGATGGTTCTGGGAGGTTTTCCTTTGAAAGAAGCCCTGTCCCAGGGGAGCTGCTCTGCTCTCCACAGAGCACAGGAGCTCCTTGTGGCACTAATGGCAGCTGTGCCTGCATGAGGCCCCACTGAGAGATTCCACAGAACAAACCTCAGCCTCACAACACAAAATGAAATTGTAAAGGGCCTCTGTGAGGGTGTTCACAGGGGTTCTTGGATGAGGGAAGAGATGAGAATGTTGACTCTGTGTTTCAGAAGGCTTATTATTTTATGATATATATTACATTAAAACTATACTAAAAGACTAGAAGAAAAGGATCTCATCAGAAGGCTGGCTAAGAATAGAAAGGAATGATAACAAAAGCTTCTGTCTCAGACAGAGAGTCTGAGCCAGCTGACTGTGATTGGCCATTAATTAGAAACAACCACATGAGACCAATCCCAGATGCACCTGTTGCATTCCACAGCAGCAGATAACCATTGTTCACATTTTCTCCCTGAGGCCTCTCAGCTTCTCAGGAGAAAAAATCCTAAGGAAAGGATTTTTCATAAAAGATGCCTGCGACAGGCCTCCTCCTGATCTTGCCCAACACCAGTCTGAAAGCGATGGAGAGTGGGAAATTGCCATAGATTCGCTCTCTGTGGTAAAATCAGTTTGTTTCTTGGATTCCTTTCTCTCTCCTGCAGCCAGCCTCCCTCCCTGTGCTCAGAGGCTGCTCAGGTCCTTGTGGTTCATCACCCACTGGTGCCCTGAGGCCGGGCTGCTGTCACCTCCAGAGCTCCCCTGGCCGCTGCTGCCAGGCCCCATCCATCAAGGGAACAGGTTGGTGGCAAGCAGGAGCTGCCAGCCCGGAATAAATCACAGCTCTGAGCAGCACCAGCGCCTCATCCCTGCCTGAAAGCTGCCCAGCTCCTGGCACGGCTCTGGAACGAGCTTGGCTTTAGTGATGAGATGTTTTGTTGGCTTTTCCCTGCCAAACAGGCTGGGAATGGTGGGGCTGAGGGACCTGGGTCTGCTCAGACCATGGTGGCAGTATTGATTTCATTATTTATTTTTATTAACTGCTTCCACGTCAGAAAACAGATTCCATGTGATCCACATCCAGAGAACTGCATAAATGTTGTCCCTTTCCCTGATTAAGGAATACCAAGGTTTCTGTGCTGTGATGGGATTTCTGGGAATCAATTTGGAGGTCTTAATTTAGCTTGCTGATGAGTGGGATGCCTAATAAAGCTTCCCAGCTCTTGGTATGGCTCTGGAAGGAGCTTGGCTTTAGTGCTGAGAATTTTTTGGCTTTTTCCTGCCAAACAGGCTGGGAATGGTGGGGGTGTGGGATCTGGGTCTGCTCAGACCCTGGAGACAATGCCTTGTATTGCTGGGTTGTCCCTGTGCCAGCTGGGAATTCAGGGTTGGAAGGTGCCCATCCCCAGGCACTTGGAAAAAGTGGCAGTATTGATTTTATTATTTTATTTACTTTTATTAACTGCTTCCAAGAAAACTCATTGAAAACACACTGAAAACCATTGAAAACTCATTGAAAACCATTGAAAACTCATTTATTTTTATTAACTGCTTCCAAGAAAACCATTGAAAACTCATTGAAAACCAAGATTCCATGTCATTGCATGTGATCCACATCCAGAGAATTACATGAATGTTTCCCTTTGCCTGATTAAGGACTACCAAGGTTTCTGTGCTGTGGTGGGATTTCTGGGATTAAATTTGGAGGTCCTAATTTAGTTTGCTGATGACTGGGATGCCTAATGAAGGGAACACTGATTAATGTGGTTGTGAAAGGTAGTAAACAAAACCATGGAAAATAATTCAAATTTGTTGGTAGCACTTTTGCAGTTGTTGGACATGAGAAAGTCAGCGGTACAAGACCTACAAAATGTAAATTAAGGGTGGAAGAGGAGCCCTTTCCTTCCTCCTAAAAAATAAAAAAAGTAGGAGAAAACAGGCTTGGAGTTTTGAAAACATGCTGTGTTCGATGAATCACAACCACTCTCTTGAAAGACTTTACTTAAAGGTACCAGTGCATTGCAAGTTTAATTCCTCTGGTTTGAAATCTTTCTTGAAGCTGTTTTGCTTCAAGGAACGCTCAGTGAGTCTGGACAGGGTGGAATGAAATGATGAATGGTTCTGTAAACATCCCTGATGGTGGTGCACAAACATGGGAACACGCATGGATTGCCTCGATGGAGGAGAACCAGGAGCTCCTTGAGCTGGGGCATCGCAGGGTATGGATGTGTGAGCAAAAGACAATTTAAGTAATTTTTTAATTTCAAAACAATTTTGAGTTTCTACAATTGAATTCTAGACATCTAACTTAAACCCATGCCTGCTTAGATCCTTTTTTCTCACGTTTTTATTTGTTTTATAAGATTTGTTTCAGTCATTTTTTTCCCCACCAAAAGGTAAACTCAGGGTTAGCACGACACCTTTAATTTTCTCCTTTTCATTTCTCCTTTTTATAACACACCTCGGGACGCCTCTTTGCTCCACACCTTAATTTTAATCATGCACTGAGAGCAGCCTTTCTATTATTCAGGCAATCTTGGTGGAATAAAAAATGGAAATTGTTATTTGTCCTTGATGGCTCCATTTCCCGGGGAGATGTAAACATGCCAGGCTTCAGTCTCCAGTTCCTAAAGCCAGACTTCCAGGTGTGTCAAGATTACACACGGAGCATTAAGAGGTTTAAAATGTTTTTCCTGCCAGGATGGGAGTCACAGCAATTTCAGGCATTTGATGCAAGGCCCCATCCCATGCTCGCTCTAACAGGGGTCGTTATAATGCCTGTTTTGGAAGTGGGGTTATTGATGAGCTGCAGCTCTGCAGAGCCCAGATTGCCTTTCCAGTCTGCTTTCTGCTCACAAGTTGTTTTCTCGGTGGGAAATAAATTGTTTTCACTGTGGGAAATGTTGGTTGTTTACTAATAAGTTGTTTTCTTGCCGGGAATAGATTTTGAATGTTAAGATGGAAGATGGGGTTTTGCTTTGTGCTGGTGAAGGAAACACAATGAGCTTCAAGTCCCTGAGCTATGGGGACTTTTTAAACAGAAGATTTATGGTGTCATGTGTCAGTCTTGCACCTTATGGGGTTTTATGAGGACACAGGGAATTGTGTCTTGGCAGTCACTCAGAACTGAAGGAGTTGTGGTCAAGCAGGCTCCTGTTGATGGAAGAGGAGCATGAATTTCATTGGAACTTGTGCTCATCTGCAGCTCTTCCAGGGGAAGATGTTTGTCTTTGATCTGTGCCTTTCTTTGTTTCATTTCTATCATGGGAGCACAAAGGTTGGAAAAGATCTCCAAAGCTGAGTCCAGCCTGTGGCTGATGCTCACCTTGTCAGCCAGACCAGTGTTTGTACGTGAAAAGTCCTGAAATCCCCCCAAAGTGCAGCTGGATGTGGTGTGCAAGCGTTTGCTTCCCTCCCAGCAAACCTCCCTGGATTCATCAAAACTCCAACAAAATCCCCCCTGTGTGGTGGTGGGAACATTGGACTGACGTTTTCTTCTGGAGCTGTTTGGACAGAACAAACTCTGACTGAAATACGTTCAGTGGAACGAGGGTTTCATAGCTGGAAAAATGGGATTGAGTGGGAAAATAGTCAGAAATTTATTTATTTACTTCAAATTTATTTATTTTTCTTCAAATTTTGTTTCTGTAGGCCAAAGTAACTTTTTGATGACACATTTTTATGTAAGATTTCATCCTAGAATTCATAGAATTGTTGTGGAATAATTTGGGTTGAAATGGGACCTCCAAATTCATCTCATTTCAACAGGGACACCTTCCATTAGACCAGGTCATGGTATTCAGGAGGAATTTCTCCATAGAAAGGGTTGTTAAACATAGGAAGAGGTTGCCCAGGGAGCTTTGGAGTGTCCATCCCTGGAAGTGTCCAAGGAATTCCTGGAGGTGGCACTGAGGGCTCTGGGCTGGGGACAAGGTGAGGATGGGGAACAGGCTGGACTTCATGGTCCTGGAAGGCTTTTCCAACCAAAATATTTCTGGAATTCTGTGATAACGGTGAAGTAAAAAAGACCCAGTCCTATCCAGGGAATGCGTTTTTCTTGTATTTCTTGGATACATTGGATATTAGGGAATATTTCTTGGAGTGGAGTCACCATCCCTGGAGGTGTCCAATAAAATGTGTGGATGTAGTGATTTTGGACATAATTTAGCAGTGCTGGTTTAATGGTTGCATTTAATCTTGGCGGCCTTTTCCAACCTTAATGATTCCATGTTTCTGGGAAATATTAAGGAAAGTTTGATGCACGTTTTCTCTAACACTTCTGTTCAGGTGAAATACAAGATTTGTGTGTTTTCAGGAGGTTTTGAACTTGTTAATAATTTTCTTGTGATCAAATGGGGTAAAACTACTGGAGGGGACTTTTCTGAGGAGGAACAGGGTGGTTTTCCTGCAGCCAGAACTGGGATGTGCAAACACACTGTACACTTGGACATGGATGGCTTTTAAATGGGAAGAAAAACCATATTATTTTACCTGGGAAGAACTTGTTTGACGGGGTAGAATATATATTCCCCCAAAAATGGTCTACATGATCCCCATTTCCTTTAGTGGAACATTCCCAAAAAACTGAAAGATGTCAAAAATTTGAGATTTTGCATCTATTGGAGAATTTGCATAGAATAACTGCAGTTCCTGCTGTAATTCATTGGGCGCCTTCTGTGAACACAGATGTGAGCCCCTGGTGCTCTCCATAAATTCAAAGAATGACTGCAAAATGATACATCTAAAAAATAAAATTAAAAA
Source organism: Melospiza melodia melodia (assembly GCF_035770615.1). NCBI lineage: Eukaryota > Metazoa > Chordata > Aves > Passeriformes > Passerellidae > Melospiza > Melospiza melodia. The sequence goes on along the minus strand of NC_086205.1, from coordinate 26,302,943 downwards.
AAAAAAGGCAAATAGAACCAAGGAAAAATCTGGGCAGGGGATGAAGAATTTGCCAGATGTGCAGAAGAGAAATCACAGCAATGAAAGGCAGCAGCTGCTGGAGGGTGGGATCTTCCTTCCAGGCTGGGAGAAACTCTTGGGGTCAGCTCAGGGCCTTGCTGGGCCACCAGCAACTTCTCCTTGATTTCTGAATCATGGAATCATTGAAATTGGAAATGCCCTCCACGATTTTGGAGCTGAACCATTCCCCAGCACTGCCAATCCCACCAAGTGTCCCCACGTGCCACATCCACAGGGCTCTGAAATCCCACCAGGGATGTTGGGCAAGGAAGAATCTTGGAGGGAAAGGAGATTTAAATGCTTGGAGCAGCAATTCAGATTTGGGTGTGTAAAAGGAAGTAAAGTCCAGGATCTCTGTGTGGCAAAATAGAATTTGACTTTGTTTTCCAAACTGAGCCATACAAAATTCTTCTCTCAACCACAGGATGCAAAGGAGATGGTTTAGGTCACCTTCCTTTTGGGTTTTTTTTTTTTTTTTCCTTTTTAAAAATTTTATTTTTAAATTTTTATTTGGGTTTTTGAGTTGTGTTTTATTTGGTCTCCATCTTTGCAGCTCTTTGCCTTTTTGGACACCCCGGTGTTTCCATTCAGGTCTCTGCTCTCTAGAGCCAAGAGTTCTGGCATTACAGAACTCTTGAGGCTGGAAAAGCCCTTTGAGACCAGCCCTTAACCCAGCACTGCCACCCGTGTCCCCCACTGCCACCACTCATTTCTACCCAGTTTTGGTGGCTTTCCTCAGGTTTTTCTCCATCCACTCTGTATTCTCACAAATCGGGATGCCCAAATTCAGCTCAGTGCTCCGGGTAATGACTCCCCAAGGACACAAGGAGAGGGAACATCCTTATCTCTCCTTCCCCCTTACTTTTGATATCAGTTTAGATCTGTCTGATAAAAAGCTGTCACCACATGAGGTCACCAAACTGGGGCTGGAGGGAGGAGCTCAGGCTGGCATTCGGATGTCAATAAATATTCAGAAAGGTAAAAAGGCTAAAATGGGAATTTTGTGGTGTTGGAGCAGAGGAACAGATGGATTTCTGCTGTGGTTTCATTTAGGTCAAGGGAAATCTAATTAACAGAAATTACAGCAGTTGAGTCTGGTATTAGTGCTGTATTCACAGAAACTATGATTTCTACATTAAAAAAAGGTAATTATCTGTTCCTGTGAAGCAGTAGAGGAGACATAAGAGCTGTCAGAGGGCATTTGGTGTATTTTACCATGGAATTTTAGTGCTAAATCTAATTAGAATAACGAATTTTTCCAGTGATGGTGAGACTGAGGGGATTGCTCCTGAAATGAGGAGCAGTGATTCCTATTTAGCAGTCTTCCAAGGAATTTATCAGGACTTCTTAGGCTTTGTTTTGTGGGCATAGCTTGGAAAAATAATCCAAGTGGATTTTTCAATTGGGTTATTTGAATTGAGTTTTGAATTGTAGACAACCAGAGACTGAGAATTCAAGTCTTAAATTGGCCTTAGAGATGAATTAAGCAAAACTGAAATAAAGCTTTGTTAATTCTGAATGTCTGAGAGGCTTCATAGCTGTTAAGGCAATTTTAACTAATCCCCTTTAACTTGATATTTCCAGTTAATTTGGATTTATATCTCAGTGTCTCTGTGCTGACAAACCCTGATATAAAACCCATGTTCAAATGAGCTTTTTGTAGGGATAAAGTGGAATTTTGTTGTGCATCTCAATGGAATGGTACCACTTTGCTGAAATCCAGGAGGTTTTCCCTCTTGATGGAATTGTGACAAGGCAAACATTTGGATGACTAATTTTAATTGCTAATTTCTAATTAATTGATTTTTCAGGGGTGTCCTTGAAAATTTTTCATTTCTCTGGAGCAAGCCTTACCTTTGTCAGGCAAAATTTAAGATTGTAAGATTTTACTGGGACCCTGAACATTTTTAATTTAAAAACGCGGCTTTGTACATTCAGAGATGGCCTCATGTACAAAACTTTACAAAATAAAGTAAGAAACAATCGACAGAACTTTATAAATTACACACCTTGAGAAACAATTTACAAACAGGTTTAAAAATCCCTCTGGTGGAGAGGTGTGGTCTGAAAAGCTGGAGAGAAAAAGCTCAGCTTGTGCTGGTGTTCAGGAAGAGCAGAGTCACGTCCTGGTGGCATTTAATGATTTTGTCACAGCTCTGGCATTGCTGTTTATTTATCCAACCTGCCTGAGGCTCTGGAGCTCGTGGGGAGCTCTGACACTCAAAGTTGTCGCAGGAACAGGTTTGGAGCCAAGCAGGGCTCTGTGACGGAGGATGATCCATGGGGATGAGCTGCCCCGTTCGTGTTTCTGTGGAGATGGCCAAGGTGATGGAATGAGCTCGGAAATATCCGGAACGGCTCATCGGGGATCCAAGGACCTTGTGCTTAAAGATTTCTCACTTCATTAAGAAACCCAAGCCAGTGAAAGTTAACTACTCCATAATCACTGGGTTCTGAAGACAATTTGCCATCAAATTAGGTGGGATATTGAGAGGGAAGGGCTGTCTCACACTTGAACTCCCATAAAAGCATTTTGAGGGACGTTTTTCCTCCCCTGGTGAGCAGCACTTGTTCAGATTTATCCAAGTGACCTTTCCCACCCTGGAACATCAGCTGGGTGCCCTAGAAAATCTTGCCACTCATCTTCCCACTTGATCTTTGGGGATAAATTGGGAAGTGCTATTTTCCCTGGATTTCGTGTTGGTTTCATGATCTTTGGGGATAAATTGGGAAGTGCTATTTTCCCTGGGTTTCATGTGGAAGGGATGAGAGGGAGCTCGAGGATGTGAGATGGCTCCTGTGGGTTTGGCTGGCTCTTTCATTCCTTTGAAATTCCAACATCTCTTCAGTGGAACAGTTTGGGAGCTCTGTTCTCCACCACTGATCACAAGAACAGAAATTTTTTTGCAGCTCAAAATGAATCTGTGGCAATTTCAGGATGAAGCTGTTTGACTTTGGCACAGTCCCTTAAGGTGTGGTAAATTTGGCAATTTTCCTGAATTTAGACAAAGAGGACTTCAATACCTTGGAATAAACTTCACATCTTAAATATTTCCAACTGCTGTTAGCACCTGAGGAACTGAGCTGCTACTGCCTGAACAAAATTGAATGTCAGCTAAAACAAGTGTTACTGCTTAATGGCATGAAAGAAACTGAGCTATGGCTCAAGAATTTCTGGGTATTGATATTCTTGAGAAGATTTTTAGTGTGTTTTAAGGTTTAGAAGGTTTTAGAAGATTTAGTTGTTACCCTTTCACTAATTACTGTCACTTTTTTTATATTATATTGGAATTTCCTTCTCACCCAGCTATATTTTTACTTCAATTCTTAGCCTTTTTTTTCCCCCATAATAAACTTCATTAGTGAGTAGGATTTAGCGTGATTTTTAATGTAGCTTATCCAAACTGAAGCACATCAACCAGGAGCTCTAAAAACGCTGGAATGGGAATGTTTACAGACTTCTGACAAATACTGAGCTGTTGATTGCAGGGATATTTTTATGAGTGAGTAGCAAATGTTTCTGGAGAGATCATTTACAGTGAGGCTGCTCTGATTGAGTTATTTGCTGCATTTCTGTGGTGCTTTTTTAATTTTTTTTTTTTGGTTGTTGTTTTTCTCCAAGGGAAGTCACAATAAAAGATGAGTCTGAAAATAGGCCCCGTGTCTGGTGGTAATGGATGCTCTGCTATAAATAGTGGGACTTCTGGGGGCTTTTTGGATGTCACAATGAAATCAATCTTGGGATAATTATGCTACTCTGAAGAAGCTGGAACATCAGCTTAGTCTTTTAGGTGTGAATGTATAGGAGTGACTTTATTGATAGTCCAATAATTGGGCATTATGGAAACTGCCCAGCATCTTCCCTCAGTGTGGAAGTGCCTGTGAGGGTAACAGAAACTCAAATTTGATGTGATCCCAGCAGCTTTTCCATAGGTAGGGAGTTCCTTCTTTGCCTCGTCACCAGGAATGTAAGAAAATGCAGTTTTTTATCATAATGCAAGCAGCAATCAAAAAAGTCTAAATATTTTTGTTTCCTTCCAAAGAGAAGTGAAGTGTGAATGACATATTTTGTCCCATTTTGCCAATACATTTGTTAGAAATGTTTTCTTATTAAATGGTTTTAGGAGGGGGCTTTTCTTATCTGTGGTCTGAGTCTTGTGTGTCTCACGTGAGATTTTTACACCAAAACAATTATTAAATAAGAGTGGTTTTTGTTAAAAAAAACCCTAATAATCCTAGATTAAATTTAAAATCTGAATCTCTTGAGACTAATAAAGCACTGGCTCAAAAAGACCAGTAATATTGATGTTAATATTTGCTTTAAAGGGAAGATAGTTTTGGGAACTCCAGGTAAATTCCTCCACTAAAAATGTGGGAAGAAGTTTGGTTTTCCTGCTTAGCTTTGCTCTGGAATGTGGTGCTAACAGAGGGAAAAGAGATTCCTTGTTGATATTTTGTCATTATTTTCTAGTTCTGGTATTGGGTTTTCATTGTGCAGGGCAGCTGTACATAAAAAGCTGGTAAAGGTAATGGAATGACTGGAAAAAAAAAAATTTTGTGGGTGTCTTAAAGTCCTTCCCATGGTTGGCATTGTGGAGATTCCTCCTTGGGCCAGTCTGGTTGATGTCACTCAAATATTTGGGTGGCTCCCAGGAGCGGAAATCACTGATTTTACAGCAGAGGAACTGTTAATCCATTTCCCTGCCTTATGTACATGTAGATTTTATGTGCATATAGATTCAAGGAGAATGAAGACTTCAGGAGAAAGCTCAAAAATGACATTTCTTACACCTTCATGGCTATTAAAATAAGAGCATTTGAGTCCGGCCCTATCTGTAGGCAAGTTATAAATAGGTTCCAGCCAGCAAATGATTTGTCACCAGCAATTATTAAAAACTTTCCAGTTAAATCCAAGCTATAACCTCCTCCTTAAAAACAGAGAGGGCTGAATTATTATTTTAGGTTTCATCTGGGTCATTTTCAAACCATGAATAAAACATTTCCCTTGCACGAGTCATTCATCTGCACGAAACCTTCAGCAAGGGTCGCAGAAATGGCCAGCAGAGGTGAAGATGTTCATGCAGATTTCGTGGTGATGGAAAAGCTTTTTTGGAGACAAGGGGAGAAAGCAGAATGTGAGAAGAAATCCGTCAATGGAGGGGGGAGAAACGAAGTGCTTTACTCAAATGGCACCACGACTGAATCAGTCAGGGGGCTGAAGGCTTATTTCCAACAAAATATGTTCACCCAGCTATTAAGAGTGTCCTCATGAGGAATTCCTGCTGTGTGGGACATCAGTCACAGGCAAATCTCCTGGCTTCTATTGAAATTGCTGGGTGAAAAGGTGATTTCAAGTCTCCAGTGATCGTTACTGGATTATACATCAGGGCAGAGTGAAATGGCAAAGCTTTATTGTCTGATAGTGCCTTGCAAAATTGGTATTAGGTTAAATCACCTTGGTTGGTCATAAATCAGAGACACGCGTCCGAAAAATGAATATACACAAGCCTTTATTGCTGTGGCTTTGTTTGTGGCTTTTCCCACTAATTCCTGCTTAAAATTCGGCTCTGGCTGCTGGGAAAGCAATCCCAAAGCCATCAGTGGCTGTAAGGACCTGACAGGAGCAGGGATTTGGGAGAGTTGCTGCAAATATTTGTGAGGGGGCGCTGGCTCCGCAAAAATCATGGAGGAATCATTTGTAAATAGAATTTACAGAATTTGCAGAATTTAACTGAAAAGCTCGTGTCTGGGTGGTTAATTCCTTAATCTGATGAGGATTTCAGGGGGAATAAATCAGGGAGTTGGACACTTGGACTCTTCCAAGGATGGGGCAGCCACAGTTTCTCTGGGCACCTCACAGGGGGGAATTTCTTCCCAATATCCCATCCAATCCCTGTCCTTTGGTAGTGGGAAGCCATTCCCAATGTCTTGTCACTCCATGAACAATAAAACTTCATCAAAAAATCAATTCACCAATGGCATCACAATCCGACTGAAGACACAAGCCCAGAGCCAGAAGCTTTCCTCTGGGCCTGTAGCTTGTTCTGGCTAATATTTAATGGTTTCAGGCAAAAACAAAGTAAGAAAAATAAGTTTATGGAGGTAGATTCAATTATTTTTTCTTTTATGTTATAATTTCTTGGGATATCAGGTTAAAATTCAAGAGTCTCCTCAGATTTTTGTGTATTTGATTTTGTGGTCACCGTGCAGGTTTTGGTAGCACTAAAAAGAGGTTTTGCCTGTAAGAATGGGGTTCCACACCTGACCGCCATAAAGAGTCATAAAGTCCACATAGAAATTATTTTTAAAATCCCCTTGCTATTAATTGGAGTGATATTATTTCTCTGTATGTTATTTCATTTGGGCTTTGGAGGATTAATTTGCTGGAAGTGTCTGAATTGCAGCAGAAATGCTGATTGTACTGAAATTACCTCAAATGAGCCAGACAAAAATGGGTTTTTACAGTCAAGCTCCTTTTGCTCCTTTTTCTTTGGAAGTTTTTCCTGCTTTTCCACTTGCTTTGTCCTATAAAAATATTCAAATTCTAGTTGTTTTTTAGAGACCTGGAAAAGCTTAATGCAGTAAAATTTGATTTTAAAAACTCGGCTACACTCAGGGTTTGTATTGGTATATAAATACCTGTGAAGGGAAAGTTTGGGGGTAGGAAGTGGAGGAAATTCCATGGGAATGATCTGAACTATGATGTACCAACCTCTGGTCTTGATCCTCCTGTTTTTTGGGGTTTTTTTAGCCATTATTCCAGAAACTTAAACAATCTGTGGTGCCTCTGTGTTCAACAAATCAATTTTTGTCTGTATTCGTGACTTTTTGCTCAAATATGTGTCAGCAGTGATGACAGATTTATGGGATACAAGGACCTGCCAGCCATCCCGAGGCTTTCCAAGGATTTTTTAGCGTAATAGGGACGTGCTTCCCTATTAGCAGTATTATTATTTTTCTCCCTTACCTTGGCTCAGCTGGCAAAACCAAATCAGTTTTACAGCTGCAGCCTGAAATCTTAATTCAAGCCCCTGGTTCCAAGCAGAGTTTTTGACATTTCCCTTCCTCCCCGTGTCAGTTTTTGGGTAATTGCTGCGTGTTTATGGAAGCGTTGGTTTGGAAAACCTGGGAAGCTGGAGTCCATAGCAGCCAATTAACACTATTTAACAGCTGTTCAAAGGGATAATTGCCTGATGTTAGCATCACCTCACGTTATTTTTAATGCTAATTATGCCCAATTTACTCTCCCAAAACACGGGTATGTTTCCAAACGTGACAACTGCAATATTTGTGTTCCTGCCAGCTGCACACTGGAGCTGGAGGATTTTATGGCTGTGCTGGTAAATCAGAATATTCCTTGTTGAAGGATCCTCTCCTGCATGGAGACGTTGTGGTGTCACACTTATCCCCTTCTCCCTGGGGGTTTCTTGGTAGGATTGGAAAGCCAGAAGGAAACAAGCCACAAAAACTTCCACATCCCAGCAGAAGCTCAGTTTTTGTTAATTTTTCCAGAAAATTGAGACAGCAGAGTAATTCCCATCCTTTCTAATGAACTTTATGCTGTATCCATAGTCCTGTTCACTAGAAATTTCTTGAAGAATTACAAGAAGACATCTGTATTTTTTTTAATCCAGCCTCTTGTTTTTTGTGAATTCCAGAGATGTCATTTTTAATTTTTAAAAGATTTTTTTAAGATTTATTTGCTCCATAACCTTCTGCTATCAGCAGCCTAAATTTTACCACTTTATATAAATGACTTGTTCCTCAGCTTCTGTACAGTTTTACAAACTGAATAAAGCAGCATAAATTACCCATTTAGGAGAGGTCTTATTGAATGTTAACATTTTACGTCCAGGATCAAATTGCGATAATTGCCTGAAAGGAAAACGCCTAAAACAAATGATGGGTCTTGAAAATAGAAATCATAGTTTCAAATAAAAATAGATAGAGAACCCTTCAGAAGCTGTGGTAAATGAAAGGTTGGTTTACTTGGGAAGTGGGGATTTATTAGCTTGGGTAGATTGTGATGAAAGATACCTGTGAAAATAATTGGTCTCATTTTGGGAAAATCAGGCAGTCCATTAAAGCTGCTGCACACCACGATCACAGGAATGCTAATTTGGCTTGTAAATTCCGGTGGTTTTTAGCACTCCCCGAACCAGCGTAAATCCCAGCCCAGAGAGGAGAATTCAGATCATCCGGAGTCTTTTGTTTGTGCATCCCAGCACCCCCAGGAAGATCCTTGTGTGGGAATGGATGCTGTGAATCCCTCTGAGGTTCCAAGTGCAGGCAGGGACATACCAGGAGTTGATTACAATTAATTTTGGGGTGAAATAAGACAGAAAATGGAGTTTACAGTGCCTGAACCACACCCAGCCCATGTACAGAGCAGGATGAGTTGTGTGAGTTTTTGAGGCAGGAAAGCAGAGCCGGAATCACCAGTTAGGGCACAGGGAAACAAAATTCTCCTTTTTGCCTTTAAAGATGTAGAAATAATTTAGAGAGTTATAAATAAAATGTGTGCTTTGTTTTTAGGACAGAAAGAGGTAAAATAATCACTATTGTGGATAATAGAAGCTTGGGTGGAAATGCTTCATTGGTAGCAATGTATTTTCTGTAGGTTTGATAGAGACAGGAAAACACTTTTAATCTTTTCAATCATGATTGATATCAATCATCTAAACATGCAATTACCCAGGTATACAATTAATCAAAACACTGTGAGATGAACAGAGTATCATTATTTAATTTCACCAATAAATGCCTCGACAGAATCTGCTCTCGAAAGATTTTTTCCCAACTCTGGCTTCAGAATTGGTTTCAAAATAAGAAATTATCTCCCAGATGGAGTCATTTGTGAGAGTATTGCTGGTTTGCAGTGTGGGAATAGTGAAGCCTGTGGGTGTTGCATCTCCTGCAGCAAAAAAGGAACATGAACCTGTGGAGCCAGCCAGGAAAATGTACAGGGCGAAAGTCCAAGTGAAGAAAGAGTGGGTGAGGATGAAAATGTTGCACTTTTCTACATATTGCTGCACTTAGATTTCTTATAATAAATTATATTCCCTTTCCCAGCCGGGTCAGGGCTGAGCACTGTGAATACCAGCCTATCCTGACAGCAAATACACCTGGAAATGCAGAACTAAAAACCTTTCTAAAATTGATTTTTAAATCCTTGTGCCTGTGCATTCTGACCAAACACAGGGGGTTTGTTGCCCTTCCAGTTTTTGAGCTCTGCTGTGGCTGGACAATTGAGATTTGTTGTTCTTGGTGCCAGGGAGAGAATTTTCTTTGTGGAAAATGAACAGTGAACAAAGAATGACTTTGCTTGGAGTAATTTTGTGGAGCAATTTGATGGCTTTTGAAGATTCTCTGTCATCCTTGAAGCATCACTTTCTGTGAGAGAATTCGGTTTTGATGTTCATATTTTCAGAGCCCAGTCTGAGCTTGTACTTTCCCCTCTGCTCCACTCCTCCCTAACCTGGAGCACTGCTAGGATTTCCCAGGGCCTTCTGTTTATGAAACGCAGAGAAAATCTGAATCTTTCATCAAAATTAAGACTTGTGCCTTATCTCTCTTTCCTCTGCATCTGGTGGATTTGCAGGTGAGGATTTTTTTCTTTCCTGGGTAGTGTAGGAATGGGAAGGGCTTTATTTTTAGTGAAAAATCCAGATTAATTCCACTGTAAGGCCAGCTCATATCTCTAATGTAAAAAGTGAACTGGGATGGAATTGACTTCTGGTATTGCTATAAACAGCACCATAAAATAGAGATGAAATTGAGAGGGCTGAAGTGCCTACATGGAAATATCTGTGTGTGTGTAATGGCTTCGAGTCGCCAATATATATATATATATATATATATATATATATATATATATATATAACATAAGTTATGTAATAACAGGGTTTTTACAACACAAAAAGATGTTTAAAGCAAACACTGACCAAAGATTTAATACAGGAATACAGGCTTAAGCCAGACCCTACATTTCATTTCTGCTTTGCCCCTCCAAGTGTATCAGAGGGAAGCTGTGATTCCTCACTGGAACAGTGGGTTATTCCTGCAGTGCTGGCTGGGAAATGAAATAGGCTTTCTCCAAATTCCTTTCCCAAGCTGAGTTTTGTGCAGGGCATGGTCAAATGCACATTGGAGCTGGAAAAGGACAGGCAGGAGCGTGGAGGGACCACCTGCTCTGCCTCAGTCCTGTCTGGAGCAGGGAAGTCCGGATTAATTGTGTTTATATTTGTATTTAACATGAGATCAGGAATAGCAGATCTGACAGAGCTCACCAGCTTCAGGGCTGGGACAGCAGACAGAAATCAAAGAATTCCAAGTGTAGAGCTGGGATATGATGCTTTCAGGACAGTTGCGAGGGAATTGCTGTGAATTTCCAGCCTTGAAATTTCAAAGGATGGACGGGGAAGTCCAGTTCAATGCTAAAAAATCCAGAGAGGTGGCCCTGCCTCTTGCTCTGATGGCTGCCAGTGCTAGGGTTTGCTGGAATTGCTTAAAATTGGGGAAGTGATGAAAGTGAGTTATTTCAGAGCCTGGAAATGCTGTAAAGCCACAGCATTTTGGTTCTTTGTCAAAGAGCACTGCAAGTCTGAGCGTCACTGGCAAAAACAACACAAGGAAATGAAGGTTTGGGCTGTGGCCTCTTGTGTACACCAATGCATCAAACAAGGTATTTCCCTCTGGGTGAAAAAGCCCTGGTTTTAATAGAGTGGAGGAGAACCTTTGGAAGCTGTGCCTGGCACAGCCTTCATTAAATGCTAAATGTATTTAGACTGATAACTTCAGCAGCGTTGCAACCTGTATTTTGTATTTCTGATAATGCTAGAATGGGAATATTAAACATCTCTATATTCTGCCCTTTGCCTCGACAGATGTCTTGGCCAGGATTAAATTAATTGCTAAATGTCTTTTCCTGCCTGACAGCTGGGATTTTGAGGCTTCAGAGGTAAATAGGTTTTGAAGCAATCCAATAATAGGCTTACAAGGCTGAGAGGCAACAGAGCTGAAAAGTGAAAAATCAAGAGGCTGGACCATTAATACCTCCTTGAAAAGTTAATCAGCCCATGACAACAGGCTGGAGTGGAAAGAGTGGCTGTGCTGAGGGGTTTGGCAGGTCAGTGTTCGGCCCCAAGTGTTCAGGTTTGGAGTATTTATGTAGTTATGTGTTGTGTGGTGGATATTTGTAGTTAATTAACTTTGTAATGACGTTGTGAGGTGATCTGAGCAGGTTTTCCTCAAGAGAAGGGGGTATATGGACTCAAAGTGCTCCTCCAAAGCTGGTTGTCACTGCCTAGCAGAGGTTGTAATGTTTAGCCCAAATTTAGGGGTTTTTCCTGTATTTTGGTTCAGTGCTGACGCATGATGGAGTTGCTGACTCCAAACACACACAGAGGATAATTTCAAAGGATGAGGAGGCTGAGGGTGGCTCTTCCAAGCCTTTTCAAGGAAAATCTCAGTGTTGGTGGCTGTGGTTTCAGTGGGGACAAAAGGAAAAGCAGAACATCAGAACAGAACATCATTATTACTAAGTTAATTGACTACAAATAACTACCGCACAACACATGACTACATAACTGCAGAAATCGAGGTGGTGCTGGAGAGAGGGCAGAGGTTTGGGGTTGCATCAGAGAAGGAAAGTGATGGGGAGGGTTAAAAAATTAATGATGGACAGAGAAAGAAAAATTTGGGGGTGACAAACCTACATGATAATGTTATTATTGAAACAAAAGTAACACTGCTGAGAGCGTCCAAAGCATTTTGCACCAACTGATAAAATACCAGTGCCCATCTGCAAGAGGGGCTGCTGGAGGTTTTTGTGTTCCTGTTGTCTGTCTCCATGGTAATTCAGTTTCCTGAGGGCTGAAATCCATTTGTTTAATTACAATCTTTCATTTTAATACGGCGGCGCCTCTGTGTCCCTAATTGCTCTGGCTGGTGTGCAGATGCAGAGAGCCCTTTCTCCATGAAATGGCTCTGAAATTCTGGGGGTGTTCCCAAGGAAAACATTAACATCTGGAGCAGGGCTTGGCTCTTAAAGCTTCAGATGAGATATTCTGCTTTAAAGCACGCACCTGACTGTGAGGAACGTGGGCAGGAGGAGGTCTGGGAGCCTGGCAGTCCAACTGATGCCACTGAAGTGTGCAAAAGTGCAGAAATAAACCAATCTGGGCTTTTTGGTACCAATTCAGGGATATTTGTGCCATTGAATTCCTTCCTTGTGGGTAGGGCCGCCATGAATTTCCATGGAGAGTGGGAACTTCCAGCCCTGATGGTGCTGGGAACTCATTTTTACCCCCACCCACCCCTTTTGCCACCTGTAATGAAAGACCTTGGGGGAAAGTGGGATTTTCAGCAGGAGCAGGGATGGATGGAGCCGGTGGAGACTCTGAAATTATGATGGATTCTGCCTCCTTTAGCAGGAGAAATGTCTTGGCAAACACATTCCTGTTCTGTTATCAGCTCCGAAATTGTTTCTTCAAGGATTCCTCTTTGCAGGAATTGCAGGTGAATTCCCTAAAAAAGGGAATTTATCTCTGATCTGGATAGGGGAGTGTCATGAGGGAAAGGGTAGGAATGGCTCTGGGAGTGCAGCCCCTGAAGGAAGAGATTGTAAAATGTATTATTTTTATTAATTATTTGTTATTATTATCAAATCCTGTCATTTCCTGGCAGGTTGTAACCACAGTCTGGTGACTTCCTTTTTATTTGAATAACTCACCAGGTGAATTTCTACTTATGCTCTTTCTCATGTCCTTCTATGGAAAATACTGGTAATTCTGGAAAACAGCTTTCAAAAGGAAGGAGTGAGCCTTGTGAATCTTAATTGATTCATAATTAAGTGTGGATCAGATGATATTCCCAGAATAATTTGTCTGGGTTCAAGTATGGTTTAAGTTTTGGGGTTTTTAATAGGAAAATCTATGAAGGAAATTTTTCTTTAGGGATTTCTGAATCCTATTATATTCTCTTTAGTAATTTCTACCTGCTTGGATCTTTCCTGTAAATATCCAGCTTGAATGGGACAGTGGAAAGGGGGATGGAATGAGATGATCCTAAATGTCCCTTCCAACCCAAACCATTCTGTGATTCCATGAATAGCATGGGAAATGTTACAAAAATGAAGTATTGGAGGTACAACTAAAGGAATCGTCCTCTCATTCTGTCACTTGCCTGGGAGAAGAGCCCACCCCTGCACAGCAGGGGAAAATGAAGCCCAGCCTAAAGCCATGAGTTATTCCAGAGTGGAGAGCAGCTGGAAGCAGATAGGTGTGAGTTACTTGTGTCAATTTAAAATATTGTCCTGCCCTATTTATAATTTTTTCCTGCGGAATTTGCCCTAAAACTGTAATTCCTATTCTTAATACCCCTTTGGCTCTGCCTTGTGAGCCAAATATTGTCGTGCCTGGGTTTGGTTTCATGGCGCTATCCGGGGAGTACAAGAAAAACAAGGTTCCTTTGAATTTTCTTCAACAAAATACCATCTTGTCCCAGTTATCCCGTGCTCTCCTGCACGATCTGTGCTAGCTGTGCCCCCAGCTCTGTGACAGCAGCATCTGCTGCCAGCCTGGAGCTCAGGGTGGTTTGCCTGGGGAGCAGGTACCGCCATCCCCCCTCCCACATCCAGCTCTGGCCATCTGGCTGCTGTCTCCTAAGAGCAGGGAAAGAAGTCAAAGACCTGAGAATTGGCAGCTGGAGGGGCTGGGGAGTGGATGTGTGACTGTGTGTGGAAAATGCACTTTTCAGAGCTGCGTTCTGTGCTAGCCAGGGGTTGGTTTATTTATTTATTTGGGGTTTTTTTCAGGCTGTGGGTTTTATTTTGAGTTTTTCACCAGCTGCTGTGGAATATTTGGGTTTTTTAATAATTTATTTATAATTATTTATATATTATTATTTTAATTATTATTTATAATTTATTTTGATCATTTATTATCATTATTATAATAAGAAATAATTAGAATTATTTATTTTATTATTTTAATCATTTATTATATTTTATTATAGCAAATATTTTATTATTAATTACTATTAAATAATATTATTTTAAATTATATATTTATTAATAGTTATTAATAATAATATTAATATTTTGGCCAAAAGAGGAAGTTGTGTTTCCTTTTTTTAACATATAGCTGCACATTCTGTTTTAAAAACTGTAAAGGAAAACCCAGCCTTGTACTGATGGAAGTGTTTTTTCTTTTCTGTATGAGAACATGCAGAATTGCACACTTGGATGCTACATTTCATTCCAGTGGATCCTCTATTAGGCTGTATAAGATGGAAATAGAAGGCATTGAGAAAAATTAGTTGGGTTTTTTTTAGGGTAAAACAGGTGGAGCATGGCCTAGCCAGGCACAGGGCACTGATGCAGGTAAATCATGCAGATAAATGATAATTCCCCTGTCCATCAATTAATAAGAGGCATTTCCCCTCCATTTCAAGCTTTGCTTGGGCAGCTAAGACTCAGAAATCAAAATCAGTTTTTTCCACTGTCAATTATGATAATAGACCTTTGTCTTTTGCCTCTTCACAGATCACTAGCAATTTATCATCCACTTAATTGCATACAAAAAAATTCTGTTCAGCCTCGAGTTAACCAGGAAAGCAGATCCTTCCCTTTGATCCTGAGGATAGGAGTTGCAGTGGGGAATTTTCTCCTGCCTCAAAGCCAGACCTCACCTCATGACTCACTTGCTTGAAATGAGCACTGCTTAAACAAAAGAGAAATTAAGTCAGGAGGCCCACGTGAGGATGATTCACAATTCATATTAAAAATTGCCTCGTCATTTAGTGATATCAAACCAACGTGTATCCAGATCTTTTTGGCTTCAAACACTTCCCTGGTGAATAAATGCATCTTTCCAGCTTTGCACTTCTTTTACTCTGCAATTTCCAGGGCAGATGTGCCTGGAGGAAAAGCTCAGCTCCGTGCTCTGGGCATTTTCTAATTAAAGGTTACCAAATACTGGTTAGAAAGTTCATGAGAAGAGACAAAAAAGCTTTTCTGGGAAGTGGGAGAGGGATGTGAGAATTGGGATGGGATTCTTAAGGGACAGTGGGGGCCAGGTCTGGGTGATCCAGCAGCAGATCCTGATTTGAGGTGATGACTGGAAACTGAGGGACTGAGGGAAGGAATGGGAGAAAGGCCTTGAGAAAGCTGCCCTAGAGCTGGACAGAGTCCCAGAATAAAGCAGGGATTTATCCAAAGGATCTCCTCCATGGATCCACCTTGGGCAGCACCAGAGCCCAGCCAGGGCTGCACCCAAGATGAACCAAAATGGCCCCAAAATGCACGAGTGCTGCCGGGGTCTGTCCCTGGGATCAGTTCTGCTCCATTTGCACCTTGCAGTTCATTGTCCCATTCCAGCTTTAGCCCAGGCAGTCCCACCCTGCTTGTTTTTCTCTCTGCAGCCCACGGGGTTTGTGCTCCTGGGCTGAGATTTGGGTCATTTGTCCTTGGTGCCCAGCTGGAGCAGGAATTGTTTTGTCTCCCTGCTCTGTGCACACAGCTCACCATTCCTTAATGTGAAGCTCAGAATCTGAAACATAAAAACTAATACTTAAGTCCTCAGGAGGACCTTTGGAGAGTGCTGTATCCATGGATGCAAGGACAGCATCCTGGAGTATCCACCTCCCTCTTCCCAGTGTCCTCAGGTGTGTTCAGTGCAGGCATTTTCTCCTCAAGTTTCTACGCACATGAGCTCACTGTGTGTTCATTGCTGGAGAAATGATGTGGATATGTCAATGCAAACATCCCTAAAAATTCCCTTTGTCCTTTCCAAATGTCCCTGCTGTGCTGTGACATGCCCCTGGCACAGACTATAGATGTGTTGAGTCTCTAGATTTTACAGAATCCTGGTACCATTTTCCATCTGAGACAGGAAACTCGAATTTTCCAGAGATCAAACCCCACAGCAATCTCTGTAAAAGGGAAACTTTTCCCATTTAGCTCAAGCTGGAACTGCTAAAAGTGCTGCAAAACTTTTCTCATTTAGCTCAAGCTGGAAGTGCGAGGAGTGGCCAAATGCCAGCTCGTAAACACCAGAGGTACCAAGTGAATAAAAGCCACCCTGAAGCAGAGAGGATGTGGAATTACAGAGCCAGGCACGTCCAGGTGGGCACCCAGGAGCTCTGGGCGGCAGGGAAGATGGACAGAGCCCACAGCACTGAATTTTACAGCCCTTGTGTAATGCAGGGGTTTACTGGGATGTAAAGCAGGGAACGGCTCCTTGGAGGATGGGAAGGGAGATGCAAAGTGCATTGATGTGAACAGATTAAAATCAGCCCCTTTGTATTTGTAAAATTAGTATTTGTTGGCCTGCCATTAATCTAGTTTTAAGTTGGTTTGTTCAGTAGCAGAGCACAGGGTTTACTTCTGACTCCAAAGTCACCAAAGGCCTTCAGCTTATATTAACACACAAAAAAGAACTTTATAATTTAGGTGGTCATTATGTGTTAGAGGGTGTCCAGGGAAGAGAATGGAGCTGGGGAACGGCCTGGAGCACCAGGAGGGGCTGAGGGAGCTGGGAAGGGGCTCAGCCTGGAGAAAAGGGGGATCAGGGGGGCCCCTGTGGCTCTGCACAGCTCCTGACAGGAGGGGATTTGGGATCTTATCCCAGGGAACAGGGACAGGAGGAGAGGGAACGGCCTCAGGCTGGGCCAGGGCAGGCTCAGGGTGGGCCTCAGCAGGACTTTCCTCATGGAAAGGGTGAATAAACATTGGAACAGACTGTCCAGGGAGGTTTGGAGAGCCCATCCCTGGACAGGGCTCTCAGTGCTCTAGTGGGGATCAATCACAACTTGGACTCAGTCTGGGAGATCTTTAGATCTTTTCCAAGCTGGATGTTTCTCTGTGCTCCCTCTCTGTGGATGAGGCTGCCCAGACAGGCCCTGGGCTCTGCTCTCTCAGCCCAATTGGCTTCAAGTCCTGTCCAAAGTGAGCATTGACTTTAGGAGAAGCCCCTGTGCACCCTCCCTTGCCAGGGCTGCAATCCCTGCCTGTATTTAATGAAATATGAAAGCTCCTATCTCTTATTCATGGCTGCTGGAAGCTGCTCAGCAGCAGCCTTCAAACACACCGCTGCAAACACCTCACTCTACAATTCATGTGACAAGGAATGACATGCAAACATCTTTGAAAGTTAAGTATTTGTGTTAATTATTGAAGAGAGACATTCCAAGTGACAGAGTGGATGAATGCCTCTGGCCTTGTGGTAAGGAAAAGGAGACTTAGGGAAATAGGAAAAAGGGAAAAGGAGACTCTGGGAAATATTGAACTCTGGAAGTTGTACTCATTCCAACCCCCTGCTGTGGTCCCACTGTCCCAGGCTGTTCCAAGCCCTGTCCAGCCTGGCCTTGGACACTTCCAGGGATCCAGGGTGGCCTCAGCTTCTCTGGGAATCCCATACCAGCCCCTCATCACTCTCACAGGGAAGAATTCCTTCAAAATATCCAACCTAAATCCTCATTATTTTAAAAATGTTCCTCTTTCCTGTCTCTATCTCCTCATGGGAAAGTCTCTCTTTTTTACAAGCCCTGTTCAGGTCCTGGAGGCCTCACAAAGGATCCTTGGATTCATCTCTTTTCCAGGCTGGACAAGCTCTCTCTCCCAGCCTGTTGCCACTGTCTCCAAAGGTGCTCCAGGCCTAAAAATATCCCCCCACTGAGGTCATTCCTGCCAGTCCATGGGGTCTGTGCTATATTTATAAATACTGGAGTTTGGGCTCTCCTTCCAGCTGCTCTGAGGGTGTTTATCACCACATTTCAATGAGAATCCTCATGGAAACACAGAAGAGGACAAACGTCCCCAGTCCTACTTTCCAAATTTGTGTAACAATAGAGGAAGAAGCTTTTGTTTCAAAGGTCTTATCAGCTGCTATTAGAATTCTTCACAAATAATTCTATGTGCTGCAACACTGTTTAAGTTTCTTTCCTTTTTTAATTCCAGCAGGCTGCAATATTCCTAGAAATAATAAAAAAATCAGAGCAGGGAGATCTCCTATGGCCAAAATTTCCGACTCTTACAGCTCCTTTTTGTTGAGCTTATTTGAAAATCTCCCCTCTCACCACTACAGCTGCTCCCTGACACAATCTGCAGCATCTTTTGTGTCATCCTGCTCAAAATTGTGTCTTCCAGGGAAGGAAACATCCACTGGACATGAGAACACTTTCAGGCTTTTGTAGGAGCACAACAACATCAGGAACAGGGGAGATGCCATAGGGAATGTGATTTTCAAACTTATTTCTTTTCTGCTTCAGTGCTTTGAGTGAATTTGTTCCCCTAATTTGATTTATGTGCTTGTTGTAGTTTGAAGCCTGGTTCCCAACAATTGTAGAAATATCGAGGCCATGTCAAGTAATTTTCTGCTTTAATTTCAAAATATAACTTCTTTTATCTGCTGGTGTTCAGTGATAAACATCAATATCGTCATCAAGACCACTCACAAGATAGTGGGGTGTGATAATAATGTAAATTCTATAGGACTTATATGGAAAATTGATTGAGGGGTGGCACTGTGCAAAATTAGCCTGAATATTTACTTTGTGTTTTCTAATTAAGCAGTTTTCATTGCTGAATGAAAGCAATGAAAAATTCCTCCACAGAAAATTTTTATCATGATTCACTGTCAGCTTTTCTTCCTGAATTTCCTTCCTGAATATTAGAATGAAATCAATATTTTTGATCGTCCAAGGAGCTATAGATATATATTTTATAAATATATATATTTACATATTTTTATATTTGTATTCTTTTTTTTTTAATCTTTCCACTAGTGAAAGTGCCAGAATCTGTGTGGTTGTTCTCCCTAAAAGAAACCTGATAATTTGATTTATTTTGAGTTTTTCAAGGAATTGAAGTCTCTTCATTCTTGTGTGTTTCTATATCCCTAAATAGAAATTCTGTGTGTTTATGACTCAAATGCACTTTTTTAATCACTGGCTCTTTAAAAAAGGGAACAAACCCAGATGTTTGTTCTCCTGGGCATCCAGTGTTGCTATTTTATTGCACTTTTAGAGGCAATAAAAATGTTTATTAAAAATGTGTTAGCAACTTCCCACACTGATAATTTTTGGGGAAGTGTGAGGCAGTGTTATCTTTTCTGCTACCTGGCCTGGTGATGTTTATTTATAGATATCCAAGAAAAACATGCAGGGCTTGGAGATATTTAAATATTAGGACCCATTTAGGCTGAAGTGGTGGAACACACCCTGGTTCCTGCTATCCAGAGGAATTTTAGCAGATGTCAGAGGGTGGTTTCGAGGTGATGCTTTCCATTTATTTCAATAATAATAATGCTTCCCAAAGGATCCAGGCTGACCCAGGAGAATAAAATGCAGGATTTTCTCAGCCATGAGCACAGATTGTGCCTGGAAAAGCTTTTTCCACACCAATTTTTCCATGGGTTGGAAGCTGCTGTGTGCACTTGGGCTCTGTCAGGAATTTTAGCTCAATTTTAGGAAAGCCTCTGTGTGTTTGGAATGCCATTAATGGAAAGGATTCCATACTTTATGTCCCCAAATCCCACATTTGTCAGTCTTAAAACTTTTTACAATTCCTGGGCATTCTGTGAATGCCAGCTTTTAGTGGGGTCTCCCAGGCAACATTCCCATCTGTGGCTTTTTCAGGACATCCCTGAACCCCCAAATCTGAGTTTGTAAAAATGCAGTGGGAGATGAGAAGATTCCCTGGCTGGATTTCTGATTCCTTGCACCCCTGAATCCCCAAATTTGAGTTTGTACAGAATGCAGTGGGAGATGAGAAGATTCCCTGGCTGGATTGCTGATTCCTTGTGTTCAGGAGCTCCAGTAGTAAACAATTCCACTCCACCCACCTGAATTTACCTTTTGTGTCTTTAACATTAATTAGTATTAATTTTTAACTTATGCCTACCAGGCTGTTACTGAAAATCATGGAATGGTTTGGGTTGGATCTTAAAGATCACCTTGATCCAACCCCCTCTTATGGGCAGGGAAATTTTCACTAGAGCAGGTTGCTCCAAGCCCCATCCAATCCAATTTCCATTCTAATCAGTATCAATCTCAATTATTCCACATCCAGGGAATTACTGGAATCCCAACAAAAGGATCAGTCTTCACTCACTTTTCTTCCTTTGCCATTGTACAAAAGCTCCTCAGTGCTGTGCTGGCTTTCAATAAGGAATGAAGCTCCAATTGTCTGTGAGGAGCTGATATATCAATTTAAATATATTTGGCCACTAATTAAGTCCCCTTCTTTTTGCATGCAAATGGATTTCTCTCCAGGGAATTAATTACAGAACAAATTTCAAGCTAATCTATCTTTGCAGTCCAATGCAATATTGTGCTATAAAACCCACTCTCCAAATGAAGCTGCTCCCATTTAATGAATTGCTATCAAATTTCTCTAAACAATTTGGCACAATCCAGTTAAACAAAACCAGGAATCTGCCTGGAACTCACTTCTCAATATCCCAGTGCAGTAGCTCTGGGTGATAGGATTGCTCAGGGATTTTGGAGAGGAGCTGATGGATTCAGAGATAGTTGCATGGGGTTTTTTAAATGGCATATTGAAATCTGGACTTAATTTGGATTTTTTAATATTATTGACTGTGATAGTAATTTTTCCATGGGGACAGATCAAAGCCCATGCTCACAATTTATTTTTTTTTAATTCTACCATGTCCATTTTCTAAAATACTAAATCTTCCAATAATCCTTCTGTTCAAACTGATCGTGATTATTTTTCTCAGGACATGAATATCCTTTCTAGAGGAGTTCCTCCTCTCAGGGAATGAGGACTAATTTTAAAATAAAGTTTATCCACGTACTTATATTTAGTAATGTCAGGAACAGTTAGGCTGGGTGAGACTTTACTTTCTGACTCATCCACCTTTCTTTAAAGGCAGGGAAAACTCTTTGGGTGTCATAGATTGATACCAAAACCCCCCCAATCTTGGCAAAATCTTATGCTCTGGAAGGAAATTAGGATGAGTGCGTATTTTTTATTTCTTTTGAAATATTATGGAGTTGTCTAATAGTGATTATTGGTGGGAAGACCTCAGTAGTGCAGTGCAGGTGCAAATCCCTTCCAAGCCCCAGGAATTCCACCAGCCATTCCCAATCCCTTCCAAGCCCCAGGAATGCCACCAGCCATTCCCAATCCTTTCCAAGCCCCTGGAATTCCACCAGCCATTCCCAATCCCTTCCAAGCCCCAGGAATGCCACCAGCCATTCCCATTCTCCTCCTGCCAAGCCCAAAGGACAGGGAATTATCAGATCTGCTGCTCTGGAGGGATGGCAGCACAAACACCCAGTGCAACCCCTTCTGTCACATCTGGATGTGTCTGAGCTCACTGGAAAACCTCTTCCCCCAGTCTGATTTATTTTGGCTCTGAGCATTGACCTTTAGGCAGCTTTATCAAGTGGAATCACTCTCCTGATCTGCTGCTGCTTTTTAACAGCTTTCTGTTTCACTTGTGTTTTCCTCCCTGGCAAAGGTTAAGTGGAGGTGACCCCAATCACATTTCTCTCATTCCCCACTTCTCTCTGCCCTGGCACCTCTCTGCTCCAAGGCAGGGTTTATCATTGCTGATCTCATTTAGTTTGGGTAATAACACAGGATCTGCTCTTCCATTTCCTTCCCCATCACTCTCCCAGCCCCAAAGCCGTGTCCTCTGCCACTCTATTATCACTCTTAGAACAACTCCAAGTGAGTGACTGAAAGATTTGTTTGTAAATGGGTGCTTAAAGCTGTTTTTAAAGCACAGTTCATGGCAATTCAGCACTTGTCGCAGACAACTTTTATGAACAATCCTTTCCTTAGGATTTTCCTCCTGAGAAGCTGAGAGGCCTCAGGAACAAAATGTAAACAATGGTTATCTGCTGCTGTGGAATGCAACAGGTGCATCTGGGATTGGGCTCATGTGGTTGTTTCTAATGAATGGCCAACCACAGTCAGATGGCTCGGACTCTTTGTTCAAGACAGAAGCTTTGTTATCATTCCTTTCTATTCCTTGCTAGTCTTCTGATGATACCTTTTCTTCAATTCTTTTAGTATAGTTTTAATGTAATATATATCATAAAATAATAAATCAGCCTTCTGAAACACGGAGTCAAGATCCTCATCTCTTCCCTCATCCAAGAACCCCTGTGAACGCCGTCACAAGCACTCACAGTTTTTGTGGAGCTTCTTTCACATAGGAGTTTGTGCAGTTAGCTCTGCTGACCACCTTCACTTATTAATTTGTGTTTTTTACCTGCCTGGAGAAGAGGAGGTTGTGGGGAATTGCAGAGCAGCCTTTCAGGGTCTGAAGGGGCTGAGAGGGACAAACTCTTCATCAGAAACTTGTTATGGGGAAAGGAGGAATGGGTTTAACCAAAAGAGGAGAAAATTAAGTGGAGATATGGATGGAATTGTTCTGTGTGATGGTGGCAGAGTGTGCCCAGAGCAGCTGTGGCTGCCCTGGATCCCTGGCAGTGCCCAAGGCCAGGCTGGATGGGGCTGGGAGCACCTGGCACAGTGGAAGGTGTCCCTGCCATGGCTGGGGTGGGAATAGATGATCTTCAAGGTCCTTCCAACCCAAACCATTCTGGGATTTTATG
This sequence comes from Melospiza melodia melodia, assembly GCF_035770615.1. Lineage (NCBI taxonomy): Eukaryota > Metazoa > Chordata > Aves > Passeriformes > Passerellidae > Melospiza > Melospiza melodia. The sequence continues at coordinate 26,280,290 of NC_086205.1, read as the reverse complement.
ATTAAAATAAACGAGGTAATACCACCTGAGAGCAATGCTCAGTTTGTTCAGCTGTGCTGGCTGTACCTTGTTCCAGCAGCTGAAAAGTTTCAGATTTATTTCTCCTACTTTGAGGAAAGTACATTTCTTTCTCCTACTTTTCTTATCAGTACAAAAGTAAAGTGAAATCTTGCACTTATATTTCTACTGTGGGGCAAAACTACCTCGAGCCTTGAGGAAAAAAAACCCTGAAGGGTCCAGGATATGCTCTGCACTCACCTTGGAGCAGTATACCTTAAGCACCTTCAGATAGAAGTGATGTCTAAAAGAACAAAAATAAAAAATCTCCATCTGGTTTAGCCTTGAAGACAGACAGGCTCACAGAGCATCAGGAGCTGTAATAAAGCTGGAAGTTTTAGTAGTTATCTGGAGAAGTGAAAGGGTTGAAAGGGCAGAGCAGGGGATGGTGCCCTGGTGAGAGAAAAATAGCTTTTCTCCAGGACACGTTTAGTGTGCTGTGACCCCAGGAAATTGTGGAAAAGCAACTAAACTGCAGCTTAGCATTGTGGTTGTGATGTAAAACAGGAAATGATGCTATTGAAATATGGATCTGTGTGAATAAATGCATAAATACAGGCAAATACATGCATATGCACATATTTATTTGCCTGAAGGGGGTACCAGTGGAGATGAAACTGCTCAGATGCTGCTCACCAAATATAAACAGAGTGGAAAGGAGGTTTTGGCTTTTGCAGGCACAGGAGGAATTTGTGGCTGCAGCTCTGTGGGGTAATGTGCTGCTCTGATTTCTCAGCTCTCGGACTGCTTTGACAATTTTATAGCTGTGGCCTCTGACAAAATGGATGAAAAGGTCATTTTGCAAAGCTGGAAAATGAGAAGTGAAAATGGTGAGGGGACAAATTGAGACAGACAACAGTCAGCAAAGAGAATGATGGATTGTTTAGGCTGGAAAAAGCCTCTCAGACCAAGTCCAGCCATGACCCAGCATTTCCAGCTCCTGCACATTTCTGAGCCCTCCCAGGGATGGTGATTCCACCACTGCCCTTCCAATTCCTGACACCCCTTTCAGTGCAGAAATTTTCCTTAATATCCAACCTAAGCCTCTCCTGGCACAACTTTTCCTCTTGTTCTGCCTTCCATTCCCTGTGAGAAATACCAACCCCACTTGGCTGTGCCTCAGATTTGACGCTCACAACTTTCCTCAGCAGTTGGAAATCTTTATTTTCCTTCTGTTTTTCCTCATTTCTGGTCAGTGTTGGAGCGGTGCAGTGCGGGCAGCAGGAGGAAGGAGGGAAGATGTGTCAGGGAGCAGAGGGACGGACTGACATGCACAGGGTGACAACAGCCAAATGGTACCAATCAGAGCCCAGAGCACCCTGTGTTTAGGAAATAAACTGCTTTGGGAGGTCGAAAAATGAAACAAAACACAGCAAACATGAAGGATATTTTCTAAGCAGAAAGCGGACTGGCAGATGTTGGGTAGAAAGTAATTGTAATTTCATTTTTAAATGGGATAATGAAGTATGTGCCTCCAAAAATATGAGAATTATCTCCTCGTGCAAAAATGGGCAGTCTAAATAAGACTGACAACTTTGTGAAAAGTCAAATTTTAAGCAGAGCTTCTTAAAATTACATATTAAAAAGTCTGAGAATATGTGTGAGAGTTTGGGTTGTTTGTAGTGAATCTTTGGTTTCTGTTTCTTAGATGAGAACCTTCTAGAAGAAATGGAGTTGGATGCAGATCAATTGTTGCATAAAATCATAGAATGGCTTTGCATGTAGAGATTTGGGTTTACATTGCTTTAATTCACAATTTTTTAATTAAATCTATTTGTCCTGTTCACGAAATTGGGTTTCTGAGGCCTGAATCTAATTAAAAAGTCTGACAGCAATTTTACTGAATATCTAATTACTAAAATTAGTAAATCTTAGAAAATATGTGCATGCAGCCACCACCGATTCCAACCTCACTATAATTGTAATTATAATTGGTGGAGCTTACCCAGAATTGCCGTATCTGTCTTGATTTGCATGAGAAATTTTGGCCAAAAGAGGGGATATAGGTAAAATATCCAATTTGGATGGAAAGACCAACCTGCTCCTAATTTGTCTCCTTTGAAAGCTAAGAAAAATTTCCATAATTTCTTTACAGATAAACTATGAGAGACCACGATGAAATTTTTTAAAAAGTGAATTTTAAAAAGAAAATAATATACTCAACTCCAGCATTTCCCCAAGGAATGCTTTTTATCTTCCTTCAAAATACATACCTGCATTTAATTTATTTAAAAGACCTCTTTGATTTTCCACTCTTTCCCTTTGGAGGAACTTCAACCACGAATGATAAATCAGGATGATGAAAAGTTTTCTTATCACTTTTAGACCTGAAGGGTAATGGATGTTTCAAGAAACAATACCAAAAGCTACTTGAAAGGCAGAATTAAAAATAAATAAAAGAAAAAAAGATGAGAGAGGGAACCTCCCCTGTGGGTTTATGTCCTTTTGATTTATCTGCAAGAAAAGCTGAGCTCTTGTGACAGGAGGGAGAAGGGCTTTAAGTGCCTCCTCTTAACCTTGGGATATTCTGAATTTTCAGTGGTAAGTGCATGGGGTAGAACATAAGAACTTGTTGGGTGATAAAAATCCGTTTTTTCTTTTAGTCACTGCTGGTCTTCTCTGTCTTCTTTCTCTTTACGGTTTCCATCAATAAATGCAAAATTTCTCCTGGAATGAAGTCATCCTGTAATAAATGGGGGTTTGGGTGTTTTAAGGATATTTGTGCAATGAGTGAGGCATTTGTAGGATTTACCCGTGCACTTTAGGGATATAACTGCCACGAAGGAATATCCTAAATTTACAGCTAATTTTTTATCCTAAATTTGTAGGATTCACCTGTACACTTTAGGGACGTAACTGAAATCCTAAATTTGTAGGATTTGCCTATGTACTTTAGGGATATAACTGCCACAAAGGAATATCCTAAATTTACAGCTGATGAGGAGCAGTGTGGTGGTGCTCACAGGGGTCCCAGGATGAGGGAAGAGATAAGAACCTTGACTCCATGTTTCAGAAGGCTGATTTATTATTTTGTGATATATTTTATATTAAAAGAAAATGATATACTAAAACTATACCGAAAGAATAGAAGAAAGGTTTTCATCAGAAGGCTAGCAAGGAAAGGAATGGAATGATAATAAAATCTTGTGACTGACCAGAGAGTCCGAGCCAGCTGACTGTGAATGGCCATTAATTAAAAACAACCACATGAGACCAATCCCAGATGCACCTGTTGCATTCCACAGCAGCAGATAATTGTAATTAATATAATATACTAAAAATATGTAATATATTAATATAGTATATATTATTAATATATACTATATTCGGGTATATTTATATAATATGTGATATATAATTTATTAATATATAATATATTCTATATAGCTATAATATATTAATATATTTATAATTATAAAATAAAAAAATTTTCTGTAAACTTTCTGAGGCCTCTCAGTTTCTCAGGAGAAAGATCCTAAGGAAAGGATTTTTCATAAACATGTCAGTGACAGAGCAGCTCCCCTCACCACCCTCCCGGCTGAGCCATCCCAAGCCATTGGGAGGATTTTCTCTCTTTACAGCTTTAAAGCTTTAAATTTGCCCTTGGCCCTCCCAGGGGCTGGAATTTGGTGCTGCCCTTGTGGCTGTGTGTCCATCCCCTCTGGGTGGTAGGCATGCTCTCTGCATGCAGGAAATGTCCCACAGCATTGTGTGTTATTCTCTTCCATCACCAAGCCCTTCACGACAACACACACTGCTATGAAATGAGAGGAGGGAGAACATCCTGCCGCAAAAACCTTCCCCGGGTCAGGGTAAAGAGCTACACCCAAACAGAAGTTGGGATGCAGAGCAAACTCTTCTTTTTGGGTGTGCCTCTTTACCCTGACCTGGGGAAGATTTTTGTGGCAGGATGTTCTCCCTCCTCTCATTCCATAGCAATGTGTGCTGTTGCAGAGGGCTTGGTGATGGAAGGGAATAACGCACAATGCTGTGGGCCATTCCCATTCCTGCCCTGTTGCCCAGCTGGGATCCCGGCCGTGTCGGGCTCACACCGAGGATCCCCCACCTCCCTGCCCTTTCCCAGAGCTGCTCACAAAGACTCATTTCATTCTAACAAGGCAGATGACATTTCCAGCAACCCTTTCCAAGCAGACTCCCTGCAGGGAACTTGAGGAGATTTGATCTAGGCCTTGTCAGTTTTTGCTCTCTTTTGCATCTTCTTTGACCGCTGGCCCCTAATTTGGTTGGCCCCAGGGGTGTCCTGAGCCAAGGAAGGTTTTTTGGTGACAGCTGTGCTGCTGCTGTCCCTTGGCTCCTTGTCCAAACACTTGGCTGCACTTTTGCTTCAATGGAAGCCGCAAATGAACTAATTTGCATCTCACATCAATTATATTATTTGGAATAATGAAACGTCTGAGTACTTTCGTTCCCAAATCAAACTGTGCTCCTCCAGGTGAGAGAGATTGTGCTGCATGTTGGAAATATTGGCTGTGCCCCACTCCTGAGCTCTGGCATTTGGGAAATCAAACGTGAGAGCCCTCAGAATTCCAGCAGAGACTCGCTGATGCTTTTGACTCCCTCTCCCATCGTGTCAGTCCTGCCAAACTTCAGACTTGCTAATCAGAGCAAAGGGTTTTCTTTGCTTTGGCTGAATTTGATTTACTGTCCTGACATGTAAAATTCATCTCTTGCCCTGATGCCCCTCTAGTTTTACATAAAGACTCCAGAAGCCAACACTTCTGCCATTTCAGACTAGCAGGCCTTTGTCTGTGTAATTTTTGGCTTCAGTCTGCACACAGAGATGACCCAAGGAGAGTATTGCTTGTTAGCCATCACCCTCATCAATAGTGACAGTATTTTAGTTTGCATGCTGATGCTATTGATTAGATTTGAAGAACTTTAGGACTAAATTCAGAATCTCAAAGTATCTGAGAACTACTTTAAGATTCTCTACTAGTTTTGATTTGTTGTTTGAACTCGTCTTCCCTTTCCCCATCCATATGTTGGACGCTCCTTGTTTCCTTCCAACCATTCAAATTATTCAGGCATAAGAATTGAATGCCATTATGGCTCAGCTACAAGAGTTTTACATTAGCCAAAATATGAAAAGCAGATTTATAGTAGTTCCTATAAAGCCAGAGATGGTAAATTGTATTGACGTGCAGTGTTTAGGGAAATCTTTCTTTACCAGTGTCCATTTGTGCAATGTAAACTGATTCCTTTGCTCCCCTCTCATGAGAGCATGTTCCATTCAGGGAAATACATTAAGGTTTAAATTATTCAGCGTGCTTTGCTTTGAATGCTCTCAAATCAAATTCAAATCTAGCAAATAAATCCCTCCTTATGTATTAACAATGGAATAAACACGAGTGTTTTGCCAACAGAAATTATTCTTTATCTGGATTTTCCTGTTTGTCCCATTTTGACTTGTCAGACCAAAGCGGGACTCAGAGTTTGCTGTGCATCCCAAATTCTGTTTGGTTTGTGCCTCTTTACCCTGACCTGGGGAAGATTTTTGTGGCAGGATGTTCTCCCTGCTCTCATTTCATAACAATCTGTGTTGTTGTGGAGGGCTTGGTGATGGAAGGGAATAATACACAAGATTTGTGACATGAACTTGTAGTGGACTCAAAGCACTCTCCAGAGTAATGGGGGAAATTCTGAAGGCAGCTTGGCCTGAAGATAACTTCTTTTATTGTCTGAATAAGTGTCAGAAACCTGAGTAGATGTGACACTCATAGTAGGCTTTTGTGGGTGTGATGGTCAAAGGTTGGACTCCATGATATCAGAGGTTTTTTTCCCAAACCTTCATGATTCTTTAAGCAGTTTCTTCTCTGAAGACCTCAAATGTTACAGAAGTTACAGGAAATGAGTAACATCCCTAGTACTCCTCATGGTAGCATCACATTTGTGATGGATTTCTCAGTAAAATTGGTTTCATAGGAGAAGGTGCTAGAGAGCAAAAGGCAGGGCAGAGTGAAGGGTGGAATCTCCTGAGCTGCTGGACCAGTGTGAGATGGTCCCACTGTGGCTTTGGACCTCAGCTTCAGCTGCAGACTTAAAGATTTCATGGCAATTCTGGATTTTATGGAAATAGCTCAAGTTTGGAGTAGATTAAGAGCTAGAGAAGGTTTTTTTTGGGGATCCTTGCAGACTTGTGACCAGGAGATATTTGACTTTCATTCCCTGTGTTAACAAAGCCTAAACAGAGAGCTGTGGCCTGGGAATGGGGGTGATTTATGACTTACTAAATTCAAGGAAGAATTTTTAAGGTTTTCACTGCAGATGTGTTTATTCCATGGGCAGAAATCCTGGGATTCCTGGGATGAGGATGATGGAGCTGGGAGTGCTCTGCATGTTGCAGAATTACTGTAATTGCCACTATAATTACTCCCAACTGCTTTAGTGCCTTCTTTTCCTCCTTTCCCTGTTTTCCATCTGAACAAAATTTGCTGCCCTTGAGTCTCAAAAATTGGTGTTTTGCTGTGTAGAATGAACTTCCACTGCAGAGAGGAGGTGACACCTCTGCCTCATTGGTGTTAAACAGATTGTTTGATGTATCCACCTTCATTTCCTTGAGCCTCTTACTGTCAGCTTTTATCCTTCTCTGACCTTCTGACAGTTTATGCAGAGTTTCAAAGCTAATCATGTCTGCTAGAAATCATATGCTGTGCTTCAAATCACTCCAGAACAGGTCGGAATTCAGCTGGAAAATTGAGGAGACTCTGTTAACTTTATGCAGCCTCTTAACTGTGTTCCTAAAAGGGTAAAAATATATGTTGGTTTTATGGGAAATCTTTGTACAACGTTTCACTTCCCTTCCATGATCAGAGTAAGGACTTGTTCTGCTTTGTAATTCCATAATAATCCATGGATTTTCAGACAGTTAAATGAATCCAAGCTGTGGAGAAGTCTGATGGTGTCTCAAGAGTGTGGGAGTCCTTGGAAGAAAATTGAAATTTGGGGTAGGATTGGAGTGTTTGAGGTTTGTGTTGGAGCAGCCCTGGGCAGGGTGTGATAACCCTTGTCTGCAGTGAAAATGACTTGGGATACACATTTTGGTTTGGTTCCAAGCGTCCATTTAGTACAGAATGGATTTTGTTCCCTTTACCACCTTGTGTCCACACTCAGCACAAGACTCCAGCTCGTGTTCCCTCCCCAGAGCCTGGTGCAGACACTCCCAGGGGCAGGAAAGCAGCAGGTTGCTGCTCCAAAGGCTCTGGCTTCTATTTCAGCCCCTCAAAAAATAAAAGATACATTCTGAGTTTATCACAATCTCACTCTTTTGTTAATTATTGATATTGGAAGTGCAGACAACATCAAAAGTTACCAATTTTTAATTCACAGCATTTATCTTCCATTTGCTTTTTTGCCCCCCCTTCAGTTTCTGCAGCTTTAAAACATCTCCACCTTGCTATAAATTTGGGTTTTTTTAAAGGTATCATTTTAATTACTTTTGATAAGGAAGAAATCCTCAGGCTCATTACTAAAACCTAATTCCTTCCTTAGTGAAAAACCTGATTATTCATTAGCAGCTCCAGTCACCTGCAGAATATTGGGGGCAGCCAGCCCAGCCCAGGCTCCCCAGTCCTGTCCAGTGGTTTTTCCTGTGGAAAACAATGGTTTTCCTTGGAAAACCCAGTGGGTGCAGGAGGTTTAGTCCAGACTAAACCCCATTTAAATCCCATTTCCTGAGTGCAGTTGGGGCAGTTCACAGCAAGCCCAGAGTTCTGTGGCTCTCCAGTTTCTCCCAGTGAATAATGAAACCTCATTCCAGTTTCCTTCATGCCCAAAACCGCACAGGAGCCTCTCACAGAGCTGTTGGGGGAATTTGGCAACAGCCCCACAGCCACGAAAAGGAAAAAAACCTTGAAGTGTGTGTCATGTTTGTAGATGAATTTTATTTTGTTCAAATACACGACAACTCTTTCCAGGTACTGTCTGTAGGTTACAGGCTGCTCCCTCTTCAATATTGCCATGGATGTGAATTGCACCTTGTGGTTTTTTCCTAGTCCATTCACTGCTGCGGGCACTGAGATTGATGCATTTTCTGATTTTTATTTTTTTTTATTAAGTCTGTAATATGTTGGCCTTCCTCAGGTTCTTACCCTGACACTCTGATATCTGTCCCTTTGTTTCCAGAGTGTCCCAAATTGCTCATAGCCACAGAGATATCACTTTGCTTGCTCTTCTCTCCTGTATTTATTCCTTCTTTAGGGCACTATTGTTGATGCTCACAGGTTTTAGTGTCTCATTTTTGCTGACAACTCCCAAATCTATTTTTCTATCTGTACCCACTGACTCTGTCCTGGCTCTCCCTTTGCTGTGCCTGATTGCCTTCATGATATTTCTGCTCTGAATTGATGCCATCAAACTTTCTCAAGTTGAGTTGTAGCTTAAAGAGCTGTCTCAGTATTATTTTTATATCTGTATTCTTTTTTTCTATTGACTTTGATGGATGCAGCAAAATCTCTCATTATTTCTTCTAAGATCTGTATCTAATATCAATAAATTGTTAGTGTTTCATCATGGAAGTCTTAATAGCAATTAGTGTTTAATAAACTTACAATCCTCATAATCAAATCAATTAATACAGGCAACTGGAATTTCTTCAGTGGATAAGGATGTAGACCTGTTAGAAATGTCTGTCTGTTTTGAGGGGCAGTTCAACACAAATTTTAAATAATAAAATTCAGGAAATCTTTATGGGCACAAGAACCAAGCCTCCAAATCTGCCTGCCCAGCAGATTCTGTGTGTGCCACATCCCCCTGGGACTCAAAAGAGAAGTGGCACCCTCAGAAATTCCTGAAAATCCAGGAAACACCTGAGCTGCCTGCAGAGAACATCTGGTTTGGAATTCTATTGCTGGAAATTCAAAGCACTGGCCAATAAGCCCAGGATCCATAAAAATGAGTGGGGATGACTGTTCTGAAGGGTTGGATTCAGGGATGGGAGGCTTTAAGGAACGACAGGGTCTGGTTTTTGGGAATTCATGCCCAGTCATTCAGAAAGACTGAGAAGCCTGATGAATGCTCCTTTCTAAACTATTTTTCTTTAAAAACTCCACGGGTTTAGCTTGTAATGCCGAAGTGATTAAATCCAAGTTCTATTTCATGATTTCCTGTGTGGTTAAAACAAATTTTCTTTACATTTTTCACCTTTGCTTCAGTCTTTATCCTTATCTCCTCTGCTGCTCTCTCCTCTGTCTCAAGGCTGTAACAGAATTCCTTATCTCATCACCCCCTCTCTGTGCTGTGACTTCTGAGAAGAAAAGGTTGATCTAACTTTTATACCCTTTGCTTCCATGGCAATTTTCTCCTTCTGGGGCTTCTCTTTGGCTTCCCAGCTGTGTGATTAACATCCAGCTCCTTCTGGAACACTTCCTTAGACTTCCATTGTACTTCTGAACATCCAAGCTCAGGACTATCCAGGCTTTATGATATTTGAATACAATCAGGAAAGCAGCTTCTAATCAATATCAGATACCTTTATTACTCCAGGAATTATGCTTAAAATAAGGAGTTTAGAGGGAAAGGAGTCAGGCTTGGGAGGCAGGAGTTCAGGGTGGTTTAATCCTGTTCTTCTGAGGAGAGCTGGAGGGCAGAAGTTGTGCCCTGCAAGAACTGGCCTTGTTATCCTCCTGAAAACCTGGAGGGGTGACATGAGGGCAGAGGGAAACCTCTTCATGCCTGGAAATAACCACAGAAAAGCTTTTATTTCTGCAGTGAATGTCACTGCTTGGGAGCTGTTCCTGCAGGCACAAAGGGAAAAAGTGACTTTTGACCCGGGCAGATAGTGATGGGGAAAGGGGGAATGGTTTTCAAGTGAAGGAGGAGAGATTTAGATGGGATTTGGGGAGGAATTCTTGGCCGTGAGGATGGAGAGGCCCAGAGCAGCTGTGGCTGCCCCTGGATCCCTGGCAGTGTCCAAGGCCAGGTTGGACAGGGCTTGGAGCAGCCTGGGATGGTGGGATGTGTCCTTGCCCATGGCACTGGAAGGGTTTTCAAGTCCTTTCCAACACAAACCATTCTGTGATTCCATGATTTCTATGATCCAGCTTCCATCCTTTTGGACTGGACATTGGCCACCTGTCCAAATGTACAACAATTAAGCCACTTCTGGTCGGTTTGGGCAGTTGTAGGACTGGAAATCTCCCCAAATGGTAACCAAATTCCTTCCCTTCATCTCAGCATCAATTACTTCACCAGCGTGCTTTACACTTTCCTTTCTCTAAGTTATCCCCCCTCAAACTTAACTTCTCATGAATTTACACTTCATGGCTCCCAAAAATGACAATGACACAGCAAGCACATGGCAGCTGAGCAGATCCCAAACCGATGGCAATTGTTTGGAAATCCCTGGAATTTAATTAAACCGCATTGAAACGCCGCGGAAAGTGACGGCTGGAAATGATCTCGACAAAATGTTTACAAATGGGCACATAAATCTGGTGTGGAGCTGGGCTCTTTGCAATGCTGGGCTGGTCTCTGTGCAAAGGCAGCTTCCAGCACAGCCTGCCTCTGATAATTGCATTTTGCCTTAATAAACACAAATGGGACGGATGCTTATTTTTAATTATGTTAATGCTTCCTTTTTTAATGCATCTCACTAATGTTGTGCATAGAGGGATGCTTGGCTTTTATATTCCATGGAGAACATCTCCACGTTCAGAGTTAGGGATGGTTAAAAGGAGGAGCAAATTTTTGTCCTTTTTGTGTAAAATTTAGGGCACGTTTCAAACCTGTTTTATCCTCGTGAGATTTCTTCAAGGGAATGGAATTTACTGTACATCAGAGGGATGGTTTGTGTTTAATCAGCAGTTTCCACTCTGGGTTTTGTTCACATGAGATGTGTCACTGTTATGTGTGAAAATATGGGAAATATGGGATATCAGGGTGTGACAGGACACAGGGAAGGGCTTTCCAATGCCAGGGGGCAGGGATGGGTGGGAATTTGGGAAGGAATTCCTGGCTGGGAAGGCTCTGGCACAGGTGCCCAGATCAGCTGTGGCTGCCCCTGGATCCCTGGCAGTGCCCAAGGCCAGGTTGGATGGGGATTGGAGCACCTGGGATGGTGAAAAGCATCCCTGGGACAGGAACTGGATGAACTTTAAGGTCCCTTCCAAACCATTTTGTGATTCCATGATTTTAAGGGTCTGGATCTAACCAAAAATCTCTATTTTCTCTCTGCATTTTTCTTTGTCTGACACATTTTTAAAGCTGAGAGAGTTAAGGTTAGACACACTTGTACTAATGGGCTTTTTGACAGTTTTTTAAATACTTTCCTAAAAAAAAAAAAATAATAAAAGAAAAAATAAAACTAGTAGAGCAGGATAATGCCAGGGATTTATAAATGTAAATTGGCTTTCTGGGTTCAAATTAACTTCTCAGAAATGTCATAAGACAGTCACAAGTGAAAAGCAGTTCTGTCCCAATTAGACAGAATTTGCTCTTAGTTGTTATATTTTAGGGTGAGGGGGGAAAAAAAAAGACATTTAAATTCCTTATTTTAAGACATAGAGTAAGAAAAATTAGTCTTTCAAAATCATCTATAACTCTTTCCATCCAAAGGAAAAGAAAAGGAGCACAAACTTTCTCCTGGAGAGTTTAGAGGCATCACTTTTTACTTGATTTGTGATCATAGAAAACTCTATTGACGAGTTCAAGCTGAGGTCTTGGAAGGAATGCTGGGATCTTCATCCTAATTTTTATCTATTTTTTATCCTATTTTTATCCCCTACTAAGTTTATTTCTAGCTGAAGCTGAATTTTGCTGTTGTGTCTCTGCAGCCTTTTATTGTTATTATTTCAGGTGTGAAAATCCCTAAATATTTGAACAATGAAATCCATAATAAAAAGAGGAAATGCAGTGATTTCCAAATGATTTTCCAGTGCAACAGAGAGCAATATTTGGGATGAGTAGGAAGTTACTCATGGGTGTATCTGCCAGAGTTTTGCTCTTTGTTATCAGCACGTGGTGCTCTTTGTATTCTTCGGGGATTTGTGGGAATTAACTGAGAACTTGTGGTAGGATAAAAGGCCTGTTGTAAAAAATTCCTTGAAAATCTGTCAGTGGAATTTCTGCAATTCCATAAAACTCCAGGGAGTTCATTGTTCCTGCCCCAAGTGCAAAACTGGGACGCTTAAAAAACTGGGTTAAAGTGTTTTGTTAAACAGTCATGAATACTCCTCTGTTTGCTATATGTGTTATTAAATAATTTTTATAATGCATTCAGAGGGGAAAAAAAATGGTGCCATTCCCCAGTTTTGATGGAATTCCTCAGAGCACAGCAGTGCAGGGTGGTTTATCTCATTATCTCATTAGACCTGGGTTCATATCAGCAGCAATTTGGATTAAACCAACGTGCTCCCTGAGTCGAGAGACCTGGCTCCAGAAATGCTGAATTTAAAAGTTATCTGGCTTTGGTTAATTTTCCTGGCTTGGGTAAAAATTATTTTTGATTAAGAAAAAGGTTTTTCTCTCCTTTCTCCCTATGGATTGGGAAGAGTCTAATCCTGGAGTGTGTTGGAAGCTGGGAAGGGCCTCAGGCCACTTTTGGGGCAGCAGCGCCAGGTGGAATTCACGTAGAATTCAGGTAGAATTCAGCAAATGCCTGAAAATCTTTTTGGTTTATCCCATGTGAGTGGGCAGAAGGGAAATATTGCCTGCTGCTAATGCTTGTCACTCACCTGCCACGTCCCTGTCCTGCTTCCAGCACTGCTGACCCCCTCTGCCCCCCATCCCTCCCCTCTGGATGGCGCGGTGGCCTCTGGATGAGCCCCTGTAATTCCATCCACGCTGGGATGCAGAGGTTGAGTGGGAATCCTTTGGCTGGCTGTCAGAAGCAAATTTCCTTCCAAGAGGCAGCTCTTAAACGCACCTTGGGAAGGAGCTGCTGCTCATCTCCGTGGCTGATGATGGGCAGTGCTTAACGCAGCTGCTGGAACGTGTTTGGGGTTGGGTTTTTTTTCCTCTTCCGCAGAGGGAATTTTCATCTTTCCACATCTGGCAGCGCGCAGTGAACTCGCACAACCTCCCACCCCTGTCTGCTGGCATTTCATTGCTGACAAAAACGCTCTGATGTGCCAACACCGGCAGTGAGCGCCGAGAACAAAATGTGTTTACCCTTTTAGTGTGTTTTATCAGCTCTATTGATTTCCTGATAGAACGGCCCCAAGATCTCTCTGCTACAGAGCAGAGCAGCCTCACGTGTTCCAGAGGCTTCTCCCATGTGCCCCACTGGGAAAAATCCCAGAGCCTGGCAGGGATAAATCCTGATTTCAGGCGCTCTGTAGGGAAGGCAGCTTGGTGTTGTGTGTCCACAAGGAAAACTCTTGGAAATGTGATTATTCCTGGCCCTTCCAGGGACTTGGAGCAACCTGGGAAAGTTAATAAATATTTCTGAGTCCTGGTGATGAAGTTGAGAACTTCACTTTCGAGCCACAGACTGCATTTAATCCATATTTCTTCAAACATGCTCCTTTATTAACAAATATCTACTGCTGGCCCCTGTGACCATATAAAAAAAGCTTAAAATTCTCCAACATAACTTTTTGCTGCTCTCTTTTTCTTTATTGCTCAAGATTGCAGTAGCAAAATATCAATTCCAACTTTCATAAACATAAGGATTGGAGGGATTTTGGGGGGGATTTTTTTTTTTTTTGCAAGGTCTCTTTAGGCTTCTGCTTTTTGGTGCAACAAAAAAACCAAACCAACTTTCAAAATCCTGGAGAAATTTGCTGATTTTCAGCATCCAGGCCCAGCAACTTTTAGGGGTTTGTGATTTTAAGGGCAGCATTTTTAATTTAGCAACTTTCATGGCTAAAAAGACACACTAAGTCAAATATATTTAAAGCTGCAAAAGGTTAAATATATTTAAAATTCAGAGATTTAGAGTCTTTTGAATTTCTGTCTACAATGGATCTCTTTAGGGACCGTTATCATAACTGTTGAGAACTCTCATTTCACGAGTAGGAGTCTGATATTTCCTTTTTATGCAACTCCTTTTTTTTTGCTTTGGTGGCTCAGGATCAGGCTCTGAGATGGGAGATAGAAGGCCTGTGATAGAGGGTTATTTTTGTCAATAGCAATCCTGGGTAATGAGATGTATCTCTTGGTTTCATTTGAATTTTAGAAGACGTTTCAAGTTATTTTTAAAAACTTTATCACGGCTGTCTGAGAGGAAAGATAAGACAGAAAGGATGTGGAAACTTTTAGAAACTCTGCTTGGGAGATGGATGAGATAAAGGGTTTGAGTGTAAGTGGGGGAATGAGCCAGTGTCATGCCAGGAACTGATAATATAAAATATAAATATAAATAAAATATAAAAATATAAATAAAATAAAATATCAATAAAATATAAATATAATTATAACTACAATTATAACTATAAATGTAATTAGAGTATTAATTATTTCGGCAATTCTTGCTGCAATATGAGAAAAATATATTTTTTTTCACGGCCCATTTCAATTCTGCCAGCTCATGGCTCCCCTGGAAGAACAGCAGGGAGAGAAGGGATCATTGACAGCTCACTTCCATTGAGGAGATATTCTTGGTGTCAGCTGGTTCTGGGTTTTGGGTAAGGAAAGTTTTCCCTCTAAATCGTCACCTGGGAATACTCACTGAGCACTTTTAACTGGGTTTTTGTCACTGTTTTAAGGATGACAGGTAAACCGTTGCCATTAATGTGAAAACCATCAATATCACAGGGAGTTTTATTCACTTTTTACTTAAATTTCTGCTAAAAATAAATTTGTGTGCTCCAGCGGGGCCACTGGAGCTGCTGGTGGCTGCTGGCCAGTGGGACACGCATTTAAGTGAAAATCAATTCAATTTTCGTTTCACTTTTCATTTTTTCATGCAGCAGCTGTGGAAAACATGGAGAGGGTGTTAATCCCTGATTGTGTTGAGAGGTGACAGTGTTTGTACAGGAGAGGGGATGCAAAGATCTGTGCACAAATAAATAGAAATGCACGCATGGAAGGCAGCACTGAACCCACCTGGGCTGTGCCATGATGGAAATGTCTGCTGGCTCCTCTGCTTAAATATCAGGGAGGTTTGGATATCAGGGAATGTTCTTCCCCCAGGGTGGTGGGCACTGCCCAGGGAATGTCCCAGAGCTCCAGGAGAGTTGGGATGCACAGGACGGAATTGCTGGGTCTGTGCAGGGCCAGGAGCTGGGATCATCCCTGGATGTTGTCCCTTTCCCCTCAAGACATTCCATTATTTTTGCAGACTGATTTATTCACGGATTAAGCCGCAGCAGAGGTCAGTTTAATTAAAGCATGAGACTAAAGAATGGTTTTCTCCACCCAGCCTTGCTTTGGGCTCCCTCCTGCCCAGGTCTGACCAGCAGCTGGACCCATCTCCATGTGCCAGCTGATGCCAGGACGGATCCAGCTGGTTATTAATAACCCCAGACCTGTCAGACATGAAGCCCACACTCAGTAATGAGCACACCCTCCCTGGCAGACTCTGTTGCACAAAAAAAAAACCAGCCCAAATCCCCTCCATATATTAAATATACACTTGAGAAACACGACCTAGCAGTGCTCCAGTTGCAGGCATATGCTGCTGAGAATATGCAGCAATTTCAGGCTCAATCATATGTTCTCCAAGGAAACCCACTGATACCTAATTAGGGACAAGATTACAAATGATAATGACAACATAATGAATTACAGAACCTTCATGACTTATTAGCAGAGCTTCCTGCTCTGCAGTGAGACACTGGGATGGGATGTGAGGAGAGCTTTGGGGAGAGCTTTGAGTGGCATTTGCTGGTGGATTCCAAGGCAGGCCAGGGGTGATGCCTTGAGGAGGCTGAGCTAGAGCAGAGGCTGGACAGAGTTAAAGAATAAAGGCGAGAATGATTCAGTGGCTCAAAAGGTTCTGATTCACCCCAGTTTTACAAAATACCCTGATGCTGAAAAGGTTCTGATGGAGGAATCGGGGGGTGTTGGTGCAGGAGAGGCTCCTGGTGATGCCTTGTGCAGGCTGCCCTGGAGCAGAGGCTGGGCAGAGTCCCAGAATAAAGCAGGGATTTATCCAAAGGATCTCCTCCATGGATCCACCTTGGGCAGCACCAGAGCCCAGCCAGGGCTGCACCCAAGATGAACCAAAATGGCCCCAAAATGCACGAGCGCTGCCGGGGTCTGTCCCTGGGATCAGCTCTGCTCCATTTGCACCTTGCAGTTCATTGTCCCATTGCAGCTTTAGCCCAGGCAGTCCCACCCTGCTTGTTTTTCTCTCTGCAGCCCACGGGGTTTGTGCTCCTGGGCTGAGATTTGGGTCATTTGTCCTTGGTGCCCAGCTGGAGCAGGAATTGTTTTGTCTCCCTGCTCTGTGCACACAGCTCACCATCCCAAAATGTGAAGCTCACACCCACACACTAAAGCAGCACAGAATGTGAAACATAGAAAAGCCAAACTTGAGGCATCAGGGGAATTACAAACTGGGTACTTCTGGTTTTATCAGGATGGCACAAGTTCTTGTGCCTGCTATGGGTTTTGTAAAGTTAGAGCCAAGCTGATCCTAATGATGGGATTTCCTCAGCTTTTGCCATCTCTCTTGGTACCATGGTGTCTGCTTTCCCAGTTATTACATTCCCATGATCCCACATTTTCCTTTTAGCCCTAATTTATTCCATTGCCTTTCCTGCCATAACCTACAGGTTAAGAACACACAAGTAAAATTGCAAAGGAAAGGAATTCCAATGTTTGATAAGGCCAAGATTGCACTTCCTATCACTGCTTTTCCTCCCCTTTACCATTTATTTGTTTTCAGGCCTGGGCAAGACCACAGTGTAATAATTGTAGATAAAATGGAGATTAAAATCTCAGTGTTCTCTCTTCAGTCATAAAATTACTGTTGATTTTAAGGAAACCATATTTAACCCCTGGTATGCCCCCAAATGCCACGGGGGTGACCCAGGCAGAACTGTGTAATTTTATAATTATCTCCTACAGATAGTTCTAAATTCACTGCTGACTGGAAAAGCTGGGTTTCAGTTTGAACAGCTTAGCCAGGATTTCCTTAAGTCTTGCTAAGCTTTATTCACTTCTTGTATTACTCAGCAATATCTTGGCAGAATTAGATACTGTGGTTTTCAAAACTGGAATTTGTTTCAACCAAAAAACTACACAGGTGGGGTTTGAAAGAAAAGGAGAAAAAGACAAAACAGAGTCCAAGGAATTTATACACAGTTTTCCTTCCAATGGTGTATGATGGCTAAGCAGACAAGAAATGTAATGAACACTCAGTAAATTAAAAGAAATATTGTATTTGTTTGCCTCATTCAAAGTCAATTTAAACCAAATGTGTTTTAGCCACAGGAGGAGGAAAAGCTCTTTGTCATTGATGTCAAATGCAAGACCTCTGGTCATTTTAAGAGAGGTGAAACAAAAAAAATTCATGAAACCAGTACATTGAGCACAAGCAAAATATCAAATATCTGTGTGTGGATCTGTAGGGTTGTTGGCAATGCTCTGGATTTTGCTCTCCATGGAAACCAACATTTTATTTTATTTTTTTTATAAAAATTGAGCCCTGAAGTGTCCCTTTCAATGAAACGTCACTCTCCTCTTGTGGAAACAAACCTTTGCAGGCAAACAATGTCCTGTGAGCCCTCCTCTCCCTGATTTCTCTTAGGAATGGGAGGAAAATCTTTTGCCAAATCCCATTTTTAAGTTTAGTTTTGCCCCTTGATTCCTGGGAAATACTTGGCAGGTGCTTTTCTATCATTCTTCCCTGACAGCTGGAGCCTGACCTGGCTTGCAGGGCTTGTCCTCGTTTTCCCAAATCCAGAGTGACTTGTACAATTCCTGTGTCAGGAGCGCTGCATTTTGTAATAATTATTAATTCCTACTTGAATTCTGTTAGGAATAAATGAGAGTGGAGGAGCTGGCCCAGCATCTGGAGCCAACCCACAGTGGAACAGACTGTGGGGCTGGCATCAAAGAGAGCAAAGAGAGATCTGGTTTAGGAAAAGGGATTATCACAGGGTATTCTGGGGACATTAAAAAAAATCTTCAGAATTCTATTCTAAAAAAATATTCCAGATCTTAACCACACTTAAATTCCTGCTAAAATAAAATCAGTGTGCTCCTCCAGATCCTCTTGGAGCCATTGGTGGGATAATTTCTGCCAGTTGTGACTTCTTTTAAAATATCTTTGAATTTCTTTTACATAATATAAATCTATCTCAGAGAATGGTGTTTCCAATATCTTTTGTGTAGATTTTAGATCAAATACTTTGAATAAAAAAGTAATCTGGAAATTTGAGACAGGTTTAAAATCAGTTTGTTATTGTGGGATGGTTAGAATCATGTATCCAAGTGTATATAAAACTAAGGAAGAAACAAAGAGTTAAAAAATAAGGATAAGGAAATGATTATTTGAACTTTTTTAGTTTAAAGGGGGGACATGTGGTGTGAATTCTGTAGAAATCTGTAATTATGATTTGAGTTATAGTGAGCTGTGAAATTGTTTAGGCTGCAAAGCACCCAAACCTATGAAATTTCCTTTTGAGCCAGTGTGCCACAAATTCACAGAGGAGCGGATCTGATCTCTTTTCTAATGCATATGAGTTACAAAAAAAATGAAGATATCGAATTCTACTTGCTGGATTAGAAAATAGAAATAACTGGAAGAGTGTTCTGATATTCCAGGCACTCGAAACCCAAGAATTGAGTGTAAGACATTGATTTTTCCCTTCCAGTAACCGTTGCTAAGAAAACGAGTTTATTAACAAAAGGGAAGGGAATGGATGAATGTCTGCATGTCAACCCAGCTCCTGTTGAAATATGTGATGGTTTATATTGATAAATAGATGGGCAGGGAAAGTCGGGAAACTCCAAGGCAGAATCAGTAATTTCCTTATGAAATAATGATTAGATTTCCCAAAAACGCTGCCATAAAAGGCTTTCACTGCAGTGCCATGAGAAGTTCAGAGCTGGGAGCCTGGGATACCTGCAGCCAGCAAAAAAGCAGGCTCAGACACCTGCAGGTGTTTGTTCAGCATGGTTTTTAATTCTGTTTTTACATCTGTTCTGCAACCTTCCAGGCTGCTCTCAGAGCTGAGGCAACAGCTCCAAATGGCTGGAGTGGAAAACATTATCTCTGATTCCGAGCTGGAAAATTGAACCAGCGGGTGAGCACAGGTAGGCAACTGCTTTATGGGAAGAGCAAATGGTTCTGTGATTGCTGAGCTAAAAGTGCTTCTGGAAACCAGAAATGTGGAAGGAAATGTATAAGAAACCAATCACGAGCCTTAGCAACTCCAGGCTCACAGTGCCTTTATATTGGAAAGAAGTAATTTTTAGGTGTGCTGAGGTTCAATTTCCAGTTTTTATTTAGTCCTTTCATTCAGTCTATTGTGTTAAAAAAAAAAAAAAAAAAAAAAAACAAACATATAAAAATCCCTCTGGCGTGAATGGAGTGGTTTCTCCTTTCAGTTCTGTTTGTTAATCATTTCATTAAACACCCCAAATATTTAGAGAATGAAAGGACACACTTATTTCTGAGTGTGCAGCTGGGTGGGATCTAGGGCAAGTTGAGATGATGCTTGAGGGATCCTCCTGAGTGAGGTTATTTTCCTGGCAGAGCTGCAGGGAGGATGGAATTCAGAGCCGTTTTTGCAGGTTTTCTGATGGAACATTTCACACCTATTGCTGGGAAAAGAAAGAATTATTCAGCTTATGCTTACTGGAGCTGATGTATATCCTAAAATCAATTTGAACACGTCTCCGGATTGAGGAGCTAGAGAGGCTTTACATGCATCTCAGTGTTTTATTACTGCTTCAATTTGCAAGGTTAATTTGAAAAACATGCCCTCAGCCTAATAATTGAGACTTTTTTTTTTTATTTATGAGGGTTCTTCAGTGATTTGTTTATTAATCCAATTGCAAACAGATGGTGGTGAGTTGGGTTTTATTTTTTTTTCTTTTTTCCTGGCTGTGTTTCTCTCCCATCTGACCTCATTCAGAGGTTTCCCAGTCAGCTGAATGGGGAAAATTCAGGTTAGACTTGAGGTTCAAGAGAAATCCTTGAAAGGAGATGGTTCATGTGCAAAGATGGCACAGGAAGATGATGATTAACATAAAAACACCTGAGATTTCCTTGTGGACACAGAATGGTTCACACCTGTTCCACAGCTGGGGAAAGGCTTTGTCAGAGCAAAGCTGAAAAACTGAAAAGTGACCAAAAATTTCCATTTTCTTTTCTGGTGTGTTTGGTGCTGTGACAGGAAACTCAGTGGCAGCAGATGCATCTCCCTGTCCCCTCCAAATATTTTGCTAATTGAACAAATTCTGACATTAAAATATTTAAGAGGAATTTATGCTGCATGGGGTGAAGTTGCTCCTGTAATAATTTTATTTCCTGGGGTTTTTTTTTTGGCATTACATGAGGACAGATTGGATCAGAGAAGTCCAATCAATCTGGTACCTGAGCAATTTTACCTTATAAATGCAAAGTGCAGAATTGTTGAAATTCATCAACTTTTTTTCCCCCTCATTAATACTAGAGGAAAAAAATCCAATCAACTTTGAAAAAGTTCAATACTATTTTATCTAATGAAGAATGCTCATGCCTCATTTATTGCTGGAAAATTCCTTCCCTATTAAGTAGCTGGTAGCTTTTAATTATAATTTTTCTTTAACAACCAGGCCTTTCTAACATTCATCCTTGTAATAATAATAATAATAATAATAATAATAATAATAATAATAATAATAATAATAATAATAATAATAATAATAATAATAATAATAGTGTAGTGATAATATTTTAAGAACAAGGCCTTTCCACCATTTTATTTTTGTGCTATTATTATTGATATTATATTTATTATTAAAAATAACAACAACAACAACAACAACAATAATAATAATTATTATTATTATTATTATTAGTTAAGAACCAGGCCTTTGCACAATTTCATTCTTGTACTATTATTATTAATAATAATAATAATAATAGTGATAATATTTTAAGAAACAGGCCTTTCCACTGTTCATTCTTGTGCTGTTATTATTAATATTAATATTTTAATAATCAGACCTTTCCATCATTTCCCCAAGCTGGTTTTAGCAAGGACACAGAGCTGACAGCCAGGACAGGTGAAGGTGGTTCTGGGAAAGGTTTTTCTGGGTATTTTTGCAGGAAACCTCTCTGAGCTGAGGATTTGGGTTGGTGTTGAGAGTTGCTGCTCTGAGATGCATCCTTGTTTGATTTTTCTGTCTTTGGAGAGTCGCAGTGACTGTGGGATGTTTTATCTTCCCATAAATTTCAATTACTGCTTTCCCCAAGCAGCTGCAGGAGATTTCCAAGAAGGAAACTGCGGTGACCTCGCTGGGTTTGCTCAGAGTGTTTCACCAGCTATTAGGGGAGGTTTATGATTGAATCCATTCTCGACTCTTCCTGTAAGTACTTATATTTTCCACTTAATTGTATCCATTTGATCCTCAGCAGTCCTTCAGGAGACAAAGTTATTGGACCATTATCTAGTCATGAGGCATTGATTTGTGCTATATAAAGAATGTATGGATCTTGCTCTTTTCAAATGGGAACACCTCTTTGTACTTGATCTTGTAAATGGGAGAAGACTTTTCCCTCTGTGAACTTCAGGCTGAAATCTGTCCAGATCACAATTTTAATTTTTTTTTTATCAATATGCTTCCTATAACACACCATTAGAAATGGGATTTGGATTTTCTTTGTGACCTTTGAATGATGATATTTGGAGTCTAATGAAGTGATGTGCCTAAAAGAAGAGGAGGGCTGTTTATGGGATGGAATTGGATTTTGTTCAAAAAACATTGTGTTAAAGGGAAGCTGCCAGTGGATGTGACAGAGGGGATTGGCAAAACTGGGTAAGCAATTCTGAAGGTTGGTGTCTGTCACAGACATCTTTTATGAAAAATCTTTTCCTTAGGATTTTTCCTCCTGACAAGCTGAGAGGCCTCAGGAACAAAATGTAAACAATGGTTATCTGCTGCTGTGGAATGCAACAGGTGCATCTGGGATTGGTCTCATGTGGTTGTTTCTAATTAATGGCCAATTACAGTCAGCTGGCTTGGGCTCTTTGCTCGGGCCACAAACCTTTGTTATCATTCCTTTCTATTGTTAGTTTAGCTAAGCCTTCTGATGAAACTTTTCTTCTATTCTTTTAGTATAGTTTTAATATAACATATATCATAAAACAATAAATCAGCCTTCTGCAACATGGAGTCAGATCCTCGTCTCTTCCCTCATCCAAGAACCCCTGTGAACGCCGTCACAGGTGTGTGTGGTGTCTCCTCAGCACCATGAGCTTCACAAGGGTGAGCCACAGCTGCAGCGAGTCCTGACAGAGTGCCAGGAATTCCGGCATCCCCCTGCCCCAGGAATTCAGCTCAGAGATCAATCCCCAGCTGGGATATCCCCCTGCACACAGCTCCTTCCCCAGGGCACTCCCTGCCCTGGCTGCAGGGACAACTAAAATGTGCTTTCCCACGGGTTTAGAGCAAATGTGGGGTGTTGTTTCTATTCCATGTGAGGGTGAGGTGCTGGCAGGGCTCTCATATTTTATCCTCATCAGCTGATGACCAAAAATTTGTCTTACAGGTCTATTTAAGTCAGAAACTGGTGCTGGTGGTTCTCCACCCTCACAGGGAGCAATTCCCAATATCCCAATATCCCTGCCCTCTGGCACTGGGAGCCATTCCCTGTGTCCTGTCCCTCCATCCCTTGTCCCCAGCCCCTCTGCAGCTCTCCTGGAGCCCCTGCAGGCCCTGCCAGGGCTCTGAGCTCTCCCTGGAGCTTTCCCTTCTCCAGGGGAACATTCCCAGCTCTCCCAGCCTGGCTCCAGCCCTGCAGCAGCTCCTTGGCCTCCTCCGGCCTCTCTCCAGCAGGTCCACGTAGGCTCTTCCTGAAAGTTATAC
Organism: Melospiza melodia melodia; assembly: GCF_035770615.1. Taxonomy (NCBI): domain Eukaryota; kingdom Metazoa; phylum Chordata; class Aves; order Passeriformes; family Passerellidae; genus Melospiza; species Melospiza melodia. The sequence continues at coordinate 26,257,307 of NC_086205.1, read as the reverse complement.
CCCAAAAATCACAGTTTAAATCAAAATGGTGTCCTGATGGTTGCAGTGGGGCAGAATGGGAACCCACGAGAGAATCCCCCCATGGATGGCCAAATTTATGGGCACAGGCTCACCCTAACAAAGCTAAACAAGGAGCAGAAAGAGCACAGATGTGTCGGGCTGAAAGGGCAGCTCCAGTCCTGCTGCCTGTGGGAAAGGATTTCTGTGAAGGGCAGGGAGCACGGAAAGGAAAGGGGAAAGGAAAGGGGAAAGGAAAGGAGAAAGAAAAGGAAAAGGAGAAAGGGCTCCCTGGGCCTCCTGAGATTGATGGGAATGCTCATCTCCAGCTTGTGACTAATTAACGTTCACCACAAATCCTCTGATTGTCTTTGGAGGCTCTGCAACACCCCCAACCCTTCCCAGCCATTTGTTCCTCTGCCTCTCTCTGAGTTAATATCCAGCAAATCCATTTGCGGCTCCCCTGTGATTGCTCACGAGGCTGGAGGTTTGTTTAAGGCATTAGGAGTGATGTTCCTGTTAATATTCCTCCAGCTGAGGTGGCACTGAGAGGCCACAGGCAGAGCCTGAGCTAATCCTGCCTGGCACTGGGCATGGGTGCAATTTCCAGTTAATGCAAGGCTGGGTGATGGTGGAATGTTGCAGTAAGGTAGAAAAATTAGAAAGAAAAATTATAAAATCAGGCCTGCTCTGGCTGGGCTGTCATTTCTTCTAAGCCAAGGCAGCCTTTTGCAATTCCCATGTGGAAGCAATCCTGTGTGAGCAGTTCATTAACACAACAATCCATTCCTGGGGAAAAACAACCAGCACCTGGATAAACTGTTTGTACACCCTGAAAAAAATGAAAACTCTCTCTCACAAACAACTTTTCAGCAGGTACGCACTGGGGTTGGAGTGACCAATAAATACAGAACAACAACTTGTTACTGACCAATAAAGGGACTGGCAAGAGAGCTCCTGACCAATGGGAGTCACACACAGGGCTGTAAAACTGCATAAAAGGAGTTATGTGAGTAGAAAATGGGCTTTTTATTTATTTTTATATTTTATTAATTTATTCCCATAGTGGAGTCCCTGGAAGTGTTCCAAGAGTGAGTGGATGTGGCACTTTGTGATTGTATTCAGTCAAAGGTTGGAACTGATGATCCTGGGATATTTTCCAGCTTTAATGGTCCCAGGAGTCTTTGGCTGTGGGGACCACTGGGTCATCACCCCCAGCACAATTCTGGTTAAGGATGGAGTTACCAAAGGAAGATCAAACAGTCCCTGCTGCAGGCTTGGCTCAGTTTGTGCAGGGGATTGTTTGTACAACCCCATCCCTTTGCTCCTCCAGTTCAGCCCATGCCCTGTCCCAGGACTGTCTGTAATTCCTGCCCTCCCTGTGCCACTGCCACCTCTCGCTCACTTCCAGAGCTAACCTGCTGCCACTCCTGCTTTCTCTGTTTTTAGAAGATGAAGGTGAGTTTGGATGTTTTTCTGCTGTATGAGATGGGTAATGGCTGCATTTGTCCTGTTGTGCCTCAAATGCATCACAGCAATTTAAAAATATTACCGATATTCGCAGGCATGCACATTACTCCAAACACATCCTGATAAATTATTCATGTTTAATGTATTTATTATGCCCTGGTACAGGCACGCCAGTAAAGTGAATCATGTTTTTAGTAAAAGCAATATTATTTTATGTTCTTCCTCCTTTGCCTTTATCACTAATTTTGAGAATGTCCTTGCACAGTTCAGCTGGGATTGGGATTTAACTGGGAACTGAGACTTTACGTATTTTGGAGCTAATTTTATTCTATTAATGAGTGTTTCTGCTTGGTTCTTCAGTACAAAATGTTCATAATAAGAAATATCACATAGGTTTGGTCCCTGAATTCCTGAATTTCACAGAATCAAGGAAGGAAAGGGAGCACAGGGATCATCCAATCCAGCTGCTGGCCCTGCCCAGGATACCCCAACAATCCCACCCTGTCCCTGGAGCATTGTCCAAATGATATTTTCTGCCTAAAATCCATCATTTTGGCCCACCTGCCTCCCCCAGTGCCTCTGTATCCTATAGATCTCATAAGCAATTCCCACCAATCCATATCCTCCTTCCCCAAGCTGAATTTTCTGCATTCCAAAATCCTCTCTGTTTCTAAATTTGTGACCAATGTTGCTGCTGCACTTTTCTAGGTTGTTGTTTTTTTATCTGGAGTGCTTTAATTTGCTACCAGTGCAAATATGTCTCTAACTACAGCTGAACTCCAGCTGACAGCACCTTATGCTAATGTGGCAAATAATAAAACCACTTTGTTATCAAGCAAATAATTCGAAATACATAAAGAAGAATTCATTATAATCTTGTTGTAAAAGCAATGAGAGAAGGAAGGCAGCTTTTCACCCGGCCATAAAACATGGCAGGAGGAGCTCACCTCCCAGCACCATCACCCAGGAGTAAACCATGCCATAAAATCAGCCTTGCCATCCTTAATTGCTTAATTAACACTGGATTTCGAAGCAGGATTTTATATAAGCAATGCAGAGATTCACCTGAGATAAAATGTAGGCAAGTGAAGTGATTTTTAATTTGTTTACAGCAGACCTCGAGTCAGCCTTTGCTGCAGCTGTCATTGCAAGGACCAGCTGTGGCTCCTGGTTCCAGCCATCCCAGGGCAGGACAAGCCAGAATATTCTGGATTTCTGAGCTGCCACCCTCCCAGGCATTTGTCTGGAAGAGTGATAGCATCAGCATGGAGCAGCAGGGATATTGTAGGGGAATATTTATTTATTTATTACTCCATGGTGTCACCATAGGATGGCATCCAGTGATTCAGGATGGATCCAGTAATCCAGGAACAGACACCAGAAATGGGACCCAGGTAAAAAATGTCTTCAAATGTGGAGCTTAAATTAATTCAGTAATTAATTAAGTGCTATGGGGCCTTTTCCTGGGAGGAGCTCTGTGTGGTGAGACTCTGGTTGCATTTGTGGAACTGAGGTGGAATCTCACAAAGTTATTTGTTCCCTAAAATTCCCTGAAAAGAAATTGTGGCCAGGTGGGAATCAGTCTTTTCTCCCAGGTAACAAGAGGAAACAGCCTCAAGTTGCTCCAGAGGAGTTTTGGATTGGATATTAGGAAAAATTCCTTCACCAAAGGAATTTTGGAATCCTTCACTAAAGAATTTGGAACAGGGAGGGTTGGAGTCACCATTCCTGGAATTGTTCACAAAATGTGTGGATGTGGTGTTTAGGAACAGGGGTTAGTGGGGAACCTGATGATTTGGAAATCTTTTCCAACTGGAATAACTTTGTGGTCACGGCCTGGAAAGGCTGAGCAACAAGTTATACTTTAATTTTCCTTTTCTTGTGTTTGCGGTGTGGTTTATCGTGGTTTGATGCGGTGTGGTTTATCATGGTTTGCTGCAGTGTGGTTTATCGTGGTTTGATGCGGTGTGGTTTATCGTGGTTTATTGTGATGTGGTTTATTGTGGTTTGATGTGGTGTAGTTTGGTTGCTGTTTTTTGGGTTCTTTGCCTGTTTTTTGGATTTTTTTTGTTGTTTTGGACACAGTGAAGCCAGAAGACTGAAAAGAAGGCTCAGGCTGTCCCAAAGCTCCCCCATTTTACAACGTTCCTGCTCAATGGTCCCAGTGCCTGGGTGACACTGCCATATGTCACCGTCACTGACTCGGTGCCAGCTCAGGGATAATCGATGGATTTACAGGTGACACTCTCCCAGATGGGAACATTCCTCTGACTGATGGGTTACTGCTCCTTTGCCACTTGAAATTAAGCAAATAAATGAGCTCCAGAACTCCAGGTTCTGTGTGGAGTGAAATGCAGCTGGGATGGGAGGCACATTCCCAAACAGGGGTGTGGGGGCTTTGCAAAAATTCAAACTCACCAATTTAAAGTGCAGTTCACACCATCATTTTCCAATTATCCTGTTTGCTCCAGTTCTGCAGTTCCTGCATTTTTGAGCCACTTATGAAATAAGCCACTTTACTGAGGGATAAAGGATGGTTGCAGAAAACAAAGCATTTTAATTATTTAATTACTTATTTTTTATAATAGTAAAGTTATTACAGGCTCGTAATGATGAAATTAACATAATTTGATCTATTATTTTAGAAATTCCAGGAGATTTTTTGATGCTGGTCCTAGCCCATGTTTAAACCATGTTTAACCTGCCCACGGGTGACGCCTGCGCCCAGGGACAGTCCAGAGACTGGATCTGTTGGGTATGTGGCAAAATTAAATCCACTTTTATATTTCCCAGCTTCTGAGGCAGCTCTGCTTAAAAATAATGGATTTATAGGACGTAACACCATGGTAGCCCTTTATTTATTTACTTATTTATTTATTGAGCTTTATTATGAAACACAGAAGGTGTAGGATGAGGAATTTGGCAATCCATGGAGCACAGGCATATGAGCATCAGGAATTCTCTGAAATTCCACTGGAGAATTAGAAATTCCAAAAGAACAACCAGGAGCCCAAGAGGGGCATTGGTTCCAGGACAAGCTCCCCTCACTTTCTCCCTGTCAGCCTCAAAGGCTTTCTGTGGACACGTCCTTGAGCCTAAAATAAAAATACTCTGGGAATAAAATGTTCTTTTGCAACTTCCCTGTGCTCCCCAAAAGTGAAAAAATGAGGGAAAAACAAGGACATGAATTCCTTCCTTTTCCTTTGACTGTGTGAAACCCACCTGACACCAGAATTCCTTTTCTTGCAGTTAAAACTGCATCTTTTTCTATGCTGCTCTTGGAAGCACATTCCAAAGGAAAATGTTTGGATGGAAGACTTGACAAATAATTATTTGTTTTCCTGCAAGATACCCTGTGCAATCTAAGCAAATAGAAATAGCACTCCTAAAATAGGAACTATTGTTTCTATTTGTGCTGCTTCATCAACTGAACCACTTCATGATCCTGTTTCTTTATCAAGGAGACATTTAAATGGAGGAAATGATTTTTAATACTAGGGCAGAAATTAATTTCATGCATCTGCTGGCAAATGCCTACTATCAAGAACCGAGTAAACAAACATTTGCACATCTGCTCCTGCTCTGTGACAACAGGATTCAAATTAGAAAGGAAGTTGGGGTTTGCTTTTTAACTTTCTAAAGGTTGTGTTTGCCATTTAAAACGTTGTGAAGTGCAGTGGAAGAACAGAACATGATTTTGTAGCCAGGATGAGGTAGAAAAATGTCCTTGGTGGTGATATTATGAATCTTTAGTATGAGCTAAATTTTAGTAGAGTGTGTTTTAGTTTGGTATTTGAGCAAGTCCAAGTCCTGCACTTGGGGTTATTGGGAGAAGTGTCTCCAAAGATGTTCCTCACTTTTTTTTGTTCTTTTTTGGATTTGGGTGGTGAAACTTGAGGCAGAAAATCAGGCTGTTCTTATTATTGGAAATGTCCTGGTTTTGGACAAGCTGGAGGCACAAACCTGGCAAATTCCAGGGTGGGAAGGCAGAGGAGCTTCTGCTGCTGGAGGTGAGAGCAAGCAAAAAGCAGCAGGTTCTGAAGATTTAGAAAGTTTTTCTGAAGCTTTTAGGGAGTTTTTCTGAAGCTTTTAGGAAGTTTCTAGGTCTTTCCATGGCTGTTTTTGTGTGGTATAAAGGTATTGGGTGAGTAGGAACAGCTAAAAAGTGTTGGTGCAGGCTGAAATAAAAATCTCATTAGGTCACACAGACCAAATGGATTTGGTCATAGAATATTGGAATTTTTGGGGTTTGAAGGGAGATTAAACCCTATCTTATTCCACACTGGATGGGCAGGGACACCTCCCAGTGTCCCAGGCTGTTCCAACCCCAATGCCCAGCCTGGCCTTGGGGACTGCCAGGGATCCAGGGGCAGCCACAGCTGGTGGGGAATCCCATCCCAGCCCTCTCCATTCTCCCAGTGAACAATTCCTTCCCAATAACTGATCCCAGCCTGTCCCTGTGAGTTTGAGCCAATTTTCCCTTTCCCTAGTCCATCTCTTGAGAAAGCTCTTGGCCAAAAGGACTCATTTTGGGAAGATTTGGCTTCGTCCTGCCTGGCTCTGTTTGCTTTCTCAAGTGTCAGATGCCACACAAGGGTTTTACAGGCTACAGGGGAAATGGTCTCTGGAGAGCATTTTGCCTAAATACTCCTGCAGTGTGTACTGAAGGGAAATTGAATTTCCTTTGGCTGTAGCTTTACTCGTGGAGTGTGTTTTGGATGTGGTGACATTCCAGGAATAGCCAGAGAGGCACCAGAAAAGATGGGAATGTCTCCACAGGGAGGCTTGTGCCAGACAGCTGATTACACACTATAAATAGAGATTTAAATTTGCTTTAAGCAGTCTGTGGAAGGCATCATTTAAATCAGTCACAGACACATGCACTACAGGCATAATAACATATTTCAGCTCTGACAGTGACTGGAGTTAATTCTCAGGTTGGATTTTTTTGACATCTGGCTCCTCGCAGCACATCCCAAAAAAATTCCTAACAAAGCAAGAACTCTGATCTTGTTCAACGAATGGAGCTGGAGAGCAAATAAACCTTTGTGGCAGGAGCTGTACATCATTAGCTGTGAGCTCCTGGCCATTGGTTAATGGCATCGCTCAAAGAAAAAGAGGAAAAACACCCTCCCCAAATCTAAACCACTTCAAAGGGTAACACTCCTCTCATACCCTCAAAACCACAGAGAATAGAGAACAGATTAGAAGATTGATTATTTTGAAAATGCAGTTGATGCTTTTAAGATGCACTTAGGAATTCTACTTTTCTTGTTTTCCTGTGTCCTTATAATATAAAACATCACAGAAGGTAAATAATGGATCAGAGGTGTCATTCCCAGAATTTCTCTTCACACAATAAGCAGGAAAACAGAACAGAACTTTTTTTTTTTTTGCCCATTAACTGCAGTAGGAGCAATTCTACTTCCCTTGAAGTCAATGAGACCTTTCCCATCATCCAGAGCCCAGATCTCACCCTGAGAATTGCTGAGGTAGAGTCTGATAGAAAACCTGTTGGAGCTGATGGAATTTCTCCTGATTTTAGCGGATTTTGCCTCAGGCCCAGGATGGACAGGATGTTAATATTACATCAGGGGTGACTCAAGCTGCTGAGCCCTCCTTTCCTTGCCCCTAAACAATAAAATACAGTTTGTTAGCAACAAGGAGACAGATTTTTTCTGGGCTCCTGTGAACCCTCTGACTCTGCCTTCAGAGGATGCTCTGCATTGTTTTAATTTAACCCCAAAAACTCATTGATAGTTGCACATTGTACACAAAAACCCTTGCATTTCAGCCATCCCAGTTAGGCACAAGAAAAACAGAAAAAAAATATATTTTACAAATTAAAAACACCAAATCTTGACAGGGGGGAAAAAAAAGGTCAGGCACAAACGTCTTGAATTAAAATAACTGTTTCTTTGGATGGGTGCAACAGAGCATGGAGTAAATCTCAAATAAAAGCCCAGCACTCTGGAGGATTAGCTGCATGCTCTATTTCCCCCTCACAAACGTGCGGCGCTTGCTGGGCACGCCCTGCTCTGCTGAGCCAGGCTGGGCTGCTATCGCCCTGAGGCAGACCAGCCCCTCCCTGGCAACCTGTTGGACTTCAAATCGGGCTCCTTTATTAGAGGTGACAAACTGATTCACACTGCTGGAAAATAATAATCATATTTTTTCCCTACAAGCAAATGCAGCCATGTGCTAGACAGAGCAGAATCTGATGTGTTAATTAATTTGCAGCCCCTCTTTTAAACTGGCTGTAACTGAATTAATTGAAATTATTATTATTATTATTATTATTATTATTATTATTATTATTATTATTATTATTATTATTATTATTATTATTGTTATTGTTATTATTATTACTCTGAAAATATTAAAATACTGAATTAATTAAATATAAATATTAATATCAAAATATTTTAATCATATTATATAATATTGTATTATATTACATATATTATATATATTATATATAATTATATATTATATATATTATGTATTATATTATATATAATATATATATATTATATATATTATATATATTATATATATTATATATATATTATATATATATATCTATATCTATATATTATATAATAGATATATAACTATATATTGTATAATATATATTATATAATAGATATTGTATATAATTTATATATAACTAATACATATTATTATATAATTATATAATATTTTAATAACAATAATTTATTAATTAATCAAAATTAATTGAACGAAAATATTATTATTTTAATAATGATTAATTACTCAAAATTAATTGAATTAAAATATTGAATTACTGAAAATATTAAAATACTGAATTAATGGAGTTAAAAAATTATTACTATTTTAATAATAATAATAATTGCTTAATTAATAAAACATAATTGCATTAAAATATTTAATTCTGAAAATATTTAAATACTGAATTAATTGAATTAAAGATATCATTATTATTATTATTATTACTACTACTACTACTACTATGAAAAATATTATTGAACAAAACAAAATAGCATCTTGCTTTGTTTCCTGCTTGGGAATTTGGATGCTTTGGGAGCCGAATGTCATTCCAGCCCCCAAGAAAGGAGCTTGGTCACCCTGCAGGGATGAGCAGGTCATTTCTCACTCCCTACCTGCTCTGATGCATTGAGGTGAAAACCTGTGCCAGAGCCACGTAGAAAACAGGGATCTGCTGTGAAATTCTGGTGTCTTACACAAAAATTGACCTTTCCACAGGACTAAATCAGGAGAAGTCAGGGAGAACAAGGCACAGAACATCATTTGTCACTCCCCAAACCTGGAGCAGCCTGGGCTCTCTCCATCCCTGCACCTGGGAAGGGCAGGGAGACACCAGGGAAGGTGACAGAAGTGACAGAAGGAAGGTGACAGAAGTGATTAAAGGCTTGAGGAGAGGGCGTGGGAGGGATGTGAGGCTTTGCTTTGAGAGGAGAAACCTGAGCACTGTGACTGAGTTACAAACCCACGAATTTTCAACAGATTGCACTTTATTATTATTATTATTATTATTATTATTATTATTATTATTATTATTATTATTATTATTATTATTATTATTATTATTATCATCATCATTATCATTATCGTTATCATCATCATTATTATTATCATTGTTATCATTATCAATATTATCCATATTATGAATGTTATTATTATTTCTCTGTGTCTAGGCTTTAGAACACGTCACCTTTCTGTATTTTCCCATTTTGCACGTTACCATTATAAACCGTACACATAATTTTTCTCTTCAAAGCAAACCTGTGTGCCCAGAGGCTGGGGTTGGGAGTAGTTAAATTAAATTCTCCTTTCATGATGAAATAATGGCAGTGAAAGAAAATGCTTAAAGAAAGGAGCTGTAAACCCATCAGGACATTATCTGCCTCCTAGGTCTGACCTCACAGCAGGGCAGCGAAATCCATCCAGCAACTAAATGATTTTACTCTATAAAAGTCTTTGGAAATAGATTTTATCTTTTTTCTTTTTTACTTTTTCCTCAGGAACGTAGCAGAGGGATTGATTTTTGGAAAGCAAATAAGCTCCATAGTGTAAATTATGTTAATTACTGACTAAAATGCCAATATTAGAGGTATTTAGGCCAACTTATGTGGAGATGCTCTGCTAAAACTCCTGCCCTCTTGTAGTTAAATATACATTGAACACAGATTTAAGGAGTAGTTTAATGAGAGTTTTTTTTTTTTTTCCCCCAGAAAATGGGATTGGATTTTAGAAGAAATTGTTGCATAAGGAGGGTTAGATCAGTTATTTGACCCAATTAACCCACCCAGTGTTATTCTAGATATTTTCTTCCAAGTTTTCTCCAGACTAGGAATATTCATGGAGAATTTCTGGGCGGAAAAGAATTTCCAGAAGGGAAATAATTTCCAGTTTTCCAGACTAGGAATATTCATGGAGAATTTCTGGGAGGAAAAGAATTTCTAGTTCTCCAGTCTAGGAATGTTCATGAAGGGTTTCTGGGAGGAAAAGAATTTCTGGAAGGAAAATGATTTCTAGTTTTCCAGACTAGGAATATTCATGGAGAATTTCTGGGAGGAAAAGAATTTCTAGTTCTCCAGTCTAGGAATATTCATGGAGAATTTCTGGGAGGAAAAGAATTTCTAGTTCTCCAGACTAGGAATATTCATGGAGAATTTTTGGGCTGGGTTTTGGTCAGTGCTTCTTCCTGGAAACAGAGAAGGGAAAAGTGGGAAAATGGCAGAGTGGGCAAAAAAAAAAAAAAAAAAAAGGCATCAAATGAACCCAGTCTGATTTGCAAACAGAAAGGGAAACTTGGCCAAATAATTCAGTGCACGAGCTGGAGCAGCTCTGAAGGGTTCTAACTTGTGTAACTGGGATTTATGTAACTTGTAATTCAAGCTGACACCGACTTTGCCACCACCAGGAGGGTCATTCTGAGCTGTTCTTGAGCAATCTCAGCACTGAGCAAACCATCCCTCATGCCATGGATTTCATGTTTACAGCTGACACCCTGCTGGAAAAAATAGCTTTAATTTTGAGGGGAATCATTAAAAAAAAAAAAAAAGGAAAAAAAAAGAAAGAATTATTTGTTGGTTGTCAATGTCAAAGTCATTTTTTGTGTCTCTGGGCAGTTGTCTGAGTTTTGGAGTTTTGTTCCAAATTCCTGTTTGTGTTTTGGCTCTTGTTTGGGAAGCCAGAGCCAAAGCCCAAGTGCTGCTGTTTGGTGCTGTCCTGCACCACTGGATTTTGTCATTTGAGGATTGCAGAGGATTTTCTCCTGGTTTTTGGCATCTGCATGCGGGCTGCCAAAATCAGGGCTGCGAGTGTGTGTAGCAAAATTAACAGAACCCAGTCCAAGCTAAAATATGAGAGAAAAAATCCAATATTGATGGAGAGAGCTCCTCATTTTCCCAGAAAGTTTATCTGGAGCATTGCCATGCTGCTTAAATCCTCATACCCAGAGCCCAGGCAAAGTGAGAGATGGGATGGGAATGGATTTTCTGGAGAAACCTTCCCCCAGTCTCCCCCACTCTTCTTCAGCTCCTTGTGTCTGCTTGGTCGGATGGAATTTTACACAAAGCTGGATTACATCAAGCACAAAGCTGATTCAAGGGCTGTTCTTTGTCACCCAGGACTTTTTTGGACTCACCCTTCTCAGTGAAAGTCGAATAAATCCCAAATATTTTGAGTTCCAGTGCTGACACTCACAGAGGTGTTTTGTGAGCTGTCCTGCCAAGCTTTGCAGGTGACAGCAGAAGAGTCCAGATAATTTCTGGAGATTTGTGTGCCTGGATATTTGGGTTAATATTTTGCATATATTTAAATGACAGCCTGGATGATGTACTTCAGGAGAGTTGAGTGTAGTTTATTAGAAATATTTGGTGATAAATTATTTATTGAGGCAACTAAGTCAATTGGGAGCTCCTTGTCTGTAAACCATCCAAATATTGATTTTTAGAAATGATTGTACTAATGAGCTAGAGCTTAATTTATCAGAATAACATGAGGGACTGTGCAGCTAATAATGCTGTTTATTAGCCTGATATAATCAAATTAATGTTCATGTAACAGCAACATCACAAAGGTAAGAATTAGGAGCGTGTGCATTGAGGAAAATTGGCAGGAAAAAATATTTATATCCAGGAAAAAAAATTATATAATGGAAATTCTGCTGCAGAGAGAGGGAAGATCTCTTAAAAAGGTATTTATATTTATATTTATATTTATATTTATATTTATATTTATATTTATATTTATATTTATATTTATATTTATATTTATATTTATATTTATATTTATATTTATATTTATATTTATATTTATTTTGTATTTGTATTGATACTGATACTGATACTGATACTTATAATAAGTAGTATTATATACAGTAGTAGAGGTGACGTCTAGCAGGTTTTCTTTTTAATATTATTAATATTATAAAATATAAAATATTTTATAATATTAATATATAAAAGCATATATTATTATTATTGTATTATATAATATTATAAAATATAAAATTTTAATGTTATTCTAATATTTTGCATTCTGGCTCTGGGATTCCAGCTCCAAAAGGAGATTACAAATCCCAGCTCTCAGATTCCTGTTGCAACCACAACATCAACGGGGTTGAAGGCCCTGAGTGACTTTCGTGGAGCTCATAAGGAGGTGTGGAATTGCACAAAATGCTAAGGAGCCCTTGGCAGCTTAAAGCAGGGCCAGGGCTCTGAGGGGAGGCTCAGGAGCTCCTGTGGAAGTTTTTTATTCCAGTAGTGACTCCTGAGTGCTCAGAGTGCCCTGGGAGGGGCTTTTTGACAGGGGGGCCCCAGCTGTGCTGCTCTAGGGTGTCATCTTCCATCCTCTCAGGGTCACTGTCCCTGAGATCAAGGAGGAGGCTGCCAGGGGTTAATCAGGGCTTTAATGGGGAATTTCCCCTGGAGAGATGGGAAAGGTGGGATAGAGATGGGATGGAGACCTGCCAGGTGAGGCTGCAGCAGCTCCTGAGCCCACTCAAGCTGCTTTAATTTCACCGTCGTTTAGATTAGCTGGGATAACACTTAATTTAGGATAATGGGGAGATCATATTAATAATGATTAACCCTAAATCTCCCCCCTTTGGAACATTGGTGCAGGATTTATGTTCATAGGGGTTTATTTTTTTCTTAAAAAGCTCTGGGAATGAGTACACTGCTGAATGAGAGAGAATTAGGCAGGCTGAGAGCATCAGGAATAAACTGCTGCTGTCCCAGAGGAATGGGAATCACAGAATCATGGAATGGTTTGGAGGGACATTAAGGATCACTTGTTAATTCCTCTGCCATGGCAGGGGCACCTCCCACTGTCCCAGGCTGCTCCCAGCCCTGTCCCTGGGCACTGCCAGGGATCAGGGGCAGCCACAGCTGCTCTGGGCACCCTGTGCCAGCCCTCCCCACCCTCACAGTGAGGAATTCCTCCCCAAATTCCTCCCCAAATTCCTTCCCAAATTCCTCCCCAAATTCCTTCCCAAATTCCCAGCCATCCCTGCCCTCTGGCAGTTTGAAGCCAATCCCTCTTGTCCTGGCACTGCAAGCTCTTGTAAATGGTCATTCTGGGTTTTAGAGGCAGGGATGAGTATCTCCCTTTGTGTCCAGAAAGAGGGAGAAGCACTTTATGGAAAACTATTCCTCAGCAGGAAAAGAAAAGCATTAAATTTTTTTCTTTCTACCCTTTTTTTTTAATGACAGCCTTTTATATTCTGGGTTATTGCCATTACAATGTGCTGAGCCAGTGGACAGGACACTCAAACCATAGGAAAATGCAGGATGTGTGGAATAACACCACACTTTCCATAAGTTATTTCACCTCAAAATTCAAGAATATCTCCATCTCCCTGATCCTGGCTGGACTTTGCTTATTGGATTTGGGCTGCCTTAGATGGGAATCCAAAAGCTTTGATCAATGTCAGAGCTGCTGTTGCATCTTTAGGACTGGAGATCAAGGGAATGGAGGAACCACAGCTTTGGCAGGATGCAGGGGAGTGGGACAGGGAGCTAAATTAATATAAAATATGTTCACACCTTAACTGCTGTTCCAGCAATTGCTCTGAGCAGGGCACAAACACAAAAAGCAGCTCCCAATTATTTGTGGTGGCTGGGAATGCACATCATTACTGAAATGTGAGCCTTCACCTGTTCTACATTTGCTGAAGAATTTATCAGCACTGACACTTCCCATTTAGGTCAGTCCCAACAGCATCCCTTTGCCTTTCAGAAATCATTTAATAATCAATCTGGGAGCTCTGTTCAACACAAGCTGGGAGTTCATTGTCATCTGGCAAAATCCCAGCCTGCACATTTGGATTTGGCTGTGCTGGAGAAGAAAATTCATCCTTTTGTCCACCAGAGAAGCTCAGAACAGGACAAGTTGCCAATTTTCATATCCAGCCAGAAATGGAGGTAAAAATACACAGTATCATGCATGAGATGGTTAAAAAATCCGCTTTTTTTCATGTGAATTGGAAGTCTAGACTGTTCATCTGAAATACTGCAGCTACCACATCAATAAGAGATAAGAGGAATCTCAATCCTTGCCTCCAAATTAATCAATTGCACATTGATCCAATAACAGAGAAAATAATTTTGTAGTCTTTTCCATCTTTTCCTTATCACAAAGTGATCAGCATTTACACCAAATTCAAGTGTTTCCTTATCTTCTTTGCTAAGAATGTTCTTATAAATGTTAAATACTTTCAGACTTTTAAAAATGGGCAGAATGGATAAATGAGCTTTTTTTTTTATTCTCTGGAGGGAGACCTGAGCTCCTGTGTGGAGGCAGGGCATGGTCATAGCACAGGGAGCAGGAAAAGTGTGGGGATGAACAGAACTGGAATGGGAATTGAAGTGGAAAGGGAGAAAGGAAAGAGCTAAAGGTTGTGCCAGGACCCTGCAGGTGGCTCCAGCAATGCAGAGATGCAGGTGTTGCCCACAGGATTTCGGCAGAGCCCCCTCCTGAAGGCTCTCAGGAGAAGCTGTTGATGCTCAGATTTTACACCAGCGCCTGCACAAGGAGCAGGGGAGAGCTGTGACTGTGCTGCTAAAGAGAAGCAGAGCTCAGAGCAGCTCTCCAGGAAATACTGAGAGTGCAAAGCTCAGCTCTGTGCCTTGTTAGTGCTGCGCTTTGCCTTTCTGCAGCCCCACGAGCTCCCTGCGCCTCCTCAAAAGTTTTAAAAATGTTTCCTCAGGAAACTTTCCCAAAGTGCTTTATTAAAATCGTGCTCCTCCTGACACATTGATGAAGTTCTTCTCTAGTGGAAGCTCCAATGATTTTAATTTCATCAGGAAAACACATGAAAATCAAGCAAGAGGAAAGCCATCAAACCCTAATAAATCTTTTAAAACAAATTAAAGTGATGGCTGAGCTGACATATTCAATTTCCAATAAAAAAGGATTTTCAGCAAGCCACAGGCATTACTCAAAGACTTAAATCTGCAAAACCAGGATTCTGCTTGTTTGTTTGCACTTTTGAGTGCATTAAACCAGCTGGGGGTATGATCTGTGGAGCACTGCCCACTCTGGGGTTCCCAATGCTGAAAGTTGCTTATAAATAACAGATAAAGACAGAAGAATGAGTTTTCAATGAACTTTCTGTGCACAAATGCTGTGAAGTTTCATGTTTGGGTAATCTGCCAGTCAGATAAATAGGGATAAGGTGTAGGATTTGTGTAGTCACAGTTAAAGGATTTGTTCCTACATATTTCTGCTGAGTAGTGTTGGATGTATCCTAAGTGACTTTGCTTTGTTGCTTGCTCAGTTGAATATATAAACACTAGGGAAAAAATCCCAATCCTAACTGGGAAGTTTCCTTCCTCCAAGTGTCCTCTTTAAGGATAATGCACTACAGAAATAATATTAATGATTAAAATTACAAAGCAGGGTGTGGTGCAAGTATTTCAGTGTACAGACAGCAGTGCTGGGGAAAGAAAATCCTTTTGGGGTTCTCTGTGAGCCTCTGGTGCCTTGTGCATGCTGCCCTGGAGCAGAGGATGGACAGAGTCCCAGAATGAAGCAGGGATTTATCCAAAGCATCTCCTCCATGGATCCACCTTGGGCAGCACCAGAGCCCAGCCAGGGCTGCACCCAAGATGAACCAAAATGGCCCCAAAATGCACGAGCGCTGCCGGGGTCTGTCCCTGGGATCAGCTCTGCTCCATTTGCACCTTGCAGTTCATTGTCCCATCCCAGCTTTAGCCCAGGCAGTCCCACCCTGCTTGTTTTTCTCTCTCCAGCCCACGGGGTTTGTGCTCCTGGGCTGAGATTTGGGTCATTTGTCCTTGGTGCCCAGCTGGAGCAGGAATTGTTTTGTGTCTCTGCTCTGTGCACAGAGCTCAGCATCCCAAAATGTGAAGCTCAGCCCCACACACTAAAGCAGCACAGAACCTGAAACATATAAAAGGTAAAACCTGAGGCATGACCTGAAGGTGATGGGATTCCCCTGAAGGGAGGTGTTGGGATGAAAATGATGATTTAGGACCAGGATTGTTGGTTCATGTGTCTGCCCCTGCTTGGAGTCCAAGGAACCTCCTCATTTCTCCCCTCTCTGATTCTCAGGGCTCATTTCCATTCCAAAGGTAAAACCCCACATCCATCCTGCTTCCATATTTTGCTTCCTTCATTTCTCTTGTCCTGTGTCACCTTTTTCATGTGGGGAACAAAGGGCTGATCCCTAAGGACTGAGTGAACCCCAGAAAACAACACACTGCTTCCCTAACAGCAGCCACAATTACTGCTTTACTCACTGCCTTAGCTTGATGTGCTCCTGATTAATTAGGCAGCATTTTTTCAAGCTTGAAGCAGTTTTTAAAATACCCTTTCAGGTCTAAGAAGTGCTGCACGCTGGATGCCACAGTTTTTACAGTTGAGTTTATTCAGCTTTTGATGATTTGTGCATCCTGTCCCACAGTCCACCTTTGGATCTCTACCTCATTGCCTTCAAAGCTTGGGCTGCTCTTTTTTATAATGAAATAATTAATATTGGTGACAGAAAAACACAAGGCGTGAATACAGAAGGAAGAGGGTTATGGCCCCTAATTAAAATGAGCACAGGAGTACAAAAGAAAATCCTCTTTTATAATTATCATCTATATTATACTTTTAATGAATGGAACATCAGGAGGTGGGATGTTGTTGATTTCTCCAGAGCTGCACTCCTCGAGGCACTTCAGCTTTTTCCAGGTAAACTTTATTCAGCTTCTGGTGTGTAGGACATAAATCTTTATTGGGGATGGTGTGTCAGTAACAGCATCATAAAGCTGAGTGTTGAATATTCCTGGTAATTTGTGCTGCTCTGCAAAGGTCAGCCCTCAGCTGTGGGAGAGGGGGAGCAGCTCCCAGCACGGGCACCAATTTATTTGGGAATTTCTGCCTGGTTAAATGGCTGTCAGGCATGACAGCTACATTTATAGCAAGAGTTAATGCTCCAGAATCTGTCAGGACTCTCTGACTCTCCCGACCTCATCTTTAATTCAGTGCCAGATTTCCATTTTGGTGGGCACAGGACGAATGTATCACACGGACAGATTGACTCTTGGTGTTTGTATTCATGGTTTGTGCCCTGGTGGTGCTGATTTTGTTGTTGTTGATGTCCATCCTATTAACCAGCCCTGTAATTATTTATTCATTTAAAGCCCTCCAACACAGGGCAATATAAACTTCCTCAAGAATTACTCTGGAATTATAAGGTTTAGGAAATGTTCAATCTCTGTGTGTCCAAACTCCACTCCATAATCAAAAGGAAGAAAAAAACCCAATTAATATCAAGAAAAAACACCCCCAATTAATATCAGTTCCCCGAACCAGACTTTATTTTAGCACACAGCATTCCTGCTCTGAGATTTGTTGGCGTTTAAGGTTATTTTAAAAGTACCCCAGTTCCTTTATGAATATGCTGATTGTCTATTAGAAATCCTTCTTCCTCCAGGTTAAGAGAATTTGTTCTGTATCAGAAATTCCATATAGATTCTCACTTGTTACTGGCACAGAGCTTTTCCTTTCTTTAGAAGGACACACTTTGTCAGCAAGGAAATATTTTCTGGCAATAATTTAATTGGGACTGAAAAAGGCTCTTTCTTCTCCTTTTTACTCCAACAAAAAGGCTGCCCATGATTTTGTTTTGTGAACCATGGCACAGCCAGGGACTCAGCTCCATTTTATCCCCTCTCCAAAGGCACTGCTGCTTTGAGTTCCACCTCAGAGCTCCCTGTCCCGCCCCCCCACTCATTATTTTGTTGTTGGAGTTAAATTGGAGTTTGATGGTTCAGTGTTTTAAAATCAGCAGCAAACCCCGAGCTGGAAGAGCATCCCTTCCCAAACTGAACTTGAAAGTGCTGAGAGCTGAGTTGTTTTTAATTATCTCCAATCCTGCTGAAAGCAGAGCTCGCATTTCAGTGTCTGTGTTGTGGAAATTGTCTGGATTTTATTTACGTAGCTGCAGGTGAGCTGAGAATAAAAAGAACTTAAAAATAAGCTGAGCATTAACAGCTTGAAACAAGTTGAGTGCTAATTGTGTTACTAATGCCACCTCCATCTTCTTTTTGATAAGACAGAAAATTTTAAAAGCCCACACTTGTAGATCTGTTGTGAAGATTTTCAGAGCCACAGCAAAGTTCTAGACAGAGCAATGTCTTTGCATTAAAAAAAAAATCATGGAGAGGCCACTTTATATACAAGTGACAAACTGCCAATTGATTTAGATTTGGTCTAATTGCTTCTTAAAGGCTTTTTAAAATTTAACTGGGAGTTTATGGGAAGATTTCCTCTGGCTGTAAAGGGAGTTTTGATAGATCCTGGGGGGAAAAATGCATATGTGTGTGTATGTGTATATGTGTGTGTGTATATATATATGAGAGATAAGATGGAAAAAACTTCAAAGCACAAGTTGGAGCACTGCTGGTGAAGCTGGCAGCTGGAATGGCTGCTGGAGGAGTTATTCTGATGGATTTTCGTTCTGTGAGATCTTGGCTGGGATTGTAGCAAAAAATGGGAAGGGAAAAGCAAATGTTGGGAGTGCCGGAGTCACAGGGGCTGCCAGAGACCCAATCCCAGGGAATCCAACCTCCAAATGTGTCCCCGCTGGGTGGGATGGCTTTTGGGCTACCTAAAACCAGAGGGCAGACAGAGTTAAAGGAATAAAAAGCAGTTCTGTTGATTGAAGCCCTTCAGGTACATCCAGGGCAGCCCAAGCCCCCCAGGGCCTACACCCAAACTGCCCCACGGCTCACGGCTTTCACACTTTTATAACTTTGGGCCATTTGCACTTTGGGGGTTCATCCTCCAATTCCAGCTCCAGGTAATGAAGGCATTGAGCCCCAGTTTGCTGCCCCAGCTCACTTTTGTTTCCATCTCTGGCCCTGAGGCAGTGAGGTGTCCTTGATTGCCAGGCCTGGAGAGGAATTGTTGTGTCTGCCCCAAATGGGACAGCAGCAGCTGGCACTGGGTGTGGAGCTCAGAGTTACACACTAAAGAGCTGCAGGGTTACAGAGAGATGGAAATAGAAAAGCTCAAATCCTAAAGCATCAGGTGCCATGAAATTGGGCAGCTTGGCCTTAATCCAAGGTCTCTGCCCAAAAGACTGAGACAAATCTGAGACAAAGAGTGGACAGCAGAGAAACCTTTGGCAATAGAAAAAACAAAAGGGCGCTCACCTCCTGCTCACAGAGTAATTTTGCCATGAATTATGGTTTTGTAATGCCAAAGTGATGTGTTTTCACTGCTGTGATGATTCTGGAATCATTTTTTATAGGTATTTTTAACCTTTCGCTGTGGCACGCCAGTAAAGCTTGCAGGAGGTGGGGACATTTTTGGAAGTGCCACTGTCACATCGTAACTTGGTGACAATATATCTCCTACAGATGTGGCTGTGTTATTTTATTTATAGATAATGCAAATAAATCCATTATGGGCTAAAAATAAATCAAGCAGGCTAGTCCAAACAGGTGTACATCCAAAAAAGAAAAATTATGGATTATTTAACATTAATCTTCTCTAAAAAAAAATTAGGAAGTTATTAATTATCAAAACCTGTATTTATGCTGCTGTAAAATTTATCTATTGCCATTCACAAGTTGTTGCACTTGTTCCTAGGACTTCTGAATTAAGCTTAAATCTTAGCATTTAAAATCTCCTCCCAATGCTAATAGTGTTCTACGTATTTGCAAATTTTGCATTATGGCACCGTAAAATCCATGAAGTGCTTCGAGCATTTAAACTGCACAAAAAAGCGACAGCAACTCATTACTTTGCCTCAAGTGTGATGGCTTTTCATGTCTCCAAAATGAAGAGCAGGAGAGGGAATTCCAGGTATTTATTCTTAGTCTCAATTGGGCCCTTTTCATCTGTACAATGGGTTACTTAATGGTATTTGAACTTTTATTCGGGGCAAGAATTCAGTGTTCTGCCTTGGTAAGGATTTTTTTCTTTGCCCACATGCTCTGGCTTGACACAGGCAAAAATAATAATATCAAACCATTGCCTTTTTGAAGGAGTCATTATCTTTTTATTAATCATCTGATGGGAGGAATGCATTCATCTCTCAGCAGCAATTTCTCACGCTCTGCTCCTGGTGAATGGAGCTTTTGTGAGGCAGCAATTTTACCTTGACCTGTAACTCAGCTCTGAACCTCTCTCTCTGTAAGGAATTGTTCCCACTCCTTCTCTTCAGCATTCTGCATTTCACCGAGTGCCAGCAGCTTCAGAATTCAAAGAACTACATTTCCTTGCCTGCGTTCAAACCTAATTCCATCCATAAAGGTATGAAAAAAAAATCAGGATTTATTTTCCATTCCTCAACTTTTATGCATCTGGATGTGCAGCATTAGCAGAAGGTGGAAAGTGGTTTTAGGGCAGGTGCTGAGAAGTTTTGCACCTTCCTGAGAGGTGCTGGGGGGTGGTTGGAGATGTTTCCCAGAGCAGCTGTGGCTGCCCCTGGGTCCCTGGATGTACCCAAGGCTGGGTTGGAAGAGTCTGGAGCACCTGGGACAGTGGAAGGTGTCCCTGCCATGGCAGCTGGATGGTCCCTCCCAGTCCTCACCATTCCATGATTTTTAGAGTGGCTGTGAAGATTTAAATTCCTCTTTGTCTGCCCCTGGGAGCTCTGCATTGGAATGTGCAGCACTTTATAGCCCATATGTTGTGTTTGTGCACTCTTGCAATGGGAAAACAGCTAATGCTACAAGAATTCCATGATTAGGGGAGTCCACATCCCTGCTATTTACTCTTGAACTTCATGGACTTTTCACTTTTTGTTGCACGGTTGTTTAGGTATTAATTAATTTAGGTATTAAATTGTAGTGGATTTAATAACGAGCAGAATGGAAATGGTAAATTAAATTAATTGCTCTGCAGTAAAAACCACACAAACACATCCCTTCCATCTAGGTTTGATATAACCCAATTAAAAACAGGATAGAGCTCATCCCTTTGTCTTAATAAGCATGTTAAATTAGCTATTTCCTCCTCAGAGAAAAACACGCTTAGAAACAAACTCCGGAATGTTTGGGAATGGGAAAAGAGTTGATTTCTTGTCCCCTGCCATTTGTAATCTGTGATTAAGTGGTGTGAAATGGGGCTAAGCCTTCCTGGCGCTGCCTCGGAGCGCTTCCTCCTCCCCTGTGCGCTCCAAATGTGTCTGGAACAAAAGCAGAGCAAGGCAGGACTAATCTCCATTTTCTCCACAGCCTTGGAAAATCTTTCCTAGTGATGTAAACTCCAAGCAAAGGCTGCCATATGTTTAATCCCACAAATCTGGAACTTAGGGAGGAGGGATATTAAAAAAAAAAAGAATGTGTATGGAGCTCGTGTATTCCATGGTAAAAGGAACTGGGGGATGTGTTCCTGTCTCCAGGTATAAAGTCAATTTCTTGAGTAACTTTTTAAATTTTGATTGCATTTTTGAAATTGGGAAAGCCAGTGGGCTGCAAAATGTTTGAGTGGATACTCAGATGTATGATCAAATATGTTTTTTGTGATGCTAAAATGAAGTTATTCAGCTGCTTTGCTGTGTTGTATTTACCCCTGCAACCACATCTGGGGAGAACACACCTGCCCATCTCCTGTAGGAGCACTGAGGGTTCATCCCCTGCCATTGATGCTGCAGGAATAAAAGCATTGCTATCACTAAAACCTTAATTTGGAAATTCTCTAAGTCTGATTGCATTGATGTGATGATGACTTCAACCTGTTTGCCAGTTTGATTTGGAAATGATCCAAACTGAACCTCTTTTCCTTTTAATCTCCTGTTTTGCAGCCTAAAAAAAGTTTATTTTATTTACCCTGAATTTTGCTTGCATCAGAATAAAGGGAGACACTGTGCTGTCATACCAGGTAAACCTATTTTCCCTGTGGAATTGTGGATACCTGTGGTTCAGCATGCTGTAATAAATAAAGCTTTGCTGAAGCAAGGTTAAAAAACAGATTATTATTTTCTTAAGAGTGATAGAGACGCAGAGGAGTCACCTAAGCAATAAAAAGAGGAAAAATCTGGATCCTAAGGCAGCTGGAAGCAGAGGTGTAAATGGAACAGGGAGTACCCACTACAAGGAAAGGTCATTTCTTTATAATATATAGTGAACTTTTGGGCTATAAATTGCTGAAGAGACCTAATGCTGAGGCAGAGAACAAAGGAAATTGGAAGCAGAGTATTGTAAGAAACAGTAAAATAAATGAGGGTCCCCAAATATTTGGGGAGACTGATAGAATGAGAGAAATAGGGGCTTAACTGTGGTGCAGAACTGAGGCAACCCCAGGTTTTAAACTTGTTTGGGAGGTAATTTGGCCATGGGAGGAGATCCTTGGGCAGGGAATGTTGGTGCCAGCCTTTTGGGTAGTCCTGACCTCCTAGGGGTTTATAGAGAGTTGGTTTTGGTGACAAAACCCCCTCTGAACTTGTTCATTTCCTTGTGTTAATGTGGAGGTAGAACAAGAATTTCCTGAGGGGATGTTCTTTATAACAGAAGCTGCATTCCTTGGTTTCAGTCAGGTTCACATGGGGAGGATGGGGGTTCCTCCTCCTCCCTCCAACAGAAACAGCAAAATATCAGCTCAGTGCCCAGGGCAGGGAGAATTCTGTCTCCAGGGTCAGCTGCACTCCACAGCCTCACCTTGCAAAGCAGCATCTTTGATTAAAAAAGGGCAAACCAGCAGGAGCCATTCCCATGGCCTGGAAAAATTTAATCTCCTTGCCTGTGATGCTAGAATTTGATCCAGAGGAGTTTGTTGTGGTGCAGCACTGAAATTCTGGAGGGTTGTGTTCGTGCTTTCCTTTGCAGAAGACATTGAGGTTCTAATGGAAAATTAAATTCTTCAGTGAGTGGCAGCAGCTTATTGATCTGCAGAAATGTGTTGCAGTTAATAATATTTTCTTTTGTGAAAAGTATTTGGTTTATTATTAAACATTATTGAAGTTTGGTGATTCATTCATCTTCTGTCTCCCAGTTTGTTGTGATCATGGCACACCACGAGGGCCTGGAGTGACTGCACAAGAGGAAATGGATTTGAATTGAAAGGGAGCACGTGCAGATGGGATATTTGGGAAGAAATTCCTCCCTGTGAGGGTGGTGAGGAGCTGGGACAGAATTCCCAGAGAAGCTGTGGTTGCCCTGGATCTCTGGCAGTGTCCAAGGCCAGGTTGGAAAGGGCTTGGAGCAACCTGGGATGGTGGAAGGTGTCCCTGCCATGGCAGGGCGTGGAATTGGATGATTTTTAAGGTCCTTTCCAACCCAAACCATCCTGTGATTCTTCTATTCAAATCATGTAAGTTCATATATTTTATTCAAATAATGTAAATTCATATATTTTATTTACCTGGACCCCTTTTAGGGATCTGGACATTTCCAATACTCTCTTATAGAACACTTCAGTCACAACACCTCTGTTCCAATGTCAGATGTTGTATCTGACTCGTACTTTTCAGTGGAATGAAAGTATTTAAAATTAAAATATGTAACCATAATCAGCCTGTGAAGGTAAATTCAGTAATTAGCAGTGTTTCAGGGAAGAATTTGGCTCTTCAACATGCAGTGGGTGTTCACAACATTGTTCAATATGTGCATCACTCTAAGATCATTTATTACCTTTGAGCTATGTTTGAACTTCCAAAAAAATGGGCAAATTTGTGGTGCTGTCACTGAAAGAGAAGAACAGTGGTTGCGAATAAAGTGTGAAAATCCAACTTCTCATGTATTCCAGCCCAATCAGAATTGTCCTGAGTCCTCCCCTTCACCTGTCTAAACGTCAGAACCTCCAAGGGATCCCAGCTCAGCCTCAGGAGGTGGGAATGAGCCAAAGTGGCACAAATATGAAACCGGAGCAAACAAATACAAATAAATACCCACAGCACTGCAGTGCTGGGACAGGAACCATGATCACATCCATAATGTCCAGATCCAGAGGCACTCCTCAAAGAGCAGAATTGGTTTTGTTCCTTAAAATGACATAAAAAAGGTAAATTGCCTTGCCTGGCCACCGTGCTTGTCTGATTTAAGAGCTGCTTAGCTCCCTGTCTGAAAGGCCAGTTCCAATTCTTGCCCCTGTGATTCACCCAGAGCACAGGGAGCTGGGAGAGATAAAAAGCTTGTAGAGCAGTTAATACTATTTTATGTTGGAATTGATGCACCAGGCGGCCAAGTAGCACTGATGCTTAATACACTCCATTTGTAAAGGAGATTTTAATCTTCACAAGTACATCTCTTTTCACTTCCAGTCCCCAGCTCTGCTCGGTGAGAAGGAGAAATATTCAGCCAGGCTGAGGACATTAAACCTGCTTAAAGAAGCCTCCAGGCCCTGAGGTGGCCACTAAAGTACCTTGAAATTTGCCTGTGAAAGCCCCTGATATTCAAGTGTATAAATTCCAGTTTATCCCAGTAAATCACCACAGGATGAGAGGAGAAAAGCTGGACAAGGCTGCAAAGTGTCCTTGGAAATGGAATGGTCAGGACTGAAATTCAGCTTCTGAGAGGAGTCGGGGCTTGCCCTGTGGCTGGGAAAGCTGGAGTGAAAAGGTGAGGAATATTTTGCTTTTATCAGCATCCCTTGGGGTTTTTTTGTGTGTATAATTAGGGAGGAGCACAGTCTGTAAGCTCTAGGTTGAGATTTTAATTAATTTGGGGGCTTGTTTTTAAGTATTGGCAAATTCAGCTACAATCTGGTAAAGTTTTTTGTTCTTGGCAGTAACAAATGTATTTTTCTTTGGGATGTGTTATTTTAACAATGTTCAATGTTTAACAATGTTAAATTGTTAAATGTTCAATGTTTAACAATGTAGAACTGAATGTTCTCCAATACCATTTCCTCATGCCTGCATTCCCACTCTCTGATAGGGTGGGGTCTATATTTATGAATTATTTCAGGATGTTTCACACCCTCTTCAAATTTAACCTTTGGTCCATGGTTAGAGGTTTAAATCTGGATTGTGCACCATGAAAAGCTGGGCAGTGGGACTTGTGACTTTTGAAACTCCACACAAGGAACAGATCTGTGATAAAAAATATCTCTAAGGGTTGAGAGCCCAAGGGGAGAGTGGGCACCATTAAATTATTGGAAGAAAAGGAACAAAGTCCAGGCTCAGCAATTCCACGGGGACTGCCCTGCATTTGGGAGCTGCAGTTACTCAAGGGTGTTGAATTCTGGGGTTCAAACTCCCAAAGGGAGTTGGTACTTAGGAAAATGGCAGGAAAACTGTTGCTTGCCAGGGAAAGAGGGTCCGTGTTGTTGGTCAAAAATCCCCAAATCCAGTCAGGTCAATGGAGTGACTGCCATCAGTTCAATGATGATGTTGTCATCATCATCATCAGCAGCAGCAGCAGCACTGACCAGATCATCCAAAGTCCAGGCAGGCCAAGGGACTCATTGTCAGTGACTTCATCAGGATTTGTATCAAGCCCATGGTGAAAACATAGCTTTTGTTGAACAAAATTCTGGTACAAAATACAAATACATTTTAATCCTTTTGCAAACACACTATATGGGTTGATTGAGAGCTGGTAAAAGCTGAATTTCTGTATTTTATCCCTGCCCCATTTGCAGTCCATGGCTGTGTCCCCCTCTGATTTAGGAAGAGGGACTTAGCCATTTCCCATATAACATTTTCTTTGGTTTTGTCTGTCAGGGCCAGGAGTTGGACTCGATGATCCTTGAGATTCCCTTCCAACTCAGCTTTTTCTGGGATTTATTGTGGCTAAAATGATGAATCTACCTCAATCTTCCCATTTTCCCTCCTCCTCTCAGGCTAAATGACACCATTTGTTTGGCCCTGTACTGACTGTGGTGGGGGCATTGCTCAGATTGTGACTGATTTAATGAACATCCCATCATTCAACCCAAAACCCCTCCTGAGGAAGCACTGCAAACCATGGGTGGAACTCCTAGAAACACAAGTGGCGAGTGCTTAATCCCATTATACTGGATAAACTCCTGTAGGGTGGGTGTGTTCAGAGTCAGAGCTCTCTTAATTATAATTTTTTGGCTGATTTCTGGCCTGGATCATGGATCTGGACTGGCATGACCTGTCTGAGGCATTCCAAACTCTACTGCAGTGCTTGCCAAAGCAGGTTTGCTGTGCTGCTAAGGTGTTCCATGCACTGTGCAAGCTCTAGGGATGCAGCCTATCTAAATACCCACAGGTTAGGCAGTGCTTTGCATTCCTGCTTCCTGGAGCATGACAGGGAATCTCACCCGCTACCCACGTGCAAATAAACACAATCGTCACTCCTATCATCATGGATTTTCTGCTTTGCTTACCCAGGCCTCAGCTCTGAGGCATGCTCAGTCTCCCATGGCTCCTGTAACACACATGAGAAGTGGATTCATTTGTAATTTTGCTGTTTAAGCTGCTCTCACGGTGCTGCATCACTGTTTGTTTTATTATATTTTTTTTAGAGGAACAAGTTGTTGTGGCTGCCGTTACACACATAACTCCAAAAAGCTTTGTGGTAATAATACAGATAACAGTGCTTGTAGGAAAAAACCCCAACGTTTATAATAGCTGGAGAACATTGCTATTTGTATTTCAAATTTCCCCTGTACACGGTGCCTGGGATTGATTTCACACCAGCCTCGGTGCTTGGGCTGTGCTATCTTTGCTCTTGCAGGGAGGAGAGGCATTTGAATGAGGCAGATCCTGTTGTTCTCCTGCAGTGCATTTGTCACATTCGCTCCTGTCTGAAATGAAAAGGGAGCAGAATGAGAAGGAAATTTCTCCATGTTTGAGCTCGGGGTAAAATCCCCCCAAGCAGCAGTGGTGGGGTGACACCGCTTGGGGTGACGGTGGCTCCTGGCTTGGTGACAGGGTGGGGATGGCTCAGGGGACAGCTAGGGTGGGATTTGGGGGCTTTTTTCCTTGGTTCCTGCCTACAGGGACCTCTGGAATGGGAGGGAGCTGAGGGAAGGGCTGCTGCCCAGAGGAGGAACCACAGGATGGTGTGAGTTGGAAAAGACCCACAAGGTCATCGAGTCCAACCATTCCCCAAGGCCACCACTAACCCGCGTCCCCAAGTGCCACATGCACACAGCTTTAAATCCTCCCAGGGATGGGGACTCCCCCACTGGAAGGACAGCCCTTCCAGTGAAGGCATTTTTTGAACTAAAAACCCTTCCCTGGTGCAGCTTGAAGCCATTTCCTCTCGTCCTGTTGCTCGTTCCCTGGGAGAAAAGACCAACCCCACCTGGCACCAAGCTCCCTTCAGGGATTGCAGAGAGTGAGAATCCCCAGATCAATGAGGGTGGAAAAGCCCCCAAAGATCATGGAGTCCAACCTTTAGCCCATCCCCACCTTGTCCCCATCCCAGAGCTCTGAGTGCCACATCCAGGAATTCCTTGGACACCTCCAGGGATGGGCACTCCAGACCTCCTTGGGCAGTCTGTTCCAATGTTTATTCACCCTTTCCATGTGGAAATTCCTGCCAATGTCCAACTGAGCCTGCCCTGACCCAGCCTGAGGCCGTTCCCTCTCCTCCTGTCCCTGTTCCCTGGGATAAGATCCCAAATCCCCCCCTATTACAGCGACCTTATGAGGTCTCCATGGTGAGAGAAGGATGAGAATCTTGTTTCTTGATCAGAAGGCTGGATTTATTGATATAAGATATATAATACATTATAACTATACTAAATAGAATAAAGAGAGAAGTTGCAGAGGCTTGCTAAGCTAAGAATAGAATAGAATCCAAAAACAAGAGAATCCTCTGTCCCTGTGTTCCAGAGAGCTTGCCCTGTGATTGGCCCTAATATTGTACACATGGAACATGAACCAATCACAGGTGCACCCTATTGCATTCCACAGCAGCTGATAATCATTGTGTACATTCTTCTTCTGGGGCCTTTGCTTCCCAGAAGATGCACAAGTCTGAAAGAAAGGATTTCTGTGAAAAAATGTCTGCGACACCCCCTGGCTGTCCCCTCCTGGCAGGAGCTGTGCAGAGCCACAAGGGCCCCCCTGATCCCCCTTTTCTCCAGGCTCAGCCCCTTCCCAGCTCCCCCATCAGACAAAACAAACATGAGAACATCCTGAGGAACATCAGCCACATCCTGGGCCTGGTGTCCACTCTCAGCCTGGCTACACCTGGGACACCTCTGGAGCATCTCCTCACCTGGCAGGAGACAGAGGACACCCCTGGGAGGGAAAGGGATGAGCAGTGAGGGCTGGCTCTCTCTGGGCAGTGAGAATGCCCCAAAACTCCCAACAAAATCCAAATAATCCCCTTGCAGCTGCAGCTCTTGGTGCAGAATGGCAATGGAAAAAGGAGCAAACGTGTCTGAGTTGGGGAAAGTCCATCATGACCCAGAGATGATTAAAAATACAGAATGAAAACTTACCTGGAGGGGCTTGTGAGTGCATGAGGGGTCTTTGTGACAAATTATTTTATAATGGCTGGGGAAGGAATTATTTATTCGTTCATCGAACATAAAGGAATAGTTAATGAGAGCATTCATTATAATCTTTGTTGTGGCACATAATTAGCAAGCTCTGCTTCTGTCTCAGTGCTGGGAGAGTAAAATGTGTGATTTATAATAATATCACAAGCCATGATATTTCCCCCCAAAATTAATGAATCATAGCACAGAGAAACAGGGAATACATTTACCAAGATTTGAGTCTGGCACTAAAATAGCAAATTGTGAACCAGCAACTGCTGTCTTGCAAGTCTTGTGCTTTTTGTCAAAATTTGGGACGTTTCAGGCTGGTGGAAGTCACATTTCTAGCAATGATCATCATTGCTGAAGAGTCTGGGTTCTTTATGACATAAAAATCATTTCTATTCAGCTTCCTTATCCAGATTCCCCTTTAGTCCATCCTTCATTTCTAGAGATGAAGAAGACAGGGAAACTTCTGATTTTATGAGGCATTAGGTGTCCAACCCCAAAATTCTGGGCCTTACAAAGAAACCTCTCACTGAGCAGGAAATTGAACCTGACCTTTACATTTGGGCCTTCATCATCCTCAGAAAATGTAACAATTCCTCTGTGGTTTCAAACCCTTTGAGAGTTGACCAATAAAAATTCCCAAATTTCTCACTCATTAACATCAATTTAAGGCTATTAACTGCTAATAGAATTTCACCTCTGTCAGAGTCCACAGCACAGAATTCATGCTAAATAAACATTTTTATGGGCTTCTAATTTTGTAAGTGCAATAATAGAACTGCCCAGGATCTTACCAGTGTAATTGAATAATATTCACATTTGTCTTTCTTTATTTCTTTATCTCTTTATTCTTCTAAATTCTGCCAAGGTGGCTATTTTTACTTCTTATAACAGAGTCTGAAATACAGAATTCTGAATAGATATCACATACATGGATAAATAATATGGGATTTGTTTGGGTTGCGTTTTTTGGGGTTTTTTTTTGATGCATTATAGTCCTTTTTGGAAACACAGCAAAATAAATGGCCTCAAGTTGGGCTGGGGAGGTTCAAGTTGGATTTTAGGGAAAATCTTTTCCCTGGAGGAGTGGTTAAGCACTGGAAGAGTCTGCCTGGAGCAGTGCTGGAATCACCATCACTGGATACATTAAAAAAATGCATTGTAGCTGTCAGGGATATGATTTAGTGGGAATGGGGATGTTCAGTCAAAGGTTGGACTTGGTGATCTTCATCTTTTCCAGCATTAATGATAATTAAAGGCTTGAGAGCTTCCCTGGGCTTGTGTCCTTTGATCAGGCTTTGCAAAGATTCTGGCTGGCTTGAAATGTCTCCAAGTATTTAGGAGCACAAATAGAGCATCAATAAATGATGTGGATTATTAAAAAGCCTAGCCCATCCTAATGTGCTTCCCAGCATTAGGAAAAATGCTGCAAGGTGATTAGGAATTCACAAAGAGGATCCACAATTAATGTCAGCTGCTAACAACTCACTCATGATTAGGTTTCAGATCCACTGTTGCTCGTGGTGCTTAGCTGGGCTTTCATATTTTATCTTTTTTTTTTTTTTAATCTGCAAATAATAATTGAGATAAATATTTTAAAAATGTAAGTAGGGCAATATTTACTTTTGTGTTTCAAATGTAGGATTTGGGATAGTCAGCAATGTTTTCTGACAGTTCCTATCCCACTGCAAAGGCTTTTGGTGTTTTCTCTTCGAGCATCTTCATCTTCCCAGTGGGGTTTTGTGTGTTTGTAAAAGGATGCTCTCCTGGTCCAGGTGTGGGGCTCAGTTAAACCAAACCAGCTCAGAGACCTTTTGCTTGAAGAGAAATTTCTTTTTTGGGACATGGAAACAGCAAAATCTTTCCCTTCTCCAAAAATACCAATGAAATTTAGCTTTGGGGACTGAAGAAAGATTAGAAAAACCCAAAATAAAGGAGAGATCCTGATGTGTGCATTGGGATCCTACTAAATTTTGTCCTACTAAATTCCGCATCCAGTCCCCCTAATGCTGGGGTTTATTCATGGTATTAGGTCCTGTGTGCATGAATTAATTTGCTTTATTTTGGAAATTATTGGGTTTTGATTATTGGTTATGTTTACTGTCAGTATTACAAGACCAAAAAAAGATTAATAACAAGGTGAATCATCTTATTCACTGGGAATTAGGGGATTCAAACTGAAGTACTTAAATATTATATATTTAAATATACATATTCTAAAAAAAAAAAAAAATCTATGTTTTGGGTTTTTTTTTTAATGAAAGCTTTAGGTCCAGCTTGTACCTGAAGCAAAAATCCTCCCTGATTTCAGCACACTTGAAGGAGAACTCCAGTGGATTTAGGAAGATATTAACTCAGTGCTGAGATGGATGGGATTAAGAGGTCAAACTGGAAAGAAACAGAGCAGAGTAGAGGCTGAACCTGACACAGCAATCCGTTGTTCTCATAGATTTTTAAGCAAGAAAATGCCATTATAAACATCTTTCCTGACCTCCTGTGTATTGCCAGGCAGGAAATTTAATCCCTGATTCCTGCATTAGGGGAAACCTCTGCTCTGTTTCATAAAATGCTTGTCTTGTTTGTTTTGCTGGGTGATATTTTACCTTCTCAGGGTGGGGAAAATCAGCCATTAGAAAGCCAATTTCTGCTCCCTTTGCTGGGGATTTCTTTGAAGCATTTTGCTATCTGTTGTCTAAATAAAAGCTTCACAGCACAAACCCCATTGAAAACAGTGCAGTCACCACTCAATTCTTGGTTATTTTTCCCCTCTCTCTTCAGATTACAAAAATCTCTTTGTTTGTTCAAGAGCCTGAGCCCACCTAAGCCTGGTTTGGCCATAAATCCAAGATGAAAATCCTCACTCTAATCCCAGGTGGGACATTTAGTCCCACACAATCAAGGTGAGATGATACTTTTCTGTTTTAAACCCACCTCCAGTTCAGGAAACTGGAGAGGTGAGGTTGGAATTCTGGCCAAAAAGGTAAATCAGAGAGTAAAACAAGCTGGGAAAACTGCTGAGAAAGGTGTTTTGTAGGGACTGTTACATCTCCCACTCATTACAAACCCAGAATTGTGCTCCCCACATTGAGAAAATCTGGGTTTTTATATCCTGGCATACGTTCAGAGACTGGATGTGTCTGCCCTCTCTTTATTATGACAAGAAGTGAAATCTCAGGGGAATTCAGGCACTTAGGCTGTTCTATTCAATCCCTGTAAATATATTTATATGTAAAGAAGTCTGAATTTCCTACCAAAAATGAAATAGGAACTGTGCAGTGTGTTCAGGTGTCTGAATAGAAGGTGCAGAAATACTAAATTTCACTAAATCAGAATGCATTGCCCTGCAAAAATCCCTGAAAAGGATAATTTAAGAGTTTGGGGATTTTGCAGGTTCTTTAGATGAGTTTCTCCACAATCTGATTTGTGCTGCCCAAATTAATGGAATCACCACATTCTGTGGTGCTTCTGCCACCACTGCTTTATCTTAATTATAACTAATTTGCAAAAGGTATTGGAGTGGAAAAATAAACAAAGCAATAAGAAAAATCTCAGCTACATGCAGTGCCAGAAAGATATAATTATATTATTGATTTCATTATCAAACATTAACTAATTTGGGTTTTTAAATCAGCTTGTCAGCCAAAGCATTGCTCTGAGAGTATTGAGCAATCCTAATGTTTTGTTTTCCATTTTTTATTGGATTTTTCCTCTGGAAGGAATTTTTGCATTACAAAGGTGGATAAAAATAATCTGAAATGATGTTTTAAGAATTTGAAATTACATTTGTAAGAGTTTTAATTGTTCTGAAAGAGAAGAGCCAGAAATGGAAAGACCAACTTGGCCCAGAGGAGCCCTGGTGGTGGTATCAGAGTCAAATTTCTGCATTAAACACTTGAAAAATGCAAACTCTGACAAAAAACCCATCCTAAATAAAATCAGGAAGAGATACATTTGCAGAAGACATTCATTTCATCATAAAATCCAGCAAGTAGGGGTAAAATCCTGATATAAGGGGTACCTGAGACCATTGGATGGCTCAGGGACCCAAAGGCAATCTGTGTTCTGGTTTGGCTCTGCTGGAATTTTCAATCAAGGCTCCCTGGAAATTCCTCTCTGTCCTGGTGCTGCCTCTGTCCTTGGTTGATTTGGGTTTTATTTCTGTGCAGGAGCTGAACAAGAGACACCAGAGGGGAAAGAGGGAGGACAACTCTTCCCCAGGCCCTGTGGACACAGATATCTGGGATTCTGAAGGCGAAGGATGTGCCCATGTGTCTTTTAACACATTTATTTGTTAAAACCTCCGTTTTTTTATGAGTTTTGTGGGACAGAGGTGTTTTTATGGTGCTCTAACATGGCCCAAGCTCTTGGCATTGTCAGAGATGTTTGCTGATTGTGCTGCTGCACCTCTCTCCTATCAGGTCTCAGCTGAGAGCATTTCTGATGTGCTATAAATCACCTATAAATGTATTTTCAGACATTTTTCTGTCCTTCATTCATATCCTTCATTTTTCAGACGGTTTTCTATCCTTTTTGCAGACCATAAACAAGAGCGAAGCTTGCCCAAATGGAAGTTCTCCTTGGCTTTGCAGGATGGAGATCCATAACCTTTCCTGAGGGATTCGTGACAATCCAGGATGCTGGCAGGCCACCAGGGTGAGAAAATTCACCTGATTTAATAATCTGGAGGTGATTCAATCTGCATACAACTGGTTGGAAACTCTTGTGGTACATTTTGTGCCTCAAGTTGTTCTCCTGACCAGAAGGTCCGGTTTGGGCCTTGGTGGATCCAATTCCTTGGGACATGAAAAACCAAAACCCTTTTTGGTGCTTTGTGCTGGGTGTGAGCACCCACAAAGTGGTGATAAACCAGAACTGCAGGTGAATTTATCAGCAGGCACCTGCAAATCTGGGGGATCTCATGCCCAGAAAGGTTGGGAGGCCCCAGTGGCTCAGGGAGGTTTCATTCCTGGCTGGCACAGTGAGATCCTGAAGGGAGGATGAGCTCTGGGTGATTTGTCTCTGGTTTCTGTGATTTATCTCTGCCTTCTGCTTCCAGGTGAGTTCATAAAAGCTCATTGCAGTTAATCTGCATCCTCTGGGCACTGTCTGTGTGTCTCTGTGGCTGGGATGAGGCTGCAGTCATGCCTTGGCAAGGGGAGAGGAGCTTAAAGCTTCTGATGTCCATGAATTAAATGAATCAATCTCTTCCAACACACTTTAAATTGATCTTTGATTGGACCACATGGCCCTTGGATAAGGCACCCTGGTATTAGTCAATTTGACTTGGAAAGATGATGATACAAATTCAAATGGAAAGATGATCTATATTGAGCAGCTGTGCTTCTGCAGAGTGATTTTTTTTCCTTTTTTTCCTTTTTTTTATTAGTATGCTGCTCTGTTTGTGAAGTCCTCTTTGTGAATACTGATGCCTGAGCCCAGAGCTGTGTCCAGAATTGCAAACTTGGGCATTTGCATTAACGATCTGTGGCCTGTATTATTGCTTTAATCCTGCCTTCAAATTGCTCAGAATCTATAACACAAAATGCTCCTATATCCTCTGCTTAAAAGAACCTATTTATGTCTAACACAGTTACTCAGAGCTGCCTGCTGGTTTGAAGGGTCTGTCTTCAAGTAGTTTGAAATTCATATTGAAATTTGTGCAAAGGTCTTGAGAATGTACAATTGAGATTAAAGTCCTGAATTCCCAAGGGAAGAGGTTCTGTTCAGGCACCTGGACTGCAAGGGAGGCTCCTTGGGTGGAATTTTATGTGCCCAGGGGAGAGTGGGCAAGTGGAGTAAATCTTTTCCTTGATTTTCAGCAGGATTTGTGTGACCTTTGCACAAGTGACAATGTAAAACTGAGGTGTGGGATGATTTCCAGCTGATTTATTTTTGATTAACCATAAAGCAAATGCCAGTAAGTTTTATGGGTGTGGGAAAGGTGAAACCTCGCTGACCTATCTCAGATGTTCTTTAAACGAGGCTTATCCCCACAAAGAAGTGTTTATTTTAAAATCCAATAATTACCTGATTTATTAACCAGATCAACCAATGCCTCTTCAATGTCAAGCCCCTTCTGCTTTCAGCCTCTCTCTCACACGCAATCCACGACCAAACCTGATTTCTAACCCCAGCTGATTTCAGCCCATAATTAAAATTTCATGGCTAAATTATAAATAGCTCTTTCCCCTTATCCCCTGCCAAAGAAGATTTGTGATGGGACAACTGACGAGGCAGGACACTTGTGAATTCAGATGTGGAGGCTCCATTGTGTCAGCTCCGTAATGCCATTGCCTTGTCAGCTGCATCAACAACAGAGGGCCAAGATCAATCTGTAATGAAGGGAGATGAGGGCATTGATCCAGCTCCAGGGCTGGGATTCTTCCCCAGGAACTGGAAGCTGGAATTGCTGTGGTTGTGCTGGATTACCCTAGTTTGGAATAGCCAGCAGTAAATCAAATTAAACCCCCGGAGCAATGTGTTGCTCCTAAAGATTTGAATTTAAGCAGGTCATATTTCAGGTTTTGGGATGTGGTTTGTATCTGTAAAGCACAGAACACAGCATTTTGTCTCTGTTTTGCTGTTTCTAAGCTTTGTGTTGTGTTTTTTCGCGTGAGTTTAGCTGGAGAGCTGTGGATGAAAAGGGGAGGAGTGAGAGCCTCAGGTGGCTGCAGCCAGGAGGGTTAAGTGCATGAAAAAGCTGCTTGGGCTCTGCTCGGTGGGGGATCTGCAGGTCATGGAGGGATCATCCACGTGGAGCAGCCCAAAGGAATCCTCTGAAGCTCAAAATGACACCTGAACACGCCCCTGATGCTTCCTGCTGCTTTTCCCATCTGAGGCACGACTCCACTGTTCCACATCCTGCAGAGTGTGTCAAAATCTGGATGCCTGCTCTGGGCAGATCCTTGAGAAGGGATCACAGGTTTAACAAGGTTAAAAGGATCCCTGTTCCCCTGCAGGACCTTTCCCTCTTAGACATGGTTTCATGCTCCATTTGCCTTTGGCAACGTGGCTCTGAGTTCCCATCCCAGCAGGGTCCCTCCACCCTGCTCTAAAGTGCCCCAAAACATTACAAGCAGGTTATTTTCCAGGTAATATCTTGGAGTTTGGTGTGTGGGAGAAGGGCTGAGCTGCTGGAATGCAGCGAGCCACTGACAAGTACAACAGGGTTGTGTCTGTGCCAGCTGAGGGCTGAACTTGTTTTCTATAGAAATTACCCAGAGCTGTGGTTACAGCCTCTGCAGCAGCAAAGATGTGTTAGAAATTGGGATCTCTGCTTCTAACCCGTCTTTAAAATTGGTGTTCTGGAGGTGGGCAAGAGGTTAATGATTGAAAATTAATAATTATGCAGTGATAGAGGAGGAAAGCGAGGCTGCGCTTGTCACCTGTGTCCCTGCAGACGCTGTCACAAGCTTCTGAGGCAACATCCATCCTCCAGAACCCCCCCTTGCTGACTGTGTGGTTCCAGCTGTCTGTCATCAGTCAGGACTGGGTACAGACAGCCCTGACAGCCAGCCAGGGACACAAAGGAGATTGGAGGAGCTCTGCTGGCAGGAGTGGCAGTTCTGCTCCTCACCCGAGCAGGGCTGGCAGCTCCAGGGCTGGGATGGAGCTGCTGATCTCCCCAGGATGCAGGAGAGCATCAGCAGGGCCAGGGGATTAGGGAATAAACCTCTGCAGCCACACAGGTTCCCTCCAGGGCGGGAGGAAAGTGGATTGTGGAGGGTTTTTCTTGATTTCTTTCTGCACTATGACTCTAAAATCGCCCCCTTTCAAGCGTGTCTTGGCTTGGGGATGATGATAAGAAAGAGTGAGACTCGTAGAACTTTGCATCCTTGTTGAGGATGTATTGGAAGTTGAGCCTGGGTGAAATGTGATGCAATATTTTTATTTCCAACTACTCATTGGAGTAGTTTTGTTAATTGACATGTTGCTTTTAATTGCCAAAGGATTTTATGGTTCTTGCTATGGATGTGCCATTCCTGCAGCTTTGTCCCTCACTGTTCAGCTCACTCCTCATAAGCATTTCTTCTTTACTGAGTGACTCAGGTTAAACTACCATTAATTTAATAAAATTAATAGTCTAATTTAATATAACTAATAGTTATTTAGTTATATTAAATAACTAATAGTTATTTAGTTATACCACCTCTGAACTACCTTTAAACCATTTAATAAAATTAATAGCCTAATTTAATATAACTACTAGTTATTTAGTAGCTGTTTAGCACTGCTTAATGCAGAAAACCTGTTTCAACCAACACAGGTTTAAAGTGACAGAAAAAAAAAAAAAGAGTTTCTCTAGAGAAAAATCTGATGGCATCTTTAAAAATGAACCTAATACAAAGCATAGTTCATAATTATTTGTGTACTTTTAGACTGGAGGTGTTTGAGCATTCTGGTGTAGTGTCAAAGAATTAAAACCTGAATTAAATTAGTAACAAAATAACTAATTAGATAATTCTGATAGTGACTGTGTACCTGGCAGTGTGTTGTCCCACCACTGCCTGGATTTTAATTAAAAAGGAGTTCTTGGCACTGGAAGACCTTACAGAGCTGGAAGGGTTGGTAATGAGGAACCAAATTAAATCAGAAGTCAGCTTTTCCCAAATTCAATATCTTTCTAAAGTGAATTGGGATCAGTTTATCCACTCACTTGTTTAACTTGTGATTCTTGTTAAAATAGAATCATCACAGAACGGTTTGGGTTGAAGGGTTCAAAGCTCATCCCATTCCACATTTTCCTCTATCCCTGCTCCAAGCCCTGTCCAGCCTGGGCTTGGACACTTCCAGGGATCCAGGGGCAGCCACAACTTCTTCTGGTAATCTATGATGAGGCTTCATCACTGTCTTGCTAAAGAATTTCTTCATCAATATCCTAAATTAACTAAAAACTACTCTGCGCGCGAGGATGGAGTATTGGTGAAGGTCATCAACCAACTTTGCATTCAATAAGATTTTTCTAAATTTTTCAAACTGAAAAACTACTTTTTGTAAGGAAAAAAAAAATAAGGTTTGACAACATTTTTAGAGGTAAATCTGGAATTTTCAATGCCTCCTTTAAAATCTTTCTCTCCTCAGCAAACATCCCTCTTCCTGTAGATTGTTGCTAGAATTGGAAGCATTAAAAATAACCCAAAAAAGCATCTCAGAAAACTCCCTTTTTGACATCACTGGAAGGAGCCCTCCTGCTTGATGTGACATTCCAAAGCCAACTGATACGAAACCCAGCCCTGATAAGGGGGAATGAGGAAAATGTGTCCCAGCCCTGGCTCAGAGGGGAAATAATCGAGGGATGGAAAGTCATGGCCTGATGAGCTCCAGCTGACTGAGCAACCACTGAGCTGTGCCCAGAGTCCTGATTTCCCCCTCCCTCAGAGGCATTTTCAGATGGATATAACCCCAGCATCCTCGCTGAAATAATGCCTCACTTACCAAGCTGTGGCTGGGAGGATTTTGTGCTTTAACAGAGCTGCTCCCGCTGAAACGCAAATGGGAAAAGCCACTGTTTGTCAGGAGGAGGGGTAAATATGAATTTTTAATATTCAAATGAACTCACAGATTGATTTTCTTCAGCAAATGAAACATTCCCATCCATTTTTTATAAGCTGTCACTTCAGAAAAATCACAAATTGTAAAATATTAGGGTGCACTTCTCATTTAAACAACATAAATATTTACACTAAATAAAGCAAGACCTTCACAGTCTATTAAAGCAGAAATAATTCTGCTGCCACAGCAATTGTGTGAGGAGTTTCCATTGAGAAATGAGGAAAATTTCCCTGGTTTTGTTCACTTCAAAAAAATATGTATAATTTTCCTCTTTCACAAGGGATTTTGCTGTTGTGAGGAGTTTCCATTGAGAAATGAGGAAAATTTCCCTGTTTTGGTTCACTTCAAAAAAATATGGATAATTTTCCTCTTTCACAAGCGATTTTGCTGTTGAGATGTTTCTCACAATGGCAAGGCTGGAGTCACACCTGCCCTGAAGGAGTTTGAGGCAGCAATTCTGTGCAATCCAGGGATCTACAGGGGATTAATATCCCCAAAAATGCCCTCACAGCTGCACTTTCAGCTCATGTTTAACACAGAAGGTCATGTAAACCATGATGTGATTATTATGTGACTTTTTAAATCCTAAAAGATGATACGGCAGCGGTTTTTTACTTATTTCTTCAATTAATTTTTCTTAGATTATCATTTCAAAATTCTTACATTTACTTAAAATTGTAGATTCAATAACATCTAACAATTAAATTATATATTATAATAAATAACAATTCGTTTATAGATTATAAACATCTAATAAAATTTTAAAACCCTGATTTTAATTTTTAGTACATTGCAAAAAAAAAAGAAAACAAGAAGGAGAATAAGAATGACTCAAGACTTGTCCTTGACAATAATAAATATTTTTCATTGCTTTTATGATTTTAATATTCCTAATGATTTCAAAATCTGTTCTGATGTTATTCTGGAAGAGGCCAGATGGCCAAATAATGTGTAGCATGTAAATTACATCAGCAGTCTGATCAAAATACTTATCCAAAAACAAATACAGGCTGTGACAATAATTCCACAACCATTTTCAAATGATAGGAAAGAAGATGCTTGTGCCAAAAACTGTGCTTTGGGTATTCCTTTAAATTGCATTAGTGGTTTTCAATGGAAGGAACATAGAAATTGATGTTTTGTGTGGTAAAAGGAAGTATCTATATCATATAGAAACATAGATATTATTAATTATTCAATTTTTTGGTAATGAGTATTTTAGTATTGGCTTTTTATGTTGGGTTGAAGAGGTGTGGTCTGTGCTTGTCGGCTCTCTCCTGTGCCAAAAGTGCAGGAAAATTCTGTGGGCGTGAGGTTTTCCAGACTTTTTGCTTTAGAAGTTGTTCCCAAGTGCTGCCATCAGCAAAGCAGCCCCAGCTCCAGTTAAACCAGTTAGGCCAGTAATGCAAACCAGTTCATAACAGTCCAGGCAGTCCCTGGAACTGGAATTAGGATTAAGGATATCCCAAAAAGGAGTAAACCCAAGTGATTGTGGTTTCACATTATTAGGATTGTTTAGGGTGTCCCATACAGTCCTTTCCTTCCAAATTGCCAGCTTTATTTTTATTGTACAAAGGAGTGTTGCTGAGTCACAAAAATCTGGGTAAAGTGAGGTTTTTTTGGGGCAAGAGGTCTCATCTCACTTTCTCTCTTTCATTCCATCCAGCAGATCCCCGGAGATTGTTCTTGATTTGCTCTTGCCAGAGATTGTCCCTCTTTATTAATATAATAATACTGAGATTTAATTAGACCACATATTTTATTTTACTTCCCATGCTGTCAGCAACAAAAGGTGCAAGGAGAGCAGATCATAAAATATGTCAGCTTGGAGGAGGTCACTCCCTCAGCTCTGCCCCACAGGGCACGGAGCAAGGTCATGGAAAACGGGCACAGAGGAGGAGGGAATGATGGATATTCTCACATTGGCTGAGATCTGCTCCTCTTTAAATCTTTTAACTCAGGGAGACTAAATCTGGGCACTTTTGCAAGCTGTGGAGAGCAGGATCCTCCTCATGTGGAAATCAGGGATAGCAGTTTAAGCGGTGCTGAAGTTTGGTGGCAGTGGCTTGGGTGACAGCAATGCCTTCTAAAGTTCTGTACCTCTGGGTCAGCACTCCGAATCCAGTCGAGGTCATTACTGCCACAGAGTCGTTATCATCTCATGAATGTCATCAAATGGCACTCCAAATGTTAAGTATCCCATTCTGCAGCTGGGACATGAGGAATCTCTCTGTCAATTTTCAGGACGATCAGGGAATAGCTCGTCCTGTGGCTCTTCACCCGTGGCCTCTCCTTTATCACATCCAATAAAAGCCAGCACCTGCCAAGGGTGGTCGATATCCCGTGGCAAACCTGCCACCCTCATTTTCTCTAGGATAGCCTGAATAATTTATTTGGTTTGTGTCCAATATGATTTTTGTCCTGTCATTGTCTCACATTACATCTTCCCTTATTTGCTCTGTGGCGGAGGTGATTTGGTGTAGTAGATATTTATTGCCAAGGGGTAAATAATTAAACTCAAAAAGTGCTTTTCATCTCTGTGTTGTTATTTGCAGAGGTGGCTGGAGGGCAGTGTTGACTTTAAAAATTATATTATGTCCATTTTATGTTTCAAGACACCACTATTAGTCCAGTTCTAATAATGCTAAAGCTTCAAAATTGATACAGGAAAGCCTTATCAATAAAACACTCAAAGTTAATTTATAAGAAAACTTTCTTTTATTTGATGTCATGCTCCCCCAGCATCCTTCTGGTTCCAAATGTCCACAGCTCCACTCTTTGTGAAGAGGGATGGGGAAAGGATTTTCAGTGCTGGTCAGGGTGGGGATTTCTTCCTTTTCTGTGCTGGGTACATCTCTATTATAATTTACTTTAAC
Source organism: Melospiza melodia melodia (assembly GCF_035770615.1). NCBI lineage: Eukaryota > Metazoa > Chordata > Aves > Passeriformes > Passerellidae > Melospiza > Melospiza melodia. The sequence goes on along the minus strand of NC_086205.1, from coordinate 26,216,523 downwards.
TCCTTTTCCCTTTATTATTCATGCTGCCTCTCAGTTACATCTGGAAAACTTCCCAACAGCTCCTCCAGCCCAGCGAGATGTGAAGGACAATTTTGTGACCTGGTGGCAACCTGAGCCTGTCAGACCTTGGCCATGAGCAGCCTTCACTGAGCAAGGGCAGGTGAGACGTTTGCTGACCAGGGCTGAGGTTTTAAATAACAGCAGCCCTGCTGGAACAGTCCCTGCTGAAGCTGGAGCCCTTTGTGAGGGTGACCCTCCTTTGGCCAAGAGGTCACTCCCCATTGCATGGAGAAGAAAAAGAGGACAGACAGTTGGAGAGAACAGTGAGGAGGAAGCCAAGGAGCTGTCAAAATGTCTTTAGGGTATGAGCAAATTATTACTTCTTAATGTGCTTAAAAGACATGAAATGAAAACTAGTAGGTCTCTTTTTTTTCACATAAAGTAGAAAGAATCTGTGAAGTTTTTCTTTCTCTTTTCCTCCTTTTTTTTTTTTTTTTTGACCCAGAGTTTCTAAAATACTTTTTAAATAGGATTGTTCTCTCCAGCTTTGCTTTTCCAGTTTCCCCTTAGCGCTGTTTCCACAAAGGCTCGTGCTGGTGCCACTGGAACTTTCCTGGCCAGCCTGCTTTTCTCCATCCAAGGTGCAAGCTAGGCTGAAAATGGAGAGCTATTAAAAGCCAGGTGCAGAGGGGTGTGCCAACTGCTGGAGAGGAAGGATGACTGAGGTAAGTGGGTGCTTCCCTCACAATTTAGAACAAACAAGGTCTAAAAGTCGAGGGCAGGACCCCTGTGCAAAGGGATGCTCAGGGAATCATTTCTGAGGCCAATTGTGCGTGTGAAATAAGGTTAAACTTGTGCACAGCTCGGGGTGGCAGCTCCAGCCAAGTGCAGAGGTGCTCCTGTAGCGTGGTGGGGTTCACAGGGGTGCCAGGACGAGGGAAGAGATGAGAATCTTGACTCTGTGTTTCAGAAGGCTGATTTATTATTTTATGATGTATATTATATTAAAAGAAAATTATATATTCAAACTATACTAAAAGAATAGAAGAAAGGATTTCATCAGTAGGAATACAAAGGAATGATAATAAAATCTTGTGACTGATCAGAGAGTGGGAGCCAGCTGGCTGTGATTGGTCATTAATTACAAACAACCACATGAGACCAATCACAGATGCACCTGTTGCATTCCACAGCAGCAGATAACCCTTGCTTACATTTCATTTCTGAGGCCTCTCAGCTTCTCAGCAGAAAAGATCCTAGCAAAGGGATTTTTCATAAAATGTGTCTGTGACACTGTAGGACCAGCACATCCATGGAAAATGAGTGCTCAGCTGCCTTTTCCCTTTTTCCACCTGTGTTTCCTCCAGCCCAAAAGGAGATGAGTGCATAGGCTGGTACAAATTCCTTTGGCTTCAGAAAAACACACAGGAAGGAAAGGAAAAGGAAAGGAAGGAAAAGAACCAACCTGGCTGAGCAATAAAACCTGGGGAATTACAGATTTTCAGCCTGGTATTGCTGAGGAAAGCACAGCAGGTAAAGAGGAGGGAGCAAGATTTGCCTGGACCCATCCCCACCCAAGTTTCCCTTTGGCAAAAGGGAATTAAAGCAACAGTTATAATTCAAAGATATTTTGATTTCTGAAAATCACAGGTTTCTGCTTCCAGGTTGTGTAAAACTGCTAAAAATCAGTTTGTCCTGCAGAACAGGTGGGTTCCTTTTTATTCATTGTGATAACAGGAGGGAATCTGATGTCCCCATTACCTCAGTTTCCCTCTCAAGGAGCCAGTCTCAGACCAGCTCTGCTAACTGTGAAATGTGATTAGAAGCTCTGCTAGGTCAGAGAGGTCTTTCTTCCTCAAGTGTGAAAATATCTTCTTATGTAATAGACCATCAGAGTCACCAATTTTCCAAACCATCTTCCTAAAGAAAAATAAATAAATTTGAAAATTTTTAGGAAAATCTTGTGGAAAACAGCGTCTTGTAGTCCGCATACAAAAATCTCAGACTCTCTTGCAGATCTTTTCTATTTTATGTATTTTTAAGGCAGGACTTTTTTGGTTTATTGTGTTTTTACTGGTGCAGTGCCTTCTCAAAGGTTTTGTACACATAAAAGAATGGAAATACAGGCAGCAGCTGAAGCAGTTTCCAAGGAAAAGCAAGAGGAGGATGTTTTACTGAGAGCTGTAATGAGGAATAGACTCTCAGTTTCATAAATTCAGAGTAAGTCCTGGTGCATTCCCCTAACTGATGTCCTCTCCTGAAGTGCCACGCGACTCCGAGTCCATCCACCGGGGAAAACACATGGATTGCTCTGGGTTATTTAATAATGCAGGCACTGAGGAGGGGAAAGTCACTGCAGGCAGAGAGCTGCTCACAGCTCAGGCCCGAAATCCCCAAAAATGAATGGCAAAACCCTGCCCTGCCTGCAATGCACTCGGGAAGATGAGTTGTCCTGCACCGCTCTTCTCATTAGATCCCGAGAAGCACTGAGGAATTATTGATGGAGATATCCATGGATTGCAGGATGAGAGCCTTGGAGGCAGAACTAGAAGGTTCTTTTAACCCAAGAATTGCTGTTTTCTGTTGGAATTTCCAGGAAAACCAAGTGTCTTTGACGGTGTTTTATTCTGCGCTGCTGATCAGAGGCAATGTGACAGTTTGCCTTGGGAATGCTCTCTGGAATAATTTTTTACATCATTGAGAAACATTTTGCCTGAAGATGTGAATTTCAAATTGTGCACTAAGAATCTCGAGATGTGCTGCTGGGTCTCGGGAAAAAAGGGAAGAAAAAGGGAGAGCAATCCAGTAATGTAGATAAATAGAAGAAAATGAGATCTACACGAGAGGTTTGATTAAATTTGGAATCGGCTGCTGGACCAGAAAGATAGAAGTAAGTAAAAGCATGGAGTTAACTAAGGGAAAAATGAGTTTGGAGCAGGAACAGAACTCAAATTCATCTTTGCCAGCGAGGCAGGGAGCTGGAGTGACCTTGAGAGCTGCTGTGAGCTCCGTGCACGTGCGAGCCCCACGGCGGCACGAGAGAGAGCCCTGCGCAAAGGCAGCTCTGGTTTTAATTCTGGTGCATTTAACTCAGAAGTGCCATGGACCCTGTGTGTGGCAATCTGTGACAAGTCTATAACTCAGCCTGCTGAGAAACCAAGGAACTGGCAGGGAAACTCAGGCTCCTGAGGCCAGGGTGGTTTTATATCTGAAGCAGCCTCAATCTCTTCGTGGTGCAGAGCTGGATGTGTCATCAGATGTGGATTAGCAGGTGACAGCCTTGATTTAGATGTGTTTTTACAAACAGGGATTCTTCCTGGCCATCAGGAAGCATTTCTTCGTGGAAAAATGTTGTTAAACATTGGAAGGGGCAACCCAGGGAGGTTTGGATCTCCCACCCCTGGAGGTGTGCAAGGAATGCCTGGACATGGCACTCAGTGCTCTGGACTGGTGACGACAGGGGTTGGTCACAGGCTGGATTTGATGGTCTGGGAGGGCTTTCCCAACCTCAGTGATGTTGTGAGTCTGTGATGGGGCCTTGGTCAGTGGGGATGAAACCAGTGGTGACAGTTTTAGGGCCTCTGGATCAATAGATGGGCAAGTTACTGCTATGTCATGGCCGGGAGTTGTCCTAAGGCTCTTGTGCTTTTGGTCTTAAACTGAAGAGCTCATCCTCCCTCCATGGGAGCCATGGCCACATCCCAGACCAAGGCTGTCCTGTGTCCCACCAGGTGTCTGAGCTCCTCTGGAGGGTGTTCCCCAGCCCAGCTGAGATGAACCAGCTGGGGAAGGATGGGATCCCTGCTGGGATGTGCAGGACCATGAAATAACTGAGGGTGGAAGGGAGCTCAGGAGGTCCCTGGGCTCAGCTCCTGCCTGGTGCCGTGAGCTCTCACTGCTAGTGCTGGGGCTCCTCTCATCACTGTTATATGCCCAGAGGTATTAATAAAACACTGAGGGACAGCAGAATAATGCAGTGACACCTTGAGAAAAATTCCAGACATGTCACAGTCCCATTTGGGTGCACTTCCCACCACCAAAACACTCAGATATTTTCCATTATTCTGATCCTCTGTGGGCTCCTTTTTCTGCTCCCATGACCTATTTTTTTACTTTCTGTCCTGTCACAGCCACTTCATCTCCTTGTTTTAACATCTATTCTTTCTGTCCAGACTTTCTTTTTAAAATTTTTTCCCCTGCTAGTTAACTGTAATTATACAGCTTTTTAATGAGTTTTGATGCATTTAAACATGCTTTATGCGCCTTACAGCAAACCCCCTGCTGGTCTAATTTTATATAGTGTATTTAATTGAGACCCCTTTTGCAAGTACACATTTTGTGTGTGGTGAGCACAGTCCCCAACCATAAATTCTGCTTTATTCCCACTCTTCAGATTAGATTTTTATTTGCATTACGTGAATGTTTTCTCCCCCACTAAAATCCTGTCACGTACATTTTAACCACTCCAGCAAATTAATTCTTGCTATATTTAATGCCATACAGAAAAACGCCTTTATGGAGCTTCTAATTGTTCATTTCAAGCGTTCCAAAATTAGCTGCCTTTTATTAATTGGGGAGTCACTGCATTGTGGAGAAGACAGAAAGCTCTCTTGCAAGCCACATTAACTGGACAGATGTTCTGAAATATGTTAAATATTACCCAGTGAGTGGTGACACAGTTCATCCATCATGTCAGTGCCACAGCCACTCTGGGATCTGCTGTGGGGTGAAGGTGCTGTGAGAGAGGCAGTGTCAGAAAGGATGAACTGACACTACAGACAGCACTTTTATGTTTGGTGTAAAGCAGGAAGAAAATCGTAATTTAAAATAACTGGAGAAATGTCATTATCCCCAACAGAGAATTACAGAATGGTTTGGGTCATCTAATTCCAGCACCCTGCCATGTGCAGGGACACTTTCCACTGTCCCAGGCTGCTCCAAGTCCTGTTCAACCTGGCCTTGGACAATTCCAGGGATTCAGGGGCAGCCACAGTTTCTCTGGGCAGGGCCAGGGCCTCCCCACATTCACAGGGAGGAATTCCTTCCCAAATCCCATCTAAATCCACCATCCAACTCAAAGCCATTCCCCCTTGTCCCAGCACTGGACAACATTGAATGGAACCTTGCAGCACTCAACAAGGCCATGAGAAAGGAGGGGACTTGGTTTGGGCTTTCACTCTTGGTTTGGATTTTTCTCTTAGTTTGGATTTTTCTCTTGGTTTAGGTTTCTCTCTTGGTTTGGGCTTCACTCTTGATTTGAATTTCTCTCTTGGTTTGGATTCTTCTCTTGGTTTAGGTTTCTCTCTTGCTTTGGGCTTTCACTCTTGGTTTGGGCTTTCACTCTTGGTTTGGGCTTCTCTCTTGGTTTAGGTTTCTTTCTTGGTTTAGGTTTCGCTGGTGATTTAGGTTTCAGTCTTGCTTTGTGCTTCACTCTTGGTTTTCCCTGGAGCTCAAACACTTCACAAAGAGTCAGGATCATTTCATGAGTGCCAAACAGAAAGTTCAAGCAAAGCAGGAGCTGTCCAGGCAAAGTTTTCCTGAATATATTGACTATGTGGGTAAGAGGCAGATTAAGACTTTCTTTCCAGAGTGGTCCCCAAAAATAACCCACCCACCTCCTGGCAACAATTCATTAACTGGGTCATCTCCATCCCTCTCTTCAAACAGATCTTATCAGCAACACATCTGGTGGGATAAGAGTGTTTTGGGATGAACATTTACATACAGAGAGATAAAAGGCCTTACATAACCCTAGGAGCAGAAAATACATCTCCCCCTGACAATTGCCAATGTTCCCTTGCTAAATCCTGCATAATGGGGTTTTGCTGCCATGTCAGCAGCTCCATGACAATAAAGCCAATGGCACAGGTATCCTGAGAGCCAATTTCAATGGCCACAAGGCAAGAAATGCCAAGTTCCCTTCCTTTTTCCAGCTAGATGGATGATGTTTGAGCAAAGAACAAAATCTCTGCATTATGGTTCTTAACTAACCCATTCAAAATAGCCCCAGGAAATATCCAGAGCTCTTTGTTTTATAGCAGGGTGTTCAAGACTATTTAATCTTTTTTCAAATACATGGCAATAAAATTCATTTTCTGAAGCCTCCCAAGAACCCAATCAGGGCACATACTGACAAAATCCCGTATGTTTAAAATCATGGGCACAAAAAGAGCACTCCAACAATTAAATTTCAGTTTTTAGATGCTGGATGTCTTTGATAAGCCTGCTTGCTGGGTCAGCACTTCGTCCTCCCTCATGCAGGTTTTCCATAGGATTTGCATAAACCAGTTGATGGATGTGGCCAACAGGAGCTGTGAGGGCATCTTGTTCAGCTTCCTTCCTGAAATACCTGTCCCCACTGTGTGTCCTGCAGGGCTCCCAGAGGGGTGAGTTGGGATTGGATGTGGGGTGGCCTTGGAAAACAGAACTCTGTGTCATGACTGGAATGAAGAGCGCTGCTTCCTGCGGGATGATCCTAATTGATCCTAACTCCATCCCACAGAACTATTTTAGGAAATGTGGAGCTCAAATGTGGTTATTTGGTGATGGTCAGACCTTACAGTGGGCAGGGGTGACCTTTTGGGCTTTGTGCTTCTCCCAAGTCAAGAACTCTCCATCCACTCAAGTCAAACTTGCTCAGGATGGAAAATCTCTCTGGGGTTTGTCCATAAAAAACTGAGCAACGAATTCATTCAACCACATCATGGAAAACAAGAAGTTTCTGGTGGTATGAAAACACTTTGATTAGCTGTACAATCAGCCAAGAAAAAAAACCCAACCATAATAGTGACAAAATCTACTGAGGTTTATTTTTGCTGTGAGCACTTCAATTTTCTGCAAAAGCCACGAGCAAACAAGACTTTTGAACCATTTCAATCTACTCTAAGTCAGAAAGCACAGTCTCTGTTGGCATCTGTATTTTATTATTGTGTCAAAAATTAGGTGAGAAGGAGAAGCGTGAATTAACAAAAAGCCCGTGTGTCTTTTGTGGTACAGGAATCATTTTTGCCTGGCTCTAAACAGGCAGCTCCAAACCCCAGCAGGATTTCGGTGTTAGCTCACAGAAGAGTCAATGTTTGCTCAGTTCTCTCTTCAAACACTTCCAGCATTTTGACCACTCATTTGAAATCCTCCAGCGTTCCTTTGAAGGGTTTTGCTTTCCCCTGGTGTTGAAACAAACATTGGACGTCTTTGTGACTCTTTTCAGATGGTTTTCCTGCAGTGCCATCCCGGCTCTGTGGGATTCCTAACGGGGGAAAAGGATTCAGGACCAGCTTGCACATCGAGTTGTGATGCACTCGATATTTGCAGCAACTGGGGAATGTTCACTGAGCCCATGGAAAGTCCACAGAATCTCCTCTGTTTATGGTTAATGACCATCCAGGTTGGAAAATGTTCTCCCAAAGCTCTGCTGTTTGTGTGGGACAGAAGTCCAGACCTCACAGGAGATGCTCAGAGGAGAGGAAGGACATCGTGGTCATGTCATGATGCAGCAGCAACAGGAAATTTTAGGACTCCAAACAACTTGAGAAATGTCAGCAAGGCCAGAGAAATCCTTGTACAGTATTTTCATTCCATGCTTTAAAGCAGGATTGGAGTGTTTTGTTTTCCACGTTGGAGTAGAGTCCTTTATCAGAAGTGGGAATCTTTTGATCATGTTTGTACCTAATTTTTGATCAGTGTTTCCCATTCCTGCTGCCCAAAGTGTTTTGATTGCATGCACTTACATCAATTTTTGGTGCTTCTGACACTACCAGCTTCAAAAGCACGGTGAGAGTTTTATTCCAGCAGGATAAAACTGATAACATTTATAATGACATAATTATTACTGAGAGTATTAAAGAATTACTGCATTTCTTTAAAGCAATGTTATTTTTAGCCCTGACTCTACAGTGACACATTGGATGACAGTACCCTTGATATTATTTTAAAATTCAATTTAACATGCAACCCATTATGTGTGAGCTCCCATTCCTGGCAGGTTACCTGCCATAGTTTCCTTATTCAAATCCCACTGTAACTTCCAAATTAGCGACTTGACCTTCTCCACACTCGAAATTAAAATCAGAATTTCAATTACTGAAAGTTTTGGGGGGTTCTGAGGGGAGCTCTCCCATTTTACAGTTTTGTTATCTTCTCCATGAACATTAAATATGCTGTTGGGAAGGTGAGAAGTCCTGTGCACCCAACAGGAGGTGAGTCCTCCAAAATTGCTCTGTTACCCACAGGGCTCTTGGCTTACTCACAACATAACTCACTGCTCCTGTGAGTAAGAGCCTGCCTCTCAGGCTGGCACTAATCTGCAATCAAGAAAATCCCTCTGGGCTGGTTCACCTGGGGAAAAGGGGCTTGAACATCACCAAAAGTTTAGCAGGGAGTGACCCAGGAAGGCATAAAAAGGGCTGCTCTTAGCCTGAGGTTTCTATTTTTAAATGCATAACTGTGTTAAGCTTTAGACTTTTTTTTTTTTCCAGTGGCTGAGTATTTGAGGTTCCTTCCCAGCCCTTTCAGAGCTGTAGAGAAAAGGGAAATAAATCCAGTGGAAACAAATCAAACCAGAATATACATCCAAGATATCTCCTCTCCATGTTTTTCACCTGAAACCCTGCACGAGGTAAGGTTGTTTGCTAATCATGTCCTGAAACATGCTTGAAAGCTTTTATTAATAATTGAATTTGTTCTAATGTTGCAAAGTAGCCAGATTTAAAATAAGATGTTTATTAAATGTGTAAAACCTCTTGTCCTTGGGTGACAGGGCTGTGAAAGCAGGATGTGTTCAGCAGTGCTTGTAGAGGAGTGCAGCTGGAAATTCCTGCCAGAAATTCCAGAATCAGAGTGTGATCCCTGCATGGAGCAGAGCTGGAAATTCCAGAATCAGAGTGTGATTCCTGCATGGAGCAGAGCTGGAAATTCCAGAATCAGAGTGTGATTCCTGCATGGAGCAGAGCTGGAAATTCCAGAATCAGAGTGTGATTCCTGCATGGAGCAGAGCTGGAAATTCCAGAATCAGAGTGTGATTCCTGCATGGAGCAGAGCTGGAAATTCCAGAATCAGAGTGTGATCCCTGCATGGAGCAGTGGATGCTCAGGAGGAGCAGAGCTGGAAAATCCTCTCAGGTTCCTGGAAGTTTTCTCCAATTTCAGCTCAGCACAAGAGAGATTTTCCCTGGGGCTCCTTGTGAGATTGTTATCAATGGTGTTCCTGCATGGAAGCACCAAGGAGAGGCTGTAGATGTTCCTCCAGACATGGGCAGGGCGTGATTTCAGGGCAAAAAGAACCAAACTGAAAAATCAGAATAATATTTATGAAGGGCCTGCCTTTCACAAGCTCAGGGCAAGAATCAGCTTTGTTCTAAACTGCAAAATGACTCCCCATCTTCTGTTAGCTGGAGTAATGAGGGTGGAGAGAGATTTGGATGTCGCTGCCTAAATCCCAAGGTAATTTATCCAGTGGTTAACAATGTTCAGAGGAAAATACCTCTGCAAAGGATGTAAATCAAAGCAGAGCTAAGAGGGAAAAGCTGCCTATCTTCTATAACGAGTTTCTGAATGGGAGTTACAGATGTTTTAGCATTAAGTATGAAATTATTGGAATAAGGGAGACATGGCTGAGTGAGAAAAGTGATTGGGGATTTAAAACATCAGGAGTTTCTGGGAAGGATGTACTAAATGAAATTGGAGGTGTTATTGGCAAGGGATTATGGAGGCTTGCAGAGAAATGATGGATATATTTAAGTGACATGGAAAAGAGTTTTGCTTTGAAATTAAGAGCAATGAAAGTGGAGAGGTGGCTTTGGTGTTTTGTCTCCAAGGGAAGAAAGTCAGGTCATTATTTTTAAAGTATATTAAGAAAACAGACTAGCGCATCAATTACTGCAAAAGTGCATCTACATTGCTAGTACATCAATTAGTGCATGTTGATAAAGGAATAAAATTGGAATATGGATTTGGAATATGGAATATTCTGTTCACTGGGAAGAGCTGTGGGGTTGAACACTGCAAGTGAAACAGGGAAAACACTCCTCCAGTTTGTAAATGCAAACTCAATATTATCCTGAACTCTTTGCTTTTGGAAATGTCAGCACTTGGTACTAAAATCCCCAAGCCCAAACCTGCAGCAAGGCACTGCCTGCAAATTTCCCACTCCCAAATTCTCAGCTGATCCTAAATGTATGAACTGTGGCTGCTTCCCTAGGGAATTTCACATCTGCCAGAGCTGGGTGGAGCACAGATTAATTAATTAATAATTTACTAATTGCAGATGGCCTCTATTTGGTTTGGCTTGTCTAGGGAAAGAAGTTTCTCACTTCCTTTGCTTCCCATTTTTCTGTAGGTTCCCCTTTTTCTGCTTCATCTCTTCCACCATTTGATTTCCCTCTTTGCCTTTTAAATGGCTCCTCGTGGAGCAGGGCATTGATTTCTCCTGCATCTTCTGAATTTCACCTCTTTCCCTGCCTTTTCAAGCTCTTTTTTCATCTCTTTTCTGTGCCTGTGTCACTCTGGTGAAACAGCTGCCCCAAATTAACACCAAAGTCAACTGGTACCTCCCTGTCCCTAAACCTGCTCCTGTCAGACTCAAAACATCCCTTTCCTTTTCTTCTTTTCTGTTTTATCTTGTTCTAAACTGATTGCTATCAGATGATTGCCTAATCCATCTGTCCACCAGGCTCCTTTCTAATCTCAGAGAGATTTGCTGCCACTTTAATTTCATGTTGCAGCCACTTCATTGTCTTGCTTTGAGAATTAATCTCTCCAAGCACTTTAACTTCTCCTTTTCTTTATTGCGGCTCTCTCTTGCTTATTATTTCCTCAAACATGCATCAAATTCCCAAATAAAAACCTGACAGTGGCCTTTCAAGAGCTGTAAATATTGATAGTCTGAGTTTTCCTTTCCTTGGGTGTTGATTCATGTGATGGCTCTTATCAAAACTTCTGTGGTTCTTCCCCCTAAAATATCTCTGTAGGTGTTGACAGAGGAACAGCTTTAAAAACAGAGATCACAGCCTTGGGAAGAGGCGAAATTACTGATGTTGGGGACTTACTAGGAAAAACTTCTTTCCTGAAAATGTTGTTAAGGCTTGGAACAGACTATCCAGGGCAGTGGTGGAGTCAACATCCCTGGAGGAATTTTAAAAATATTAGGATGTGGTCCTTGGGGACACAGTTTGTGCTGGGTCTACTTGATCTTGAAGGTCTTTTCCAGCCTAAATAATTCCTAAGTTTTGAGTTTCAGAATTCTGCACCATCTCTGTTTACTGCCCGAGATAATTGGAGCAATAAATATGAGAAATCTCATAAACTGTGCTCTGAAATGCAGAAGATATTTGAGAGTGGTGTGGGACAGGCGCTTTAATCCATGGAATGGGAATGGGAGCAATGAAAAGCTTTCAGAACCTTCTTCTGTGCCATGGCTCAATCAATATTATTGAAAACCAAAAGGCAGAATTACCCAACACAGAAATATCGCTCAAAAAGAAAGATACTTTTTGTTCAGCTAGAAAAAACCATTTAATCCAAAAGAAACAGCATTTTGAGGCTGTTTTTTGGCAAACCAATCTATATTTCTGCATGCAGGTCCTTTCTTTTGACAGGTTTTAGTTAACAGGTGTTCAAGGGGAAAATGGAGTTGTTAATGTGGCAGGTGCTCGAGGAGGTGTTCCCTGGATGTGACAAAAGTCCTGCAGACAACAAGTGGAGTAAAATCCCAAGTTAATATGGGATGTGGGGCTGCAGTCCAGCTGCAATGGAACCCCAGCCATGAGGTTAACTTGGATTTTTAAATTGATTTTTAACACAAAAATTAGAAATTCAAACCACCATGGAAACAAGAAGATTTCTCTCTTTCTCTCCCCATCACATGATTTTATTGAGGTGATTTAGAGGACAGACTCTGGATCAATACAGCAGCTTTTTGTTGGCACAACAACTTTTGTTGATTGATAAATTGTGAGATGTTTCCAAATTTAAAAAGGGGATAGTTGAAGGTGTCCCTGACCCTGGCATGGGGTGGCATGAGGTGACCTTTTAAACCCAAAAAATTCTAGGAGACTCTGCCTATTCTATCTCTGCCAAGGCTAAGTCTTAGAACTGAAATTTTTAAAATCAAAAATAAATTACCCAAATTCTGATTGCAGGGCCAAATACCCTCTTGCCTGATGTTTGTTATATATTATTGCCTCCAACCAATAACAGAATATCATCATTAACTTTATTTAATGGTCGCCACCAACTGCAAACTGATTTAATTATAACCACGAGGCGAGTGCACTAGTTAGACTGATTATTTATCAGCCAGAGGTTGATGGCTTTAATAGGGCAGTAATCTCCTAATGAATGCACTTTATTTGTCTATATGGAGAGGCTGTGGAATTGTTATTTAAAGTGCAGAACAAGCCCTGAATTGCCAAGGCCCAGACAGAACAGGGTGAAACGCTGCTTCCCAAAGAAGTTCCTTTCTGGAGTGAATTAAACTTGAACCAGGGTCAACCACCTGCAGTAAAACCCAGTTTTTATGGCCTCTTTGGCTTTTGAAATGTTATTCTTCTTTCCCCCCCCTCGTTTATGGCGTGTGTATGAGTGTTTCTTGATTTACAATGGAATGTTTTATTAAAAACGATGCTGGCGGTGTCTCTGCACCTGCAGAATACTGAAACTGGAGGGATTATTCACAGGCACACACACTGAAAGGCCAAAAAGTCAGCCCAGCCTCACCTCCTGCTCTCCTTGGGAACAATAACTGCCCGTGGATTTTAGGTAGACTGCAGTAGAATGTCATGAATTTGTTATTTCATAGTGGTTTATGCCGGTAAATATTTTATTAAGAGTTTGAATTTATATTTTTTTCCTTAGGCGTACCCAGTGCTAGAACTCCTTTAGGATATTGGTGTTTTGTTTGTTTGTTAAGTTGAGTTTGTGTCTTTAAAGTGTTTCAGAGTGGTTTGTGGTTGGAATTGATCAACATCATTTGGAGGGTGGGCAGTGACCACAGGGAACATCACAAAAAAATCAAAATGTAGCTCTTTGGGGTGGTTCTGTCAGGATATTCAGGCTGTGTGATTTCTGTACCAATGCCAGGATTCAGGAATATCCCATTCCCATAGTGTGTGTGAAGAATTAGACTTGGAGAATCATTCCTGGCTCTTGTCTTTTCCTTTGCTTCAGTATCTTTAAAACTCGGCCCTTTTCAACTTTTCCATGGCCCAATCAAACAAACATGAGAGCAAAGCTTGTCCATGGAATCTTAGAATAATCTTTATATAGAAAACAATCAATATGCAAATTAACAGCAGGAATGGGCTGTTAACAAACACAGCATTAAAACCTAATTAGAGATGCATAAGGCTCAAAAGGCAAAAATAACATTGGAGCCCACGTTCGCTGCAGGTTCTGAGGCAGGGGAAGGGCCCTCTGTGGTTTCTTGGCTTCCTTGTGCTCCAAACTTTCTTCCAGCCCTCTGTTCCCATTTAATACTGGCACACGGTCACAGCAACAGATTTCATTTCTTCCCCCATTAAAGCATCCAAATTCAAAAATAAAAATATGAAAAGCAGGGAGCGAGTAGGTGGAAATGCTTTGTTGTGGAGCCAAACAGAAAGATGGACATTCTGTAATTTTCTGACACAGTGGGAGCTCTACACGGGGTGGGCAAAAAAGAGCTCTTGAAGCCACATTTCCCTTTATCAGTTCCTGTGCCTTGAGTGCACTTTCTAGTTAAAACTTTTAAATTACTTTAATTACAGCAACTAAAAAGGGCTGCTGCAGGAATGCTTCCCACGCAAGTGAAGAGGTCATTAAAAGTCGTGGCTCTGCAGCTAATTTGTGAACAATGCAGAGCGAGAGGGGCTCCAGCTGCAATAATTACATCCCAAGATCCATTTGCATTTCCCAGCCCCTGGCAAAGCCCTCCCTCAAATCCTCCTGCAACATGGACACCAAGCTGGCATTATCAGAGATCAATAACTGGGAGCCTCACACCAACCTGCTGATGTGACCCTGAAATCAATCCCTGGTCAAGCTTTGCCTGGATTCACCTGGAATTGTGTGAGCTCAGCTCTGTTGTGGTGGCATTCCCCAAGGAAATTTTAGTGATAAAATAACAAATCTCAGTTGCTTTTTCCACAGGTTGGAAGGCTTAATTTTAGTTTTCTTCAAGAAACAAAAGGTGTTTTGCATATATAAGCACCTAAGTCACAGAGCTCCCATAAATATTTGGGGATTCTTTTCCTCTAGGCATTTTGGCCTGTATTTATTTCCTCATGTTATGGCATAAAACCGCTTTTCCTAAAGATCAGAAGCCCTTTTCACCCTCTTATTTTTCCAGCCATATGTTCCAAAGCAGAAAATTCCAGCTTGGTTGAACACTTAATGTGGTGTTGGCAGCAGGAGCTGGGCTTTTTTTAAGCCCTGGTGATACTTAACACCAGCAAAGCCCTTAAGTGTGACAGAAGAAATGCAGCCTGAAAAGCTGATTTTTGCTCCATCTTGTAGATGATGCTTTCCACCTTGAAAACAAGCTGTGAAATATTAAATTTAAACAGAGGAGGTTTCTTTCCAGTCATCCTTTGCTCAGCAATAGTTGTGGCGTTAACAGAGGTGTTGCCATCATAAGGGGAGGTTTTAAAGGGGGCTGGTTTTAAAATTACCCAAAAATTTGAGAGTTTTTCCTAAGATTTAATGATGGCATATTTAATCTCATCCAGGTTTAATTCCAGCAGGAAATGTCCCATTGCAGGCACTTGGGCATCCAGGGTGTCCCACACAGGCAGGAGCTGCCTGGTAATGAGGGATCACAGGGAGGAGGAGAGATTTTGGGAATATGTCATGGTTCCAAAATTGAGAAATGTCTTTGATATAAAAATTATAAATATATTAAAATATATATAAATACACATACATTATATATGTCTATAATATATTATATATACATACAATATATACAATGTGTGTATATATATACATACAATATATTGTCTATTACATTGTATATAAATTATATATTATATAATATTGTATATACGGTATCTGTGTATATATATATACAGATAAATACTCTCCCTATATAGGCATTTAGTTTTAATATATATTTATATACAAAAATGTCTTATATATATTTATTTATATTTACATATATTTATTTATATTTATATAGATTGTATATTTTTATATCTATATATATTTTTATATATTTTTAATACATAAATGTCTTTTAATATATTAATATTAAATTATACTAGCTTATTCCTGCCTGGGCAGTGCCTCCAGTGTGTCCCTTGGATTGTAGGGTCCAGCACATCTCCATCCCAAGGGACCAGGAGAGTTCTTTTAAAACAAACCCCAATTTGTCCCACTCTGTTGGAATTCAGTTTTGTTTTCCTACAATCCCAGTCTGAGCAAGGACTTGGCAAGATTTTGAAGCTACCTGAGATTTTCAGTTTTAAGATTTTATTTATTTCCTCACCACTTTAAGCAAACAGGTTTTCTTGCCAGACCCTACGTATTTCTTTCTCTTTTTTTTTAATATAAAATAATTACCATATTTTATTATTTCTTTATAGACAGTATTAAAACACAGCCCTGGAATGGATGAGGAGGAATACAAAAACAATTGCAGAGAAAAAGCACAATATAAATGTAAATCAGGCACGTTTTTACTTTTCAGAGCTGTGCTGGGCTTTTCATCAGCTGGTGCATTGTGGTAATCCTTTCCAAATTGTTTAATTTTTTTCCTAAATCCATGGATTCATTGCTCTGCATCCTTATCCTCCACAAAGTTTCTTTCATGGAGATCCCACTAATGCCAACCAATATCCTGGAGATCTCTGGATGTCTTGGTGGAGCAAATATTTATCTGGAGTGAAGATGGTTTAAAGAGAAAAGAAAAGTTGAACCATTTCATCCCACTCTCCACAGTAAATAATCAGTCAAAAAACCCTAAATATCTTATAGGGGATCAGAGAAAGTTGAAAAAAAATCCAGATCTCTATTTTTTTTTATTTGTTACTTGAACAAGTTCAGTAGAAAATACTTCTGAAAACTTTTACTTGTGTAGTTTTGGGAGGATTTTTTTATCTCTTCCTGAGATGTCTTTATAAAAAAGTTACAAAGCTGCAGAAATCAGGAAAAGTGAAAATAGTTTAGTTTTCCATTAGAAACGTCTGTGGTCAGAGCCTTCAGAGAAATCCTCTTCTGAAGGAGGCTGTGAAAAACCAACTTCTATAAAACACTTTGAGGGGAACGAGGAGCAATGAAAGGAGCGACAAAGCCCGTTTCATGTTTCATACCCAACTTTTTAATGCATTTTTCATTCTCAAGTTCCTTTCAGGTGAATATTTCTGCTTTCTTAAGTCAATCCTGACCCTTCTTTTGTGTCCATTTAATTAAAGCTGACCAGGGAAAAGACCATTATTGAAGAGAGGAGCAGCCAGTGAGGGTTTTCTGGAACCAAACCTTTTGTTCCCTGACAAAACTGATGAAAATGGGAAGGGCAGCATCCCTTTGGATGAGGCTTGAGCCATGACTTGTCTTATAAGAATTATTATATTTAATATAAGCACTACAGATGTTAAAACACGACATGGGGTGGAAAATTGCTTTTTCCTGGTCTATCTCTGCTGTTTCTGCACTTAAAATGCTGCCATTATAACAGAATCAGCCCCAAAGAAGTCATTAAGAGAGAGGAATGTTTGCATTTAAAGATCATTTTTGTTATGTATCGTGATTGACCCCTTCAGCCTTGGACAGGGTCATTTGTGCTCCCTCAATTCTGTTTTCTGCCATGTTTGAAATAAAAAGGGATTTTAAAATAAGTCAATTTTTAAAAGTGTGGCTGTGAAAAATTGGGGAAGTTTCTTACCACTCAGGAGTGGTAAGAAATGCACATTCTGGCTGAAGTTTGGCATCATTCCAAAGATAAAATTGAGAGCTTAAAAATGACGTGGAAGTGGAGCTGGAGTTCGGAGTAGTTGCAGATGTTGAACTTTGAGACATCAGCAATTTTTGGAGAGAGGGAAATGGAGTTACAGGTGGGGTGTGCTGAGATGGAATAAGGAGATTAGTGAGGACTTGAGCATGAAAATGAAATATAATTGAAAACTCTCAGATCTTTGGGAAGTGTGAGTTGGGTTCCTGATGCCTTGTGCAGGCTGCCCTGGAGCAGAGGCTGGGCAGAGTCCCAGAGTAAAGCAGGGATCTATCCAAAGGATCTCCTCCATGGATCCACCTTGGGCAGCACCAGAGCCCAGCCAGGGCTGCACCCAAGATGAACCAAAATGGCCCCAAAATGCACGAGCGCTGCCGGGGTCTGTCCCTGGGATCAGCTCTGCTCCATTTGCACCTTGCAGTTCATTGTCCCATCCCAGCTTTAGCCCAGGCAGTCCCACCCTGCTTGTTTTTCTCTCTCCAGCCCACGGGGTTTGTGCTCCTGGGCTGAGATTTGGGTCATTTGTCCTTGGTGCCCAGCTGGAGCAGGAATTGTTTTGTCTCCCTGCTCTGTGCACACAGCTCACCATCTCCTCATGTGAAGCCGAGACCCACACACTAAAGCAGCACAGAATGTGAAAAATTTATGACAAAACCTGAGGCATCATTCCTTCCAGGGAGAAGGGTTGGGATGGGGTGAGAATGGCCGTCCTCGTGGTGCCAGCACAGGAAGGATTTGGGAAGGCTGGATTGCAGGGATCCAGCTGTAAGAAGTCTTTTTTTTTTTTTCTTTTTTTTTTTTCAATGAAAATCCCATTTTGGAAATATGTATTTCCATAATCCCATTATGGAAATATGCAGAAATATGTAACTAGAAAATGCAGCCCAATCATTGCTAGGAAAACCCCTTGGAGGAGTTCTGTCTCAATTCAATGTTCACACCTCCGAGAGGCCCAAACACAATTTTTTCAGGACAATGTTGTTGAATAGTCATGGAACAAATATGGGAGATAACAGGCAGCCTTATCAGAAAGGTCAGGAGCAAATTAAATGAAAGATTGGAGCTGTCAGGACTTTAGATTGTTGTGTGGAAGAGACAAGGGATGTAAAATATATTGAGTAGGGACATTATTTAATTTAAAACAGCCACTGGTGGTTGTGGTTTCCATGCTAAGGGTGATATTTGTGTTTGGAAGGAGTGATTTTTTTCATCAACAAATCCACTTTTAAACACCTTTCTCACCTGTATTTTAGTATTTATAACATCCCCATTCCTTCTTTCCTTGGAAAAATTTTTCAGTCACTGTTAATTCTCTAGATATAATAAAATACTTTGCAAGGTCCTTTCCTACCCAGCAGATTCTGTGACAGCACAGAAGGGAAATGGATGAGTGACCATGTTTAAACTGTTCAATGGAGGAGCTAAAAGTGTTCTTAATTCCAGTTATAAAAATTGAGATGGGGAAAAAGGAGCAATCAAAGCCAACACTTCTGGTGTTTGATTTCTCGTTTTATAAAATAAAAATCCCCACAAACACCCACCAGAACAGTCAGTAGAGGCCCAGTTACATCATGCACCAAACCTTTTCCAACCAAACCACAGAAATTCCCAACATCTGAGCATTCCTGTTCTTTAGACTTGAGCATGGCAGCTTCTCAGGAAAAAAAATGGGTTTCCCCCAGGTCAGAGGAGATGAAGGATGCTTGAAACAAATCCCCTGGAAGAATGAAACTTTTCCTTTTGCTCTGTGATTTTTTTAGAACTTAACATAAAATTTTCTCCACTAAAGGGATGTCTTGAGTGCAGCAGTCAGTGACTGAATCATTGAATTATTTCTTAAGGTGCTTGGAGCTTCCCCACCTGGAAACTGTCAGTCAAAAACCATTAAAATATGTGCACTCCATCTTCTCAATCCCAGTTTGATAATTTAAAATAAAACTAAACCTCACTGTCCTATTTTCAGCATATCATTTAGTTTTCCATTTATCTTCCTGAGTTGCTATTTTAAACTTTTTTTTTTTTGACAGTTAGAGTGTAATGAAGTATCGGGAATTTGGTTTTATTTAATGGAGACCTGCTGAGGAGATGGTGCTTTCTAATAGTCAGTAAACATAAATCAAGATTCACGGGTGATGGACCAAAACTTGGTTTCAGCTCAGTTTCTACATTTTTTTTAATTAATAGGGTGATGAAAAAGATAATGAATTTGGGAAGGACTTGTTCCCTGTGAGGTTGGTGAGGCCCTGGAATAGAATTCCCAGAGCAGCTGTAGCTGCTCTATCCCTGGAATTGTCCAAGGCCAGGCTGGACAGGGCTTGGAGTGACCTGGGACAGTGGAAGGTGTCCCTGCCATGGCAGGGGTGGAACAGGATGAGCTTTAAGGTCCCTTCCAACCCAAACCATTCCAGGATTCTATTAATTAAGGTTTATATGCATTAGGTGGCAAAGCCAGCACAGCTCTCTTTGGGAGGGTTGACAAGATTTTCTTGGGACAGAATCTCAGGTGGGGACTGAGGAAATCTGGATCTCCATTGGGATGCCCATTGGGGTATCTCTTTTCTTCATGATCAATCAAAAACTTTCTTTGAGTAAGAAATGGCTGGATATGTGGATACACATGATTATGTGAAGGAAAACAAAATTGCAGCCTCACAAATTATCAGGAATCCATGCAAGAGGAGTTTGGCTTTGTTGAGATGCCAAATAAGTTGTTAAGCACAATTCTTGCTCTAATTTTTGGTAGATACCAATTTCAGCCACATCCTTTGTGTTTCCTGGAGCTCTCCTCTGTCTCTGGTTCTGTCTGCACTTTGAAGGGGCAAAGAGCACACGAAGGATTATCCCAAAAGAGCATTTCCACTCTTTAATGTATCAGGAGAAGCAGCTTTAACAGCAGTGTGGGTAGCAGAGGCTGCTCTGGAGCCTTTACAAACACGAGGAGATGGGAAGGAATATTTTGTATACAAAGCTGAAATATCACTGCCACCCAAAGCGCAGCACTTACACCCAGAGTGCTCTCTAATCCATTTTAAATTGAATGGGAATACTTCAGGGAAAACGCCGTCTCTTTTCATCAGCGTGTTGTCTCATTTGGAGCACTCTGATCCTATAAAAGCCCCCATTTTCTGGCTCAGCCTGTTCCACACACGGGGTTGGATTTGCTGTGCATGGATATTTGCTGCCCATGGGTTTTAGGTTTTGTTACAGGGCTGATACTTTCAATAAAAATTGCACTTTGGGGTTTATGATGTGGCATGGGAGGGGCTTCAGCCTCGCGAACCAAACATATCTAAAATGTTCTTTAGGCTTAACTTTGTTGTCAAAAGTAGATATTAATAGATATTAATAGATTCTAGTAGATATTAATAGATATTAGTAGATATCAATATATATTAGTAGATATTCATAGATGATATTAGCAGATATCAATAGATGATATGAGGAGATAGGAGATATGAGCAGATATGAGCAGATATGAGGAGATATGAGGAGATATGAGGAGATATGAGGAGATATGAGGAGATATGAGGAGATATGAGGAGATATGAGGAGATATGAGGAGATATGAGGAGATATGAGGAGATATGAGCAGATATGAGGAGATATGAGCAGATATGAGCAGATATGAGCAGATATGAGCAGATATGAGCAGATATGAGCAGATATGAGCAGATATGAGCAGATATTAGCAGATCTACATAGATATCATAGATATTCATAGATGACATTAGTAGATATTCATAGATGACATTAGTAGATATTCATAGATGACATTAGTAGATATTCATAGATGACATTAGTAGATATTCATAGATGACATTAGTAGATATTCATAGATGACATTAGTAGATATCAATTGATGACATTAGTAGATATCAATTGATGACATTAGTAGATATCAATTGATGACATTAGTAGATATCAATTGATGACATTAGTAGATATCAATTGATGATATTAGTTGATATTCATAGATATTAATAGATATTAGTAGATAATAGAACACCCATGCATTTGTTAATCAGGTAATAGATCCTTGGATGCACTGCCTCATGTTGTGAGCACTTTGCCTATTTCTGGTGGCACAGAATTTGTGGCAGGGCTCAGAGAAGTCCCCATTTCTGTAAGGAAGTTTTGGATCCTGTGTGAGGTGTGCTTTTTGTGGGGTTGGGATTGACACAATGCACCAGAAAAGCCACATCCAGCTGGGAGAGATGGAAAGCAACGTGCAGGCACAGCCTGGCGAGCCCTGGCTAAATATCACTGATTTTTACTTTATTTTTAGATGAAGAAGTTGCTGTTAGCACAAAGTCTCCTCTGCTCAGAGCTTGTTTTATTTCCACCAGATTTGCTCCCAGCATGGAAGCTCTCAGTGGAGCCAAGCTCATCTTCTGGCAGGGGTGTGGAATTGTTGAGGTTTCCAATATTCAGATTTCACCCCAAGGGGATGCTCAGGAGCACTCAGAGCACACACAGCTCTGGGGTGAAGGCGATTGTCACCGTAGCACAGACAAAAGCTGCTCTTCTCCATCAACTTTGACCAGGTTTGGGTGCTGTGGGATTGTCAGGCTTTGATAGATGTTGTCCCCAGTCCCCCAAGGGCTTTGGTGAGGAACAAAATGTTTTAGAGGGAGAGAAAGCTGGAGCAGGGACAAGAGCTGCTCCCTTCCAAAGGAAATAACCCAGGGCTCGCCCAGCCCATCCATCACTGCTGTCCCTCAGTGTCTGCTGGGGAAAGGTTCCCAGTTTTCCTCTGTGAGACTCCCTGCTGAGGCAGGAGGAGGTGGGAATGGGGTTTAATTGAGATGGAAGCTCCCCATCCCTCCTGATGGACTCAGCAGCAGCAAAATCCTTCTCTTCCTCCTTCGTGCTGTCATTCAGGCTCTGTCCTAGGGAATGGGGTGTTGTCCCTGCTGGTAAAACTACCCCAAATTACTCCAAAATAAAGCGGGTTGTTTAAAATTAAATAATGTGTTATTTAGCTTTGCTGCCAAGATAGAGTAAATTCATAAAGATTGCCAACAATGCTGGGTTTTCAATTAGGATTTCCTTCTCCTTGGTGTTGTTTTGTTGTACTCAGCGGAAGATACAGAGAGGGAATGTGACATTTTAGGGATAAATGTGATGCTGCCCCAAACAGAGGCCTTTGGAAGTGAAATGAATTTCTAACAGAACTTTAAATGATTTCTGATCAAACTGGAAATGGAAAATGTTTGGATTATGTTTTGTAATTGCCAGATTAGACAGTACTTCTGTGTGGGATTAAAATTATTATTTTAGAGTCAGAGCCAACCAAAACTGGAGCCACAGAGGGCAAGAGCAGAGAGTTTGCTGAACTGGCCAAGTTTCCTCTGGGATTTTTTTCTTTCAATATCTTTGAAATTGAAAGAAAAAAATACCAGAGAGATT
This sequence comes from Melospiza melodia melodia, assembly GCF_035770615.1. Taxonomy (NCBI): domain Eukaryota; kingdom Metazoa; phylum Chordata; class Aves; order Passeriformes; family Passerellidae; genus Melospiza; species Melospiza melodia. Next base: position 26,194,197 of record NC_086205.1, on the reverse strand, counting down.
TTTTTAATTCTTTAATTTTTAAATAATTGTTAAAATGTTGAATTTTAAAGGAAAAATTTTAGTTTTTCAATAACTTTTTAATTTTTAAATAATAAGTTTAAATAAATTAATTTTTAAATTTTTAAATTATTTAGCCCCTGCCCCCCTGCCCACATCCCTGTCCCCACAAAGCTGTTGTCAGCTCCCCAGCAGGTTTGTCCCCTGTTTTTATCCTAAAATAAAAGGATTTAGAGACCCAGCTCCCTGCATTCCTGTGCATGTGGTATTTTCTGTTGTTAAAATGAATGTCTTGGCTCTGCACATGGATATTCCCCATTCCTGTGAAGAATGGGAGGCTGGAATGATTCATTAGAAAGGTTTTGCAAGAGTGGTTGCCCAATGCCAACTTTTCCTTTAAAAATTCTCTATAATTTTGGGTTTTTTTCCTTTAAAAGGCTAGGAAAGGCAATTAACTTTTTATCTGTTTATTATTGTCTCACCTTGGGATCAGAATTACAAAAAACTTTGATAAATAGGTTCAAAAGTTTGTCCAGCTTTAAAACTGTTTTTATAAATGTCAGTTTTCTGCTGTTCTGAGGCCCTGGCACAATTCCCAGAGAAGCTGTGGCTGCCCCTGGATCTCTGGAATTGTCCAGGACCAGGTGGGACAGGGCTTGGAGCACCTGGGACAGTGGGAGGTGTCCCTGGATGGTTTTTAAGGTCCCTTCCAACCCAAATAATTCCATTATTTCCCATTGCTTTGGACTGATGCACAGATATTTATAACATGTAACATGCAGGAGTTATTTCATTGTTTTATTCGCATTTTTTGGCTTTGAAATGAATTAGAATTTTTCCTTTTTTTTTTTTTTTTTTTTTTTTTACCTGTTTGCTTGATTATTCTGGATCTGGTGAAATGACAGAGCTGTGGTCAGGTTGGCAGCCAGGCTCTGCCCTGGGAGCAGCCACTTCTCCATGACAACAGAGAGTTCTTGTTTCCTGTAGCTATTCAAAGAAACATTTCTTGAAACCACCAGGATGTTAATAAGCACAGCTTTCATGGAATTAGCAGAATCAATTCATGTGGACACAGGAACAATTCCCCATTAAGTGCAGCCTGATATATTTGGATCTCCCTCTTTTTTTTCCCTGTGGAAGGAGCACTGGGAGGCAAACTGGGATGTGGCTTTTCCCCAGCCCCTCCTTGCTTGTTAATAAGCACAGTTTTCATGGAATTAGCAGAATCAATTCATGTGGACATACAAAAAATAAAAAAAAAATCCCAATGAATTGCAGCCTGATAAATTTGGATTTCCCTCTTCTTTTTTTTTTCCCTGTGGAAGGAGCATTGGGAGGCAAACTGCGATGTGGCTCCTTCCCAGCCCCTCCTTGCTCGTTAATAAGCACAGTTTTCATGGAATTAACAGAATCAATTAATGTGGACACAGGAACAATTCCCCATTAAGTGCAGCCTGATATATCTGGATTTCCCGCCTTTTTTGTCTGTGGAAGGAGTATTGAGAGGCAAACTGGGATGTGGCTTTTCCCCAGCCCCTCTTCGCTTGTTAATAAGCACAGTCTTCATGGAATTAACAGAATCAATTCATGTGGACATACCAAAAAAAAAAAAAAAAAATCCCAATGAATTTCAGCCTGATAAATTTGGATTTCCCTCTTTTTTTTCCCCCTGTGGAAGGAGCACTGGGAGGCAAACTGCGATGTGCCTCCGCCCCAGCCCCTCCTTGCTTGTTAATAAGCACAGTTTTCATGGAATTAACAGAATCAATTAATGTGGACACAGGAACAATTCCCCATTAAGTGCAGCCTGATAAATTTGGATTTCCCTCTTTATTTTCCCTGTGGAAGGAGCACTGGGAGGCAAACTGGGATGTGCTTCCACCCCAGCCCCTCCTTGCCTGTTAATAAGCACAGTTTTCATGGAATTAACAGAATCAATTCATGTGGACATACAAAAAAAAAAAAAATCCCAATGAATTTCAGCCTGATAAATTTGGATTTCCCTCTTTTTTTTCCCCCTGTGGAAGGAGCACTGGGAGGCAAACTGGGATGTGGCTCCTCCCCAGCCCCTCCTTGCACCATGCAGCGCACGCAGGGAGTGATTTTTCATTTGGAGCAAACAATAAAATGACATCTGAGCAGCTGCAGTGACCTCCAGCTCGCCCGTCACGGGCCATCAGTCCCTGAGCACCTGTCACATCCCGGGACTGCGCTGGAGAAATGTCACAGTGTCAACACATTCACCATGGGAAACCTCTCTGCTCGTGCCTCCTCTTGGTTTATGCGCCCATCAGTCAAGGCCAAAGTGTTGAAATTCCAGTAAATGCCTCGGAAGTGGGGCAGAGATGTTTGGGAGCAGGATGCTCATTTCCTTTAAGTGCTTCCATGCAGCCCTGGAGAAGTAATCACTTTACAGGAGCTAATAAAGAATGGATTAAGCTCCAGCTTTGAAGAACTCATCTCCAAAGGGCCCCGAAACCACTGTCTAAAAGCGATATTAGCAGTATTAGGAGCTGAAAAATTATACCAACAGATCTAGGTCAGTGCATTATAGGGGGAAACAATAGGAGTGATGTCAGGAATATTACCCAAAATCTGCCTCTGGTAGTCCAGGGGGATTTCAGTCATCAGCTGTGCTTTCATTTGGAGAGTTTGGGGCACGGCTGTGTCAATCTGCACCCTCGTGTTTGGGATTTGGCTCAGCCCCAGGGCTGTGTTTTAAAGCACTGTGGTGAGATTTCCCTGTGTGTTTGTTATCCAGGTGTGGGGGAATGAAAACCTGGAGCAGGGGAGGTTCAGACTGGATATTGGGGAAAATTCTTCATGGAAAGGAATGCTGGGCACTGGCGAGGTCACCAGCCCTGGAGGGGTCTCAGAGCCATGAGGATGTGGCACTGGGGATGTTCAGGGTGGCCTCGGAGCTCTTTCCCAGCCTTAATGGCTCCATGATTATTGTGAACCCCAATTTCCTCTAGAGTGGCTCCCTCTAGAACAGCACCACACTGTGACCCTGCTGGTGACATCCATCCCTGCACAATTTGTCCCACTTTAAACCAGTGCTCATTCCCCAGCAGATGATGCTGATAAAGTCCCTCCCTGGGAGAGAGAAGAACCAGCAGAGAGGAGGGTGGGCAGGTTTCTACAACCACTCCTGTGTCCTGCTCAAAACACCTGCAGAAACAAGGTATGTGTTGCTTTAAAGTTCTGTTTGGGGGTTTTTGCAGCTTTTTGTTGAAAGGGAAGAGCTCTGGGAGGTGCTGAGTGCTGTGATGCATTATTTGCATTGATATTAAATGTATATTAGAGACTAAAAGCTCATTGGTGTGTACAGCAACATCCAGCAACAGGATTTCAAGTGAAGACACAAAATTATGGGTTTGATGTCTGGAGGTTTTATCAAGTCACTCTGAAGCCTCCTGTGCTTCAGAGGAATAGAAATAATGTTATTTATATTAATCTACATTACAGCACTGAGGCCTGGAAGGATGTGGTCACAAAGGGAGGTAATGCAGACAAAGTTTTAATCCTGATAAAACTAATATTTTATGTTGTATAAATCTAAGATTTTGCAGTCTTTTGAAAGGACAATTTTAATAATAAGATAATGGAGAAAAACAAAGATGACTGGAGTGTCTGTGACAAAATTATGAAAACATTCTCTTTTCTTTTGTGAATGCTGATGGATACCAGGAAACCACCTCTCTAGCAGCTGGGTAATTTGATTTTGTGTACTATTACAAAAGATAATTAAGCATCTGAGAGGATGAAAAAAGGAACCAAAGGGAAAAAAAAAAAAAAAAAAAAAAAAGCCAGAATGAAACTAGTGGTACAGCTACAGGAAAGCTATTTAAGAAAAAATCAATTATTCCCTGAAACATGAGAAGCTTCATTTCAGAAATTGCAACAAAAGGAACTGCTGGTAACCACCCCAATACATCTCCATTGCTCAAAATAGTACAGGCACTCAGAGAGGAGCCAAGTCATTCATTATAGAGCACCCCCAGGAGAGAGATTTCCTCCAAGTGAGCTTCGCTTTCCTCTTCTGCACAGAAAAGCAACCCTGAAATAAAGACAAGGGCTCAGAAAGAAAATTCCAGTGCCTTAACAGTTCATATATTTATGGGCAGTGTGGGGATTTTGTGGGTCAGATTGTTCATCTACATATTTAGAAGTTTTAAAATCATCTGGTTTAGGTAAAAACTCTCTCTGTAGGACTGTGATACATCATTGTTTTAAATAATTGACTGTAATAATTAACTTATTAAAGCACTCAGGTGTTAAAGGATGGAGAGGAAGAGGTTTCACCAGGTTTGGTTTATCACTAGACCATGTTGCTTCTGCAAAATGACAGCATTTTAGGCAAAAATCTGGATATAATTCCTGGAAAAGCAGCCAATACATACAGTAGCATTTTCACAATAAATAGATTTTCCATAAGAGAAATTACAGTTTTGCAAAATTGGCAAGTCAGACACAGAAAAGAGCTTGCTCAAATTTGATTATTTTTTTTTTATATCTTGCCATTACTTTTTGATAATAAGACAACAAATTGCTGTGTTCTGCTAATTTCTAATTTGGCTTCTAAAGATTTCACTGTGGCAAAGGATTAGCAGAGCACTCAGCAAGGTAAGGAGACTTTGCTTTTAGCTGTTTTCAAAGGGTTCAGATGTTTTCCATCCCTGCAGAGCTGTCTCTGGAATGGGAATCTCAGGGAGTGGAAATGGGCCCTTGCCAGGGAGATTAACCCTGGTCCTTTGCCTGGCACATCAGCTCAGTGGGCAAGAGAACTTTGATCAGTTCATGCACAATTCAGAGCCTCTCATGAGCTCATTTTGGAGCACTTATTCAACGTGAACAGGGAAATAATCTCAATTTCTGCCCTGCTCCTCCCTGTATTTTCCTCATGTTGTGTATCCCATAAAAAAAAGAGGGAAAAGTTGAGGAGCAGGCACTCAAAATATTTGTTGTTTGTTTTTTCTTTCCACCTCTCTGAGGAATCCTCTTTTTTGTGGGAGTAAATCTGGTAGAGTTTGATTTGATTTTTCTTTTTTTATAATAAATTCCTTGTGTCATATCCATGGATAAATTCCTAATGGTGTGCTGGGAAAGCACAGAGAAATTACAGTTGTGGTGTAATTATAAAGTGCCTTTTGTCATGCAGTAGGAAGGGAATAAAACAACAAGTTCAGCTTTAAGTTTTGAATATTTAATTTTTTTTCAAATATTTAATTGAGCAACAGTCTGATAGGCTAAATATTTATAATTAAACACTCTGATTTGCATTTGCAGAGTAAGGAATGCAACAAGGATGATGGTTGGTAGATGTTGATGTTCTGGGGGTGTTTATTTGGAAATTTCCTTTCCTGGGGAAATGGGACAGTGAGCATTTCTCCATTAGCAGAAGGTTCTATTTTTATTTATTACTTGTCTGTATTTCCATGAGCATGGTGAGCACAGCCCTGCTTGTTCCTTGCACCATTCACATCTATAAAACCTGTAATTAACACTCACATCATCAAAAGTAGCAATTAGCTAAAGTTTCTTGAGTAATTCGTTGTTAAGGAGTTTTTTTTGCCACATCTTTTCACAAATGTATTTTATAAACAAGGCCAGATTAAACAGTGGTCAGTTTTAGCCATTCCTGCATGTAGGTTTATGCTCATGAAATCATGGTTTTGTATTTTTAAAAATCATATTCATGCAACTGGGATTTATCTTTAAGTCCAGAATTGACCTTAAACTCAAAAAAAAAAAAATCAAATCTTGAGATGTTGAGAAATTTGAATACTCTGCTGCTGGAGGATGTTTGTGTCTGGGTTTCCCATCATTTACCATGTGTCACTTGTCGTGTCCCAAGGAGCTGACAGGAAGGAAGTGACAAGTTGTGGTGACAAGTCTGGAATGAGGAGATGGTGGGATGAGCAAACAAAAATAAATGCAGACATAGCTGCTCTTTTCTGTGCTGCTCAGAGATGGAATCACTCAGGCTGCTGGGTCTGGCTTTGCTGGAAACCCAAACTGTGGGCAGGGAGCCCTGGGGATGGGGAGGGCAGAGAGGATCTTGTTCAACAGGCAGAGAGGAGGCTGGTGGGGATTTCACTGAAATGCAAAATGCCCCCAGAGCTTCTTCCCCCTTCCTCTGTGTTTTCCTCTGAAGTTGGGAGTATTTGAAGAGGCGGTCATTTGTTACTTTAACCGTGATTTGGTTGAAAACTTCAGCCTTCCTATGCAGAAATAACCGGGGAAAACATCAAAATAGGACCTAAGCTTAAACAAATGGAGTACAAGCAGAATTTTCATAGGATCACAGGATGGTTTGGGTTGGAAGGGACATGAAGGATCACCCAGCGCCACCCCTGCCATGGCAAGGACACCTCCCACTGTCCCAGGGTGCTCCAACCCCAATGTCCAGCCTTGGAGCCTTGGGCACTGCCAGGGATCCAGGGAATTCCATCCCCGCTCCCTCCATCCTCCAGGGAACAATTCCTTCCCAAATCCCATCTAAAATCCAACCCATCTTCTCATTTCTGACATGAGTTTGACCTACAGTCACCTTGAAATACACCTAATCCACCCTCACAGCTGTTTATATTCTCCTGTATAAACAGGATTTCAATTTAGAGGTGCAACATTTTATTCATTTCATTCATTCATTTATTATTAGGATTATTATTAACATTTTATATTAGGGTTCAAAGCTCCCTGGATCTACCCACAATAAGGAAAGGAAAGGAAAGGAAAGGAAAGGAAAGGAAAGGAAAGGAAAGGAAAGGAAAGGAAAGGAAAGGAAAGGAAAGGAAAGGAAAGGAAAGGAAAGGAAAGGAAAAGGAAAGGAAAGGAAAGGAAAGGAAAGGAAAGGAAAGGAAAGGAAAGGAAAGGAAAGGAAAGGAAAGGAAAGGAAAGGAAAGGAAAGGGAAAGGGAAAGGGAAAGGGAAAGGGAAAGGGAAAAGGAAAGGAAAGGGAAAGGGAAAGGGAAAGGGAAAAGGAAAAGAAAAGGAAAAGAAAAGGAAAAGAAAAGGAAAAGAAAAGGAAAAGAAAAGGAAAAGAAAGGAAATTTCATATAAGAGGACAGAAAAAACTGCTTAAAGCCACGTCCCAGCCTTTCTGACAAAATGAAATGAATTAACAACAATGAGTCACTTGAAGCCCCGTGTAAGTTAATTGTAGTTTGGGTTCAGATAACCCCAAAGTCACTCATGGGTGATGGTAAATGATGTCTCCCTCAGCAGAAATCATGGATTGCTGCTCATTCCAGGCATTGAAGGGTCTGTTTGGAATTATTTTGCAGCTGTGTATGTGCCACTTGCTCCTTGTGGATTTTGGTTATCCCCACCTCCTCCTAAAGCAATTGTACATTGCTTAAATGCTTTTTTTCTTACCCAGTTCAATAGATCAGGAAGGGTAAGGTCACCTCAAGCTCTGCCTTACAATTCTTTCCAGGGTATAATTGAACATTTTGTCTAAAAATTGACATCTGAGGAAGGAGCAGCATTCGCTCCACTCTTGAAACAGACGCAATGTGAATTTATTTGTTCTTATCAATGCCTAATTCATTTCTCCACAACGTGGGAAGATAAAGAGAAACTCTTTATCCTCCAGGTTCCACCTCTGCTAACCCATTGCAGCTCTCTGCCTTGAAGCAGGTCGTGTGTGCGCGTCCAGGGATTGATCACAATTTGTCAGAACAATGTAGAATTCCCCCCTCATCCCTGGCTGCTGATTTATAAATGGGTTTTATGGGCCCATCTGATCTGTGCGTGCTGTTCTTGCATTTTCAAGAGGCTTTAATACATTTATTTTGACGGCAACTTTTTGTTTAATAATAATATGTCAGTCTCACATCCTGCCTTGCATAAATAATTCCTTCCAACAGCGTGTTGCTCGCACAAGAAAGTGTTCTTCAAATTATTCTTCACTAGATGTCTCTGGAAATTCCTTTCACTCCACACTGAGAGCTCATCATGTGCATGTTTTATGTTTGAATTGTCTGTTAGGTGGGGAAAGGATTTTTAGTGCTCATTTTGGGGCTGCTGACTTCTGATTCTGGGCTCATTTGAGACATGGAGCATTTCTAAAAAATATAATTTTCTAAAAATATATAATTATTTTTATTTTACCTGTCATTCAAGCCAATTGGTCAATGGCTGTTGCCCACCTTTATTTAGGGAGCACAGAGAATTTCAGGTTCTTTGGAAAACCTCATAATTTACTGCTCCTGATCCAACATTTTGACTATGGAAAAATAAACCCATGAACTGTAACACACTTGGCATCTGTGGAAGAAATTCTGATTTCAGCTCTTCTGGTTTTAAGTGGAATTAAAAGCTATTAATTCCCATCTTTAATTCCATAATTGTTATAATTTAAAGCAGCTTTCAGCAACCTCCAGCTTGCACTGCAAGGCCATCTGAAGAGGCTGGGGGTAAATTTGCCCTGTTTATGACTACTTGTGTGTGAAGTTCAGGAGAAGCTGCTGGGGGTGAATTTTTATCAAAATGTTGGACCGGGGTCTCATTGTTCCTTTGGGAAAAAAAAAAAGGAAAATTTTGGATGTAAAAATTTATAAGGTATTATGAGATGTTACTGCTTAAAACCACAAATATTTCCAATTTTTAGCAGATTTTTGCTGTCTGGAGCTGAGTAAGCCTATGGAAAAATAAACCCATGAAATATAGCACACTTGGCATCTGTGGAAGAAATGTTCCAGAAAATTCTGATTTCAGCTCTTCTGCTTTTAAGTGCAGTTAAGAGCTATTAATTGCCATCTTTAATTACATAATTGTTATCATTTAAAGCAGCTTTCAGCAACCTCCAGCTTGCACTGCAAGGCCATCTGAAGATATTGAGGGTAAATTTGCCCTGTTTATGACCTCGTGTCTGGAGAAGTTCAGAAGAAGCTGCTGGGGGTGAATTTTTATCAAAATGATGGGCTGGGGTCTCATTGTTCCTTTGGGAAAAAAAAAAAAAAGGAAAATTTTGGATGTAAAAATTTATAAGGTATTATGAGACGTTACTGCTTAAAACCACAAATATTTCCAATTTTCAGGCAGATTTTTGCTGTCTGGAGCTGAGTGAGGCCCTTCTGGAGCTGCCCCAGGGTTTGTCCTGACCTTTCCTCTTCCCCCTTGGGATAAAGCAGGGATCAGCTGCTGCTCCTCAATCTCTCCTGGAAAACTTCATCTCGCTTCCACTTGTACCCTGCCATCCTCCAAGGGAAGCTTTAGGTAGGTCAGACTCAAGAACTTGGCTTATATTTATAATTCTGAGACTTTTCCTGTTTTTAGGGGTCCAGAAAATGTCTCTGCAGCTGTATTTCAACACATGCTTCCCAGTTCTTCCTCACAGTCGTGAAAAGGAGAAAGAATTTTAAGGCACCAAAGATTTCAGTGAGTCTCTGTAACTTCAGGAGCTGGGAGGGGACATTTGAAACCCTTTATTTATTATTTATTTTTATTTTTCCTTGGCAAAGCTGATGTGATTTTAGGATTTCTTGCTGTTTATATTCTCTAGGACGGCTTAAAAAATTGAAAACTGGTGGGGGGAAAAGCAGCACATCCTTCCACCCTACCCAAAATACATCCAGAGGAGATATTTTTGTGCGCTGCAGTTCTCAGAGCACAAATTCAGGGGGAAGGATGTGAATCCTTAATGATTTTGTGTTTGGATGATGCTCCCAAACACAAGAACTCTGCACATAGCAGGACTTCTGTTTTTATGGAAGTCATCTCTGAAAGGTTTCCATCAGAACCAATGTTCCTGTGCACAAAAGCTGTTGAAAAATGGTTTTTTTGTTCAGTGAATTCTTGTCTTTCCTGTTTGCAGGATTTGTTATTCATAGTTCAGAGAGAATATATATTAAATAAATTAAAATACTCTGGTTACAGAGTTTACAGCTTGTGTTTTCTAAATAAACACAAGAAACTTGCAGTAGCACAGCTGAATAAGAACTTTTCTCTCTCAAAATTGCCTTTAATTTGATAACAGAGAAATAATAATAATAATAATAATAATAACAATAAATCTCTCTCACTGCCATCAGTCACACTTAAATCACTGTGAATATTTTATTAAAAGGAAAGATTGCAACAAAGTAATTTTAAGGCAGCAGAATTGAAGTCAGTTCTTGTGGGAATGGACTACTGTTCTTTCCTTCAGTCTATGATTAATTTTAAAATAAATGAAACTACACAGGCATGAGACCTTAGAGGCTTCTGATTTTCTCCTCTCTGAAATTAAAGAGCGAGACAGAAGGATTCCAGAAATCCAGATTTGAAAGCTATTGTAAATATTGCAGTTTGTTTCACACTGGAAACGTGTGATACAATGGGCCTGGGATGAATATTTCATTATTCCACCTTGGCACCAGGGCTGGGTGACACCAGAGCCTGAGACTGGGAGGGTTTGGAGTGGGAGCTGGGGGTGAATCCAAGGTGCTGTAATACAGCAAATCCACCCCATTATCCTAAGGGGTAGATTTGGGGTAATTTAGGGGTAATAAGTAATAAATAAGGGGTAATTTAGGTTGGAAAAGCCTTTTGAGTCCAGCCATCCCTATTCCTGCCCCCTGTCCCAGGTGCCACATCCACACAGCTCTGAGATCCCTCCAGGGATTTCCCTGTAGCCATGATATTTTATGAAAAATCCTTTCCTTAGGATTTTTCCTCCTGAGAAGCTGAGAGACCTCAGGAACAAAATGTGAACAATGGTTATCTGCTGCTGTGGAATGCAACAGGTGCATCTGGGATTGGGCTCATGTGATTGTTTCTGATTAATGGCCAATCACAGTCAGCTGGCTCGGAGTCTCTGGTCAGTCACAAAGCTTTGTTATCGTTCCTTTTCTATTCTTAGCCAGCCTTCTGATGAAATCCTTTCTTCTATTCTTTTAGTATAGTTTTAATATAATATATATCATAAAATAGTAAATCAGCCTTCTGAAACATGGAGATCCTCATCTCTTCCCCATCCTGGGACCCCTGTTACCACTGTCACATTTCCCTCCACCACTGCCCTGTCCCAGCCATTCTGCTGAATAGATTTTTCCAGATACCCAAACTAAACTTCCCCTGAGGCCGTTTCCTCTCATCCTGTCCCTTGTTCAAGAGTCTGACCCCACTCAGCTCCAGCCTCCTCCCAGGCAGATTTAGATGCTCAGCCCCTCTCAGCCTCCTTTGCTCACACCAGGACACATCCAGCCAGCACATCCAGCTCCAAATATCCAGAATAAACTCCTTCTGCTGTTTATTAACTCACAGATTGCAGAAAAAAACCTGTTTCTGTGTGTGTTTTTGCCTCCCTGCCCAGCCCCTCTCTGCTGTGGGGTTTGGCAGGAGCTCCTTGTGCAGCTCCATTCACATGGGGGGCTCAGGGTTCATTTCTGGGGGCAGGCGAGGCTTTGGTTTCAGCTCAAAGTCAAGCCTTGGTGACTCACACTGGTGTCTGAGCTCTGTAAATTTAGAAAATGCAGTCCATAATCCTCAGCCCAGCAGCTGTTTACTCCATCTGATGAGGATCTCTGGTGCTTTGGCTGCAATAGAATATATAAAAAATACCTTAAGTGGCTTAGGTAATTGTGCCAAATCCTGTTTGATTAATGCACTTCTTCTCCCCGTTGCTCCACTTGCAGCTTTGGACCATTCTCAAAAATAAAAAAGTCTCAACAGAAAGTAATTTTAGTGTGGATGTGACATCTCCTGACAGTGGGTCCCTCACAGCCTCTTAAAGCTTAATTTACTTTCCTGTCTTGGAATACCTCTAAAATCTAAACCCCCAAAGCTCTCACAGAGGATTTTTTTCCCTTTTTCTCTTTCCCCAAGAAAACAATTATTGTCCATGACTAATTCAATCCTGTTGGTTTTTAAATTCTGGAGCAAATAGGTAAAGCCAAAGGGAGCAAAGCTTTTTTATTTATTTATTTCTTGCTGTTGCCAAGTGCCTGTGATATTTTTTCATCCTTAATCATCCCTGCATGAAATCAGGAACAGAACGGGGCTGATCTGCTAAATGAGCCCAAGTGGTGCAGGGCTCCTGGCCACCAGATGAAAGTGGTGTTATGTGATAGAGCTGATCTATTTTAGCAGATTTTTGTGTGGATTAGAGGCTGTAAATCTGTTCTGGGCTGGGTTTTGTTCTGTTCAATATGCTTTGCATCCAGGCTGTATTATTCCACACACCTCCCATCGCAGATGGGATCAGATTCCTTCAGCCTAATGTGGTTTGTAGCCATTTGGACATCTATTAAGGCTAGATTTTAATTTTTTTTTTTCCTAATAGAATCTGCCTTTTTATGGAATTAATTAGATCAGACAACATCTATTGAATGATGTGGTGGTTTTGTGTGACTGTGATAAGAATGGAGTTGGCTCAATATTAAGAAAATTTAAATATCTGCCCCTCAGGCGGTGGAAACAATACAAACTTCTGAGGGCTCCCTGCATGGATTCTGTGCTTTAGACATCTGCTCTGATAGCAGAAAAGCCTGCAGAAGTGATTAATGCTGTGTCAAGGATTTGCAAAGTTTTTGCTCAGCGTCGAGCACTTGTGACGATGAATCTTTGTGCTAAGCTGGGAAGAGTAGAACAATCTGGGGGGGAAAGGATAATTCTCATGCCACCAACCTCAACACCCCAAACTGTGCTGCTTGAGAAGTTACTGACAAAACAATTGTTAATTTTGTCATCCCAGGAGCTTTGAAATGGCAGGAAATTTGTGATGGAACCAGAGTTCCACCATGCACAGGCTGGGAGTTGAGCTCCTGGTGTCTTGATGCTTTCTGAATTTCTCATCTTGATATATACAGAGAGTTCCAGATAAATCTCCCTGTGCATTCACTGCATTGTTATCAGATAATAATGGGTAGATTTATTATCAGATATATAAATTAAATTAACAGATATATAAATGGGCAGTGCTGCCCTGAGAATGGGGGTTCAGGAAGGGCTGGGACAAGGCCTTCAGGCACAGGATGGGATTTTTTAGGGATTGTCCCGTGCAGGGCCAGGAGTTGGACATAGATGATCCTTATGGATCCATTCCAATTCAGGATATTCCAGGATTTATGACCCCCACATCATGAGGGAACACAGCAGGAGGTTCTCAACCCACAGGCTGCTGGTTTCAGACATTTCCTAATGGAACAGGGAAATGGAATTCAGGAAGGTGTTTGAAATGGGAAACTGTGACGGTGTTCGCAGGGGTCCCCGGATGAGGGAAGAGATAAGAATGCTGACTCCATGTTTCAGAAGGCTGATTTATTGTTTTGTTATATATATTATATTATAACTATTCTAAAAGAATAGAAGAAAGGATTTCATCAGAAGGCTGGCTAAGAATAGAAAAGGAATGATAACAGAGGTTTGTGTCTTGGACAGAGAGTCCAAGCCAGCTGACTGTGACTGGCCATTAATTAGAAACAACCACATGAGAGCAATCCCAGATGCACCTGTTGCATTCCACAGCAGCAGATAACCATTGTTTGCATTTTGTTCCTGAGGCCTCTCAGCTTCTCAGGAGAAAAGATCCCAAGGAAAGGATTTTTCATAAAATGTGTCTGTGACAGTGTCCAGCCAAGATTTCCCAGCTGCAGTGGAGCTGTGCACCAAAACACACTTTGGGGACAGCAACAGCAAAGGAACGAAGTCATTGATGACTAAAAAAACCCCAAACAACCCAAAAAATGACTATTTGATCAAAGCTTTTACTCTGTTTACTCTGCTGCCCAAGCACCACCAGAAAATATCCAGAGCACACAGGTTATTCACAGGGGCACAGAAGTGCTTTGTTGCCAGTGTTCAGTGAGTGACAAATCAAATCCAGGCATCTCCAGTTGGGAGAATCATCTGCCATCTGCTCTTCATCCACTTGGGAAGTCTTTTCATACTGGGATGGGAGAGATAAGATCCAAATGATGGGGAGGCTACAGCCAGAGGAGCATTGTGTGTCTTTAAATCCCCTAAGAAATCCCATAAAAAGCCTTTTACTTTGAATTTGGTACAAAAGTGGATGTCAGGCTCTGCAATAGAGCGTTTCTGTTTGAGGTGATGAATCCTGAAAGGAGGAAAAAAAGAAAAAAAAAGCCATTTTTCTTCTTGGCCAATTGATCAGTTGGATCCATTTAATGAAAGTTGGAGGGTTGGCCTATGGACAGGAGTGGATGGATGGACAGGAGTGGATGGATGGACAGATGGACAGCAGAGGGTGGATGGCCTGGAAGGGAGCCAAGGGAATTCAGTTCCACTGAGATTGCTCCTGAAAGGGACAAGAAACGTCCTCCTGGAGACATGTCCCAAAGCAGCAAAACCAGAGACAGCAGAATGGAGAGATTTGGTACAAATCATTAATAGGCACCAAAAAAATGCTACAAAATATTCATTGTGACATTGCTGATTTAATTCCAGTTGTGGGGAAACATCTGTTTGTCTTTGCTCAGGCTTGGGAAGCATTGTGAAGCATCAGAAATAATTCCAGAGTTGTTACATTTGCCATTCCATTGTAGCTCTGGCTTTGTTCTGGGATGAAGCACATTCAGAATCGCAGCAGATGCCAGCTTGCAGCAGAATTTTTGGAGGATTAAGTCTTATTCTGATCAGGTTTGAAATAAAAACAGGTAAAGGGTTTCTGAACTCCTGGTAAATCCCTTCGTAATTAAAAAGAGTGGAATTTGTTTCAAGCCTAATTTGAAGGATTTCTTCAGGATGATACTGCTGTAGTTCACTACCAACCTTTATTATAATTAATAATGTAATTACAATCAAAGGGATCTGAGGAGGAATACTGATAAGAAATGAGGATTTTGATAACATTGGGCATCATGGGAAAACTTGGCATATGAAAAAATCAAGGATTTTGTGCCTCACTTTTGACATTGTTTGGGCAAACCTGCAAGGCCCAGAGGTTAATATAATGAAACTTGGAGTTCATTAAAATTAAAATAGTTAAAATAAATTCCCTTATTTTATAGAAAGTAACAGAACCAAGAGACCTCACAGCCCATGTCCAACACAGAAACAAATTTAGAAGCTGTTATTTGAAGAGGCTCCAGCAAATTCCATTTAAATGGTTCCCATGAATGCATGTTTTCTAAGTGAGGTTTGTTTTGGTGATACCTTTGCCCTGACTTTCATTTTGTTCTGCAGAAATATTTGTTTTGGGGTGTTTTTTTGCTTTGTTTGGGTTTTTTTTATGGAAGCTTTCTGTTCAATGATTGCTCCAAGCCCTTGAAAGGACACAAATTGCCAGGTCCAAACTTGTCTGTGGAAATCATGATTGATGGACAAGGGAATAAACTCCAGCCTCCACCCTGGCTCAGAGATAAAGCTGAAATCTTGAGACATGAACTATCTGCAGTCAGGATGGGGCTGAGGTGTCAGGAGGAATATTTGGGTTGTTTTCCCTGATTTTTATGACTCTTTTCCATGCCTTGTGTTTGAACGCAGCTGGAGGATTTCAGGGAATTAAAGTCAAGTCTTGCCCAAGTAGTGGATTCAGCAGGAGAGAGAATTTAGTGAGAGACAACAAAATAAAATATATAAAATGTAAAATAATAGAATATAAACTATAAAATAATACTAAATATAAAATGTAAAAATAATATATATAAAATGTAAAATAATTGAAAATATAGATAATATAAGAAAATATAAGAAGTATAAAATATAAAATTTGAGCTATAAACTGCAGGTGCATGACCAGGGAAGTCAGCAGTGATGGAAAGCTGCTCCTGCAGATAAAAGAATTGGGTCAGGGCAGAGAGAGCTGGCAAAGACAAAGCCTTGAGCACCTTTATCAGGACCAAAAGGAGCTGGGTTGGCTGTCAGAAGGGGAGAGAAGGAGATTAGAAAATCAAATGGCAAGGCCTCTCCTGCTCCTCCTTGTCAGGGTTCAGCTGAGCATCCTCCTGAATTTCTACTGGCATTATCTTTGGACATGTGGAGTAAGTGTAAAATGCACCTGATACTGAATTGTTGGGAAATTTCCCTTCAAATGGGGGGATTCTATCCTAATTCCCAAATACAAATACTTCAGAATAATTTGGGGTATAAACCAGGTCCTAAATAGTAAAACCCACAAACTTACTGTCTTTTCTGTCCCAGGAAATGCCATCAGAGCTGATTTTAAAGTTTGCATAAGTCCTGATGTTCTAAATCTCTAAAACAAAATTTTTAAAATCTTTGTATTATGTAGCACCTCAGACTTAATTAGAATACAAAATTTAACTTCTGGGAAAGGTCTACAAATTTGTCTCAGCCACTTTTTTATTGCCTTCCCAATAGGGAAAATAAATTCCATTTTATATTTGCAAAAGGTTATTTTAGGATCACCAACAACTCAAAAAAAGTGGTGCTTTTGACACTATTTAGGTTGCACTACATTTAGGGCATTTTCTTCCTAAATTCAGGTGAAGGACTCTGACAAATCTGAAACTAAAAATAGCTGCACAATGGCTGGGATAACACAGAAATAACACCAGGAGCTGCCATGGATCTCTGTGGCCATGGCCAGTGCTCAGATCTGTAATTGTGGGGGAAGAGCTTTCAAAGGGCTCCAGCTGCTGTGAAACTCCATGGGCATGGAAAGCTCTGGCTGGAGGAAAGGGCAGCTGATTTCAGCTGGAAACTTTTCTGTTTCACCTGAATTATTGCTCCATAAGCTGAGATTTTATTTAAATTCCAGCCTGATTTTTTTTTTTGTCTGTATGTATATTTTAAAATAATATTTTGACTCGAGTTAAAAAACACACACACAGGTTAAAAACCTCATAAAAGATATCAAAAAGTTTTGGGGTTTTTTTCTCTTATTATCAATATCACTCACTTGCTAATTTAAATACAGATTTTTGTTCAGGAGTTCTCCCACATAGAAATTGCTGGAGGTTTGGAGTTTATTCTACAGAATTATTTTTCTTCTGATTATTTTTCTTCTCTCTTCATCTATTTCTAGGACATTTTCCTAATGCTTAAGTGATTAACTCTGGTTCTGGATAATTTTAGGACAATTCAATGTGTGAAAATATAGAATTATGGAAATATTCAGGTTGGAAAAGAGCTTTAAGGTCACCAAATCCAACCATCAATGAGCAGCTGGACAAATTACCAACAAATCAAACCTTGTCCCCAGGTGCCACATCCACATCCACCCAACTGGAATTTCACTGGAAATGAAATTAAAATTGCATTGTAGGGACAAGCATGGCCTCTGTTTCTGTAGGGAAGTATTTCTGCTCAGTGTGGAGAGTGTTTGTTTGGCAAAATTGCATCAATTCTGCTCTCATTTCCAAGGGAGGGATAAGGCAAGTGGGCAAAATATTGTGGGACCTTCAGAAATTGGATTTTTTCCCTTCTTTCATTCAGCCTCATTAGTGTTGAACCCTCCAGTGCCCCTCTCCAACTGCCAGA
The DNA here is from genome assembly GCF_035770615.1 of Melospiza melodia melodia. Lineage (NCBI taxonomy): Eukaryota > Metazoa > Chordata > Aves > Passeriformes > Passerellidae > Melospiza > Melospiza melodia. The sequence continues at coordinate 26,176,810 of NC_086205.1, read as the reverse complement.
TTGATTGGAAAATGCACATTTTGATAAAAACACTGTCTGTTGTTTCATCTGGCTCTTAATTTCTGATTCCTGGGGAAAGGTGGCTCTTTTCATTGCTTCGTTTGGAATGGCTCCAGTTTAACCCTGGAAGGAAGAGCTGGATGAAATATTGGCAATATGGGCCAATTTAAACTGGGTTTTCTGTAAAAATATATTGCAAATTCACCTTGCAATCTCTCTGCTGCACCCAGATGGCAGCAGGATGCTCTCTGTCACACAGGACAGGGCTTTGGGGAGGATGCTCAACATCCCCACTCAGGTTTATTCTGATTGTTTAAACCACTTCAAATAAAAACAAACACCACCTCCAACCTAATAATTGTAAGGCAGCTTCATGACTTTGGAAAAGCTGGGTTAAATACAGCTGAGAATTCTCCCACCACAAAAATCTATACAGAAGTGGAATAAACATATTTAGATGTGCAATTTTGGGTTTTTTTGGGGTTTTTTTGTTTGTTTTTTTAAAGGAGGAGGAAGGATCTGAATGTTTAGGGCTGTAATACATCCTTGTGGGATTTAGGTCAAATTATCTGCTTTTTCCTGGATTTCTTCTATCTCCCCAAGTAATTTAGCTCATATCCAGGTCTATTTAGTTATGGAGACCTTGATTTAATGAGTGCAGAGCTGCCCAGGCAAGGACAAAGGAATTGCTGAGGCTTAAAGTGCTGAGCATGAGCTGAATGCTGCTCTGGTCAATGAGATCCTGGCTTTGGGGAGGCCTGTGAGGAGCTGCTCAGGGAAATCTGAAGTTCTGGGTGTTAATTTTGAACTTAATTAGATGGGATGTTTGGAGGAAGTTGTTCCCTGGGAGGGTGGGAGGCCCTGGAATGGGATTTTCAGGGAAGCTGTGGCTGTCCCATCCCTGGAATGTCCAAGGGCAGGTGGGACAGGGTTTGCAGCACCTGGGACAGTGGGAGGTGGCCTTGGGGGTGGAACTGGATTTCTTCTATCTCCCCAAGTAATTTAGCTCATATCCACTCTTAGCCCAGCTCTATTTAGTTATGGAGATCTTGATTTAATGAGCTTTAAGGAACTGGATGAGCTTTAAGGTCCCTCCCAACCCAAACCAGTCAACCTTATTTTCATACAATAATTCCCATTTTGCACGCTTATTTTATTTGTTTCTCCCCTTCTCATCTATCCTTTGTCCCACTGCAAATTTTTTTCTAGGATTTAAAAGTAGGAGTGATGGAGAGGTTGAGTTTGTCCTGTAGTGTCTGAACTTTGGCAAGGGGAAATTGTCTTTATAGGATGGTGCCAGTGCCTGGTGCAGGCAGGGTGGGAGAGCAGGGACAGTGTCTGAGACAAACCCCCCAACCCAACCAAGTCTGTGACTCTGTCATTTTATTTTGATACAATAATTCCCATTTTGCATGCATATTTTAATAATTTCTCTCCTTCTCATCTACCCTTTGTCCCACTGCATAATTCTTCTAGGATTTAAAGGTAGGAGTGACAAGGGGATGGACAAGTGTCGCAGACACATTTTCTGAAAAATCCTTTCCTTAGGATTTTGCCTCCTGAGAAGCTGAGAAGCCTCAGGAACAAAATGCAAACAATGGTTATCTGCTGCTGTGGAATGCAACAGGTGCATCTGGGATTGGTCTCATGTGGTTGTTTCTGATTAATGGCCAATCACAGTCAGCTGGCTCAGACAGAGAACCGAGACATAAACCTTTGTTATCATTGTTTTTCTTTCTGATTCTATTCTTAGCTTAGCCAGCCTTCTGATGATACCTTTTCTTCTATTCTTTTAGTATAGTTTTAATGTAATATATATCATAAAATAATGAATCAGCCTTCTGAAACATGGAGTCAGATAGATCCTCATCTCTTCCCTCATCCAAGAACCCCTGTGAACGTGGTCACAGACAAGGGGATTGAGAGACTGATTTTGTCCTGAAGTATCTGAACTTTTGCAGGGGAAATTGTCTTTATATGGGAGAGCTGGGAGGAGCAGGGACAGGCAGCTCCTATTCCCTCACCTGGAAGAAGATCATTTGGGGAAAAGCCACTCCATCATGCAGGGAATGACCCCAGCTGCTGGAGGTTTCAGAGTTTCAAGGCCGCTCTTCCAGAGCTGTGAGAGAGGCACATGTGGGGAGCAGCACGGGGCTGATCCATCACTGCTGACAAATCCAGCTGTTCCTGTCAGGATGTGCAGGGGTGCGTGGCACACATCTGTTCCCACCACAGCAGCCCCCACGTGTTCTCCCAGCTCTTTAAGAGAGGAATCTGCCACAGGCTGAGCAGAATTACCTGGTGCGGTCACTTTAGTGCTCGTAATCTGGGGTAGAATGATCTCTGAACAGGTAAATTCATAAATGATGGGGTTTTGACGCTTGGATCCATCACAGGAACCTGATAAACCCGGCTCTTTTGGAAGTGCAGTGCCTGCAGAACACTCTCACACCCTGCAGATGTGATTGAACCAAGCTGTGCTGCTCCAGTGAATCCCAGATTCCAGCCTGCCCACACTGCTTTGATCAGCATTTCACTGCAGCAGCCTCACACTTGATGCACCCCTGAGCTGCTGCTGTGGCACTCAAGTGCTTCACTCGGGAATTCTTTTTATAAACCACCTTTCCTGCTTAAGTCTTCTATTTTCAGACACTTAAATTCAGTGTATATAAATAGAAAGTTCTCTCTATACAATCTATATATAGTTTATTCTATTTATATATCTATATATCCTTATACTCCCTAAATAGTTTAGATAGTTTTTCTCTCTTTATAGAAACTATTTTTGCAGTTTACATGGAAATTCTGTCTTTACAGAAACTATTTCTATAGATAGTTCTATAGATATCGATAGTTTACACAGATATCCTCTGTGTACATAAATTATTTTGCATGGAGAATATGAATTCTATTTAAAGAGTTCTATCTATGTGCCATGTGCAGAAATAGGTGATAACATACAGGTGATGCTTTTTAAATTCTTATTCTTTTTTAAGATTTGTTTTTATTTTTATTATAGTTTTTTAAAATTTATTTTTATGCTTTAAATTATTTTTATTTTTTGGGGGGGACTTTTAGTATTTTTATTTTTAAATTATTTTTATTTCTAAATTATTTTTATTTTGAAATTATTTTAAATTTTTAAATTATTTTTATTTTAAAAAAATGTTTTTATTTTTCAATTATTTTTATTTTTGGGTTTTTTTAAATATTTTTATTTTACTTTTTTAGGATTATTTTTATTTTTAAGATTTTTTAAATTATTTTAAATTTTTAAATTATTTTTATTTTTAAATTATTTTTATTTTTGTTCTTTAAATATTTTCATTTTAAATTTTTTAGGATTATTTTTATTTTTGTTTCTGAAATATTTTCATCTTTAATTTTTTTAGGATTATTTTTATTTTTCAGATTTTTTGTTGTTGCTGTTGTTTTTTTTAAGATTACTTTTATTTTTATTTTTGGGATGTTCTGGCCCTCAGGACGGTTGGGTTTGGCTCCAGGGCAGGAGCTGTGATGCCACCCGTGACCCATAGCTGGGATCTGTCCCCTCGTACAAATTTGGTGTCCCCACGACACCCAGCCTGTCCTGGAGAGGCTCCCAAGCATCTCAGGATTTTGCAGAGTCCCCACGGAAGGTCTGAGGGCAGTGGGGATTTGATTTCCTTTTGCAGAACATCTGTAGGACGGGGGGAACACCCCGCAGCAGGTGCCAGCTCCCAGATTTCCTGGGAGAGAAGCTAAGGAGGTCTAGGATCTCTGTCTGGCAGGCCCACATTGCCACTGGATGGTTCTGGGTTTGCTCTGCTAAGCAGCCGCTGTGGTTATTAAAAATCAGGGGTTAAACACCTGGAATAAAAACTCTCCCTTGCAGATTGTGCAGAGACTGGGGATGGTCACAGAGAAGGGCCTGGAAGGGAAATGTGTGTGCTAAAGGCAGGTTCTGATCGTTATTGTAAGAGTTTAGTCACAATTTAACCTGGGAAGCAAGGGGAGAAGTGAAGTGGAGAGATAAAAATAGATAAATATGAATAATCCACGGGTCTTAAAGGCAGGGAAGCAGCTCTGGTGCACAAAACCTTGGGCAAGCCTCAGCTGCCAGGGTAGAACCCAGGGCAGGCATGAAATGCTGCACTTGTGTGTCCAGGCTGGTTCAGAAATCCCTGTGTGTGGGGAGAATTAACAAATCCCTTCTTATGGGAAGAATTAACAAATCCCTGTTTATGGGAAGAATTAACAAATCTCTGTTTATGTGAAAAATTAACGAGTTCTGGAGCCCAATTTCCAGTGCTTAGACTGGAGCAGCCTTGTTGGATGAACTGGGCTTGGTCCAGCTTCTGGTGCTCCTCAGAGTGGCTGAAGATCTCAGTCCAAATTTCCTGTTGATTATTGTTTTTTAAAACAAATTTTCTGGCGCTTTGCTTCTGTTTATCCAAGAATTCGGTGCTCTATTTATGTCCTCTTTTCTTTTGTAAAGACAAACTTTTCACAGCTTTCTCTAATTCATGGAATTATTTCATTTGTGTTCCAGGGATCACCCTGAGCTTTCAGACCACAACCAGGTAACTAATTATTGATTTCTACTAATCAACCCTCCAGATTATAGAGGCCAAAGACAACACTGTAAAATAGAATATTTTATCTCCAACACTTACCCAGACTCAAATGAACTAAAATATTTCACTCAGAGAACCAATGGGCTGATTATTTCACAGTTAATGCAGTGAAATGTAATTAAATCAAAGGAAGTTCTTGTTTTTATTCCCACATTTTTCACTAATAATGCCAATAAATACATTAATTTGTTATCATCCTCATTCAGTGAATTGTCACATCCTTTCATTAGGTCAAACCCAAGATACTGCACTGAAAAGAACAGATCTGTCAAAATTTGACATTTCAGTTTTGTTGATCTTCTGAGAAATATTTATCTGGTAAACATTGATGAACGTTCTGTCTATTTTAATCATCATTCTCAGCTATCTTGGACAAATATTTCAGTGACTGCTGTGGCTGAAATGCAGATAAAACCCCCAAATAATTTCTCTGAGGGTGTTCATAACCCAATCACTCAGGGCTTGGGACCTTCCCATTGAGCTTTTTTCAGTCCCATGACAGAAATCACTCAAAGCTGAAGGTTGGGATCAAATAATTCACAAATTCTACTTGTGTTTTATTACATAAAATGTGAGAGCTTCTCAGAATATTTTAATTTTAGACATTTGGGCTAATTTATCTCAGAATCCACTTATAAAATGATGTTAGAAATAGTTGTAACAACAGAATATTTGATACTGAGAGTTGCCTGGAGGCTTGGAAATGATTCAGGGAGGGAGGCATTTCCCGAAAGAAAAGAAGATTTTTTTTTCCCCCAACAGAATGTAAAGGTCAGCCCATTTCAGAAATATTTTAGTTATTAGTGGAGATGCTTAAAAGCTTGAAGGAAAAATGTGAATGTGTCATTCCCAGTTTAGAGTTGCCCTCCAGCTCATTTAATGTTAAGATGGTCTCACTTTCATGGTATTGTACAGAAGATTTGAAGATAGAAATGTCACAACCAAAGGAATTCATTATCTCTGTCCTTAACTTTGGGTGGAATTCCGTGCATTTCTCCATCCTGACTAGGGATTATTTGAATGCTGCTTCATCTGCTGATATTGAACCAGCAAAGCTGAGACCAAGCACAGCTTTTGGGAAAACCAGTTTATACCCCAAGCTGGTTTTTTTACCCCAATATTAAAACCAATTTATACCCCAGCTCAGCACCAGTGTTTGACAACTCCTGCTGCAGTGTTGTGATGTTCAAAGTCGTTGTATTCCCAGAATTTGTAAGAAATTCAGCAAGGCACTAATTCCACCAGCCTGAACCTGCTTTTTTCCACAGCTCCTTTTCCTCTGGAGGCTTTGGAAATGATGCTGTTCTGGAGGCTGAATTAAAAACCCTCCAGGGAATACAGACATTTTATCTGGGAGTCAAAGGAGAGGATGAGGAGGAACAAAAGTCTGAGGCAGGTTCTTGAGTTCATTGAGCTGTGCTTAAGAAGAATTAATTTCTTGAGAAATAATACCTGAAAAGCAATGCAAACAAACAACTTATTGATAAAAAAAAAATACTTTACCTGTGCTGAGAATTATATCTGCTCCAGTGAACCTGAGCCGGTTCCTTTGTCATGAATGCCTCCTGACTAATTTAGTTGCTAATACCTGCTAATTCCATTTTTATCAGCTGGGAAGAAAAACCAAACCCCATCATGAAAACGCTGCCTGTAGCCAAATAAACTCTCTGGTGACACATTTAAAGCAGGTTACACGAAACTCCAAGCTTGGTGGAGATTAAAAGGAAGTGGGGAAATTCTCTGAGAGTCACAGAAGGTCTCAGTGCTTATCAGCACTCAGGGAAACCAAACTTTTGGGTTCTGAAATACATAAAAGACAGGGGGTGATGTGTCAGGGCCTTTCCATCCCCATAGCCAAGAATTCCTTCCCAATATCCCATTTACCCTTCTTCCCAATATCCCATTTATCCCTGTTCTTCATAGCCAAGAATTCCTTCCCAATATCCCATTTATCCCCGTTCCTTACAGCCAAGAATTCCTTCCCAAAATCCCATTTATTCTCCTTCCCAATATCCTGAATATCTTGTTTATCCCTGCCCTCACAGCCAATAATTCCTTCCTGAAATCCCATTTATCCCTGCTCCTCATAGCCAAGAATTTCTTCCCAAAATCTCATTTATCCTCCTTCCCAATATCCCCTTTATCCCGGCCCTCACAGCTAAGAATTCCTTCCCAAAATCCCATTTATCCTTCTTCCCAAAATCCCATTTATAGTTGTTCCTCACTGCCAAAAATTCCTTCTTGTAATCCCACTTATCCCTGCCCACACAGCCAAGAATTCCATTCCAAAATCCCATTTATCCTCCTTCCCAATATCCCATTTATCCCTGCTCCTCACAGACAAAAAATCCTTCCTAATATCCTATTTATCCCTGTCTTCATAGCCAATAATTCCTTCCCAATATCCCATTTATCCCCGCACCCAAGTTAAGAATTCCTTCCTGAAATCCCATTTATCCTCCTTCCCAATACCCCATTTATCCCTGCTCCTCATAGCCAAGAATTCCTTCCCAAAAATTCCTTCCCAAAATCCCATTTATCCTCCTTCTCAATATCCCATCTCTCCCTCCCCTCTGGCAGTTTGAAATCATCCCCCTTGTCCCCTTCATGCCCTTGTGAAAGGTTTCTCTCCATCTTATAGTTCTTTCCTGAATTTAGTTCTGTTATTTTGGGATTTTAACCCTCATCTAATTCATTCTTGGAGGTGAAAGGGAAATCTTTACCCACATGAACCCCTGAAATTGAAGAACTGCCTTCATTGCCTTCCCAAAGCTTCTGCAGAGCCAGAACTTTTAAATCAGCTCTGATCCCCTCTGCTTCTCCAGGTGGAGCACACAAACCATGGAATTTTGTCTTGGAAAGGGATGACCAGACCACAGAGATCTCCTCATTTAACAGTTTTTTATAATTGCTTTTTATTTCCAGAAAAACATGCACCTTTGGTGTTGACCCACATACAGGCAGTTCTGGACAGGATTCTGCTGGATTCCAGGTGAGTGCTGCAATAAAAATTCAGGGTTTATATTTTCTTTATATGTTCTTTATTTTATTTATTCTTTATGTTTATATCTTTTTATACATATTCATTTTATATATTTCTATATTCTTTGTTCTCTATTCTTTATATATTTATATAAATATATTTATTTTATAGATTTATTCTATACATTTGTAGCTTTATATATATTTATATATTTATTTTATATACTTATATATTTATTTTATATATTTATATATTCTGTGCTCTCTATTCTTTTTTAATATATTTTCTCTGTATTTTCTTTTGATATTTTCTTAATTGATCTGCTCTATGAAATCCAGGGAATTTCAATCACCTGCAGGGAGCACGGGGCTGGGATGTTTTCTGGTGATCCAATGCTATCTCCTTTCTTTTCTTTTTCTGCTACCAGAACTCCTTCCAAAAGCAGTGCCTGAATTCCTCACCCCCATGCCATAATCCCAAAATCCCAAGGGGAGGGGAGGTTTTATCATACATATATATATCCCAATTTTGTCTTTTCCAAGTTCTGTAGAAATTCCTTTGGCATTTCCACAGCTGGGCAAGCCCTGCTTGACTCAATCCGAGCTGAGGAACAACCCTGAGCTGGTTCCTGCAGCAGAACACCCAAAATCTGCTCATGGATGGGACTTGGCAGAAGGACAAACTCCCAAAGAATGGAGGGATTTTCCTACAGGAAGGTTTGGGAGAACCAGGCCTGAGGGATGAGGGGAAAAACCTCCCTGTTATGGGCAGGAAGGTGAGAGGGAGGTTTTGCTGGAATCACAGAAACACTGTGGGTGATTTTCCCACCATAGGTGAGAAAAATTCTCTTCTTTTGGTAAAAAATGGGAAGTGGGAAATCTAAGGAAGGCTGGGAGGAAGATGGAGAGAGAGAATTCCTGAGAGAATGGGGAGATAGGACACAGAGAATGGCTTCACGCTGACAGAGAACATCATGGGTGGGATATTGGGAAGGAATTCCTGGCTGGGAGGGTTGGGTGGAGCTGGGATGGAGCTCCCAAAGAAGCTGTGGCTGCCCCTGGATCCCTGAAGTGCCCAAGGCCAGCCTGGATTGGGATTAGAGCACCCAGGGACAGTGGAAAGCATCCCTGTGACAGCAAGAACGGCACAAAATGATCACTAATGCTCTTTTCAACCCAAACCATTCTGATTCTACAATCAAAGAAAAAAAAAAATGTGGGGAAGAGCTCCGGGCTTTCCTGACTTTCTCACATACATTCAGATCCACCACAGTTATATCCTAGGAAATAAATTTATCAGCAGTCAAAGCTGGCAGCTCTGTTTACAGCCTGCAATTCCTCCAGGCCCCATAAATGTGGAAATAATTAAGTGTTAATATCTGTCTGTGCAAGGAGAGCAGCAGCACATCAGCTCTGAGTGTTGTTGTATGAAGGTAATTATTGGCACAAGTCTTCAGCTGGGTCTTAATATATTTATGAATAATTCTTTTACAAGCACTGCTGCTCTCCCATTACTGTGATTTTATTCTTTGTTCAGCTGGTAGATGATAACCTTGGAGAAGATACTTGTAATAATAAACTTTGGCTGTTGTTTTGTAATTTGGAATACATATTTAAAACATCAATTATTAAGCCTAGCATTCATCAGCATTGATTTTTCCAGGAAATAGAATTTGCCTCATCTGCTAGCACAGGAATGAAAGAGGACTGAACATTTTTTTTAGACAGTTCTCAGCAAATTATTATTATATTATTACATTTCCTTCATCCCTTCTAATCAGAAATGAAAGTGTACAGAGGTTGTTAACAGCCAAGTAGTGAAGGTTACAATAATTTCTTTGGAAGTTCAACTTGGAATAAATGGATTTAGGCTCAACACGAGCTAAATGAAGTCTTTTTTGAGCTAAATTTAGTCTTTTTGAGCTAAATTAAGTCTTTTTGCTGGATACCAGAGCCGAGGAAGCAAATATCACAGAGTAAACTTCCCACAGTCAATAAAGCATAAGTAACCTGTCAAATGTAAGTAAAAGGGGGGGAAATTGGGCAAGGTTGGGATCTACAAACTGGAGCAACGAGGCAGGAGAGTGAGAAAATTAATGCCAGCACCTCACAGAAATTACCAGTGGCTTCAGCTGAGTCTCTCACAAGTAAATGTCAGCTGAGCCAGAGGCAGCAAACACCTCTGGAACCTGAATATTGAAATGACTTTGGAGGCAAATACCTCCAGTACAGGGAGAAAGGTGCCAGACCTGGAAATTGAGTCAGGCATTGATGAGCCTCAGCTGAGGAGAGGCAAAGGAACTCTCTGGGCTGAGGTTCCACCCCTGGGTTAAATCACTGCCATTTGGGGCAACGTTTCATTTCCAATTGGGCAATTTCAGTTGAATTTTGCCCAATTTTCAATTTGGGCAAGGTTTAATTTAACTTCTCTGCTGACACAAAAAGATCCTCACCAGCAATACTTTTGAACTCCTATCTTGTTAAAGCAAGCTAGGATCCACAAAAAGCATTTTCCCCTGTTTCATCTGCTCATTAGAAAGCTTTTCTTACTCTTTAAAAATGCATTTCTGTATTTTCATGTGTATCATCCATCTTTGCTCCCAAAAAATATGGTTTTTTCCCAAAAAATGTGTTTTCCCCAGGAAAATTCATGCCAGGAATGTTCCCAAGCCCAGGTGAGAGCTGAGCCAAGACATGGTTGAGACAATGAAGGTGTAGCCAGAAAGTTACAGAGTGCTGGAGCTGTTTGTCCACCATGGAAATTCCTCTCAGCCCTACTCAAACCCTTCTGTTTAATTCCCTTTTTTGTTTTCTTTTCCAGATTTTGTCCATTTTGCTGGATGAATCCAAAAGGGAAGGGGTCAAACATCACCTCTTATGCTCACTCTGGTCTTGGCTTTCAGGTAGGATTGGCTGGGTGTGTGGAAAGAGAAAATCGGGATTTTTCCACTGTCACAAAAGGCTGGCATTGAGTTTTTTCCACTTAAAGACTGTTTTAATTAGGAGTTGAGTGGCAGAAATGCCTTTAAAATTATCCTGTACAAATAATAAGGATCTGTTTTAATCCCACATCTACAGCGGGGTGAGTTAGAAGCCCAGTTTAATGTTAATTCCCATATTACTGCACCTTTGATTATTATGGCCCAGCATCATTCCCACAATAATCAATCAAAATTGGAAATACAACACAAATTAATCTGCTACAGTGGCTTTTCCCCTTGTATTTCAGAGTTTATATAACACAACTCTCATAATACCTTCAAGGAAATATTAAAAAAAAAAAAAGCAAGCAAGAAATAGATGTCTTGGTCTTTCATCTAAATTTAATGAGAAAAAGAGTTGCAATGCAATTAGAGATGTGCTGAAGGATCCATAGGAGATTCCAGGCCATTATTAGCCTGCTCACCCTGCTACTTATCTCCAAATGCACACACCAGCAGCAGAAAGGATTTAGGTTACATTTTAGTAATCCAAATCTTGTAGGTGCTGGGGTTTAGTGAAACTGGAGCACTCGTTACTATAATTTTGCCACAAAAAAAAATCAGTATTTAGTGAAGTGAGAGGTCTGGCTTTAATGCACAAAAGGAAGGAGTTTGGGGCTGTGGCAGCAGGGTTGGAGTGTCAGTCTGGATTGCCAGCCCTAAAGCTGAATTTCCTTGGCTTTGGGGATTTGTCAAGTATTTAAGGGTGTTGAAATGTAAACTTTCTTCTTGATAATGTTCAAGCCTCTGTAAAACAGCCTTTAAAGAAGGAGAAAATACAGGAGGAAGAAGCAAAATCAACAAGGCTGGGGTGGCTGTGGTAGAAATAAATCTTTGTTTTGTATGGCCAGAGTGGGAATGAACACCTGAGTCCCTCCTGACTATGGATGAGGAGCAGCTGGGATCTCCCAGGAGAATTTTTGCCCCTCTCTGCCTCAATTTCCTGGACCAGCAGCTGGAGAAGCCTCTTTATCTGCTGGTAAAACTGCAATTTCACTGAAATGCAGCCTTATGAATAATATGGTAATATGGCCCTGGGTGTCTGGATCTAATTGATCAAAAGTAATAACTGTGATGGAAAAATTAATTGGAAAAATCATTATCAGAGGTATAAAACCTACATCTATTTCTCTATTAATCTACAGCCTCTATTTCTCAGTAATTCAGCTGATTCTCACCACAATCCCTCCATTACTGGTGCTGTGTGGAAGGAGGAAGCATCACTGTGTAGAACACAAATGTGTTATAAAAATAACATTTTGTGGTGTTTGGAAATGTTGAGGATTGGGTTGAAATCTGCAAGATTCAACAAATTCTAGACAACAGCACATTTTAACAGTGAGTACAGTTCCTCCATTATCTGTGTCTCCTTGGCAGTTTCTACCTGCCCAAAAATAATCAAAATTCCATTTATGGGAGCTGCTCAGCCACTGATTAACCCAGGCTACCACAGGGGTCTCCCAATTGATAAAAATCAGGGTGCAGTGGTCCTGTCAGACACAGAGCTGCATTTCTGATGGCAAATCCATGACTTGGAGCTCTCCCAGGTTCTCCTCTCCCTGCTCCATCTCTCTGCTCGCTGGGCTGGGCTGTGGAGGCTGAGTTCACCCTTGGTGGAATGAATTACTCTCACTGAATACGAAATGGGTGACATCCCTTTATTCATCTCCATCTAAATCCAGGTGAATATGCAATTTAAAGGGCTGTGTTACCTGGAAAATAAATCCCCCATTCCCTCTAAATTTCTGACCCTGCCAGGCAATGTTTGGAGCATGAGGGAATGAGAGAAATAATCACTGAGGGCAGGGATTGTTACAGAGGAGGGGGAAAAGCCCAAGGGTTTAAAGTCAACTCTCTGGGGAGGTTTGGAATGGGTTCCTGCATGGTGGGGATGCTCAGAGGCTTTAGAGCTGTAGGCAAAATTCTCACCAACCCATCAGGTCCTGGCTGCTGGAAATTGCTGTGGTCTTTAATACTGTAATTCTAGAAAGTTCATTAAAATTAAGGCTTTGTCTAACTAAGCCAAACACTCCGTTTGTCCCCTGCTCAGCTGGTTTTAAACCCAAGGTTTTGCTTGGAAGCTCCTGGTGGTGTCTGAATATTTCTCCTCATGTCTCTGCCTATATTTATCTGATCCTCTGGTAAATCCTTCAGGGCTGAATCTCCTGAATCCATTATCCAGGCTGCACTCGTGGAATCCAATTCAATAATTCAATACTACTAAAAAAAAAAAAAAAAGCTATTTTTAGAAGCTAAGCTCCTCATTCAGATTTTTCTGTACAACCAACTGCAGCTGGGGATCATTTTTCATATTTCGCTATCAGTGTTTTATCAGCTTTTGCAGTTTGGGATGTTAATTGAACTGAATTAATTCTTACCAACGCACTGTGAGGAAACTGTTACACCCAGAGCTTTATAAATGGTACCTCTCTAATTATTGACATTTTAATGGCTTTACATTCTAGATACAATATTTAACCTCTGACCCGAAAAGTGGGGATTGATGTGGCACAAGAAGAGAGAATTTCATGATACAGCAGCAAAACCAGACTGATACTTTGTTAGAAGTGTTTGCACATGAAATGTGCTATGCAAGTTAATTTTATTACTAAATTGGTATACAAAGCTGAATCCCCAAAAGGGAGCTCAGCTGTCAATTCTTCAAGCACAATGCTACAACTAAAAATAAAAAATTCAATGTTCACATGAAATTTCTTGGCTTGAAGCGTGCAGAGCAGATTGTGCAGCTCCTCTTGCTCCTGAATACTAATTTTACATGTAAACATTTCCTTGTTCTGGAAATGTTCTTCGTTTGCCTCTCACAAGCCCTGCAAAACTGGAAAATAGGAAATTATTTCCCTTACAAAAGGAGGCTGGAAATGGAATAGATGTGAAACCACAGATGAAAGGGTCTCAGAAGGAAATTGTGTGTGCAGTGATTCCTGCTCCCATTTCTGTGCTCCCTGCAGCCACTCAAAGTCCTGCAGAAAGCAAATTTGGGGCGAATTTGGCCCATAGGGTGAAATATTCGAAGTTCATCTTGTTTTGCATCAATTTAAACAAAAATCTTCCTGTGCAATTAGTGAGATTTAACAAGGGGAGGGGAGGAAGATCAGGCTTCAGCTAAGGCTGGTCTCTTCTACCAACAGGTGACAGGATGAAAATTAATTTCTATCTGAGATTTGGCGGACAGCAAAAATAGGTTTTTTTATTAATTTAGTACCTCTAGCAGAGTGTCCTTCCCATGGAAAAAACCAACAATTTTCTCTTGGAATAATGCCCAAGGCCAGGCTGGACAACCTGCTCTAGTGGGAGACGTCCCTGCCCATGGCAAGGGGTGAAAAATAAGATTCCATTTGGCACTCTGCACCTACAAACTGAGTTTGTTTCAGTCCCTTGTTCCTAATTTGGGTTTTCCTGCTGTTTCACATTCTGGGGCACCCCTGGGCCATAAAAGCCTTGTTTTCCTGTCACAGGAGTGCTGTGATTCCCAGCCAGGTGTGCATACACTCCCTGCATTATTTATCCTTCCAGGAGCATGGAAATCCCTGTAGCTGCTGTAGCTGCTTCAGGCTGAGACCTGACTGAGATTGGCACAGAAAGACTTTTGGTTGCTGTTTTTCTCTGCAAACGATCCCATCTTCCTGCAGACGTTCCTTTATTAATTCAGCTGTGCTCCAAAGTCACCTCCTCTGCTCTGCTGGTTGGGTTCTGCCACCACAAAAAGTGGTGAGGAATCATTCCTTGATAAATACAAATCATTAATGGAGGTTGGAAAGGGGATAGAAGAGAATAGAAAGTGGTGGAGGAAAGGAGTTAAATAAGAAATAGTTTTAGTTACAAGTTTTGGAGAGGAGGGAATGAAAGACTTTTATATTTCCAACTTGAACGTGTTGTGGGTTTGTAATTTGGTTTGGAGTGGCTGCAGTTGTGTAAAAGCCCTCCTGGAGGGGTGGGCAGGACAGTAAATGTGTGTTAGATCCCAACCCAGGGGTCTGGGCTGTGTGCTTGATGACCTTGGGGGTTTTTTCCAGCCCTCACAACTCTGTCATTGCCTCATCCCCCCCTGCCAGCTCCACCCTCCTGCCTTGCCCTTGAATACCCACCTGGTACGTGCAAAACTGGGTTTTCAGGTGGGGTTTTTTGGGGCTTGAAAGGTGCAGGAGGACTTTGTGAGCACACAGCCATTTTTTAGATGAGCTGAAGAGTCTCTTCTCCAGCTTTGGCAAGAATAATTCAGCTCCACAAATGTTTGGGTTTTCCATCTGACCGCGAAGTCAGGGGAATCCTTTTTGTGGGAGCAGAACTGAATGTCCCAACACCATCCCAGCAGCAGAGTGTTCCTCCCTGGTGCTTTCAGCTCTTCTCTGACAGCTCATCAGGCACCACGAGCTGAGCCTCTGAGCATTTTAAAGGGAGCATTTTCATAGGAGGAGCAGCATCTTTGCATGGTGCCATTAGGAGATGACATTTCCAAAGAGAGTCAAAGACTTATTAAAATTTGATGTGAGCTTCAGGAGCCTCCCTAAAGTGAATCATCCCCCCTTTCCAGCCAGGCTTTGTGCTGACTCCCCCCACGCCTCTGAATTTTGGGAGCTTTATGAATTCCCGATTACAGAGTGTCAGGAATTCAAGGACCGGCTCGCCACGGAGCACGATTTGGATGGGAACATTAAAAATTCCTGCCTGGAAATGTTGTGGCCCACCAGTGGGAGCAGAGCTGCTGCTTGCTGGTGGAGGGGAAAGCAATTAGAGGAGAGGCTGCTGCTCGGAGCTCCTGCTCCCGGTTGTTGCAGGTTGCAAACATGCTGAGAGCTGTTTATTTGAGCAGAGACTTACTAAAGGGAGTGATATTCATACATTTGGGTCAGTGACAATTTTATGTAGAGCTGTGAAGTGCTGCTGGTTTTTATTTTTTTTTTTTTTTTTTTGCCTCCCTGGAAACATGGGCTGTAGCAAAAACAAATTGCTGCAAACAGAAGCAGCTGCCAGAGAGGTCAGAGAGTAATTTCTGTGGCCAGATATGATCAACTGGTGTTGAGAAAGAGGTGGATAAGGAAGGAAATTGTGCAGTGCCTTTGTTTCCAGAAGAGGAGCTGATTAAGATGTCAGCCTGTTCTGCTTCCATCTTCATTTATTCAATTGTCAGCTTCTATCTGTCCCACGGGATCTCCCTGTAGTGAATCTTCTCTACAGAGGGAGATTTCTGGAGCTGGGTTTGATATTTCAGACTCAGCTTCCCATTGAAATTGTACTAATTTCAGGGCCTTAAATATGAGGATAAAAAGCAGCACATTTGATCTCAGCTTTTGTCATTCATCACACAGGATTTTTTTGGCCAAAGCTTTGAGATCAATCCTTTGGTTTCACATTCCATCAGTGTCCTGTAAAATGCATCTCTCAACTTCCAAGTGACTTTGGCTTCCCTTCAGGCACTTCAGCTGACCCAGGACCCTGGATGGAAGAAGTTTTGGTTGTCACTGGAGCCTTTCCTCCTTCTCCAGGCCAACCTGGAGCCACTCTTGGTGGTGTGAGGTCATTGGTTGGACTTGATGATCCCAAAGGTCTTTTCCAGCCTGGTTCATTCTGTGATCTTCTCCAGCCTGGTTCATTCTGTGATTCATTCTGTGATTGTGTTTTCCCACTGGGTCTCCCAGCCCACTGTGCCCTAAATCAGCCTGGCTGTGTTCTCCTGTGCATCCTGTGACCATTTTCTGTGCACAGATCAGAAATGCCTTATCAGACAACTATCAAACACCAAATCTTTGACTCCTGCTGCACTACAGGTGTCAACAGCACTTGGCCTGAGGGGGAGACCCTTTAGCTTCCTTTTAGCTGACCTGATTGTTCCTCCCCAGGTGAGATCACACCCAAAGCCTACTGAAACCAGCACCTGGATCTGGGAGAAGGTGCAAAAGCTCCTTGAGTTGATTGAAGAGTCTTCAGTTTGCAAACGCCTTTATTGCCCTCCACGCCGGCCTCACCCAGGCCCACCCTCTGGGAATAAAAACCCAAATTTGTGTTCCCTGCCCCCATGGGACCTGGCTGGTGGCAGAGCTGCAGCAGAGCCTCTCAGAGCCACAGCACAGCGTGCTCAAAGTCACAGCATCCTTGAGCTCTCAGTGCCTCCCTGTTATTATTGCTGCTGTTATTAGACTTTGTAATGCACTCAGCTCCCAAGTGCTCCCTGCTATTGCTGAGATTACACAATCCTTCAAGGAATTTTAAAGACAGCTGTTTGGTGCGTGCTCCAAAGGAACAGGGAGGGGGAGAAGCTGCTTTCTGCACTGCCAGGCAGCGTTGCTGTACAGGACTGAAGTGCAGGTGGTGGAGAAAAGACCTACAAGACCTCCAAAGTACAGCAGGAGAAGGCAGGGGCAGCTCTTCCCAGAAAACCTCTCCTGCAAGGCACAGCTTTGAGAGATGTGCAATGAGGCTTTTCTTTGGCTCAGTAACCAGGGTGGAGAGCCCAGAGCCATAAAAATGTGGCCAGGAAGGTCTCAAAAGCTCAAGAGGTCCATGGTGGTCCCAACTTACCACAGAGCCACACACAGAACTTACAGAAGGAGAGAATCAAGAAGGTTGGAAAAGAACAAGATCATCAAATCCAGCCATTCCTTGATAAATAAATACCATTAATGGATGTTGGGAATGGAATGGAATGGAATGGAATGGAATGGAATGGAATGGAATGGAGTAGAATGAGAATGAGAATGGAATGGAGTAGAATGAGAATGGAATGGAATGGAATGAAATGGAATGGAATGGAATGGAATGGAATAGAATAGAATAGAATAGAATAGAATAGAATAGAATAGAATAGAATAGAATAGAATAGAATAGAATAGAATAGAATAGAATAGAATAGAATAGAATAGAATAGAATGTGGTGGAGGAGAGGAATTAAGTAAGAAATTGTTTTAACTGTAGGTTTTGGAGAGGAGGGAATGAAAGACTTTTATATTTGCAAAGCTCCTTTGCATTTTAGAAATGCGCTGTAACCTGAATTGTGCAACAGGGTGTAGCATTGATAATACTGTTAACAGTTTTTGATTGATTTTTATTCCTAGGGGCAAGAATTTTATAACATCTGAATGTTTCCTGTCTGTCTCAAGCAGTACTTCCCTAGTTTCTTCCAAAAGTATTCTTTGAGGTCGAGTTTGGGCTTGGACAGGCTGGGATACTTTTCCTGCATTTGCTTGTGGAAGAGATTTAACAGAACAACACCCAAAATTACTGTGTATTCATGAAGTCTAAAGATTCAGAATGATTTTCACTGCTGAGATATTCCAAGAAGAATTGATGTGAGCACAAAAAAAACCCCAAACAAACTCCATAATAGAAACATTAAAATTCAGATTTATAGCAGGAAGAAAAAAAAATCCACCTTGACAGAAATTTATTGGGCAGTGGGATGGTTCTGGAAAGGAAGTGAGATCTGGTTTGGGAAACTAAAAACTGCACTTCAGTGATTACTACAGTAAATTGTAGAAGTAAATTACCAGGAATTAAAAGGGTAAAATAAGATTTAATAGAATGTAAGAGTTTCATTATTTTCATGGTTCAGGGAAAGGAGGATTCCCAAAGTTCCACAGGGAAATTGCAGAACCTCATGGAACTGTGGTGAGGGTGGAGAAAGGATGGACCCAGTGCTGTGACAAGAGGTGACAGCCAGAGGGAAAACACCAGAATTGTGGCTCACTATGACAAGAGATGACAGCCAGAAGAGGTAGAACACAGGAATTTAAATTGGAATCATTCTAGGAATTACTTTTTTCATCATGAGCGTGGTCAGACATGAGATGATGCTGTGGGCTCACCCCTTACAAAGGGGTTAAGGAAATCCAGAGGGGCTGGAACACGTTGGTTTGGCAATGCTGGTGGAATAAGTGAAATTGTTTTATTGGGCCTGAAGTCTGAAGGCAATCAGAGAGAGAAAGGAACCAAACCCATCCCTCTGGCTCGCTGCCAAACAACCTGAATGCTGCCAGAGCAGGATAATAACACCAATTGGCTCATTGTCTTTTCTCAAAAGCCATCTCCATTCATTCTGCTCCCTAATTGTTCTCCCAGCCAGCTCCCGCTGCTGTGTTTGGGCTGCACAGCTGAATTCTGTGCTGCTGCTCCTGCTCGGAATCTCAGCCTGGAGCACCTGGGGGTCAGAGCAGCCCTGGAAAAGCACAGCAGCAGGGGATGGTTTTGTAAGCAGGGCTTTGCAACGAGGGAACCTGCAGCAAATTATGAGAGGGAAGACACAAAGCCATGATTGGAGGTGAGGTTCAAACAGGGGTGATCCAAGGAGCATCCTGGAGCACAGGGTGGGCATGAGGAACTGGGCAAAATTCCCTTTTCCCTCCCAGAATTTGCCTTGGAGCTGCTGCTGCTGTCTCAGAGGATGCTCCAACCCTCAGATCATCATCTTTTGCATGAATCACAACAATGGGAACAGCAAAATGTGTGGTGAGGGGATTCTGATGAGACCCCTCTCACTTTTGAAGATGGGAGTATTAATTTTTGCAGCCTGAGATTCGATTTCACTTCTTGTTCTTCGCAAGAATCAACAGTTATTCTTTAGATGTTGAGTAGGAAATAATTGTCTGGGTGTTGCTGGAAATGGCTGGGTGTCTGAAATGATCAGCAATGACCCCTGGAGAGTCAGTTCAGGAAGGTTTGAATCACCCACTTTGAATCACCACCCTCTGGGCGACCTGCAGAGATAAACGAGGCTTATCTTACATCTTAAATATTTACAGTAAAGACCAAACCATCCCTAATGCCTGCACCTAACAGGTTTTGACACAGTGAAATTAAAGCTGGCTGTGAAATCAGAGTTATGGGGTTGCTTAAACCCCACCAAACCCACTACTAAATGTTACTGGACCAAAATGGATGTCTTGGACCAGAATGGATCTTTTGGTCAAATCAAGCTTCAGGATTACTAAATAACACATAGATAAATTAATCTGAATCTGCTGCTTTTCTCAGAATTTTGTGGTGCTTGATTCTTCCTGCATTGCTCCCCTCCAGTCTGCAAATAGCCATTAATAAATTTGGGATATGGAATGACTCAGTTCATTATTAAAGGACACTGAACCTCAGAGACTGCAGATAATTACTTTTGCATACTATTAAAAGTGTTCGTAAAAATTGACATTATTTTAAGGCTCAACGAGAGGTACACGACTAAAATAGCATTAAAATTTTATTTTTTTCCCCCTCTCTGCAAATCCAATGACATTTAAAATATGACATTTGGAAGGCAGAACCTCTAATATCCAATAATGCCAGCGTGTGTGGCCGTATTTCTTTGCTGGCTGCAGACAAATGTTTGTCAATGTCACCTTCAGCACCTGCCATCACTTATTAGCTGCTCTGAAATCCTGCTTGGGAAACTTTGGGAGCATTTTATAGCCACCAGGAAAGTCAATTAATTAGGCTGCGCCGCCACACGAGCGCTGCAATTATTTCGCCTTTCCCTTTGATTTTCTGTTGACCAGAAATTTCCAGGCAAATCTTGGAGGCCAATTAAGAAGTTGGAGGATTGCACACGAGTGCAGATCCCGTTCCTGCGGACTTTGGGCTTGGGATTTGCTGTGTGTGACTTTGATTTGTTCGTCTGCTTTGGTTTTGCTCTCGTTGCTGCCATCTGCATTGCTCTTCAAGGAAATCCCTTCTTTTGAGAGCTCTTCCTTTCAAATGTAGCACACAAAGTTGGAGATACAAGAAGCAGTTTAGAAGTGAATGGATTCAGAATCAAACCTTGCTGAGTTCTTAGTTTAAAATCATTCCCCCTAAATACCCAGCTGTAAAAATGTAGATTTTGCTGTGTTTAGCTTTTTTTACCTACTTTCGTCAGATATCTGCAATCATTGAATGAGTGGATGTGGCAAATTCTGATGTCGTTCAGTGGGCAGGGTCATATTTGGTCAAAGGTTGGACTGGATGATCTTGGAGGTTTTTTCCCACCTTAACAATTCCAAGATTCTCTAATCAAACCCCAGACTAAAGTCTAAATTTCCAGTTAGCACTTAGTCAGGGTCCCGTTCAACAAAAATGCATCCCACGACACAGGTTATTCAAACAACATTCATTTTCACCTGTTCCAGAAATGGAACTCCTAAAAGATGCCAAAATAATAATGATAATAATAAAACATTAAAATTATAATTAATTTAAAATAATAATATAAAAATAATTATTTTAATAGCCACAGCAAAGGCTGTGCAGATATTGCTGTATGGCAGGAAAGTGTCCCACCCTCTTGGAATTTTTGTTTTCACCGATCTGTCCAACAGAGTTAAGTGCAAATGGTTCAGAGAGGGAATTCTTGAGAGACGAGTGAAAGATAAAAATTTCTGGGCTTGGATTTCTACCAAATAGCAAATGAATTTGAGGACTGGATAAAACGGGGCAGGGAACTGGTCTCCATCTGCACTGTCTGACCCAAATTAGAGCAGAAATCAGTGGGCTGTCAGGAGTGAATCACACTGGAGGTACCTAATAATAAACTGAATTCTGACAGGCACAGGGGGAGAGGGTTTTGATGCCTTTTTTCTGGGGCTACCTAAAACCAGAGGGCAGACAGAGTTAAAGGAATAAAAAGCAGTTCTGTTGATTGAAGCCCTTCAGGTTCACCCAGGGCAGCCCAAGCCCCCCAGGGCCTACACCCAAACTGCCCCACGGCTCACGGCTTTCACACTTTTATAACTTTGGGCCATTTGCACTTTGGGGGTTCATCCTCCAATTCCAGCTCCAGGTAATGAAGGCATTGAGCCCCAGTTTGCTGCCCCAGCTCACTTTTGTTTCCATCTCTGGGCCCTGAGGCAGTGAGGCGTCCCTGATTGCCAGGCCTGGAGAGGAATTGTTGTGTCTGCCCCAAATGGGACAGCAGCAGCTGGCACTGGGTGTGGAGCTCAGAGTTACACACTAAAGAACTGCAGGGCTACAGAGAGATGGAAATAGAAAAGCTCAAATCCTACAGCATCAGCTTCAGATGTGAAATGCTAAAAGGACACAGGAAAGGAGGGAGATCATTGCATGGAGACTGTTCTGAGGAGCTGAAATCAGCCTAAGGACAGGACTGGCATTCCTGGTAAAGGATTAGCCAGATTTTAGACCTTGTGTGGCTGAATGCTGCTAACTTTTGATTTGACTTGCAGTTGTGTTCATTCTCCAATCCAGGTTTTAAGGACATTACAGGCAGTGCCTGAGCTGAGCACTCTCCCAAGCAGCCATGGCCTGCAGTGGGATCCATCCAGGATCTCCAGGGACAAACTCCATGGAAGAAACACCACTGCTCCTGTGAGATGACAGCCTTCCCTCCATGGATTTACCACATTTCCCCTCCTCCGTGCCTGCTCCATCCCTCTGGATCCAGCAGCACCACGTGCTCTGGCCTGCTTTGCCAAGTGCTCAATTACTGTTAAACCACCTCTGTCACAGACAACTTTTACGGAAAATCCTTTCCTTAGGATTTTTCCTCCTGAGAAGCTGAGAGGCCTCAGGAACAAAATGTAAGCAATGATTATCTGCTGCTGTGGAATGCAACAGGTGCATCTGGGATTGGGCCATGTTGGATGTTTGTAATTAATGGCCAATCACAGTCAGACAGAGAGCCGAGACACAAGCCTTTGTTATCATTCCTTCCTATTCTACTCTTAGCCAGCCTTCTGATGAAATCCTTTCTTCTATCCTTTTAGTATAGTTTTAATATAATATATATCATAAAATAATAAATCAGCCTTCTGAAACATGGAGTCAGATCCTCATCTCTTCCCTCATCCTGGGACCCCTGTGAACACCGTCACACACCTCTCTAAAGGCTTGGATTATTTAAAATTCTCCTCAGATGGGGTCCTATTCCCAAGCCCTGTATCCCCTGCCACACAAATCCAACAGGAACAGCCTGCTGCACAGCTCCCAGGGAGGAATTCCTCCTCACCAGGAGCAGACAGGCTGGATTATTTCAGTGCTGTTGTCAATAGGTGGCAATAATCTCCTTTCCTGCAGCTCCTTCAGAAATGTTTACACTTTTCCACCGCCCCGCTTGGAAATTTTCTCTCAGTCTCCAGTTATTTATATCTGCAAAGTTCTGCTTTTCCCCCATTATAATTTTTCATGTCACCACAGGGCAGCGACGGGGGAGGCCTGGCATGACATTGCTTTATTAGAGCAGACACCTCGCCTGGCATCCAAGGAGTTCTCATCTGCTGCACTTGCAGCCAGCAGCCATTAGCATTCCACCTCTGTCCTGCCACCAGCTAACGTGCTCCCAAATATTTGCAGAAAATCAGGTTTATAAAGTGGTCACAGAGCTCCAAGGAAGGGAGTTCACAGAATTCACAGAATCACTGGGTTGGAAGAGATTGTCAAGATCATCGAATCCAACCCAGCTCCAACAGCTCAACCGAACCCTGGCACCCGGTGCCACATCCAGGCTTTGTTAAACACACCCAGGGATGGGGACTCCAGCACCTCCCAGGGCAGCCATTCCAGAACTTCATCACCCTTTCTATGAAAAACTTATTCCTAAAATGTGATGCTCCAAGTTCATGGAGGAGCTCAGAGCACGGAGGAGTCACAGCAGCATCGCCAGGGACACCCAGGATTTGCTTTCCTGTTGCTGTTCCCCCCTCTGCTCCTGATTTATCTAGGATGAAACTCAAACCTTTACAAACACCTGGTTCTCTGTTCCCCCCTCTGCTCCTGATTTATCCAGGATCAATCCCAAGCCTTTACAAACACGTGTTTTTCTCCTGCTTTATCAGAAAGGGGTGATGACATTTCAGGCTCCTTTCAAATTTGTCACCTTTGAAGTTCATGGAGTGAAAACACATCTTTGGATTTGCTGAATGTGTTGAAACTCCCTCAAACCAAACAGGAGGCTGGAAATCATTCAGGCAAATCTCAGAATGAACCAGGGTGGCCACTGCCAAGTGCTTTTTGCACTGGTTAATCTGCTTTTCCTCAGGCTCGGTTTTTTAATCTCTTAAAAGATGAGAACACGATTTTCCTGCCATTTTTGTCCTGTTTCATCTTGACAGCTGTGGCTGTGCAATATTAGCAGTTACTCATGAAACACTTCCCTACGCAGGGTTTGGGAGCATTTTAATGTCACATTCACATCACACTCACAAAGGTTCAGCTGCTAAAGTTGGTACACAACAGTCACTGATATTTTCCTGAAGTTTTTTTTGATGTGAAGAGCCAGGATGTTGCTCACACTCCACAGGAATTAATATTTATATTATAGAATTATAGAATCATTAAAATTGGAAAAATCCTCTGAGATCATCAAGAGTTGAGACCATAAATATATAAATAATACAAATATAGAGAATAATGTTACCTTGAGATTTGGGGTCCTGAAATTTAGGAATGGGGACTAAGGCCAAGGTACCATTAAAAATGCACATCATATCGTTTGTGGTTCTCATGTTTTTATTAATTTTACTTGATTTCCACCCCAGCCCCTCCCCACCTCACAAGGAGGAATTCCTTCCTCACATCCAACCTCATTACCTCCAGTTCAGCTCATTCATCATTATCAATCATCTTTCTAAATACCAATCTGAACAATTTTATTTTCCCACCGCTGGTCCTGCCGGAGGTGACCTGGAGCAGATGTCCCCAATCAATCCACGGGCTCACAGTTAATATTTCAACAAAGCAAATCCAGGGCCTCCATCCCTGAGCAGCTGGAGATGGTTGGAGGAGGGAAAGCACTCAGGGGGAAGCAGCTGCTGGGGTTTATAAAAGCAGGAGCAGAGGCTGGGGTTTCCTTATCCCAAAGGAGAGAAAGTGCTTCCTGCTAGGAGTGAGGAATCCAACTGCTCATCTTCTCCTCTCCAGCCCTTCCAACTGCTGGAGCCAAGGAGAGCAATCTTCTGTCCACTGTCCCAGAGGTAAGACTTGTCCCAAGAATGCTCTTTGGCTGTATACACCTTGTGTTGGAAAACATTAGAGGCTATAAGAAATATTTGCTTCTTTTCCCTTTGTTTAAGGGGGTGTAAACAACTCACAGAAGTTGGGGCTTTTGCTGCTTGGGGCTTTTGCTGTTTTGCTGTTTGCTGTTGCAAATCTTTGACTTCTTAAAGCTCTTGCTTTTATGATGTGTGTCTGTTGGAGAACTGATGTTAGGAATCTGACACATAAATTGTCTTCCAAGTGTTTTTATTCAGGCTTTGAAAAATCTAATCCACTCTCTTTTTTAATTTTTTTTTCTTGGTTAATTCATCCTCTTCTCTTGTTGGGCCTGCCAATATTTAATTCTCAGAGTCCTAAATAATTTCAGGGTGCAACTTTTGCCTCTAAGTAAACAAGAGCATAACAAGAATGAGGCAGGCACATGCACTGAGTAATCACCAGACAAGGCAGAGGCTGCATTTGGTTCCTGAAGAAATTTTTTCCAGCAAGAAAATGCTCATTTCTTTCTTGCCAAGGCCCCAAAACTCTGCTGCTTAGAGGCTCTGGGTTCATCCTTTTCTCTCCTCCTTTTGACTCAAGCTGCCAGAGTCAAAAGCAGCAGAAGAAGTTGCAATTATCCCACTCAAATCAAGCATTCCTGGCAAGGATAAAGGATAAAGGGGAGAGCTGGGCAGAGCAAAGCCCCAAAGGCAGGGAATTCACCCTCTTGGTGCTCCATCAGCTGCAGCTCTCCGAGCAATCCAAAGGAGTTTGTTGATCCCAGTGCTTCTTTGGGAGGTGCCTCAGTTCTGTAGATAAATTCATGATTATTCAGGTGGGCTGGTTTGTGTTATTGATAGCCAAATATCTTCCTAAATTAGTCAGACCTATTTACGTGTTCTAGCCAAAAAAACCGAATCTATAGGACAGACATCACTTGCAGAACTACACTCAAGCCAACCAGAAGCTTCATTAATTTATTTCTTTTCCTCTGGAGGCATTCATGTAGCTTTCTTTACATTTTTCTTCTTGGTGAAAGAGAATTTTAAAACCACCCAATTTCACCAACTAATCAAAAATGTAGGGTTTTGCTTTGCACTGTTAAAGGAAAATATTGACTCAACAAAATGCTGGCTCTTGCTGCCTTGTTTATTAGGAATATAGGGCTTTCAGTAGAACAATTAATTAAATTAAAATAATTTAATTGGTTTAATGAATTTAAGTAAGTCTCCTAAAAAATTCGAGCTCCTCTGTGGGAGGGGGAAATAACCAGGAGCTGGGGGATGGATGGATGGATGGATGGATGGATGGATGGATGGATGGATGGATGGATGGATGGATAGATGGAAGAATTCCTGGGAGCTCAAGGAATGAGCAGTGAGAGCTGCAAGCCCTGGGATCCAGCAAGGAGCAGGAATCCACATTTTGGAAGGCACTGCCTTTTCCATGACTCTTCTTCATTGCAAATCAAACTGGAATCTTTGAAGGTTTATATTTATATTTATTTATATTTAAATGCTTCATTCAGGCAGGTTTTTTTTTTTCCCACCCACTATTACCTGTGGTTTAAAGAGAATGTGGATTTTGATCAATGGAAACTGCAGGCCTTATACCAACAGATCAAATGTAGGAACTTCTTGAGCATTAGTAGAGCATTGTTCCATGTAAGTTCAATTTAAATATTGATTGCGCAGCTATTGGAGCACCAAAACCCATAAAACCTGGATATAAAGTGGTGTATCCACCACTAAGGGGATTGGAAAGTAGAGCTTTAAAAAACATATAAAAATCAATTATTGCACTAATTTAATCCTCATATTTAGCAAAATATTCTGCACCAGGGAGTGCCAGCCCTGTGCTGAAGTGTTCTGACAAAAAAGTGTGATGCTTCTGAGGGTGCTTTTGGTGTGTAACTGAGTTTATTTCCCATCTCAAAATGTCTTTGCCAAGATGAGCTGCAGGGGAGGGCTCGGTGGAGCTGAAATAATGCACACCACGAGGAGCTGCAGTGAGAGAACTGGGGGCAAAAACATCCCACCTTCCCTGGGGGCTCGGGATGCAATTTCTGACTCTTGTGTCTCGCAAAGAAATCCCTGCTGTGTGAAACCAGGAGGGGTCATCCCTTCTCTTCCAGGCCAGCAGCTCCCAGCGCCTGAATCCTCTCCCGGGCAGTGAAGTTCCCTTGGACTGCTGTTTATCCCTTTGGGATTTCCCCTTCTGGGCACTGGAGCAGGGTAGAACTCTGTTAATTTCCCTTAATTGGCTCGTTAAATTGAGAGTGGATCCCAGGTCTGAGGCTGTCAGCACAGCCAGGTCTTGGTGTCTCCATCCTTAAATTATATTTGCTTACCCCGGATGAATCCATAAAGATGATCCCAGTGCCTTTACAAGCCTGGATTTTGGAGTCTGCCAAGGCCAGCTGCAGTCTTTGGATCTTTATTATTCCACAGCCACATCTGGGTGGACAGAACAGACTCTCTGTACATGTTTCACTTCGTGTTTTACAAGGTGCAGCCAATTATTCACCGCAGGAACCACCAGCACTCGCTGCAGAGGAGAAAATGAAATATAGGCTTTGCAACCCACCTGGCACTGCTCATTCCCTGTGCCTTGGACACGTTTTTATTGGGAACAGACAGCCCTAACCACACTGTTTGGGTGTTTTAAACCAGGAGTTAGGATTAATGTCTATAATAAAGAAATAAATAGGAATACCTTGATGCAAGGACACCTTCCACAGTCCCACTCCAAGCTTTATCCAACTTCTCTCTGAATATTTTCAGGGATGGGGCAGCCACAGCTTCTCCCTGCTCCCAGGGAAGAGAGCAGGCTGGACAATGAAGAGAACGAACAGCAGATCTTACCAAATAATTAATAATGCAGGGAACTCTATCAGCTGCTCCTGCTGATGCCTTTAGATGGAAACATGGAATTTAATGGGAAGGGAACATGGAAGGAGCTGCAAGAATTATCCCACACAAGGTGCAATTAACACCTGGGAGCTTTACACTGCCAGATAACTTTAAAACCAAGGATAAAAAGGGGATTATATTATATTAATGGTGATAATGAAAAGATCAGGATTTATTACTGAAAATCACAATGCAGAGGAGAAATCATCCTGGTTTTGGGATTTAAACTGCCAGGATCACCAAAGAGCTGACAGCAGCAGGTAGGAGCTGCCCCGAGGGCAGGGTGTTCACCATTTATTTTAAAAAGGCTTTTTACACCCTTTTGGAAAGTTATTTCTACACGTGTTACCACTGCCCCAGGTAGGGTTGAGATTGAGAATTTTTAAATCCCTGGCAGGTTTTAAGAGCAAAGAGTTGTTTTGGGCACAGGTTTGGAAGTGTTTACAGCACTGCCAAGGCTTTTTGAAGGCTTTTAGATGTGCAGTAAAACCGAGGGGCAGCCTTTTAAGGATGGAAAATGCATCTTTGGGGAGGTTTGGGTTTTTCTACAAAGGTTATGGGCTCACTCCTGGCATGGAAATGTGGGAATGTGTCTGAGCATTTTGACGCCTAAACACCAGGTAACTGCCACAGTTTCACACTATTTTGGAGTTTTTTAGTTGTGGATCATTATTATTCATCAGAATATCCTTCAGAATTGCATCTAAACATTATTGTGTATGTTAAAATCAAGAATAAGTGAAAGCACAGTGAAATCTTAGGAAAAAAAAGTGGAGTCTTTACCTTGTGAATCACTACCAAGACTGGAAAAAGGGGAGAAACAGCCCAGAAACCAAAGATCTTATAAGGAACTGATAAAAGCAAGACCCTTCAAGTCTAGGGGTTTTTTTTACAGTTTTAATTCTGGGATTTTTTAGTTCTAATTCTGGGATTCTGAGTTAGAGCAAAAACAAAATGCCAGCTAAGATGCAGAGTTAATTAGTGAGCAGGGAGTATTTGCTTTTAGTCCTGTTTTATGCCAATTGAAACACAGTCTTAAGTAATGAACAAATAATCATCTCTTCAATGATTTAGCTCTGTTTATTTCCTTCAGTATCCCATTGTCCTGGGAGGCAATTGATGAGGCTGGGGAGACACTGTGCAGCATGGTGTGAAATGATATTTGTACCCCAATCACAGCAGATAGAATTCTGCTGGGCACATCCTGAATTCCCTGCTCCCTTTAATCCACTCCTTTCATTATTCCTTGCATATTGCTTTTTGCAAGAAAAACTAATTTCAGAATATATCAGGAATTTTGCTGCTAGAATGGCAAGATCAAGGTTTGAAGCAGCAAACACTGAATTATGGTTGTCATTCACTTGTTAAGCTTTCTCTGGCCTGATTTAGCTGGCAGCAGATTCCAACAGAGTTAAGAAGGACAATTCCTAAAAAAAAATAAAATGATAAACTGTGAGAGGCTAAACTGAACACCAGTTTAGCTCAATAAAGCTCTTTATGGATAAATAACAGCAAAGAGCCACTGATTCTTGCTCTGGGCTGTTATTGACTTGGAGAGAAGTCTCCCATATATCAATCAATAGGGAGGTTTGGCTGGCAGAGTTTTACTACAAAGGGAAATGGACTGAAAAAGTGACCTGAAAAAAGAGAAGCTGAAGTGTCTCAATATGGAATGCTTCAGAAAGTTGTGTTTCAGTGAGAGACTGCAGCTGCAATAAAAATGGAGGGACAAAAATGGGCAGCAAATATTTGGGGGTTATTTGGGTAGTGCAGCTTGGCTGTGCAGGTTGTGCTGCTGCTTCTGCAGAGCAAATTAATAGAGATCCCATTAATAGCAAAAGATTTCCCTGGAAGTGTCCAAGGCCAGGCTGGATGGGGTTTGCAGCCCCTGGGACAGTGGAAAGTGTCCCTACCATGGCAGGGGTGACGCTGGATGGGCTTTAAGGTCCCTTCCAACCCAAACCTTCCTATAAAGGATAAAAAAAGACTCATTGAGGTCTCCAGGGTGAGAATGAGAACTGAGAGCAGGTAAAAACTCCAGAGCTGGAGGTGGGAAGGGAAGCAGGAGCGATGCTGGGTGATCTCCAGGCCCTGACTGAGCAGCATGTGCTGATCACCCTTTGTTACTGAGCACAAACACTGGTTTATTTTGGAGTTTACTTTACACCAGATCAAGGCCTTGCTGGAGGTGCTGAGAATGCCTGAAAATTCATGCAGTGATTCCCACATTTCCTTGTGGCACAGCTGGAATCTGATTATTTCCCAAACCCTCGTGTCCCTCACTATGAGAGGGGGACAATGGTGGGCCTGGCAAGGTTGTGCTCCACAAGGAACAAAAATCCTCTTCTTTCCCTCCTATCAGCAAAAACTGGCTCCAATTTAGTCAGTTCTTGAACAAAATGCTAATTCTGAGCTCTTCAGTTTCCAGCAGTTGTTCTGGGCTCTGTTTATTTTCACTCTCCTCTGTGAGGGAGCTCCAAAGGGCCTGCTCAGAAAACACTGCTGGGTGTTAAACACCTTGGAGTAAACAGAGCTGGAGCAATTAGCAATGTCAGCTTTAAAGTTTCTGTTGGCTACAGGGAGTAAATCAGTCCAGCAGGGGAGAATGTTCCAGAAAAACACCAAGATCCAGCTGCTGCAGAGGGTCAGGGCAGCTGCCACCTTCCAGGACAGGTATTGGAAACTGCTTTGGGAGTTCCTGGCATACTTGGCAATTTCAGGTCACCCAGAGATGCTGAAAAGGAGATTTTTAAAGCTGAACCAGCTGCATGTAACTGTGTAAAAAATGAGCCTTGAGTGTATTTTAAAGGGTTGAAGAGTGCCTGATTCAAGGTGATGTAAATTCTGTTTGTTTTTGTGTCGTGCAGTCGCTCACATATTAAAAGATGGTCTGGTTCGTTGATAATAACACTCAATACGGAAAAAATTATTCTGATATTTTTCTTTAAAAGTGCTCCTTCCTTGTCTCCTCTGCCATCTCTGCTGGTTTGGGGAGCCCAGGTGAAGAAGGCTCAGCCTGAGCCGTGAACTCCTGTGCAAATCAAACCTTTGCAGCGCCCACAGAACACACCATGAGGGAGAGAAGCGTGGCTGAGGGTTCGTGTCAGATCTCTGAGGGTGCTGATAGATGTGGAAATGCTGGAAATGTCTGCTCCTGTCCATGCATGAGAAGGGCAAGGGCCAGCCAGGGAGGTTTTTCTCCTTGCATTGATCCCACAGCTGGGAGCCAGCAGGAAAATAATCAACATCTCCTCTGCCAGTCTCTCCTGAGCCCTGCTGTAGGTCAGGCCATGCTCCAGTCCCAAACAGAGCAGCAGAATATTTATGGACACTCGTGGAAAGAATGGATAATTATTTCTCAGTCCTGCTGCAGTATTTATAGGCCCTTCTCCAGGAAATGTAGTGAAAATGGAGAAAAATGTTACTACGAGGCAGCTGTGAAATCCCATTTGCAGTTGTAGCTGCTCAGAATTTTTGCTTGATGATTCTGTTCCAGGAGCAGTTTGTTCTGCACCCTCAGTGGTGACCTTTCTCTTCAGCATGAACTTTACAGTGCTCATTTCCCTGCAAAGCTAAGGAGGAGATAGATACCAACCCCCCCTGCTTGTAAATTCCTCCTGTATTCCTATTTTATCCTCTGTCCTCAGAAATGACATTTCATCGTCCGTGTTAGGGGAAATATCTTCATTTTCTAACACATTTGCTTTACTTTACTCCTGGCCTGAGTTGGGAATTGCATCTTCAGAGAGACAAGAAAATCATCATCCAGCTCAGACCGACCCCAAATCCTTCTGTCTCCACCCTATGGAGGGCAAGGGAGCAGGAGGTGGAAGGAAACAAAGGATGGATGCTCAGGATCCAGTGGGATCCAGCAGCACTGGTTTTACTGGGATTTTCTGACAGGTATGTCCAGGATTGTCTTCACATCTGGAGCCCTAATTTTTGGGACCCGCAGAGCTCAGCAAATCCCACTTTAAATTGTGAATTTCCAGTGGGAAATGCCTGGGGACACAGGCTGGTTACAGTAGAGAATTTACTAATGGCTAATTAATTGTCTAAACACATTAACTGTTGATAGGCAGAGGGAGAGAGTGGCTGGCATGAATAACAATGCAAGGCAAGTTATCAGCCTCAGCTCTGAGCATCCCGAATTGAGAAACACCGATTTAATCTCTGCTGAGAGGCACCTGGGCACAGCCTGCCCTGCAAAACTGCCGGGGAAACTTCGCTGCTGCCAAATCAAGGAACAATTCCAACTTGGGTTTTGTCCTGTTTTCCTTATTTTTCTCTAATCCTTGTTCTAAAACTAAAGCAAAACCCCCGTCACTATCAGTTATCTTGCCACAGGAAGATGTTTGATTATCACACATCCCTCATGTTTATTTAGCTCAATAAACAACACAAAGGCAGCTTGTAGGAAATGAATCCTCCCTGCATTATCTTGTTATCTGTATTTCCTCTGGAAGAAACAGTGCTGGAATTATTGTGTTTGCATTTTTGAATTATAACATAAATCAGCCTGCAAGAGGAAAATAATCGGCTTCTCCACACAGCAGATTTGAACCTTTCCAGGTTCTGTGTTTAGGCTGCAGCATTCAGGACAGATACTGAATTTCCTTGGTGTTAAAAGCTGACTTTATGGGCAGATGGGACATTCAGTTAGCTGGGAATTTATCAGCTCTTTCAGGAATAAAATCACATCTTGAAGAACAGAGTAGTAAAAATGTCCATGTGAAGTTTCCCCTGCTGGAAGAAGGCACTGCTGTCACTTCTTTTTTTTTCATTTGGCTCTTTGCTAAGCAAAGCACCGAAGTCCTCTCAGAAGCAAAGCCACCAGGGGTGGCAGTGGTGGAGAGAAACCTTCACACCACAGCAGGATGAGCACTTTGTCATTTTAAAAGTGCCTCGATTGTCTCAAAACTTGAAAGTCTTTAGAGAAAAAAGTGAAAATATTGCAATGATGCCATCCCTGGCTGGGGCAGAGCTCCTTTGAGGAGTGTGGAGATGAGCTGAGAGCTGCAGCCGGGATGGTGCCAGTGGAGGACAGGGCTGATTGGGGAGGGTTTATTGGTTTCTCAGGGAGATGGGCTAAGACAAACATCTTCTGTAAGAAAAATGCTCTGGGAAGTCATTTAAGGTTTTATTTTTGAAGCAGAAGCACTTACTGTGGCTGTTGGAGATTTGACAGTAAAACACCAACTCTCTTTTTATTGCTGAACCTGAGGGGATGAAGAATTTTGGGTTCTTCTTCTTAAGCCTTTGCCTTGGTAGGCAAGCTGGAAGCACATTCCAGGCCCTTTTCCAAAGTCCCTCTCCAGCTCTCTCAGAGCCCTTTTAAGCACTGGAATGGGCTCCAAAGCCTCCTTGGAACCTTCTCCTCCCCAGGTAAACACTCCCAGAGCAGAGGTAGGACAGAAACTGAACCAGTTCCTCAAGACTCAGCAATTACTAATTAGGAGATGAAGTCAATAATCGCTGCAGTGTGAAGGTTTGGACGCAGATAAACGTGTAAAGGTGCCAAGAATAAACTAATTGAAACAGAATTACATCAAACATTTGCCTCATGTCAAGGGGGCTCAGTGTTTGTTTTGTGAGCCTGGCTGAGGGGATGTTTAATATCTGAGCAACTGCTTGCAGGGAAACACTGGGACCAATAAAGAATCTGAGCCTCCAAGTGCCTTAGCACTTCAAAATGTCATTAAAAGTCACTCCACAAGACAAGCACTAAATATATATTCTGGCTCTCCACGCCAGCTTGCTGTGGGATGTGCATGGAGCTGTGCATTTATAATATCCTGCGCCTCAAATCGGGGATTGAGGAATCTCCTGAGCTGGAAGGGACCCACAAGGACTGTGGAGTGCAACCCCAAGGCCTGCACAGACACCCCAACAACCCTGCCCTGTGCCTGAGAGCTTTATCCAAATGTTCCTTCAGCTGGGGCATCCTTGGTGCCCGCCTCATTCCCTCCACCAGCGCCACAAAAATGATTCCATTCGCTTAAAATCAGACTGCCAAGGAAATATTCCCATGCCCAGGAAAACCAGGCCCAGGTTGGGTTTGCAGTTGTGGGGATTTCA
Source organism: Melospiza melodia melodia (assembly GCF_035770615.1). Lineage (NCBI taxonomy): Eukaryota > Metazoa > Chordata > Aves > Passeriformes > Passerellidae > Melospiza > Melospiza melodia. The sequence goes on along the minus strand of NC_086205.1, from coordinate 26,143,336 downwards.
CCGGGAGCTGCTCAGCAGAAAGAAGGAAAGAAAGAGCTGCTGTTGGAATATGAAATTGCACTAAGCTGTGATTAAAAATTAAGCCGACTTCTAATTGGAAAACCTTGGAAATTAACGGTGAAATCCTTACAGGGATACATGAAAAGGTTACCACTGTCAATTTTTCATGGATTAAGTTTCATTATCAGATAAGGCCATAAAACCAACTGGTTTCAAGAGGTAAATTTCCACCTTCCAGGATTTTCCCCACCTTGTTTATTCCTTCAGCTTTAATGTTGATGGTTTCACCTCTATCTGTATTTGCATAAATCTTTGAAGCTGCATTTTCCCCTTTTTTCCAACCCTTTTCCTTGCTTGCTTTTCTTTTTGCTAATTTTTCTCCCTAAATTTTCAGTTCCTCAGATGTCATTTTTTAGACATTTGTTCTGATTTTTCCAGGCCTTTATTTAACGTGTTCATAGTCCCTTGTACCCTTTGCTGAAGCCAAATCTTTTGATTTTATATTTTATTTTATCTGACCAAGCACTAAACCTAAATAATACTAAAATCTATCTAAATCTCTTCTTTCATCTTTGTCTGCTCTTGACGTTTTGAAGATTAGGTGACAGATCTTCCAATCTGATAAATAATACTCTTTAAAGGATGCATTTTTAACATGAAGCATTTAATTAGAGGGAGATTTTTATTGCATTGATCTCTTAATCCCTGTTATTGATATGTCCTCCCATATATGTTGAAAAATATTGATTTTTACAACTCTTCCCCAATGTCCTTGTGACTCTTTAGGTTCTGTGTTCATGCAGCAAACCAACTCAGTAATCTCTTATTTTTTCAGTTCATTTTAAATTTATTTTTTGGCATATTTATTAAGCATTAAAAAAAAAACATAAGGAGAGCCCTTGAAATAATAGCTGAGCCTTGCCAAAATATTTTTTTATTATTAATGAGATACACAAAATGCAGAGATTTGCTGTGCTATGAATCTTGAAAAGTGCTTATAATCACAATATTTATCTCTAGATTTCTCCTGAATCAGTGTTTTATGGTAATTAACAGTGAGTAACGGTGGCTTGCTGAGTTATCTTTCAAATTTTGAATCTCCTAAACCTAAATTTTAGTTATTAATGTTCTTTTTTCATGAGCTGGTTCCATGTGCAATCCCAGTGTGATCCCAAATTCCCAAAAGCTCTCAGGCCTGGAGCTTGCAGAGAATCCTTTTTTCCAGTGAAATATTGACCTTCTCCAGTGCAAATCATTGCCTGATCTCATGAAACTTGTTCATTTGGGGAGCAAATACTGATAATAATTAACATAAGGTGATAATAACTATTCAGCAATTATATAATCTATAAAAGTATTTTATATATATATATATATATACACACAATACACACACATATATATACATACATATATATATATACACACATATACATATATATATACATATATATATATATATATATATTATATCTTAGGCCTTAGCCTAATATCAAAATAGAAACCATGTAATGTTAAAATGCTTTTAATTGTGTAATATATAAAAATATATATTTCTATGTTGTAAATATTAGAAATTTAATAATATGTATATAATAATATTATTATGATATAAATACCTTACATAGTAAAAGATATATTATTGCACATATATTAAAATATTTTCTTAAAATATATTTAAAATTTATTATATTGTATATGAAATAAATAATATACATTTATATTTATGTATATACACTACTATTTATATAAAATATAAATATATATTATGTATATATAAAATATATAGTATATACTTGTATTTATGTAAGTATATACTATATATTTATACACTACTAATATATATATTATATTTATACACTACTATTTATGTAAGATATACAGTGCACACATAAACCAACAGATTATACTATACCAAAAAAGCAAAGTGTTTAAAAATTGTAACTTATCAAAATCTTTGTGGTTAATAATAACATGCTAAAACCAATAATTAAATGCAAAAGCCAACATTATATTGTCATTTATAACAAAATTATTTCAGTTCCTCAGGGTGATTGTGTCGCATTGCAGGGGCTGCACATCCCAGTGAGCTCCCAGCCCTTCTCACCCAAACCCCAAACCTCAAACCCAGCCTGGTGAGGGATGAATTTCATTGTTTGCTGAGGCTCCTGCTCAGTTTTTGGCCTCCTTCAGTCTGAGGGATTTTGAAGGAATTTGAGATGGTAATTCTGAATTGTTTTTGATGAAATAGTTTATTTTTCTTCTACATAAGTGAGAAGAGTTCAGCTCACATCTTTATAGCACAGTTTGGAAAGTCACAAAACCCTTAGTTACAAGACCTTTGAAGGAGTTATTGACTAAAAAACCACTACTAACAAAGATATTTATGTTTTTATCCTAATCTTTAAATATTTTTTCTTACAGACTTATGTTACTGTGTAGGCTTTCTTGCTTAATCGTGTCATGACACACAAACTTATTGAATTCTATTCCAAACTTCTGATTTGCTTGTATAAGTACTTTTATTTTTTTGTATCTTAAACTCTAAAACTCTAAACTTTCTTTTACCTTATTTAACATGCCTCTTCTTTAAATTATAAATCCACATTCTCACTTCTAACACTTAACTTTAGAAACCTTTTCTACAGTCTTAAATCTTATGTTTAATCCTAAACTTTTGCTTACAAGCCCAAAATTATAGGAGTGACTTACTTTTAAAATTCCAGCACTTTAAGGTCTAATTCCTTGCAAGTTAAACACTGCTCTTTGAGGTTGTCATTTTAATGAGTATTGTGAGTTTCATGTTGCTGCAGTTAGGATCTGTTTATAAAAAAAAAAACCCACAAAACGTCTTAAATTTAGTCTTGCTTATTGAACCGTGGCTAAAATCATCATCATGCAGCATTTGGGGTCATGCTGAAGGTTCTTTTGAGCTCTGAGGGAAATTTCTGACCCATAAACCACAACACATCTGATTTTTATTTGTTACATTTGCGCTGTAATAAAGTTTAGTGACAAACGAGGAGAGGACAGATGTGTAAATGAGTAAATGTGGGGGTTCAGAGAGAGATGGGGCAGAATTTGTCTCGTTTCATATTTCCATTTTTCCCTTTTGCAATTCCATGGCCCTTCTGTCAAGCCTGGCGGATCCCGATGACTGTCCAGGAGATTTAAACTTTGATTTTCACTCAGATTTACCAAGTTTTTATGTTTCTTTAACCTTCTCCCAAAATCTTGATCTCCCTGCTAGTGAAGCAATAACTGATGCCGCCCTTAATTAATTTTCAATCTCCAACCCTCAGACTGCAAAAATATCATTCAGTTAGATGACTTTTCTAATGAACATATCTAGTTCTGTGTCAGTAAATATCTATTTTCACTGCTGTGCTGAATAATCACTGCTGCCAGCTTGTTTGGAGAGGAATCAAAGTGATGTTCCTCCAAATAACACAAATCATCGGTGCCTCAAACCCACAGCGTTGAATTTCTACCAACAACTTGCTTCTTGTGTCTCCTGAAATATTTCCCATCCCATAAATCAAATATTAGCACAACACCAACTTGTGGCAGCCCCAGCAACTCCTTAAGATGGAACAAAAAGCAAATTTATTTTGCAGAAGCTTCCAAGTGTGAGACAAATCTCGTGGCTGAGGTGGTTCAAAGGAGGCTGATGAAAGCAAGCACTGAGGTGGGAGCAAATTCTAAATGTTAGAAATTTAAAAATTTAATATTTATTATTAAATTTAATAATAAGTAATTTATATTTCTAAAAATACATTAATTTAATAATGCATTTAATATAATATTGGATATTAATATTGATATCACTAATTCTCTGTTTTAAGGAGCTGACCAACCACATGCAAACCGACAAAGGAGGATTTTCTGTAATTATTTCTGTATCCTGCAAATAGTTTGGAAACTCTGTGCTCACCTGATTTTTACCAAGGAACAGTTTGTACCCCGAGCAATGCTTACCCTAAAAGATGCAGTGCATCAATCCCCCCTCGATGCCATCCTTTACTCCCCTGTAAAATTATTATAATAAAAATTATTCCTAATAAAAGGAATCCTGAATTCCTCAGCGTCGCTGGAAATGTTTCCAAGCAAAATGATGTTCATCCTCATCTTTTACTGCTGTCACAAACTCTGCATGCAGAACCCATAACAGAACTCTGAGAATTAAGTGAAAACTTGATTTCTGTGGCCCAGCATTTTGGGGTTTGGCTCATTTAGCTGAGCCTGGTGCCCTTGTGCTGGCAGAGCCTCGTGTTTGCTGCCCCAGCTCAGGAATATTCCATCAGTCAGTGCTCACTGCTCCAGCACATCCACATTTACATTCCCTCCCTCCCATTTCCCTGCTTCCAATCATTTTTTTTTCCCAAAGCTATGTTATTTTGAAGCATTTGAGTTCATTCTCATCCACATCTCTAATGTCTCTATTTGCTGTATTTGATTTTCTAATTTCATTTGGGTGAAATTCGCCAATTTTTCCCTTTTTGTTTTATTTTTTTTTTTCATATTATTAGTGAAGATAAGAAAGAATTTATCTCTCTGGGGGAATATATTGCAGTAGTTGTGTCAGTGATATTATAGAAATGATTTTTTTTCTCCCTTTTAGGGTCCAGGGAAGGTAAAACTGTCAGAAGAAAACCCCTGGAGATTAATTTGGAATTTGTGGGCTGAAGAATGAGGATTTGAGTCACAGCTGACCACACGTCTTGAGAATCAGAGAATCATTAAGGCTGGAAAAGACTTTCAAGATCATTAAGTCCAACCTTTGTATTTGCAGTTAACAAGGTGAATTCTGACTAAAATATCCGAGGAGGTAGAGATCCATTTAAAAATTCCCTTTTTTTGCCATTGTTAGATGCAATTACATTCCTTCTTTACTGCATGTAATTGTCTTTTGGGTACATATTTTTATTAGCAATCAGAGAAACACCAGTAGCAGCCTAAAATATGAAATATTTAATGCAAAATATGAAAACCTCATAACCTTAGTGGAAAAAAATTAAATATAGGTTAAAATAGCACAGAAGTTTGGGATTACAATGATAAATACCAATTTTTGTTCTAGAACTTTGAGCTTGGCGTAGAAAAGATAAAAAAGAGGGAAAGTGCTGCAAGAAAAATACAAATTTTTCTTAGAAAGGATAAAAAAATGGGGGAAAAGGTGCCTGTACTGTAGATTCAGATTGTGCATGCAACGCATTTAAGGAGTTGCTGAATCCAGAGTTAAATTGTTAAATTGTTAATTTATTCCATGTTATCTTTTAAAACTCATGAATAGCAAAGATAATTCTCTCTGGTTTACTACAGAGCAGGTACTTGAGGTCATGAATCTCCCCTGCTTTAGTAATAAGGTACAAGAATTCTTGATCATAACCTTCAAATCTGATTTTTTTCACTTTCTCCTTCTGCCTTTCCTTCCCCCCCCCCCCCCCCAACAGAATTGCTGTTTTCTCAGTATTCTCTCATCCTCAAATGTCACTGTAAATCATCCCTCCAGCTGTCTCCATTCCTCTTTCCTCTGGCTCCTTCCACAGTGCACTTATTAAATAGAACAATAACAATAAATTATCCCCACTCCTCTCTTTAAATCACAAATATTTCTTTTGGGCAGGCTGTGCCAGCAAATCCTGCAGCCTGGATTCTGTGGTTCTCTCCAAAATTTCCCTGCTGGCTGCATTCTCCCATCTCCTTTTCCACCTCTCCATCCCCGCTCCAGTCTCTCCCTTCCCCTCCTTTTCCTTCTTCACAATATTCAGCCCTCAGTATTTCAGTGTGGCTTTTCTACAGGGAAAAATCCTCTTAAAATTCAGATATTCCAGCTTAAAATTGCTCTGCTCTTGAAAAATCTTCTGGTGCCTTCATCGAGGCAAAATATTTGTGCAGGCTGGAATATGGGAAAAGTTTCTCTCTTGTTAGTTGTTGTTGTAAGTTCTCAGTAACTGTGATTAAATTTTAAGAACGATAAATTGGATCAGCTCAAGGATTTTTTGTTATTTCAACAAGCCAAAACCCTTAGAAGTGACAGCAACCCAGGCTAACAAATAAAAACAATGGCTTTAATTAGAATAATTCATTAGAAGCAGAAATCCAATGTGCATTTTGTATGAAGACAGGAACAAAGTCCAAAGCGCTGCTGTTTGCACTCCGAGATAAATGCAAAAAAACCCGAGCAATGTATAAAATTTAAATCACAACATTCCTGCAGAGCTCCAGAAACACAAGTTCCTGCAGGGCTCTGTGTGAGTTACAAAGGATGCCTCATTTCATCTCCCAGTTTGAGGCAGGTATTTGTTAGGCTGTTTTTGATGCCAATGTTTGGGCTTTCGTTTGAATCCAGGCTGCAGCTCTGGAAGCACCACCCTGAGTGTCCCCATGGCTTCTGCAGAAGGAGCTGTGGCTCCAGCACCACGGAGAAAAATCTGCATTTTCACTTCTTTACCCAGACCTATTTTGGCTTATTTTTGGTTTCTGGGTCGAAAACCTCCCACAATATGAAATGTGATAATTTAATATTATGAAAGTATTATTTTATAATTAATTCATTATACAATAATATAATTAATGGTTAATATTAATTATTAACTATTAATATTAATAATATAATTAATTAATTATTCATTGTTAAAACAAACTCTCACCCCCCCCAATGTTTTCCTTGCTTGCCTCTTGTCTTTCCCATCTGGGCCCATCCATTCTTTCCAAGCAGCATTTGGGAAGAGAGGCAGCCTGAGGTGACAGCCCAAGGCTGTCCTGTCCATCCTCATTTCTCATTTCGCCAGAAGTTCCCACCACAAAGAGGAGCCCCACGGATAAATCTGCTCCATCACATCCATGGGATCTGTCCTGTTTTCATCAGGGTCCATTTGGGGGTTGGTGTTTCCTTGTGAGGGTTGGAGACATCTGTGGCTCTTCTTCACCTGGTCCTGGGCGCTGCCAAGATGAATTTCACCAGTTAGTGGCCAAAGGATGGTCTGTAGCCACAAAGGATGGACCTTGAGCCACTAACCAGGTCTGTACATTCCCTTCAGTTTTCCCTATTTCAGTGCAGGGCAGATTCATCCATTCACCTCTAATTAATGTACCCTGCCTCTGCTGTGGTGAGTTGGATCAGGTGCTGGACAGGCCAAGGCACTGCTGGGTTATGAGGGAAGATGAACTATGAATGAATCACACGAGATTCCACACTCATTTTTGAGTCCTAACTCATTTTTGTACAGTCCTCACGTGCGACTCCTATTGGTTCGAAGCTTTTTTGCCAATTATGTTATTGCTTAGTAAAAGATATTTTACTTTTCCATCAAATCTCTCTGTTCTTGTATTGTTTACATATTTTCTTCACTGGTAGATGTGATGTTTATGTAAGTGCTAGTTGTTATTTTTACCCAGAAATAGATTGTTATGTTAACAAACTGTTCACACCAGGATTGCTTTCACATGGCAACTTGCAAAGTGCCACCTTGGCAAGGCCAGCCACCAATCCAACAGAGCAGGCCTGATTTTATGAGAACTTTCTTTTATACTTTTATAGAATTTTTCTACCTTACTACAACAATGAACCACTCCACAAACGGCGGGCATGGAGGGTTTCCAGCATGGTCTGCAAGTTAAAACCTCCCTCAGAAAGCCCCGTGCTCTCCTCAGTGATCCCAACAGTGAAAGCAGCCCAGACATGCTATGAGCTATTTACTTTGCATCTTTTACCAGCCTTTAAAGCTAAAAGCAGTGGATTTAAGAAGAAAATGGCCTTTAGAAGTGCTAGGAATTAAGCATTTCTATTGAATTAAAAGCTAAGGATCTTCTTCCCTGTTGCTTTGCGTTTTTGTGGCTTTTTAGACCAAGAGCATCTCAGAGCACCGTGTATAAAACGCTTCAGAATGAAGGCACTGATGTTTAATTCCTCCTCGTGCTGATGTGAATTATCCTTCAGAGCTGAAGGTGATGAAGTAGCCACCTGTGAATGATAAGGAGAGGAGAATGAAAGCTGTTTTCAGCGTGGGTATTTCTCCAGGCCAGATTGCTGTGGTGTCTGACACTCTCCTCAGGTTTTTTTGTGTCTCTCCCACAGCACAGATGGGACCTGAGGTACCATGAGGTTAAATGACTTCCCTGATGTGACACGAGCAATCTGGAGTAAAACCAAGAGCTGAACTGAGCTAATTTCCCTCTCAGTTTAGTGCCTCAATCCCAAAATCATCCTGTAAAATACGAGCCGGGAAGATTGGAAGAATCATTAAATGCTTGTTGCTGTTGTTGTTGAAATGATTTGATTTTTGGGATTTTTTTAGCTTTAAAGGCTGGTATAAGATGCAAAGTAAATATCTAATAGCATGTCTGGGCTGCTTTCACTGCTGGGATCACTGAGCAGAGCACGGGCCTTTCTGAGGGAGGTTTTAACTTGCAGACCATGCTGGAAACCCTCCACGCCTGCCTTTTGTGGAGTGCTTGTTGTTATTGTTGAAATGATTTGATTTTTGGGAACTAGAAGGAGAAGTTGGCCAGAGCAATGTGTGAATGTGTGTTTGCATCCTTCCCAGGGCTCCCTGAGGTCCTGGGTGCAGAAAATCCCACGCTCAGTCAGATAATTGAAAGTACAAGCAGGTAATTAAGTTCCAGCTTATCCCATTAGTAAGTGCATATCCAGGATCAGATCTATATTCCTGCCTGCCCAAGGCTCAAAGGTTGCCCTGTAGGAAGATCTGACTGCATCACACACTAAATAAAGCTGCTGCCACAGCTTTTGCCAACGTTTAACTTCCCACTCTCTGTTTGAACCACAACTCTATAATAGGGCAGCAGAAATATTGTGCATTAATGCCACGGAGATCCATGCCAAAATATTATCTCTATTAGATATGTAAATACATGCATTTAAGTGACCCTTCAGAGCAATAGCACTTAAAAGAAATCATGTTTAAATGCTCCCAAATGGAGACATTAATATTTCTATCCTCCTCGTGCTGCTGATTTCCCCTTCAGCACTGATACTAATGAAGAATTAACCCATGAAGAGTGAGTGGGATGGAAGCAGAAAACCTTTTTTCACTGCTTGTATTTTTGCTATTTTAAAGTTAAAATTCTGGCTAAAAATAGAAATCCCAGATCTGTCATTTTTTCATGCTGAAGGAAGGAGCTGTAGCCAGAAGTAAAAATGCTTCAAGTTCATAGTTCATTGGAACAGGCTCAAGAAATTATGTTATTTTAATGGATGAGCCAACAGGATATTTAAAGTGTCCTAAAGTCATTTTAAGAACTTCTATTGTATATTTTACAGCAGCTACTTATTTCCAAGCTGCTGTAAAATATTCAATAGAAATTCTTTCCCCTTGCTCCACCTTCCCTGGGTGAAATGCCAGGGCTGATTTCAGATTCCCATTCCCACAGGAGGATTCCTGCCCCACTCTCCCAGGGTGGTGTCTTGGGGTTTTTCACCAACAGGACAGGACTGCTGGGATGGGTTCTTTGAGCTTTATTGCAGCACCATGTAATCATCAGCGCCCCTCACGACAGGGTTGAGACAACAGAACGATGGCAAAGCTCACGTCCTGCCAGCAGCAGGTAAAGATTTCTTTGTTCCAGAGCATTTTAAACACTTTCTAGCCAATGGCACATTGCTAAAGCTCACAGACAATTCACTAAAAGCACACATGGACCTGTTTCACACAATGCTTGCTTGCTCTCTATTAACAACACACAATTCTCCATTATTAAGCTTAAAACCTTCTCCTCTCTTGCTGAGCATATTTTTCTGCAGTATTAAGGTTTGTCTTAGCCAAGTCTAACACTCAAGCTATTGGTTCCTGTCCTTGCTTTCTCTATTGCAACTTTTCTACTTTCAGACGTTGCAGCTGCAGCTGGTTCTAAGTTTTCTTTCTGTTTTAAAGCCTGCTTTTACAGCTTTCTGAAAATCCTCTTTCCTTTACTCTTTCCCACAGGTGGTTCCATGGCTGGTGACCCTTCCAGGCTCGGGGGGTTGGGGATGCTCAGCCTGGAGAAGAGGAAGTTGTGTGGAAACCTCAGAGCAGCACTGGAAGGGGCCACCGGGGAAGCTGAACAGGGACTGTGGTGATAAAACAACGAGGGATGGCTTCAAAATGAGAGAAAATGGGTTTAGATGGGATTTGGGGAAGGAGTTGTTCCCTTGGATGGTGGGGAGGTCCTGGCAGAGATTCCCAGAGCAGCTGAGGCTGCCCCTGGATCCCTGAAGTCTCCAAGGCCTGGGAGCAGCCTGGGATGGTGGAATGTGTCCTCTCTGCTATTTATGCACTCTCATTTCATTATTTTTTATTAAAACAAAGATTTTTTTTTTTAGAAGGCAGGCTTGGCAAAATGGCAAGAAAATTCTGTTCTCTTGGTGGCTTATCAAAGTATTGTAAAGTCACACTGAGTTTAAAACTGCTGCTCCAGTAGATCATGAAGTTCAAATTTGAAAACTCAGCTTGAATTGTACAAACAAAATGAGGCCCAGGCTAGGAAGAAAAGTTAATTTCTGAGACTGAAAAAGGAATTGATCTTTCAATGATCTTCTCTGACCTGGGCCAAGCTAAGATTATTTAGAGCCCAAATTTTCACCTCTTTTCTGAAAATCTCAGACTTTGGTTTGGCAAAGTTGTGCCATGGCACTTTCGAAGGCATTAATCACTTCTTTCAATGGGAAAGAAAAAACTTGCATTTTGGAAAAAATACTTTCTTTCTATTTTTATTTATTTATTTTCCATGCAGAAAGTGTTACCTGCCCTTCCTCTAGGCTGCGTTTTAATTTAATTTATTTGTCTCTCTCACTTTGTCTTTGGACCTTGTAAAATGAGGTTCTTACCCCAGTTAAACTTTTATTGCTGTAACACTGAGCAAGTAATACCTGTTTGGAATTAAAGATATTTTGGATGAGGGCAGAGATCTAACTTATAATTGAGACTTACTAAGAAAATCAAGAGTAAAAAATAGCTCTGTGCTGGCTCAAAGTCATTTTTGAATGTAGTTTTTGTCAGGTCACAGTGTAAAACATGGCAATGAGTAATCTTCATTAATAATGCAAATTTGTGAGCGGTTTTCTGAAATGCTATTAATCCCAGGGAGCAGTTTATGCAACTGTGAGCTAACATGCCACGTTTCTTCCTGTGACATTTGGAAAAACCAGGGATTGAATCCCAATAACAGCTGTCTCCAGGAAAACAAGCAGCTGCTTGGCACGAGCTGAGGCTCCAGACCCATCTATTATGGATAATAAATATCCCAATTGTGCACAACTGGCTGACTCCTGCAATTAGCACTCAGGTGGATAATTGCATTGTCCTCCTTGGGATTGCAACAGGTCTACCAGATGAAAATCCAGCTGCTTCCAATTCTTTTTAAGGAGAGAAACACAAAGCTTCAGCCTTGCTCTCATTTCTGCACTTGTGGCCAGGTTTCCAGAAGGGGTTTAACATCCAGAGTGGTAAAAACTCTTCATTTACTCATTTAACCCAGGGCACCAAGGGATGCTGAGCAGTTCTGACACTGAACCCAAATTCACAATTCCTGGAAAAGCCTTTAAAGCTTCCCAAGGAGCTGCCTGAGGATTTGGCTTTTCTCACTGAGCTGAACGCAGTTCTGGGTTAAGCCTGGGCACTGAAAAGTTGTGAGTAATTAATCATTGTTTCTAGATTGGATATTGGGGGAAAATTCTTCACTGGAAGGGTGTGAAACATTGCAAGTGGCATCCAGAGCAGGGATGGAATCACCATCCTGTGAGTGTTTAAAAATGTGTGGATGTGCTGCTTGGGGACATGGCTTGGTGGGAGGCTTTCCCACCTTTAATGATTCCATGATTCTATGGGACAGGGCTGCTTTAGGGTGTGGAAGCTGATCATTTTTCCATATTATCTGGGATCTAGCAAGAAGCAGAAACAATTTGTTCACAATATTGCATTGAGTGCACAGGAAAAAAGGGAAATATCCTATCCAGCCCTTCTTTTTACAGCTTATTCCTGAAGAGTTCCCCAAGCAAATTCATTGTTCAGTTGCACCGTATGTGAAGCTGGAAGGGAATGAGACAGAGGAAAGTGTCTTGGAACCAGTCCCAGGCCAGCCTAGAGGCAAAACAATTTAGGATTTGGGCACCATGGTGTGGAAGTCTTCCCTGGGAGCTCCTCATCCTGACCTGGGCACTGGAATACAGATGCCAGGGTGAGTGGTGAGGTCTGCAGCTCGTACAGCTGGACTGGGAAAGGGCTTTGAACCTTGAGCAACTGAAAACAATGTCAGGAGAACTCAGAGGGAAGAATTCCTTCCCAAAATCCCACAAAAAGCACAAAAAGCCACCAAAATGGCCCTGTCCTCTGGCAGTGGGAGCCACTCCCTGTGTCCTGTCCCTCCATCCCTTTCCCCAAGTCCCTCTGCAGCTCTCCTGGAGCCTCTTTAGGATCCAGAAAGGGCTCTGAGCTCTCCCTGGAGCCTTCTCTTCTTCAGGGTGAATAACCCAAATATTCTCAGCCTATTTTCCGCCCCCTGATCATCTGCAGAGACTCTTCTGGCCTCGGTCCAGCAGCTCCTTGTCCTGATCTTTGGGGTTCCGGAGCTGAGCACAGGTGTCCCCTCTCCCCTTGGTCAGTGTCCATGGTGCCACTGATGGCTGTGTGAAGGGTGGTGGTGCAATCTGAATTAGCAGAAAGGCTTTAAAACCCTTGGCTAGCCCAGCTAGGGTGGACTGAAACACCTTGGAGAGGCCTGGAAGCACCAGGAGATGGGGAGGGAGGTGGTGACAGCAGCCCAGCAGAGCTGGGCACAGAGTCTGGAGAAAAAGCACAGACAGATCATTAAAACATATCCCAGACCAAGACTAATGTCCAGAGCTTTTCTCTCACAGTGCCTGTGATGTTCAGGCAGGGCTTGGTGTCTCCTCACCTGTCCACAAGATCTGTTATTAACTGCTGCTCACAGAGATTAAAAAACCCCTTCCAGAGCCACGGCAGGAGTCTGAAAATACAGAAACACCATTTCAAAGCTGCTGCTGGAACGGGCGAGATGGGAATCTGAGCAGCATCATTTAAATAATGACCAAGGTCATGATGTTTGGAACAAGTCACAGAGCTCCGGGCAGATTGCACACACCAAGGGTTTGGCTTTATGGAACCTCTCAGTGCAACAACTGTTTGTGCCCACGGGATCTCTGCTGCTGGCACAGTTTATGGATGGTGGTATAAAGTGGGCCCCTGACATTATTTACACAGGCTGGAGTCCCCTAGCAAACTACAAATGGGAAAAAACATCATGGATGGATTTGCGAATTTTTCGCCAGGAAGAAAACTGGGGAAAACTGGAATTTCTGTGGAAATTGCATAGATGTTTTGCTAAAGGAGCTTCCATGATCTTTTGCTAGAAGAGCTGTGATTTAAAATAGATCTTGAAGGGATTTGGGGGAATATTAAACTTTTGGTTGCTCCAAAAGCCTGTCCCACTTGGCTTTAGCCACTTTCCAAGAATGGGGCAGCTTCTCTGGGCAACCTCCCCACCCTCTCAGGGAACAATTCCCTCCCAAAATCCCATCTAAACCTAATTTCTGTCACTGTCATTCCCCCTGGTCCTGGAACCGCATTCCCTTGGTGAAGATCCCTCTCCAGCTCTCTGGAGAAAATGGGGACAACAAAAAAGGCGTCCTTAACTTTGGCTCCTGAGGGATTTAAAGGAAACATTGTCAGGAGAAAAGGCTGGCAAAGAGCAGGGTGGGCTGGGGGAGGAAGGACAAACGGAAGGGGCTGGTCCGGAGCCCGGAGGGGTTGAGGGAGGGGTGGGAGCCCTTGATGAGCTCGTTAGGGGCCATTCCCATTCCAGGTGCTCCAGGAGGGAGCTGTGGAGTGCTGTTCCTGAAGGACAGAAGGACAAAATGCACACTCCACGGTGGCAGCTGTGCCCAGGAATCCAGGTAGGCTGAGCTGTGGGGGTCAGCCCCCGCCTGGTTTGGGGTTCCTGTGGAATCTGATGGTTGAGCACTGAGCCCCAGAAGGATCAGTGCAATAGAATGATGAATAAATTAAGATGGGAGAAGTGGGAGCACCGGTGAGGGTCGGTCCCCTCCTGTTTTGGGGTTTGCTGGGGAATCTGAGGGAGTTCAGCGCTGAACTCCAAAAGGATTAAAACAACAGAATGTTAAATAAATGCTGAAGGTGGGAGAAGTGCGACCAACCTGTGAGGGTAAGTTCTTTCCTTTTTTTTGGAGTTTGCTGAGGAATCCGATGGTGTTAAGGTCAGGATTAGTACAAGAAAATGATAATGTTGAGGGTGGGAGCACTGGTGAGGGTCAATCCCTTTTCTGTTTTGGGATTGCTGAGGAATCTGATGGTGTTAAGGTCAGGATTTAGTACAAGAACGCGATAAATGCTGAGGGTGGGAGCACCGGTGAGGGTCAGTCCCCTCCAGTTTTGGGGATTGCTGAGGAATATGACGGTGTTAAACTCAGGATTAGTACAAGAACATGAGAAACGCTGAGAGTGGGAGCATCGGTGAGGATCAGTCCCCTCCTGTTTGGGATTTGCTGAGGAATCTGATGGTGTTAAGTTTAGGATTAGTACAAGAACACGAGAAATGCTGACAGTGGGAGCAGTGGGAGCACAGATGAGGGTCAGTCCTCTCCTGTTCGGGGTTTGCTGAGGAATCTGATGGTGTTAAGGTCAGGATTAGTACAAGAACACGAGAAATGCTGAGGAATCTGTTGGTGTTAAGCTCAGGATTAGTACAAGAACACGAGAAATGCTGAGGGTGGGAGCGGCGCCCTTGGCACGTTCCCATCGCAGCCCCTGCCTCTCCTGGGGTCTCGCTTGTAAAGCAGCGAATAAAAAGGACATTTGTTCGTGTGAGAAGGACAAAGGAGGGGAAAGCTCTCCGAGGAGGCCTGAGTGGGAAGATGTTCAGGCATTCTCCGACTCGCTCCCACGCGTGTCGGGCAAGGGGCGCACAAAAAGCCACCAAAACCCCCCAAACAGGAGGGGCTGGCGCTGCCACGCTGGTCCCTGTCAAGAAACTTAGCGTCGTGCTTTTAGAAACCCTGAAATAAATCACTGCGGTAGGAAAAGGAGCCGGGGCTCATTATTCACGGGGATTGTTCCTGAAGGAAATGCTGATTTCAATGAGCTGGGAAGAACAAGCTCGTGTTAATGTGGAGCTGCCCAAGAGAGGTGATCAGCGGGAGGATAAAGTTATCATTAGTGTTCTGCTTCATAATTTAAATTACATCATGCCTGAGGGTGTGAAGAGGTACATGCCGGACTTGGGCTGAGGTTTCTCCTTTCCTTAGAAACTCACAAAAATATTGCTATTTTAGTTTTTTTTTTTTTTCCCTGATGTTTGGTTCTTTATTAATGTGGTTGGGTTTGTGGATTTTTTGGGCATTTTTTGCGTTCGCATAAACATTACGAAAATAATACTTGGAAGGCGTGTTGGGCAAGTGAATCCCTCAGGGAAAAAAAGCCTGGATTTCCTTGGATTTTCTGAGTTCTTGGAGAAATCTAAATCTAATACGGTGCTGTGTCCTTGTGGTGAGATGGCAGATGTAGCTGCAGAGGACAACTTTTACTTTTCTGTTTCGTTTCCGTCTCCTCCCTCTCAACTTCTTCTGTGTTTTCTGTCATTTTATCAAAGTGGTGGAAATTATAGAATATCCCAAGCTGGAAAAGACCTTTCAGAATTTCTCCTGTCCTTTGAAAAATGCTTTGAACTCCTCTTTTTCTCTCTTACTTGACTCTTCTAAAAAGCAACTTTCCAGAGCTTTAGGGCGTCGCCTCCCAGACTGTTTGACGCTCACGAAATGACTTGCTCAGACTTTATTTTTCAGCAATTCCCTGGGGATTTTCAGCTTCTCTAAAGCGTTGGGATCTGTGCTATTGAGAGGAGTTTAAGCCGCGCTTTACCAGCTCATTGACTGCGACTCAGGTGCTAAATGCTCCTGACCCATCACCTCGGCTTTTGCACAGAAAAGCAGCCAAGAAATCCCCTGCACTTGGGTTTAGCAGCCTAAGGAGGATGTGCGGAGTATTTCTGATGTCCCCCAAATCCTCTTAAGTTCCGCAGAGATGTCCTTTGCAATGCTGATTTGAACAACAGCGAAGCACGGGAAATGGGATGAAAGCGCACCTTGGAATAAAAGTGTGTATTTGTATTTTAGAGGCTGCGAGGGTCTGGAGGTTGCCTTTAATCTTAACCACCGCTGTTAAAGCGTTGTCACAGCGGCTGGATTTTGGCGTTTCTTTATTTTTTTCTTTATTTCTCCTGCGTGGAGGCAGACTAATGAATAAGCTGACGACTTCTCCGCTGACAACCGGCTGCTGGCTCCATAAATCTGCTGCGCTTCCACAGCTCCTTTCCTGCACTTAGGGATTTCTTTTTTCCTGTTCTCCTGCAAGGGACAACCTGAGAATTTGAGTGCCATGTTGGAAGAGAAGCTGGAGGCGATCTGGCTGATTTATGGCTGCCCAAGCACATGCGAGTGTTGGTATTTCTCTCCTGAGCTGTGGAGATTTGTCCTTTATGCTGCTTGAGCCGCAAGTCTCCATTTTTTCATAAACCTTTGCAAGCAGCTCGGTAGATCTGCATGATAAAGAAGCCAGGTGGGTTTTAGAGGAGAGGATTTTGGAGGTTTTTAGGGTCCCTGAGTGCTGAAATCATTTGAAGTATTGAACTGAGGGGGTTTCAGGAAGGTTGTGGCTGGGAGATGATGATGAAGCTCATCGTGTTCCCCTTGGAATTATTTATTCAATTTTTATCATGCTTTAAGCATGGTAATTGTGAGGTTAATTATAAGTCACAGGTGTCTTTAGGGTGCTGAGGTTTTCCTTCTTTAGGATGCTGAGGTTTTCCTTCTTGTAGTTCTGTCCTTCTACAAGTGAGGAAGGAATTCCAAAGCGCTCTTGAGAAACTCACGGAATGCTTTACAATACTCAACAGTTGAAATAATGGGAATATTTTTGTTTCTTTTGAACGGAAGATTGGTTTGGCCTTTCCATATGTCAGCTGTGCAGCTCGCTTCCTGCTGAGGAATATAATTCTGGGATGCTTTGAGCTCCCGTTGTCTCAAGGTTAGGTTTAGGACACACTACCCAGCCATCAGTGTCTCATAACGAGTCATCCATCAGTGGGCACTGAAATGCACTGGCTTATGAGTGTCAAATAATTCAAATGCAAGTATCATCGTTGGGGATGATTGGAGAAATCGTTTGTAAATGAAAGCTGGCTTTCCCCTCAGCTCTGTGAGAGCTCAGAATGTCCCAGTGCAGCTGTTTGAGGATGGGGGCTGGAGAGATGCAGCCCGCTCTTCTTATGTTTTTAAGAACTTCATAAGTGATAATAAGGGATAGGTACTCAAAAAGCAAAAAGTACAGGCCTGGGTGTCTGGCAAAGCCAGCACACTTCTCCCTCAAAAAAAAAAAAAAAAACTAAAATATTCTGTTCAATTATTTTACCGGTTTATTTCTGATTTGAATTACAGCAAAGGCCTGGTTTGTGTTCCTGCTGTCCCTACCAGCCCTGTGACCCTCGCTCAGGCCAACATCCCTCTGCTCAAGCAACATCCTGCTGATTCTCAGCATTGCAGTGCCCAAAAAAAAACCCTTCCCTGCTGTCACAGGCTGTGCCAGCAGCAATAAAAAGCTTGTGATCCAGAGTGAGGAAGGAATATTTCAGCCTGTGAGCAGCCGCGGAGTGTCTAAGTAGCATTTGGCATATTTACACCAACAGGCAATTTCCTTCATGGCTCGAGTGGAGTGTCTTTGGCCAGGAGCTGCAGCCTTTGGGGAAAACACTTTTTCAGCCACTCCATTATCCCACTGCTTCCTTTGAACAGGAGGAAAATGTGGTTTGTGTTTTTCCCCCTGCTATTCAGAGCCTATTACGAAATATTTTAAATCAATATTGAGGAGAAAGAAATGCACTTTGTGCAAAGGCTCAATTTCTGGGTAATGGGGATGTTGAAAGCGAAGGGAGACGACCCATCCTTGTTGATCAGCATCGAACTCCGATTTATTGATCTCACTTACACACTTTTATAGTGCTGTTAATTAAGCTCATGCATATTGCAAAATCCGAGCTCATCATAGGTCACAGGTTAAACACCAACCCCTCCTTTTGTTTTCAATACTTGTGGTTTGTTATTGAAGCCAAGATTTGTGTTCTCACCCTGATATGAAAGGTTCTCAAAACCTCCATGTCTGTTCCCAAAACAGCCAAGGACAGAATGCTTACTTGTTATTGAAGACAGGCTTGAGAACTTAGCTGTTTACAGAAACAGGCTGTGAGAATTTTCTCCTCACAGCTGCCTTTTACTTTTCCGTCAGCTGTGTATTTTCATGGCCTTTTTTCCTTCAAGCCATGTCTGAGCAAAATTCTCCAACACGGGGAGAGGGTTTGAAAACAGGGAAAGAGCACAAAGATGGGAGGGCTGGAGTTCCTCCTCCAGGCTTGTGTGCTGCCTGTCATATCACCCCCAAAATGCCTCTGGGAATTGGATTGCAGGCTTTTTTCTGGTTATCCAAAAAGTGGAGCAGGACTGGGAGAGCCCTGAGCCCCTGCAGTGGCTCAGCAGTGAGTGTGACCGCAGAGTGTTCCTGGTGCCTGCAAACCTCTCCCAAGTTCCACCCTGGAGCACTGACTTGAAACAGAGTCAAGTTTGGGAAGTAGGATGAAAGAGCACTTGAAAAATAAGGAGTGTCTGTCTCAGCACACTTCTTTTTGCTCCTTCAGAAATCACTCTAAGTGCAGTTTGCTTTTTCCCCCTCCTCATTGCTCCAGTGAGTAAGTTTTGAGTGGTTTTACTCCTTAGGATGAAACCAGTGAGTGGCTGGGGGGCAGCTGTGGTTCAGAGATGTTACAGATGAATTTTCTGTGGGTTCTGGTGCTGCTGTGGCAACAGAAAACCCTGCAGAAGTGAGAGATAAAGGCTGAGAGGCAGGCAGCTGTCTGAAGTGTTTTTTCTTCCCTGGTAACATAGGATACTCCATGTATTGAATTCTTGAGAGTTTACCTGCAGATACTTTGAGTTTATGTCCCTGCAATTTGCCACATTATCCTCTGAGAAAAAAATAAATGCTAATATTTTTGTGTATATGTGTGTGTTAAAGAATATTTAGGCAGGCGAAAACATCCCAGAGGACTGTGTGTGTTTGTGGCTTTTGCTGTTTTCCCCTCACTGTAAATTGCTGTCTTTACTGGAAGAGGAAAGTTTTAATCTGTTTTTAAGACACTTATTAATAACAGAAGTGAAGGAGATGTTGGATTAACAGGACACCACAGTAATGAAGGATTACCTGCCTTTATTCCAGTTATTATGGATTTCTGCAGCTCAGAGGAGCTGCCACGATGCTGTGCCTTAAAGCTGAAGAATTCTGCAGTTTTAGAACATTTAAACTCACCTTCAACATACAGAAATACTGAAAATTTATCTTTTTTTTTTGGCTTCTTGATATCCAGCAGTCAGTGCTGCGTTTGTGAGCTCTTTGTTTTCTCCAGTGTTCACCCACCTCTCTCTGATGGGCTCATCCTCATTGATCACCACAAATCTCCCAGACCTGGCATTGTGACCCGGGGAAATGTTCGCACTGGCGGAGCACCAGAGTCACCAAAACCAGCTGAAAATTCACATTTCTCTCCATCGTGATCAAGTAAGAAAGGAAACAGAAATCTGAGTATCAGCAGGATCCTTGTGCCAGGCTCTCTGCCCAGGGACAGAGGGCAGGGGAAGAAGCCCTGGAGAAAATTCACCTTTTCCTGTTGTTTGTTTGTTTGTGTTGTGAACGAGCGATAAAAATTCTGTAAGGGGAAAAGTCTGGCAAAGTTAGAACTCCCTCTAGAGTCTGCACTGGTTCATCCGGCTCTGCAGAGGAGTTTCCCCTCAGTGCAGCTGCATTTCTGGGGTGCTGCAGGAGTGCACCAGGTTCCCTCTGAGGTGTGAGGACCCACAACCTGCAACCCACAAACCCTGCAGTGAGGCAAACCATTTTTACGTGTTTTTGTATTTAAAATAGCTTTCTGTTTTCCCTGAAAATAGTTAAATATAGAAGATTAAATTCTTCGAAGCATAATTCATCTCTTTGAGATACTTGAACTTGTTTAGTATCCCATGTAGAGAAGAAGGGGAAATATTTCTGTGCTTTTCCCATATCAATTATAACTTTTTTTTTGTCCTCATAGCTGAAAATGTGTCATTTTTGTGTGGTCTCACTGAGAGCAGCAGGGACAGTTTTCCAAGTGGTGATGTGACTATTGTTTAAAAATTATCATTCCTAGTATTTAAAAAGTTTTCAATCAGCTTAAATAATAAAGAAATAGTACTGTGAACCTCTAAATATTCAGAAGTAATGGTGTTTTAAAAATCTTTTTGAACCTCTAAATATTAAGAACTAAAGATTTTTAAAAATATTTTTGCTTATAGTATCTCCTTTCACTCCTTCCTAACATCTTCATTATAAGGCCAAGTTGCTTTCTGGCAGCTTCTGCTGACTTGGGAGAAAAAGGTCACGAAGTTAAACCAGAAAAATGGTGGATTATTGGTGCAAAGCCAGGAATAGATTTTTCCAGGCCTGGCCTTGCCCTTGTGAACTTGGTTTACACAAGAAAAGTTCATTGCTTGCTGGAAAAGTACCAGATAGACAAGAGCAAATCCTGATGCCTGAAATTTTCCAGCTTAGTGAAGTGCAGCTCAGTCCTGCATCCAGCAGAAATCCAAACTCTGGAAAGAATTTCTGACTGAAACTTCACAGCTCACTTTGCTCCATCAAACTCGGCTTTATTCACAGAAGAGCTGCAACTTTTTATGTTTGTGTGACTTTGTGAGAAGTTCCTTTGCTCTGATTTTTTTTGTAAAATATGATTGGGCAGGTGCAGAGAATTTTTCTTGCTGCCTTTGACACCTTTATGACCAAACAGTGAACGCAGAGAAACGCAGAAACGTCAAGTTCCATATATCAGGGTGCAGGATCCAAACCTCTGATGGCAAAAGCCTTGGTTGGGAGTGAGTTCTGAAAGGTCTGGAGTGACAGAGCCCCAGAGTGGGTCGGGGTGGGAGGGACCCCAGGGGCTTCCAGCAGGGCCAGCCCGGAATATCACAGTAAAGAAGGGTGAAGTGTGTGAAATCATTGAATATTTTTGAAAAAGAAACTTGGAATAAACATTAAATATCTGAATTAAATATCTGCTGCTTTCAGAGTTTTCTACCTGTCCCGGGGAAGTGACAGAAGGGCTGTGGCTCTGCAGTTCCTTCTGTCCCTCAGTAGCTCAGCTTTGTTTTCCAGCTCAGAATCCCAGCCCAGTGGCCTGAAGGAATGGGGCACAGGTGACCTTGTCAGTGGGGTGGTTTTGGGGTTTTTATCCCCTAATAACCTCTGGGTAGTGTGTTAGGTACAAAAAATGGACATAAAACAAAGCAAGACAGTGAAATCTGTAACCTCTTAAGGCATAACCTCCTCCACCTAATCAGTTCTGAACTGTCAGAAGTGTTATTCATATTTCAATTCCTGTATTTCTTTATCAGTGAGCAGATCCTCTCAGTCCAGGCTGGGGAACCCAGCCATTATTTCCTTTTGTTAATTCATAATAATCACAGATAAAGTTACTCCTTTAATTGCTTTCATCTCAGGGGCTCACCAAGCTCTTTTCCTCTTGGTGTGGCACAGTTAGTGTAATATTTACTACACTGAGCACCCCAAACGTGCTGCATATGGAATTAAATAACCAGTGGAAGTGGAAAGGAAGGTTTGGGGCTGTTAAAAGCAAGAAAAGATTCCAGGGGAGGTGGAGGGAGAGAGGCTGCAGCTGTATTAAATCAGCAGCAGCTGAGGAGAGAAGGCTGTCAGCAGAGATTTGCAGTAGGCAAACAGAGAGAGTCAAGAGAAAACTGAATTATGGCCTTTTATCTTGGTGTTCTGCTACCAAAATTCATGCAAGCCCATAAACCACAACCTGAAGAAAGGAATGGATGCTCAGTGTTTTAAATAAACCCTCTCTGCCCTCGTTTTATGTGTGTGCAACTCTGCTGGAGTGCACTGATGGGTGAGAGAGGGGAAGAAAATCAGAATTACCTTCTGAATTAGGAGGGAGGGGGGGTGTGAGCAATTTTGGGTTTTATATTTGTGTTTTGCTGCTCGACATATTTGTGTGGAGCAAACTTCTGCTGGCCTTAATGGTTCAGGAATGGTTCAGGAATGTCAGGGAAGGGTCACCCTCAGCTCAGTGTCCTTGTGAAGATTTGGACTTCCTCGATTTCTCCTTGGTGCTGCCTCCGTGGGAGAACTGGAAGAGATTTTTGGGATTGAGTCTCTCCTTCTGACTCACTGTTTGTGTTCCTGGTGGTTTCCCCCAGCCTCTTGATGTGCATATTTTGGTGTCTCCCAGCTGAATCTCGGTTAAATTAAACTGGCTGGGGTTTTTGGGGAAGCTTCTGGTGTTGGTTGGTCGGTCAGGGTTATTTTTGGCCTGGAATTCTTCTGCACTGTTTGGAATCAGAGCTAGGAGCATAAATCTGATCAATATTTTGGCCTCAAGTCACACCAGGGGGGGGGGTTCAGGTTGGATATTAGGAGGAATTCTTTCAGTGAAGGAGTGGTTAAACACTGGAAGGGGCTGGTGGGAGTGGAAATGTGTAAAGCATTCCTGGAAGACTTCAAACTGCAAATTTGGCTTTTTGGGATATGATTTAGGGGGTTTGGGGGTATTCAGTTGAATGCTGGACTTGGTGATCCTGAAGGTCCCTGGAGAAGCCCTGAGGGTTCCACAATTCCTGGTCCTGAGGAGCCCTGGAGGATTCCATGATTTGCTGCCACAATCAGCCACAGTTATGTTAAATTGTCACGGACACGTTTTATGAAAAATCCTTTTGCTGGGATTTTTCCTCCTGAGAAGCTGAGAGGCCTCAGGAACAAAATGTGCACAATGGTTATCTGCTGCTGTGGGATGCAACAGGTGCATCTGGGATTGGCCTCATGTGGTTGTTTCTAATTAATGGCCAATCACAGTCAGCTGGTTCAGACTCTCTGGTCAGTCACAAGATTTTATTATCATTCCATTTCTTTTCTATTCCTTTCAAGCCTTCTGCTGAAATCCTTTTTTTCTATTATTTTAGTGTAGTTTTAATATAATATATATCATAAAATAATAATTCAGCCTTCTGAAACATGGAGTCAGCATTCTCATCTCTTCCCATGCTGCAGTTGCCAGCAAATCCAACATTAAATCATGTTCTGTGTGCTCTTAGCATTGAGTTTTACTCTTTTTCTGGTATTTTAGCACTAAAAGTAGAGTTGAACACTCTCTTCCAGCAATCCTTTTTCTGGCTCCATTTATAATTCCAGCCTTTCCTCAGGAATCACTTCAGAAGCCCCATTGTTGTCTTTTGTCTTCTGAGCTTAATGAAAACTTCCTTTTTCTGAGGGCAAGGGAAGGAGCTCGCCTCGTGGATTTGTGGGTGAGAAGTGCAGCTCCAGAGGTGCCTCCCCCACTGCTGCTGTGTTGGTAAATAACCCTAATCAAGATTGATGCTCGGGAACCTCTTGTAAAGCTGCTGCTTTGTAAACATTCTGATCAAAGCACGCTCTGAAGAGCGCTTTGAAAGTTGTTTTTTGAAGCCCTGTGTGATCATGGTGTTTTATCACCGTGCTTTACAGATGACAAATCACCTCAGCTGCTCACAACCGACAGAAATCTGATGCCCTTTTTATTTTTTTTATTTTACAGAGAGGTTGTTGGAGTGTCGTGCTAAGATTTCTGCTTTTTGTTTTAATCACTCATCTGGGAAAGTGCTGTAAAAAAGCCTCATTTGAAGGAAAACACAAATATTTTTCTGCTGATAGAATAAATGTGCACTGATAAAAATCTTTATAGACTGGGAGTATTCCCAAGGACATCCAAATCCTTCTGGTCACAGCTGACCTGAGCTGTTTGATCAAGAAACTCAGCCAGAGCTGCCTCACACTTGTTGTTTCTCACCTGGACGTGGCAGAAATGATGCAATTAATGATTTGTTTGGTTGTCTTCCCCATCTGTTTCCAGATTATATCCAGATAGGAGGAGGAGAGATTTAGAATAAATGATTTGCTCAGCTGCAGTGCTTTTAGGATTGTCTCTTTACAGGTGCTGAGTGGATTTCCAGTGGATTTCACAGAATCACTGAGGTAGGAAAAGACCTCCAAGATCATCAAGTCCAACATTTGATCAACACCAGTTCCACCAAACCAGAGTCCAGGCATTCCTTGGACAGCTCCAGGGATGGGGACTCCAAAACTCCCTTCCAGTGCCTGACCATCCTTCCTGAGATGAAATCAATCCAGGTTTTTTTTTCGCAGGAAAGCTGTTTGTTGTGGTGAGATTTCTAAACAGCAGAGCTTTACTTTTTGAGATCCTTAAAATGCTGAAAATCTTGGAGGAAGTGAATTTCTGTTGATGATTTTAGACAAGAATTTAAGTAAAATTGTTACTAAAGATATTTTTTTTTTCCTAATGATAGAATCAGAAGCTCCATGTCCCTTACAAGACTCGGTAATCTCTGCCAAGGGAGAAAGTAACATTAAGGAAAACAAAAAAAAGCAGGATTTGCCCCATTTTTTATGAATAATGAAGTCTAAACCAATTATTTTTCTCGTTAAACATGTGATTATTAATCTTAATTTTAGGAAGTTGATCTGTCTGAAGAAAAGCAGAGGTGCCTGCACCTGCTTTGGAAATAGCAACATTCTCCCCATCCTTCTGCACTCCCAAGTTACAAAATGGAACAAGGAAACTCTTTTAAATGTGAATAAATAATCAGGGAAAGATTAATGCACTAATTGGAATATAAAATGCAGATGATGTTTCCCTGCAAAGGTGGCTCAGTGGGGGATACAGCTGTGAAAAATCAAAAGCAGGGCATTTTTCATGTCTTGCTTGTTTTGATCTAATTTTGAAAAGCTCAATGAGTTGGGATTTTTGGAATATTTTCTTTCTATTGAGACTCAGCCTAATTATTTTTTCTCCTTTTTTAGAGCCTCCAATGGGGTATTATTTTGGTGTTGTGGTTCCTGCATCTATGAATTAACAGGAAGGTGAATATACAGATTTTTGTTACGATTCTTTCTTTGCTTCATAGACAACAAATCAAATTTCTGGTTTATGTTACCAGGCACTTGTATTTTATTCTATTATACAAAAATCCATGAACTCCATTCTTCTCACCACCCCAGTCCTCAAACATTTCTAGAAGTTGGGGGAATTTTTCCCTGCAACTTTTTAAGAATTTGTGGCATCTGAAGAGACGTCCCCAAATGTTTTGCAGAGGACAACTGGGTGTTTATAGAAGTTTATCCCCATTCTTCTCTCCTTTTCACCAAAATAATTTCAGTGAATTTAGAGGAACTTTGTAATTAACTGAAAATTAACTAAAAATTAAGTTCCCTCTCTTATTTTTCTTGCTCTGATTGAACTGGTCTAAGGTTACTTTATCTCTCAAAATGAAATTATTTTTAATGTACTTTTATATAAATTTTTGGGGGTTTTTGACCATATTTTGGAGTTTCTCTTTAGTTTCTGTGATTGAGAGCTGGAGGAAGAGGACAGACTTCCTAGAATTCCACTTCCAGGAATGATGGAAATCCAAGTTCTGCTGCAGGATTGGTAATAATACCAAAGGAGCTTCATTAACATGGTCACTAATTAAACCCTGTAGATCTTTATTCGCTGTTGGGCAGGTGGGATGTGAAAGCTGCAACACAACTTTTATTAAACCATAGATTCCCAAAGCTCAGCCAAACAAATCATTTTATTTTGGGGTGAGTTTGTTAGGAGAAGGCAACATTTGTGCTCAAAAATGTTGTTAGGCTGAGTCACTCTTGCAATTCAGTTTTTTTATTGGTACCCAAGCAGGAATTAAGTGCTGATTTTCCAATCATTTGAAGAGAAATGAACACAATATTAATTTTTGTATTATGTCTCTTTCATGAATATTGAATGTGAAAACCTGAGTTTATTGGCTGTACTGAGACCAAAGGCTTTGGAGTGAATTAAAGCAGAAATGAGAATTACTTCCTAGAAAATGCGAGCATCATAAATCCAGTTTTCCTTTTATTTTATGTGCTTAAATCAGGTCAGGTTCACCCAGATTGGTTCAGGCAAATGTAATTGTTCTTTCTGTGCTTGCCTAATTATAGAAAAAGGAGCTCCTGTTAAGGGCTAGCTTTGAACTCCTCAGCTCTTGTGTTTTTCACATTTAATTCTCTTTGCTTTGCTTCAAACTCTCTTCTGCTGTGCTGTCACCACAGCTGTTGAGAGCACTGTCAAATAAATACTGAGACTTTGGGATCACTGCTTTCCATGTTCTCTTCTAGGATCCAATAAAATCCTGAGGAATTTAGAAACTTTTTTTTTTTCTGGGTGCTGTGTGTTTGGGAGTGCTGCAATCCTGGGTTTGTTTTTTAAAGTTGATTATGCTGCAGCAACATGGGGGAGAGCAAAAAATGGTGAATAATTGCTCATCCAGTGGCTGTCACAGAAATACCTTGGTATCTACCAGTAAAAATATTGTGACTTTTGATAGAACCATAGAATCATTGAGGTACAGGCCATTAAATCAGATTTTTCCTCAGCAGTGCCTCATAAATGACCATTTTTGATGTGTGGGTTGGAGGAGGTCTGTTCCAGAAGCTCTACCAGTAAAATATCCTGGTAATACCAGTATCTACCAGTGAAAATATCTTGACTTATGACAGAACCACAGAATCATTGAGGCACAGGTCATTAAATCAGATTTTTCCCCAGTGATGCCTCATAAATGACCCTTGATGAGTGGGGCTGGAGGGACTCTGAGTCAGGAGATCGCTCCCAAACTTCTGAAGTTCTAAATATCTTCAGGCTTTTCTTGTTTCCTCAGGAGTTAGGAAATTAACTTGGAGGCTGCAAAACTATTGAGGCTGCAGAACCATCAAGTTCCACTTTTCCAAGAGGAAAATTAATTTAAAATAAATAAATAATAACAAGCAGTTGCAGTACCGCAGCCTGTGAGGTGCAATTAATGTCAGCTGTATAAATAATAAACAAAACATAAGAATGATGAGTAAAATCAATTCCAAAATAATCTTTAAATGGCTTTTTAGAGCAGTGTGAGGCCTAAAGGGTGTGTTGAATACATGGCAGACGAGCGTTACTTTTGCAAATTCATTCTTCTTTGTTAAGATAACAATTAACATGTCTGTAATGGGCCTGGAACAAGTTCACCACTCAGAAGAACAAAGCAAATGAGAAAAGTGGGTGAGCTGGTTTGATGCTGCCTCAAGCAGCAGGGAGCGATCCACAGTTCCTAGTGAATTGATATTAAATTAAATTAAAAAAAAGAAAAAAAGGCAAATCTGTGAAGCAGCCAAGGCTGACTCCTGTTTCCAAGGAAAAGGCGAGAAAAGAATGGAAAGGATCAAATTTGTTTTTAAAATATTTGGTTTCTTTTGTTCAGCTTTCAAATTGGCTGTTTAGTTTGAAATGTCTTTTAAAAAATCTCAAATATCACCGGGAAGGTGGAATTTAATAATAATAAAAATGATTTAAATAACAATAACAATAAATATGGAATTTATTCCAGAATCAGGAATGCATAGATCTGTATTGGGAGACTGAGCTGTTCCTCTCCCATCCCTGTGTAAATGAAATTAGGCCTAAAGAACCAAGGGAATCAGAATCAATGTTTGCTATTTGTGGTGTCACCCCCTGCAAATACAGCAGTGCTGCGGTAGAGTTCTTTAAAAACCACTATTAAAATGTCTTTAAAAGAAGCAGAGTGGGATTGGTAAAACAAAGTGGGAATGAACTGGAAATTTGGTGAAATTATAAAAAAGTTCAGGTAATTTAACTGAAACATCAGCATTTACTGGGAAGCAATAGGGTGTTACCATCACAAACTGGGACTAAGGGATGCTCGTTTGGGAATTTTCTGATTAATGCTCTTAATTTGGTGAAGGATTGGTCACTTGGATTTTCATGTCTTTGAAAATTCCAGGAATTCAGGCATTAGTGTAAACAATAATAAGAGGATAAGATGATAGTGTAAAAAATATTTTAAAAAAATCTTATGATCATGGCGGGGAAATATTCCAAGCAATGTTTGGTTTTCTGTATTTGCCTTCTGGTTGTTGTTAACTTTAAGTTCTAACTTCCTAGAGCTTGAGGTGACACAAGCTGGGATGGAGAGACTTGATCCAAAATCGAGAAGGGCATTCCTAATTCAAACTTGGAATAAATGTGAATGAAATGTGACTTCTGCAAGGCAAAATTCTGGACGTTGCAAGGCTTTCTGGGCTGAAAAATGTTTGGATTCCCATTTTTGGGCAGAACTATGAGGAGCTGTTTTTGTGTGTCAGTAAGTTACATGGAACGGTGTCTTGCTTTGAAAAGCCAGGTGTCTGCTAAGGAAGGTAGGAGCCTGCTTGAAATGGAAAATGTAAACCCTCTCCCTGAGTTATTATAATTTAGAAATTAAGGGGCTCTCAGGCAAAGATATGGGAGTAAGAATAACAGTTAATTATTAGGAAAATTAAAATAAAAATGCAAAAATATATAAAAAAGCACTGGCAGAGTCAGACCATGCCCTGTGACACCCTGTGTGTCAGGGTGGTGTCCCAGCCCCATCCCGTGGGGGCTCAGCCCTCCTGCAGTGCCAGCTGTGGCTCTGCTGCAGCAGGGATCCTGCACAAGGGGGGAGTTTTCCTCTGCAGCTCCAGGGCTGCTGCAGATGGGCCTGGGCTCCTCTGGGAGTGCAGGGCAGCACAAAGCTGCTCCTCTGGCAGTGCAGGGCAGCACAAAGCTGCTCCTCTGGGAGTGCAGGGCAGCACAAAGCTGCTCCTCTGGCCATGCAGGGCAGCACAAAGCTGCTCCTCTGGCAGTGCAGGGCAGCACAAAGCTGCTCCTCTGGGAGTGCAGGGCAGCACAAAGCTGCTCCTCTGGGAGTGCAGGGCAGCACAAAGCTGCTCCTCCCAAAGCTCAGATTGTACCCAGGTAGGAATGCTTGGCTCCTCCCCTGGGCGGAGCATCTCCCCATGGGATGATGGAATTGGATCAGCCATGCCGGGACACTCATTGGCCATGGACAGAAGATAATTAATAATTAATGGCCCATGAACAGAAGATAATAATTAATGGCCCATGGACAGCAGAGGTCTCCTGGAGGGAGGATTGGCTGTGGGAGAGATAAAGAAAACTGCCCAAAGAACAGCAGAGAAGTGCCCCAGCTCTGAGAGATGGGAATTGAATTCACACATCTTACAGCCCAGGACAGAGGGGCTCTGCAGGGACTGCTCCCAGTGCTCTTACTGGGGAGCCTTGGTTCAGCAGCTCCATGACTGGAAGTTTCTGGTGGGAGATTCATGGTTCAAATTTAATAAATGTTTTCTCTGTGAGCATTCAGGGTGAACACTTGTGCTGGAGCAAAGCAGACGAATCCTGATGCGCTCCTAATCTGTTTAAACTGGTAAACCACGTATGGCCTCCACAGAATTCCTTTTTGTAAATACATTTGTGCTCCAGTCGAGCATTGCAATTTGCTGACAGCTTTGCTTTCTGCATATTGACTTCAATTATTTTTGTGCCAAATCGCGCTGAAACTCCTCAATAGACACATTTCTTCATCTCACCCTACATCTGTTTCTTATCTTTTATGTCAGGCTCCCAGACTGCAGATATTGAACTATAGATTGGGTTCTGTGTTACAGCACTGAACCTTCTTTTAAAATATCATTTCTTCAGAATGGAGGATGCTGTAAATGAACCGAGGAATGTTTGAAATAAAAACAAACAGACAAACAAAACCCACCCACACTTGATGTATAAACTCTCAGTTTTCTTGTCTGCCTGCGGATTTTGTACATCTAACACAATATTTAATGGTAATCCCATACCCCCAACCTCCTAAACACCATATGGGAAATCAAATTAAATACTCATTTTTAAAAATGCTTCTCAGTCAAATGCTCTTCTAAAGAAAGTTTACTGCAGTCAAACAAGCAAATCCTGATTTGTGCAGTTTGCCACAGTTTTGCCTGCATTCCCAGCTCTTTGGTATTGAAGTATTAATGCTTAAATCCCCTTGATGTAATATAATTTAGAATCCATCTTTGGAGCATATTGGAGCTGAACAAAGAAATTATTTGCTCTAATTCACTTTATGAAGCCGTCTTAGCAGCATCTTGTGTTACACAAATTGCAGGAGCTGAGGAGTCTGAGCTTGGAGTTAAAATGCCCAAATTGATTTTTCAAGTCTTTAATAATTTCTCACTGTTCTACATCTCAGTAATGAATGGCAGTGACATGAAGAAATCTGGTTTTGTGCTGTGAGTGGGAGCAGGGATGTGCACACAGGACAGGATGGTGGCAGACAAGCACTAGCTGGTTTTATATGGTACAGTGAGGTTAAAATGTCATTTTAAGGTTGTTCATCTAATGCAGGCCAGCTGGGGAAATGCTGCCTGGATCTCCTGGAGCCCTTGGAGAGTTTCAGCACCAGGGGGATTTGGAGAGGCTGGGGAGTGGAATAGAGGCAAGATATTTCATAGGAATTTTGGGTATTTTTTTGCCTGTTAATACCTACTTGACTCTCCATGGCCGTTTCGTCCTCATCCTTATTTCCTGGGTTTCAGTTCTAAATTTACCTTTAGCAAAGCATTAAATCCTGCAGGGAATGTGAGAGGAAGAGCTCCTTCACCAGGTTTGGCCAGAGTTTAGCCTTTTCCAGGTCCTTCTGCTCTGGTAGATATCAGTGTTTGAATCCATTACCTGAGTGTGGTCCTGTGTCTCCAGGTTGGCAGAAAACAGCCCTGACCTCCCTTCTGGAGTTGTGCATCCAGAATGAGCCTTTTTCCCCTGGGATGGAGGCCTGGGAAGAGAGAAAACTTCTGAGAAGCTTCAGTTATGAGTATTAAAATAACAATATTCAGTGTGCATTTTTTAATACAGTTGGCACACAGAACAACCTGGAGCTGTTGTTGGTCAGTGCCTTGATTAATCCAGCATTTCATTCCCTAAACTCACTGATGGTTTATGTCCACAGCACAGTTTGAAGAATCCAGGTCTCATTTTCCACAGGAGCTAGTGAAAACTATGGAACAGGAAAGACAATGTAATAGGAAGAAAAAAATTGTTGTGAAAAATTTGTCTAAATGAAGGCTGTAATTGATCTCCTCAGATGTCGTGTCTTGGGGAGCTGGCCAAATTTTCCTGTGCCTTTATTGCTAAATGACTGATTACCGGATAGATGGAACGGAGCAAGCACCATATGTTTGGTTTACCTAAAAGCTCATCAATTCCCTGTCTTTTGGGCCTCTCAAACATGATCTGTGAGCAGATTCCTTCCAGGAAAACAAAGCCCAGCCACAAAGTCATCAGGGTTGAAGTATTATCCTTTCAGATGCTTTTTCAGCCCAGTTCTCGTTGCTTGGCTGTGAACACGAGGCAGATGCAGTCCTGAGTCCTGATTAATTGTTTGTCAGAGTCCCTCTAGCTGGGCATGGGGGGATCCTGGGCGTCTTGGGGTGAGAGTGAGCTGCTCCCAGCAGTCCAGACAAAGCCTGAGAGTGTAAAAACGCTCAGGGGAGAGCATGACTTGATCAGCAGTGAGCATCTCAGGGGGTCAGGCCAGGCATTTTCTGGAGTAATGTCCAGATATGAAATTGAGTGTTTGTTTTAAGCTGGCTGGCCAAGGGCTGGGAGAGGACACTGTGGTTATTGTGCTGCTCGTGCTGGAGCATGGGAAGGTCTGGATTCCCATTCCAAGGATGTCTCTGCAGCTTTCTGAGGCAAATAACTCCAGGATAACTTGGAGCATGTACATTGGCTGGAGGCTTTGTGTCAGGGCACTGACAGAGGGCCATGAATCACTCTCTGAGGCTGCTTGGACCAGCCATCCCCCCTGTTTGACATCCTTATTCCTGAGGGAGGGCTGTAATTCCTGGCTGGAGCAGTTACCTCTCCCTCCTCACGGTGTTTGAGGAGTTCTGCTGCAAATAAAATGGGATTTTAAATTTAACCCCATATTTGGGGAGCTAGGGTATTACAGACTGCCCACCATGCCCTGCTCATTCCAGCAGATCCGGGAGAGATTTGTATCCCAGAGAAACAGGCAGTGAGCCAAAGGAGCAAATGATGATGTCTTCTCTGATTTTATAACCCTCCAGTGCAAAGTGTTAACACCTTTCAGAGGAGACAATGTGGGGAATTTTCTGTGTGCCAGGTGGAAATCAGATGAAAGCTGAGTTTCTGGAGTATTGCAGGATGTGATGCTACAACAGAAATAAATGTCAAGAGACGTTTCTACCTCTAGCCTTACTGTCAGAGTCCTGTTTTATTTTCATTAAGTTCAAGAGGGAAAAGAATTTTGCTGCTTTTTTCCTCATTTCAGTCAGTAACTTGGGCAAAGTATCTCCCCAGCTCCTTTCTCAGTTTCTCTCTGAGGCAAGGATCAGGACACTGCCCCAAATTTTATTTAGGATCTGCTCTTAAAAACTCCAGCAAGGATTTCCATGCTCAGTGTGGGTGCCACAGTTGTACAGATCTGATGAAATGTACAGATTCATCCCCTCGCTGATTTCTGCAGCCATTCTTCTGGCCAGAGGATATGGGAGAGGGAATAAAATCCCAAATATTCCACTCGCTGCCCTGTTTGTTTAACAAGTGGCCCTCGCTTGTGGCAAAGTGAGATTTCTGAAAGGTTTCAAATGTCCTGCAGGGAAGGCTGGCTCTGCCTGTGGTTCACTGAAACTTTTGCAGCTCTCACTCCCAGCTACTCTTCCCACTGTTCCCGAGGTGAAGGAGGTGAAATATCTATTCCTCTCCACCCTTTGAAGCTTTTTTTAGTGACAGCCTCGGATTCCTTCTGAATGAATAACTCGCTGCCAGGTCAGGCAGAGTGTGGGGTTCTGTGTGTGTGTGTGCACAGATAAATCCCAGCCTTGCATCCCTGCTTTCAAATCAGCCCTTGCCGAGCTCAGTGGGAATTCTGCCTGGGGGGAAAACTGAGAACCTTTGCTTTGCCTTTGATTTCATTCAGGCTGGTGTTTGAAAATCCCCCAGAACACTGAGAATGCCCCGTCAGGGAGTGCTGAGGGCTGCTGCTCCTGTGTGTGAGCAGCACAGAACAGCTGGGGAGGATCTGAGCAGGAGAGAGTTTGAGCCCTTGATCCTCCTCGCTGGAATTAGTGCTGGATTTTAGAGCACGTGCAGAACAGCTGATCATTCCTTGGACTGTAAAGTTGGGAAATGAGTTCAGCCTTACAGGTTTCTGTGTCGGTGAGGAGAGAGGGATTTATGGAATTCAGGGGTGGGGTCGCCATCAGCAGATTCTCTGTTTGGTTATACCAGAGTTAACCTGGCACTCCTGGGAGCGCCTTTCCCCCAGCCTGCAGCCCTGAAGGAACCTCAGTCAGGATTCCTTGTGTGAATATCAGGAAGGAGCTTGTCCAGAGCTTGTTCTAAAATAAAGGACTTTGCCCCAGCAGCATCACTGTCACTCATTCTGCCCCTTAGATATATCTGACTGTGGATATTGCCTGTGGGTGGTGGGTCTCTGCAGGCTCCAGGCAGTGCTGGACTGAGGGGCTGAGAGGGCAGCTCAGCTCAGGTGTTTAATTCAGATGTTCTAGAAAACCCTCTGAGAAATCCTTTTTTTTTTTTTTTATTTTTGGCAGTGCTTGCATAAGAAGTGGGAGTGAGGTGATGAGTCCTCCTCGGGGTATTAGTCAGAGCACAGACACTGCCTTGAAACATCTCCAGTTGGTACAGATGTACTTTCAACTTGAAAAAGGAATCATTTGGCGCTGGTGGGACTTGGAGGTCCGGAGATCCTCACTGGCTTTTCTGCATTTTTCTTATGTTAAACATTTCACAGTTCCATGTTATGAATTTCTCCTGATTTTTCACTATTGGAAAACCTGGTCAACGGGGATTTGTTTTTATCTCTCCCAAAATGACAAATGCAAACTTAATTGAAAGGGAAATGATTTTCCAGATTTATAGATTTCTGAGGCTGAGAGCCTGCATGAGTAACTTTAATTAAATTCATTTTCCTGCAGAGCTGCTCCTTGTTTCAGTTCCTCAAATCCCTACACATGTTGCTCCTCCCAGCTTTTCAATTTGCTTGTGAGACATTATTTAAATGCTTGTCAGCTGCCTGAGAGAAGCTGGAGGAACAGGGATAATTTCAAATGTTTCAAAAGAAAGGGGGGAAAATATTGTGGCCTTCCCTAATTTTGTTCTACTTCATATGGACAAGTGTAAGTCAACACCCAAGTGTTGGGTGATAAATCTGAACCAAGAGCAGTCCTGATATTTTCCCTCAATTATTTTCTCTGTGGCCTTTGTGTGTGTAAGCAGGAGGTGACGTGGCAGTGATGAGCCTTTGGTTGCTGTTAATTAGGCAATTAAGAGCCTCCAGAGGATTAATCAGATAAATAAGGTGAATGGGGAGTGGCATGGCCAGAACCCACGGAGAGGAGATGTTGTGCTGCTGGGGAAGTTCAGCTGCAGACAGAGGGTGAGTGCACGGTTGTGTTTTTTACAGAGCACGGTTGTGTTTTTACAGAGCACTTTCATAAAGTGGAGACCAAGCTGGATCAGGAGTTGTGTGGATCGCTGGTGTCCTGAGGAGCTGTGGCAGGAGGTGTCTGCTGTGATGTGCAGCAGGAAACACTCAGGCACAGATAAGGGATTGCCTTATCAAAGGGAGCAGGGTGTTGCTTCTGGGGATTAAAGAAGGACTCGTGGTCTCTGAGCTGTGGATATTAAGAGGTGGATGCACGAAGCCTGTGTGAAGAGAAAAGCAGTTTTGTTCTGGCACAAAAGGTGTGCCTGGGACTTTCATTTCAGACAGCACTGACTGCTTTTGGATCCAGGGAAAATGCAAGAGTGAAGGACATTAAAGTTCTGAATGTGTGTTCTTGTTTCCTTGTTGAGTTGTTCTTAGGAAATTGAAATGGTAAAGTGGTGAATTTGTGTGTAAAGGAAGAGTCTGTCTCGAGGAGATGGAGATCAGCCCCAAGCCAGGAAAGGGAAGTGATTTCCTGAGGCTCAGCAGGTTTGGTGCTGTTCCACCCATGGCAATGGCCAGGGGAGCTGCTGAGGCTCCTGTGCTTAAATGGGATGGGGATTTTGAGCTTGAGCTTTTTCCTGCTGAGCCCTCACTTTAAAACACGAGACTTGGTCCAGGTTTGGTGGGAATGTGCTGTGTGGGAGGGAGTGCACACAGGGCTTGTCCCAAATGCCTATGAAAACGGTGATCCATGGAGTTGAAAATCTGGCTGTGATTTCAACTGTGCAACAGTCATGTGGAGAATTACTTCCCTTTTAAAAAAAAATTCTCTCAAAGAAGGGAAATATTTTTTTTCCTCCTCTGGATCAATGCCTCTAAAATATCTATCTGGCATGAAAATTTGAGAGATTAACAATCAAACACTGTGCGGAGAAAACTTTGGAAATGAAGTTAGCTGAGCTGCAGATTAAGTCCCAGGGCAGTTATCAGGTGTGTGATACACACACACTGTTTATCTAAGGAAGGACAAAGACACCAAGCTGTGCAGATAAGCTCTGAATTATCATAAACTCCATTTCACATCAGAAACTGGTCTTCTAATTCAAAAGGAAATATTCATAAGCCATCTTAGTTTCTAATTTGAATATAATGTGATGAAAACTGTTAATAGAAGGGACTGGTGGGATTTCTCTTTTTTGCTGTCAAAACAGGTGGCTGTGGAACACAGACTTAACAAGGTGGCCCTTCAGAAATGGGAACCTCATGAATTTTAAGAGGAAATTGAAATGCACATTAAGGAGAAAGAAATGGGGTATTACCTTGCACGGGGGAAGAGAGTTCATTCCAAAGTCCAAGGAAGTTTGTGAGGGAAATTTTGTTGGCTTTGGTCCAAGTGTTAGTCTGGTATTAAGGAAAGCTGCAAAATGTCTGTGTTTTTAAGTTATGGGGGGTTGCATTTTGGTCAGGGATGGATATTTATATAAGAACGTGATCTGAACTCTGTGGTTTGCAGCTGGTAGGAAAATTCAGTGTTTATTGGTGGGATGGCAGGAAGCTCAATCCTAAGGAATGTAGTGAAACTGTGTTTTTCACTCCAAGAATTTACTCTTTGCTTTTACCTAAGCTTTATGATAGTCCAAGTGATAGAGTGAACAGCTTGGTGCACGTTGAGCGTAAACTTCGTTTGGATGAGAAGTTCATATTATATTATACATAAATTGAATGATATGTATAATTCAGTTGTGCATCAGTATTTAAAACACAAATCTTGCTGGAGACATTCTGATTGCATTTCATTTTAATGGTGTTCTTGCAAATCTCGTGGCTGGTGAAAGCAGCTCTGGGCCTTGCTGTCCAATTCCTGGTGCATTTTGTTTTGTTTAATGAGGTGATTCATCCACCAGGTAATGCCCCTGTTGTCCTTGTGGAGCTGCCCATTAAACACATGGCACAGCCATTCCTCCCCCTGCTTTTGGAAATAATGATCCTTTTGCCTGGGCTGCATCAGATGGACAAGGTTGATGGAATGTCTTTTTAAGTGAGATGTCCAGGTTGGAGCAGTCCAGGGGAAGGAATACTTTTCAAAACAATTTTTTTTTTAGCCAATCTGTGCTTTCGACTGTTGGGGAATAAGTACTGGGTTTTGAAGAGGCTTAATAGCTTTGGAGGTGGTTTGGGAATGGTCAGTGTGTTGGATGTGAGCGCTGAGAGGGAGGGAGCAGCAGAGCAAAACAGAATTTGGGTAAACAAACCATGGGAGGGAGCATCTGCCTTCCGCCCTGTTGGGTTCTTGGTTCGGGCCCAGCCCTGCAGAGCTCGTTCTGTTTGGGCTTTACCCAGCAGACTCGGATGGGAAATTCTCCAGGCTTCTTCAGGTCACGTCCAGGAGGGTCATCCATGGCTTGGCTGCCTCTTCTGACCAGCCGGCTCACAGCTGTGCGTCCCACAAACCCCCCACCAGCATATCCCAGCTTTGAGGGTTGCCAGTTATTTCTGAATGACCCGAACAATCGCTGTGTGGAAGAATTTTCCAGTTCCTTCTCTTTATTCCATGATTTCCCCCCATTGTTCAGTGGAGCGGCTTTGCTGATGTGTTTCCATGCCTTGGTACTAAGCTACTTAATGTATCTTGAAATAGTCTAATTTTTTTTGGCATTCCAGAGGACGTGGAATTATATACATTATTCAGGATGTCCCCTGTTATTCCCTGAAGAATATAAAAATAGAAATTAATAAAAAGTGGTTTAAGTGGATCTGGGGTTATGAAGGGGATTAAGGCTGTGTGTACGCACAGGTTTGTCTGTTCCTCCTTGTGACTTTGCTCTCTCTGATGTAAACAAGCTTTGAGGTGACCTTCCCCTGGCAGAATAAAGACAGAGTGGGGTGGGAGGTGTGGATAATTTATAAGCTTTTCTCTGTAGATAAGAATGAATATCCTGTATAAATCACAGCGCTGCAGAAGCCAGGAGGAATTTTCAGTGCTCTGAGGTGATGCAAGCCCCAGACTGTCAGGGCTGGGCCTTCTCAGAAGGTGTGTGTTGGATGAAAGATAAATCTGTCACAACAGGAAGATTTTGCAATGCATTTTGCTGGGGCTGTCTCTTGCTCGGTGGAATGCAGCTAAAGGAGTTAATGGAATTAACTCCTCAGTCTGGAAGGCAGACTGAAATCTGGGGCCTGCATTAGGTTTGAGGTTCAACAGAGATGCTGAGGAGGTCTTGGAGTGCAAATTCACTGCTTGGAGACCAGCGGGGTGTGGGAAATGTAAAGCTGGAAAAGTGGAGTGGTGATGGTTTCACCAAAATGTGACCGAAACGCTTGAGAATTGATCCAGTGTTTTTCAGGCGTTCTCACCACTGCTAACTTAAAAAATAAAAACAAACACCTTGTTCCCCCTTGTGTGATGAATTCTCCTACAGCAAAAATCTTACAGGCCGCAATTCTCACATTCAGATTTTTTCAGAATGGTAGGGAAAATGGAACATGGTTTCATTTGCAGAAATGTTTTGTTAACAAATGTGTGAGGAGGTCTTTGTGGAGGAACTCAGCGTCTCAAATGGATGGTGAGACTGTTGCTCCTAATGAATTGGCTTAATTGTGAGCAAATTAACTAACTGGGCAAAGCAGAGTTGGACTTTGAGGTTGTTTTGTAAGCACTGAATGTTTTGGGGTTTTTTTGTGTGTTCTGCCACCCATTTTTAAACAGAGAGTATGTTTCTATAAGAGGTAAAAGAAAAAAAGCCTTTCAAGCCAAGTTGGTAGAAATTGTGACCATTGAAAACAGTGAAATATGTTAATATGTCAGAAAAATTAGGTCCTGGACAAGTGGTGTTGGCAAAGCAAATATTGGAGGGATCATGTCCTAGGAAAAAAGAAACTGTGTTGATGGTAGTTCTTATTTTTGGTAGTTGAGTATGCATTTATTTTTTTTTCCAAATAATTGTTTATACATGCTTTCATATATTCCCATTTCTCTTGCTTAAACTCAGCAGGGCAAGAATTTAGGGGAGAAAAGTGAGGAGAGAAAAAACTAGGGATTGTCACTAAATTCCTCTTATATTTCTAAAGAGAAACCGGTTGATAATGTGAGTGGGGACTCATGTTTATACCGTGTTGGTGATGTGGTTTCAGTATTTCTTTACTTCAGCATTCAGGATCGATTTTAGTTCAACCAAAGAATAAGAAATTAAATAAAATTTGGCTTCCTGGCTGGGAAGAAGCAAATCTGTGCAGAGTTCTTTATCACAAGAGCTAAGAGACTGAAGAACTTCCTCATCTGTGTGCAGGTTTTTTGATATTTCTTATGGTTCCTTCCCAAATCTGACATTAAGTGTGGTTTGTTGGTTTTATGGCAGCTCTGACCTGAATTCAGATTTTATTGCTACTTTGGAAACAAATCCTTCTTTCCAAGGGCTCAGTTCTGTGCTGGATGCTACAAAAAAGCACAATAGATGTCAACTCTGCCTTAAAAGTTGTAGGTTCAGTTTGGGTATGCATTAACTAGATAATTGCTACCTGCTGTAGAATAGAACGTGTTGTTATTTAATGTATGCAGATTTGGAGGAGAAAAAAAAAAAAAGCCTGATGAATAACCTCATTTTCAGGCACAAAATGCACTTTAATTTGAGACTGAGATTTGAAAAATGTGCATTACTCCTCCCCTGTATCAGTGGTGGGAAGCTCTGGTTTCTGTGGAGAAAACAGGAGCTTGGCTTGTGGGTACAGAAAATGTTGGTGTTTCTTGTTTTGGTTATATTTCTCCTTTTTGGTTGTGTTTTTAATCAGTTGAACAACAATTTGCTGAAGTTTTGCCCTCTAACTTGAGGGCTTCAGGTGGATTTCTCATCCTCACATTCCCCTTTTCCCTGCCCTTCCTTTCTCCCATGGATGTTCCACATTTTCTCTCTCCCTCTGCACAAATATGGCAGCAGAGGGGAACCGGACCACGGGGATCTTTCTGATTCTCCTCATTCTTATCACTTTGTCACTCTTTGCAAATCATCTTTTCCTTGTGCTCTCTGTGTTTTGAGCCTTAACCAGCTGCATTTTTGCAGCATGGGCCAGGGTGTTTTATTTGTTTATTTAGTGGAGAATTTGAGATTGTGGATAAGGGTCCCTCCTCCTCCTTCTCCCTCTCCTCTCCACCAGTGCTTGAGATGTTGTCTTGAAGAAAAATGATGGTAACTTTTGATACTGTGGTATCCTCTAGTGCCTCTGAGCGTGAAATTTTTCTATCCTTTTACCCTTGTTTGTCCAGCTTTTCCTCAGTGCAGCACATCTGACAAAAGTTTCCTTTATCTCCTGCTGATTTCTGTGTGTAGATGAAGCACTGCAGATGTGTGGAGATCATGATCTGCTGCAGAGGTTATTATTTTTCCTGGACACTGGGAATGGAGAATACAAAGGATAAAGGCATATTAAGTTTACCAGAACCTGAGAAGGCTTTAATTTTCATGCTGGGAAGGATCTCCCTCAGCAAAAAGTTGGTGCTACAACCTGTTGAATAATTTTAAATACCTGGGTGTCACTCCCCGTGTTCCTGCCTGTCCTGCCCTTCCCAGATACAGCAGGAGGATTGCCTGGGAACAGCTGAAAATGGCAAGCTGCTGCTTGGGTTGATTAATTTCTGAAGCTTGTAAATAATTTTCTGTAATAATTACCCAGGTTGGAAATGATTAAAATTCAGCGTCAGCTGCTTCTTACAGTCAAGCTTGTGTTCCTTTATGTGGTAGGTGGAATAATTTCTTGTAAGAGCCCATTTAAAAGCTTTCTTGAAGAGATCAGCAGCTGTCATCTTTATTTCTACTATTCTCCTTTTCTAATATCTGTGTTTCTATTCCCACCTCGATGGATTTGGACTATGATACCTTGTTGGGAGTGAAATGGGAGATAAAGACTGAGCACAACTGGTTTGTTCCAGGAACTCCAGACCTCCTTGAGCTCATTCCAGTAGCTGTAACTCATTAGTGCAGCTGAAATTTGGATCTGCTGTGCACCATTTTGTGTGGTTTTAATCCTGGATTTTTTAAAATAAAGGACTTCTGGCAAATTCAGAATTGTTTTGTCACAAAGCAAGAATTACATGGATGCTATCAGTCAGCAGCCTGAAGATAATAACCAAGGAGTTTTTAAATTATAAATTGTTTGAAGTCGTTTTTTTGTGGGATGATGTAGAGGGTTTTTCTTAGGGCTTGTGGAGTGACCCTTCTGTGGCAGTTCTTGTGTTGTGAAGTTAAACTTGACCAGATCAACACATGGCTTGGGAAAAAAGGAAAATATCCCAGACTTTCTAATTCATTTGTTTCCTGATGGCAGCAGCTCTCCCTCCTCAGCACCCAGGGATCAGCCTCCACTGCTGCTGTTGCATTTTCTGTCCAGCCCAGGTGCTCCCTGTCCATTTTCTGCTGTGTGTGCCAGAGCCCAGCCCCAAATCCAGGCAGATTCTCCCAGGGAGCTCTGTGGGGATGTGGGAGCTTCCACACTGACCTGTAAAATAATTTCCCAGTCTGTTTCCTGGGAAAGGCAGCTTTGAACTTGGCTTGGAGCAGATTTCCCCACTCAGCAGAGCACAGAACATCCATTATTACCAGAGGAGCTGCACTGTGCTGTGCTTTGATGAGAAAGCCCCTGTTGTGGATTGTCAGGAGATTGCCAAAATAGCCATAAATGAGCCTTGCTGCAGTTCCTCACTCCTCTCGCTGCTCTGAGCAGGTGTGGAGCACAAAATCCTCATGGCCAAGCAGTGGGAAATGGGGAGATGATTCCCAAGTGCTGCTCCTGGAGAGGAACGGAGTGAAAGATCTGTGTGTGCAGGTCGGGTTAATGAACACGAGCAGTCCTCCAGGGAGCTGGGAGCATGCACACACCATGATCACCTTCCAGGGAGGGACAGGAGCTTTTGGGGTGCCCTGTGGGTTTCCTGGGTCTGGATTGGAGGCACTTGAGATAGTAGTTGCATGTTTGGACTCAGGTATATTATTTATATAATATATATAATTTATATCTATATTATATATAGGTATTTATATAAACATATATTTTTACATATTATATAAAAATATAGATAAAATATATATTTTATATAAAAGATATAAAATATATTTATATATATTTAGATATATATTTTCTATATAAATAAACAATTCTATATTATTTATATGATTATATAATTATATAATATATAATTATATTATATAATAATATATTATGTAATGTAAGTGTAACTATAAGAATATATAATTTATATAATTATATTATGTATAGAATTATATATATATTTATATTTATTGGTATCATATATAAAAACCAGTCTCATTACTGTGAGTTTGGCAGCAAGGCACAAAATGGCCAACAATCTCTTGTTCCAAGGTCTTTTAAGACTAAACTATCCAATTAGGAACTGACACCTGGATTATTTTCCCTTTTAACCCAATAACTGATCCCACAGAGCCCACAGTGGGGCCTTTTCTGCCCAATTGCCCAGTGCCACCCAAACCCATGAAGAAGAAGAAGAAGGAAGAAGATGCATGAAGAAGAAACCCAGGAGAACACCATGTGCCCTTCATCTTGCTTCCATCCACAACTGAAATTTCTGCTGAAATCCTTTCTTCTATTCTTTTAGGATAGTTTTAATATAATATATATCATAAAATAATGAATCATCCTTCTGAAACATGGAGTCAGATCCTCATCTCTTCCCTCATCCTCAGACCCCTTTGAACACTGTCACAAGATGGCGTCTGATTGTTTTTCTGTCAAGTGGTTTCCTGCTGGAATGGGTAACTCTGAGTAAAATGATTTTCCTTGCCCCACTGATGAAACTCAAACACTGAAATTCATGCCAACCTTCCTTTAACAATGGCAGAGGGGTACACTTGATAATATGGATGCTTTGAGGCTTGTGCTGTTTCCCATTTTTATTGTGGCCAGGAGTTTCATTAGAACAGCTGTTCTCGAGCCTGGCTGTTAATCCTTTTCTTATGATTATTTTATTTTTAATAAGGTAGAAGGGAGTGCAGCAGAAGTGTTAGGGATGCTTCAGCAGCACAGCACACAGTTGGCTGAGTGGCATGGATGAATGGGCAGCGAGGATTCTCTTTTATCCAAACAGCTTTGGTTGTATTTCTAGGGGTATTTTCAGCTACTAAAAAAAAAATTAAGCTCTATACAGTGTTTTAAACAGCTGCTGTGAGCTTCAAGGCAAGGAATATTGTCTCTGTATGTTTTCTTTAATTTGAAAAAAGTCTTGGATTTCCACAGAGTGGTAGAATGAGGAAGGTTGGGAAAGATCTGAGGTCATCAGATCCAACCATCAGCCCAGCACCATTAAACCATGTCCCCAGGTGCCACATCCACTCTCATTTTCTGAACATTGTCTGATTGTGCCTTCCATGGCCTTTAGAGTCAGACAAAAGCCATTTTCTGGGATCTGTTGGACCTTCTTATTCCAGCTGCTCAACTCTTTGTGCCCTTTTGGTTTCTTCTTGCTGTGGAATAGATTTGGGGGTGATTTGCTGATTTTCAATGTGTCAGGGTGCCTCAGATTCCTGGAATTACTTCACAAACCAATAAAGGAATAGAAAATGCAGAAGACAGAGCACAGGTTTTGTTGATCAGTGGCTCATGAGGAGCTGTGGAAATGGTACTGCTGTAAAATGAGTTATTGGGGTCATCTTTCATCAGGACCACCCTGAGTTACTCAGCTTTGCACCTTGGAATAGTTTGTTTTTTTAGGGGGAATGGAAATTGTCATTTTGGGCTGTTCTGTTCTTACAGCATCCATCACTACTTGTGGTAACCATTAAAAATATATTTGATTTTTTTAACAAA
Organism: Melospiza melodia melodia; assembly: GCF_035770615.1. Taxonomy (NCBI): domain Eukaryota; kingdom Metazoa; phylum Chordata; class Aves; order Passeriformes; family Passerellidae; genus Melospiza; species Melospiza melodia. The sequence goes on along the minus strand of NC_086205.1, from coordinate 26,100,015 downwards.
ACCCCCAAATCCATGAGTGGTGTTTGTTGGCCTGCAGTCCTTTCATGCTACTACAGAGATGCAACCTTAACCTTTTCTGGATAGCATTTGGTGACAAACTGGAGGCTTTTTAGGACTTTTTTTTTTTTTTTCAGAGCTTGGTTTTCCTCATTTCCATGAGGAGCTGGGTGACGTTTCCCTCAGAGGAGTGTGGTAGGCTTCCCTTAGCCCTCCTGATGAAGGAGCTTTCTGCAAAGCCCCTTGCAGAACAAAAAACCATTTTCACAGCGCTGGGGGGAAGAAGGGAGTGGAGGAACTGACAGAAAAAAAACCCCAGATCCCTTTCCAATCCGTTGGTTCGTGGCACAGCTGAAGTTTACACTAATTAGAAATCATCTGGAGGCTCTGCAGCAGATTGAGTCTTCGGCTGGAAGTGCTTCCTGACAGGTGGTTCAGCACAAAGCAACATCACAATTACCTAACCCCCTGTTTGATTTGTGTAAACCCTCATTGCTACTCACATTATTTAATGAACTGTGTGCTCCCCCTGGCCTCCCTGCAGAACACAGAGCTCCCTTCCAAATCTGCAGCCTGAGCTCTGGGGTTAACCCTTCTGTTCCGAGGTGAGAACTGCAATGGAAATGCTGCAAATCCTTATGGTGGGAAGGTCAGAGAATCACTGACTTGTTTGGGTTGGGAAGAACCTTAGACTGGTCCCATTCCACCCATGCCATGGGCAGGAACTCCTCCACAACCACAGCTTGCTCCAGGCCCTGTCCAACCTGGCCTTGGACGCTTCCAGGGATGGGGAAGATGTGTGGTGCTTTGAAATTTTAATTGTGTAGTCTGGGGCTTCATTTTACCCTCTAGATTGAAGGGGTTTTCTTTAGTTCAGCTATCTCTCATTGTAAACTCTTTTGTTGTGGACTGGAGGAATTAACTCTTCACTGGACAAGGCAAAACTCGAGATGGTCGCTCTGAGATATTTCCTGATATTTTTAACAAGTCCAGCACAGATTCCGTGGTGACTGGAACCATTTGCAGTCAGAAAGAGAAAGATGATAAGGGTTCTGCTGGCCATGAAGGATTTCCTGAGCTTATCAGAGCTTGCTGTATCTCTGCAGGTTGTGCCTCAAATGCCCTCAGGGTTGTGGACTCTGTGTCTTCCTCAGAGTCTGGCTGCCTCAGCCCCGGGGGAGGTGTTTCATAAACTGAGTTTTGTGGAGTACCACGGCTGCAGAATGGTCTGTGACCCATGGAAGTATTCCCTCTCACGTAGTTCAGCCTCTGATGTGATTACACTCTTCAGCAAACACATATATTGAAATTCTCCTTCCAAGTGAACTTGGCTGTTTGCTGTTTATTAGGAGAGAACCTCTCAGTGAAGCAAATGAAGTCAAAATTTGAATCCACAGGCGTGGAGAGAGATCCATTTTGTGCTATTTGCTTCCCTCCCAGACTTGTATTAATCAGTCATTATTTCTATTTGGTTCCTTTAGCAAATAACTTGAATTTTATATCTTTCAGAAAAAAAAAAAATTGGACCAACTTTGACAAGTCCAGAATTATGACTCATGCCTACAAATGATGAACCAGATGAAATAATAATAATAATACAGAAAGGTGTTTCTTTAGAAGCAGTTATTAGCGTTGGGTGGGTTATTGAAATGTTCATGTCATGATTTATTTGGGTGGTGTTACATGAGCTCATGAGGTAAAGGGTTTTTTTATGGAATGTGTTTGCTGCATCAGCTCCTTGTGAAGAAGTAGGTTTGAAGAGATTAAGTAAAAAGGATACTCTCTCAAGTAATATTCATTATATAGTTTTGTTTTCTGTGTCATAAATGGAATTATCAGGTGTCCAGGGTGCGCTTGGGACCACAGAGTGGTTTGGGTTGGAAGGGACCTTAAAACCCATCCAGTCCCACCCAGTCCATGGGCAGGGACATTCCACTGTCCCAGGATGCTCCAAGCCCTGGCCTTGGGGGCACTTCCAGGGATCTGGGAATCCGTGTGCCAGAAGAATTTCTTCCCAAAATTGAACCCAAACCTTCCCTCCTTCACCCTAAGGCCATTAGGGCCCAGGGCCCACTGGTGTGGGCTATCTTGGAAAAGTTTATCATGAGGGAAAAATGAGGTGGGAATGAGCAGGAGAGGCTGAGCATCAACTTCTACCAAATCCTGGGGATTTTAGTCAGGGAAGGGGCGTGACAGAGCAGCAGAGAGGGCCACGACGGGCTCACTGTGCCCGGGGAGTGTCTGGGCTCCAGGCGAGTCCCTCCCCCAGGTGTGTTTTCCTCACAAATTCCAGCGATTTTGGCAGAGTTTCCCCTCTGAACCACTCGGGCTGTGAGCAGGCTCAGGGTGTGTCTGAGCTGTCAGAGGGACATGTGTAACTTGGAGGGCCCCAAATGTGTGCATCTGCTCGGCAATATTGTCTGAGCCACCCGTGTGAGGCAGGGAAATCACTCACCCTGCACACAGGGCCGCTTATAGGCCTGTGCCAGATTGGAGCCTGACTGTGTGGTGGCATGAGCAGCTCCTCAGATGCTGGCTGCAACGCTGGTTGATTAAAAAAAAAAATAAAGATTTGGCAAATAATTTAAGCTGCCAAAGTCTAAGTCGGGTTGCATGCCTAAAATGAAAAAGTGTTTTATAGCTTTAAATTAATGAAATTGTGTTTTAAATGTAGAGTCCGCCCAATCAGAGGAGGCCAATATCCTTATTTCCATAAATCCATATTTCCCATGAAACTGTAGGAGTTTTAAGGCAACAAATGCTCATAGGTGTGTGGATACATGTGCCTAAAATGAAAAGGTATTTTATAGCTTTAAATTAATGAAATTGTGTTTTAAATGTAGAGTCCTCCCAATCCAATATCCATATTTCTGTATATCCATATTTCCCATGAAATTGTAGGAGTTTTAAGGCAACAAATGCTCGTAGGTGTGTGGGTACAGAGCCTAAACTCTCAATCAGCTCTCCTGAGCCTGTTGCAGTGAAGGCTGAATGAATTCACCGAAAGCTGATCTCTTCCAGGGTTGTTTTTTTTTTTTCTTTTTTATTTTTTTTTTCCTGATGAGTTGTATTGTGGAGGAAATTGCTCTTTGATTTTTGCCCTCTTCAGCAGCTGCTCTCCTCGTTGAAGAAGTGCCTGCTCAAGTGCCAACACCAGCTCAAGATCAGGTTCGAGTGCAGCTCTGCTGTTAATCAGGCTCAGTTCATTTGGAGCCTAATCCACTGCCTATTGAAGCCGTTGCAGAAATTCTCTTTGACCTGGGCAGGCTCCATAACAACTCAAGCCTGGGCTTCATGACTGAAACAACTCAAAAAATCCCCAATGGACACGAAAACTCGGTGGAATTGCACAGCTGGCAAATCTGCTTGCGTTTGCTCCCACCAGACAAATGGGGGATTTTCAAGAATAGTGAGGTTTAATGCTGCCAGTGTTTGCTGTGGCTTTGGAATTCACACTGTCAGCTGCTCACACTGGGCTTTATTTTAGAAATCATGAAAAGGTGAGGGCTGCTTCTGCCAGCTGGAATAGGATCTGACTTGTCTGATCAGGGAGAAAAAATGACACTGGCAAAATGAGAGGGATTTTTATCCTGTGCAATTGCATCAGCAGAAGGTGGAGATTTTTATTTTTTTATATTTTTATTTTATATATTTTTTATATTTGTATTTGTATTTTTTAGTTCCTATTTTTTCCCAGTTTTTTTTTTCCCAGTTTTTTTTTTCCCAGTTTTTTTTTCTAGGTTTTTTTTTCCCAGATTTTTTTTTTCCCAGATTTTTTTTTTCCAGATTTTTTTTTTCCCAGATTTTTTTTTTTCCCATATTTTTTTCCCAGTTTTTTTTTTCCTGTTTTTTTTCCTGTTTTTTTTTTTCCTGTTTTTTTTTTCCTGTTTTTTTTTTCCTGTTTTTTTTTCCTGTTTTTTTTCCTGTTTTTTTTTCCTCCTAGTTTTTTTTCCTCCTAGTTTTTTTTTCTTCCTAGTTTTTTTTCCTCCTAGTTTTTTTTTCCTCCTAGTTTTTTTTTCCTCCTAGTTTTTTTTTCCTCCTAGTTTTTTTTTCCTCCTAGTTTTTTTTCTCCTAGTTTTTTTTTCTCCTAGTTTTTTTTTCCTCCTAGTTTTTTTTTCCTCCTAGTTTTTTTCCTCCTAGTTTTTTTCCTGTTTGTTTCCTATTTTTATTTTGTTATTTCATATTTTTGTTGTTTTATTTTACTTGAATTATTTTATATTTTTATTTTTATTTTATTTTTAACTTTTATTTTTATTTTACTTTTGGAGGTTTTTTTTTTTTTTTTTTTTTTTGTCTTTTTAAAATTTTATTTTATAATGCCTTGTTCCTTATTCCTGATGTGAGCTTTGTGTTTGGAGGCTTGGGAGCAGCTGAGAGGTTGGGAATGCAGCGCACAGGGGGAATTTGCTGAGCTGGGGCAGTGACCTGCAGGAAGATCAGCACAGAGTCAGTGATCACACCCTACCCTCTGTGGGGCTGAGAATTCCCAGGAATTCCTGTTGGAATAAAAATGTTCAAAAATTAATGTTAATTAAGCTTTGCTTCATAACCCTAAATGCTGCAATTTTCAAGCTCATTCCTGTGGTTTTTTTCCATACATAAAACCTGAGGATTCTCCAGTAAACCCAAGGATTCTCCAATAAACCCTAGATTTTATTTTCACTAAACACTGCTGGGTGAGCTCGTGCTTCTTGCTAAAGTTATATGTTTAAATTGCTTAATATTTTAAATAAAAGCATTCAATGTGCTTGGTGAACATCACAGGAGGACATCTGAGATGTTGTAGCACCACCTGCTAAGCTTTTAATTTTGGTTTTTTTCCAGTTAACCTACATGGCCACATTTGCTTCTTCCAGGAGAGCATGATCCAGCTGCAAAGAGTGAATATCCCTGTATTTATGGAAGTGATCTTTGACCGGAATTAATATTTATCAATGGAAGACAAATTCAGAGGGTTCAGTGTCTTTATCCCTGGTGCAGATCAGGGTGAGGAGAGCTCTGCCTGCTTGACTTGCTCTGAAATCATTGGAGATCTGTAAATTCAGCTCTAATCTTCCTATAGGGAAATGTTACTGTTAATATCCAAAGCCTATTAAAAAGGGATTTCACATCTCTGGAATTTATTATCGAATCTCAAAGATGTGAAACCCATTTTTAATAGGTTTTGAACTTTATAGGCTCGCTGTAAGGGAATAATATTGTGATGTGGTTTAAAGCTTGTGAAGTACATTTTCTTCCCTTTTTATGACAGTTGTTTTAGAGTGGTGATTTACCAGCTGTTTGAGGAGGTTTCTTGTGTTCTCCCTCTCTTCTCCCCCCCCCCCCCCCCCAGTGAACAGATTTTTATGTAACACAAATTTCATAAGCACTTGGGATCATGGAAATCACCTAATTCATTGGAGAGATCTGCTATTTCCATAAAAATCCCTTTTTTCTCCCCCATCCCTGCCAGTCCCATGAGTATTCAATGGCACTGGCGTTTTCCTTGCTGTGCCTTCATCATAAATTCCGTAATATCAGTAATGTACTTGGAGATACAGTAAATATACTTATTATAGCAACTGCAACCATGCTTCATCCAGCTTCAGTAATTAGCCATGCTAATTACAGTTGGGATGTGGGCTGGGAGATGGTGTGCTACATTAAAACCAGAGAAATTAAACCAGAGCTGTCTGATAGAACTCTTATGTTCTTTTGGGGCCCGCAGATCTTAGTGAGGCATTAGCTAATTAAAAACATGGGGATAGTTCCTGAGTAAACTATTAAAGCTAAAGGTTACTTTCACACTTGAGTGGTAGATGTCAAAACGAGGGTTTATCCCCCTTATTTGTGGCCCTTGTGGAATATAGATGGAAAAACAGCGAGCACAGAAAATCCTTGGCTTTATAATGGCAGAAATTTGTGATGGTGAAAGGATTTTGCAAAGGCTTTTCCTGTGTGGTCAGTTTGCGGGGCTGGGGAGGGACTTGGGACGAGGCTTGGGGTGACAGGACACAGGGAATGGCTTCAGGCTGGCAGAGGGGAGGTTTGGGTGGGATATTGGGATGGAATTCCTCGCTGGGAGAATGGGGCTGGGATGGGATTTCCAGAGCAGCTGTGGCTGCCCCTGGATCCCTGGGAGTTTCCAAGGACAGGGCTGGGAGCAGCCTGGGACAGTGGAAGGTGTCCTTGGCCATGGAATGGGTGGGACTGGATGGGTTTTAAGGTCCCTTCCAGCCCAAATTACTTTTTAATTTTCTGAGATGCTTTGAGGCATTGTCCCTGTGATCCTGCTGCCCAGCCAGGCCAAGGGCTGCATCCTGACCTGAGAAATCTGAGGCATTTCTGGGGTCATGCTGCTCTGCAGAGCTCTCTCCTCAGCCCTCCTGAATCCCAAATCACTTATCCTCTATTACCGAGTAAATCCTTTCCTCAGCAACTGGAGCAGGTAAAGGAATCCAGGTCTTTGCAGGGGATTTGGAAGCCACAGTGCCACTGACTCTGTGAGAGGGTGGGGATGTGCAAGCTGCAGTGTTTGACAGCTCATTCCAGAAGAGAGTTCTTGTAAGAACAGTCTTTACAGGAAAATTCTTTACAATCCACTGCTGGGACTGTGTGCCTCATATCCAGTTCAAAAGCAAAGGGTTTTGAAGACAGAGTGTGCATGCAGCAGAGGGTTTTTGACTCTGTCATCATGAAGGTGTTTAAAGAAGAAAGAGGTCAGTGTTTGATGGAAGCCCATTGCCCTGGAGAGGAGTGTGGGCTCCCCACCCCTGGCAGTGTCCAAGGCTGGGCTGGACAGGGCTTGGAGCCCCCTGGGACAGTGGGAGGTGTCCCTGCCGTGGCAGGGGAGGAATGGGATGGGATTTTACCTCCCTCCCAACCCACAGCATTCTGGGATTCCTGCTTTATGGCCTGATGGATGAGAGCTGTTTTTCCCAGTGGGATGAGTAGGCGGCAATCAAACCCCACTTTGAAGGCTTTGAGCTGTTGGAGCAAGCAAAGATCATCTGCTCAAGGATTGGGGAATCTCAGGGCTCTGTGACTCTGGCTGGTTTCAGGCCTCTTCCAAATGAACATCACCACTCTGCTGCTGATCTACCTGCACAAGTTCCACAACTTTATTGTTCACACTGGGGAAAAATCTGCTCCTACAATCTGGATGCTTAAATACTCCTGCCTATTTCCAATGCTAATGCTTCAGTTCTTGCCTGAGATTTTCCTGGGGAATAAATTTCCGAGGGAGCACAATGAGGCTGGGTGAGCAGGAGGGGCAGAGTGAAGGCTGTGCAGGTGGGGGAGTTATGGAGTTGCCAAACTGTCTTTCATGTCTTGAAGATTCTTCCACCTTTCTTCAAAAGGACAAGGACGCCTTCAAGAAAACTAGCAGGGATGTTGCTTTTGGAAGGGAAAGGTAAATACTCCGAAACAATTCAGAGTATTAAGGTGAGATGTTCTATAGGAAAAGAGATGAGAGCAGAAGTGACTGGGGATATCTTACCGAAAGGACTTCCAAAAAATTTCCTCTTGCATCATTCCAGTCAATATTCTGCTTAGAAAATAAACCCTCCAAATTTTTATAAATTTGAAATTAAGGGGATCTCTGCCAATGAACAGCAGAGATCTCCTGGAGGGAGGATTGGCTGTGGGAGAGATAAAGAAAACTGCCCCAGCTCTGACAGATGAGAATTGAATACAAACTAAGACAGGAGACATGAACAAAAATAGTTAAAGAAAAGAAATGCAGGAGAAAAAATATTATATTTATAATATATAAATTATAACAGAACTTCTGAAATGGGTCAGTGTTATTTCTGAGCTCCAAGCTGGCTGCTTTATTTTCCTTTCCCTCCGTTGTTGTTTGTTTGTTTGAGGAGATAAGAAAGCAAAGACTGAGGAGAAGAAGCGCTTTGTTGTTTGAAAAAGAGAAATAGTGTAAGACTAGAGATCTGAAGTGCAGCTCTCCTCCCACTCTGTTTGAATTGGAGTTTTGTCGTGGGTTTCTACAAGGAGCTGTGGATTTTTTAGTAATTCCCTGTCATCGTCATTCTTATGTTTAGCAAATGGGTGTTGAGAAGAGCAAAAAGCTGAAATAAACAAGAAACTTCAGTGTAGGGTTTGAGCCACAAAAGGTTCAATTGGCCTGTGTCTCTGAGGCAAGCTCATCATCTTGTTTTAAATCAGTTTTTGGAAAAAAATTCCTAAATTTAGCAAAGAAGTAAAAATATGTTGATGTCTGACTCAGCATTATGAAGCAGAAACTCCTTGAATGTCATCTGAGGGATTCTTTTAAGACAAATCCCTTTGGTAAAATGAATTAATTCTGTTCCAAGCCCCCTGCTGCCCATCCTTCAGAAGGATGGGGTGGATATGGGCTAGCAAAACAGAATTCTGGAATTGGTGACTTTATTTTAATTAGAAGGTGCTAAAGGATGGGACAGTGCTGCTCTTTAAACCAAAATTCCACCAAACAAAAGGCAATCCCAACAAAACTGAGGGTTTTGTTTGAGGTGGTGAGAGAATGTTTTGTTTGCCATTTAGGAATGTAAGGATCTTTAGGTTCAAAATCAACTTGCAGCAAATGCAGGTGATAATTTCAGAAAAAAATCACAGAGCCACTCAAAAATCCTTCCAGGGCTTTTCTCCCCTCCTTGCTTCTGTTTGTTCCGTGCAGCTGAGAGGTTTTATGGCAGTTTTAATTCAAACCCATCATCCAGGTACAGAAGAGAAGTTGAAATCTGGCAGGGGTGGAGAAGAACTGGGAGGCCAGATGGCAGGAAACATAAAACTACAGAAAACAAGCAAAGAGAGAGCTTAAAAGCGATTATGTCTTATGTCCATAAACAAACTGGCAGAGGGAAGAGTCAGACCTTTAAAAATAGAGTGGTGCTTCTTCAGAGGAGATGGACATTGCTTAAAAACCCTCATTTTGTGTCTCTTTAAAGGCAAACATCAGAAGGCACCACTAAATTTGCCTTTCTGAAGGGGAATGGATAGCACAAGTTGAAACAGAAATGAGATCATGATGGGGAAGGGGATCCAAAATGCAAGCAGCACAAAATTGCAGAAATATTTGTGAAATTTGATAATATTTTGTTGGGGGCAGTGGGTTTAAGGGAAGATGAGGGGTCTGCAATCAACAGGTGAGGGAGGAGCACGTTCAGGATATTCCAAGGAACTCTGAACTTCCCCCATTGAGGTCTGAGCTGGGAAGGCTCCAGCCCCAGGAGGCTCGGGTAGAGGATTCTCCCCAAAGCTCTGAATCCCTAAACATCCATCAACACGTTCAAAACTGGGCCAAACCTTTTTAAAATAACCCCCAACAACTGCCAGGTGCTGACTCCTTTACCTGCCTTACCTGAATGTGACAAAATTACCCCAGAGTTGTGGAATTACCACGTGTGGCTGATAAATAGGGGAAGGAGTGGAACTTCTTGAGTAGGTAAATAATTCGCTTAGGGTAAAAGATAGGGTTGGTTGTTTTTTTTTTTTTTTTTGAATTTTGAGTGGAAGTTGATCATGATGGAAGAAATTCAGTACTTCTAGAAATAATTGTGTGATAAAAGCAGAATAGTGGATGAAATTTGGGAGGGAAGATAATTGCTTCTCAAACTGTGTTGGACTGGGAGAAAAGAGGAGTAAGTGGACAGGAGACTGGATTGCAAATGTCAGGGAATTGGGAGGTGGGAACCAAGGAAGGGAATGAGCCGTAATTTCATTGCTTACTTTAATTTTACTGCTGTGAAATGTTCAAGAGACACCTGGAGCTCTGGGGATTCGTCCTTTGGAATTCTGCTGAAGTGAGGAGCAAGGAGAGAGGACGGAAAACCCGACTGTTTTTTCTGAGCATTTACAGGCTGTAGTTGCCATGGGTTTGGACCATGTCCCAAGCTCTTTTACTGTGGGTATGCACCATGGTTTGCAGCGTTCAGCTTATCTCATCTTTGTTCTGTCAAAATAATTTGGACTCTGGGTGCTGAGGGTCTCTGGAGGGAAATCAGCCCTTCATAGACACTCCAAAAAGTTTCCTTGTGGAAGTGGCCCTGTGCTTCTGCACAAGGTGCTGAGCCCTGTTCTTATCTCCTGACAAAGGAACTGGATTTTGGGGGAAAATAAGCCAGGAATGGGCCATTGGATAATGGAAAGTTTGGTTTTGTCTGTTGGTGGGAGAGGATGAGTTTGGGGAAGCTGAGGAAGGATTTGGCACCACAGCAGGCTGTGGTTTCATTAGCACAGAGGCACCTTGCTCTTTTTCGTGCTCCTGATTTTTCTGATGGATTCCCTGGAGCACAGGAGGAGGAGGAGGAGGCTGCAGGGGGAGTTCCATGGGGATTTGTTGTGCCAGTGCAGGACAGGGGATGGCTGAGAAATGCTGGCTCAGGAGCTGCAGAGCCCCAGGGCAGTCTCACCACGGAAAGCCCAGGGATTTGTTCAGACCTGGGAATTTGTCGTAAGAGGAGAGATGAGGAAATGTTAAGCTGAGAACAAGCCAGAGGAAGAACAAACAGAGGGAAATGATGCTGCTTTAAAAGCCAAACCAAACAGCCAGGTGGGATTTTGTTCTTCGGGTTTTGCAGCCAGGTGGGATATGATGGCTCTGCCAAAAAACAAAAAACCAAAAAAACAAAACCAAAAAACCCAAACAAACAAACAAAAAAAAAAAAACCAAACCAGTCCAAGCTGCTGATATGGAAGAATCAGTCCTAATAAAACATTCCATTGAGAGGTGGGAAAAAAATTGTCAGCAAGTGGTTAAAATGGGAATGTTCCCGTAGAATTCAAGGATGCTGGAGTTAAATACAAATACTGGGCTGATCATTAAGTGCAGAATATAACACTGACTGTGATTTACTCATCAGGATTGGGATCTGACACATCCAAATGGAGTGATAAGAAGATTGTTCTTTTCTCTCCAATGCAACATCTCCACTTCCCATAAAAAACTTGAAACTGACTTGATTTTCAGGTGTAATTCCTGGTGTACAATGATTTATCAGGTTTAATTCCTGGTGTGCAATGGTTTGTCAGGTGTAATTCCTGGTGTACAATGATTTATTAGGTGTAATTCCTGGTGTAAAATTTGTCAGGTGTAATTCCTGGTGTAAGATTTTTCAGGTGTTAATTCATGGTGTGAAACGTGGGAGTCGATAATGCAGCGTGAAGGAGGTGCAAGATACAACATTGCAAATATTAAGCAGGATTTAAAAATGATAGAAGGATTATGTAACGTGGAGACAACAAATTAAACCTCTAGGGGAGGAATCAGAAGCCAGGGGGTTAAATCCTGATGGGTTTTAGGAAGTGAAAAGGAATCTGAGGAGTCAAACAGTCAGAACTGTCCGAGTGTTCAGTTTGGAGTTTGGATCAATGTATTGCTGGAATGAGGAAAGCTGTGTGTGTACGTGAATTGGCTTGCTGAGGTCCCACAAAATATAATTTTTTGGGAGGTAGCAGACCATAAAATTGGAAAATTGATGTTGCAACTTCGTTCAGAGAACGTGAACTTGTGCGAGGAAATTCTGTGTTTCTGTGGGGCTGGACTGGAACAGAGAATTCACGTCCTGCACTTGTGTTACTGGGAGAAAAATCAGAATTCCTTGGGCCAAATCAAGGGAAAAGGATGTGCCTGTCCCTGCTGTGCCCCCAGGAGTGCTGGGGGAATAATCTGGTTCAGCTCCCAGGCAAATCAGGAGAATTTAACCCCATAATAACGTGAATAAAAGGCAGGGGGGCAAATATTTGCCTTGCCTTAAATTCCCACTAGGTCTTGTATCATTGGGTAGATCCTCTTAATAATTTTGTCCTAATAAGATTTAACTTAGGAAGGAACTTTAGCACTCTATTCCAGTACTTTATCACTCTTCAATAAATAGAACTGCTTTTAATTCCCTTAACTCTGTCCGGCCTCTGTTTTTAGGTGACCCCAAAATTCACACAATGAACCATTCCCTATGAGAGGGAGAGGGGGTTCAAACATGATTTTCTCTTCAGGATGATCTCCAAGGGGTGGATTCAGCCTTGTTTCAGGACCTGAAGAAAGGGGAAAATGCAGTATTTTAATGCAGGCTCCCCCGTGGTTGCAGAGGTGTTGTCGGTGAGCTTTAATGTGGCTCTGAGAGCTCCCAGCAGTTCCTGCCGTGATAAACGAGAGGAACACATCAAAGCAGGCAGGTGGGAATGTTTTATTCCCACAAGTTTTCCCTGCCTGGGCAGTCCAACATCCCCAGTGCCAGATGGGTGGAAAATCTCAGTCAATCACACAGGCTGTGCCTTAGCAGATTTGTAAATCTGTTTTTACATTTGGACGTTTCCATTAGCATTTTCCTCACATCATTGTCAGGCCGTACCCATCTGGAACTAATTTGAAAATCAGAGGTTAATGGTCACAAAAGATGACTTGGACCAATTAACTGGAATATTTATAAGTTCTGTCTCTGTGTGAGCCTTGATTATAAATATTATTTTCACTTATCTGGCACTGGCAATAATAGCAATGTTTTAGCTATTAAATTATTAGCATAATTTGCATTACAGACACACACACAATCAAAATTTTGGGGAGATTGGTGTTTGTCAAAGGATGCCTATTCTCTAAAGCAGATTCTTTTCAACTTGTAAGGAAAAATACAGATTATTTGAGGCACATCAAAGCTGTTGTAATCTCTGTGTATGGGGATTTACTCTCCTTTAAAGTTCCTGCACTGGAACTCCCTGACTTTGTTGGCATCTCTGCCTATTTGGATGTTTGTAATAACAAAACCATGAGTCGTTTGCTCTTTTTTCCAGTTTCATTTGCAAGATCTGAAGCAGCAAATTAATTGGATGTAGGGATTGGTTTAAGAGTCAATGTCATGGTGACAACTGGCAATTTGTGAAACTTTCCCAAGTGCCCTCTTGCTGAAAGCTGGGAAGTTTTTCCTCCTCTGTCACGAGAAAGGAAGGAATTGAGAAGGATGGAGGAGGAAATTCTCTCTCCTGTCTTCGCCACCTGCTGTGTTTGACACAAATTTGCTTTTCTGCTGCCATGGGTGGGAACCACAGGCGTGGAATTTTGGGGTTTTCCCTCTTGAGGCTGTGCAGGGGAGGAGGGGTTGGTTCATCACTGAGTCTTTTAGGATGTTGTTCTCCAGGAGACTGGAATTTGACTGTGCTCTCTCACATTTCGTAGCTGCTAAAATGTAGGAAACAAAACGCCTCAGCTCTGGGCTGATTTCTGTGATTATTAAAAAGTAAGATTTTAGGTGTTTACTGAAGCAGTAAATTAATTTGAATAAATGGGTTATTATGGCACTTGGAGGGGAGCTCAAGCCCAGGGAAAACCCTTCATGTGGGTGTTGATATTTTCACTTCACCTGGCTGGTGAAACAGTGCAGCAATCCTTTTGTATTCCTACTACAAAAAGAACATTTAATTGTGTTGAAAGAGGAAAATACCCTATGGATGTGTTGCTTTTCATTCTCTTAGCATGAAAGCAAGCTGTATCCTACTGGAAGAAAGGGAATCTTAATTTTTAGAGCAGATCTTTGGGATGTGAAGGGGCTGTTCAGTGCTTGGAAAGTGCAGGAGTGATTTTATTCCAAATTATCCCAGTTTAAGGTGCTTCTGCTGCCTTTTCTTTGCGCTGACGACTGCCAAGATGCATTAATGTAATTATCACAGATTCATGGGATCGTTTAGGTTGGAAAAGACCCTTAAGATTGAGTCCAACCAAAACCCAGCCTTGCCAAGTGCAGCACTAAACCACATCCCTCGGTGCCACATCTAAATGAGGCCGTTAATAATTAAATATTCTCATAACTTCTGATAAAGAGTTTCAAAAGTTTTGCATTTCTAACCAAAGTAGGAACATCTCTGGTTTGTTTGGTTTGTTTTTTTGGTTTTTTTTTTTTTTTTTTTTGGTAGTATCAGCGTTCAGAAGGGATTTTTGAGTCTCACTTTATTGTTATGGTGCATTATCAAAATTGACTTTATGAGATATGAAAATGTTGAAATCCACAGAGCAGACAGCAGAGAAAGGTCCACCTGTAACAAGGAAAAGCTGAATATTTTTTGTGAGACACAAGCACTAGGGTGGATTTTTACACTTTTTGTCATGTAAAGCACTGGTTGGGTCAGCGATGGAAAATTTCCATTGACTGTGTGGGAGACGTGATCAAGAATGAGGAATTCCAAACTTCTTTTTTTAAATTCCTAGATATTCTGAGATATTTTGAATGTCTGAATGGTGGGATTTTTGTGTTTGTTTTTTTGTTTGCTTATTTGTTTTGGATTTTTTTTTTTTGTGGTTTTTGGCTTTTCTGGGTTTTTTTGTGCAGAAGGTTTTTTGGCTGTTGGGGGTTTTTTTGGCTGTTAGGTTTTTTTGAGGGTTTTTTTGCCTTTTTTTTTTTTTTTTTTTTTTTTGCTCTTGGTTTTTTTGTTTGCTTGCTTTGGTTTTTAGATTTCTTTTTATTTTGGCTTTTCCAGCCTCATAAGTTAATCATACTGTGTGGCTCTGATTTTTTTTTTGGCTTGGTCTCGATCCTCTGGGGATGATTATTGTAAACAGTCAGAGCTTTTGAAAAAACTCACTTTTGTTGACAAAATCTTGCTGCAGCATCGTGTTTGTGCACGGGTGGAGCTGCACAGTCTTGATTTGTTGGTGTCGTGACAATGCCAGTAGAAAATCATCGTTTACAAGGAGGGAATGGGAATATTTTGGAAGTTCAAAGCGCGTCATTTGTCCGCGAGTGTCACCTCCTGTCTCCGTCTGTGCCAGGCTGGTGACAGAAACAAGGGAAGCTTCTCCTGATGCTTTTGTTGCTGTAATTGTGCCTCGTGGCAGGTGACACCTTTGGCTGTCACCTGTCTTTAAATGGTGGCTTCCAGTTCTAGCAGGGAGGAAACAAAATCAGATCGGGATTCCTTGATTTTCTGTGTGCTGTCACTTCTCCTCAGGGGAGGGAACCTTTGGTGTAATTGCTGAAATATTTGGCTTTAGAGATGCGTGGTTTATTCAGGATCATCCGTTCTGATTGTGCCTTTATTTACATGAATTAACGTTTAATTTTTTCGGAAAATCAATGTAACACTCGCCAGAACTTCTGGTTTTCCTCATATTTACACACTTTTTAACCTAAATGCAGTGGGACTGGCTTCACATGCAAATGTTGGCTTTTGTTGGAAGTATTAAATTAATTCTTTTCATTAATTTTTCACTGAAAAGAATTTGTGAGGGAATCAACATCTGCATCCCTGCTGCATTTCCCCTCAGAAACAGAGCAACTGTGCATCCTGCAAAGCTGGAAATTCTGATTTACACAGTGATTTCATGTTAAAATAGTGCTGAAAAACCATCTGGCCTTCTGCCCTTCAGTCTGACTGTGCAGATTATGAAGAAAGGACAAATTAGATTAAATCTTTTAACTTGAATTTATAATCCACACTCTTGGTTTATATTGAAAACAAAATCATAGGGTGGTAAATTTTGAGCAAGTCCAAGAGCAATTCCAGTCATTTTAGCCAAGTGAGTCAAAGTTTTGTGTTAAATTCGAATTTATTGAGCTGGAAAAGCAGAATTTCCTGCCAAATAGCCAAATCCCATTTCCTCAGAGTTTCACTTCCAACTTTCTTAGTTGCTACTTGCAAAAATTTTTCAATTACGTTGAGAGAAATTGAGAGAAATAATTTTTACCAAACACCTTAAAGGTCTTTGGTGACTTGATCACAAAAAGAAGTTGAAGCATTGGTGGAAAGTCTTGCTGGTATCTCTTTTAGCAGATTTCCAGAGTGGAAAAAAGGAATGTGTGCCAACCCTGAAAATCTCGAGACTCCAAAACCCTGATTCCCACACTGGTGCAGTTTGAGTTGGTAAATCCACTGTCATGTACCAAACCCTGTAGTTACAGAAAAAGGCCTAAAAATTAAAACCAACCAAACCCAGAACGCCAAAACTGCAACTGAAGAACTCAGACAAAATGTTCCTGGTCACAAACCCGTTACTCTTGTTCTCTGTTGATTTACTGAAGAGATGAGGAGGGGGAAAAAAGCATTGGAGATCAGGTAATAAATGGTCAGGTTGGAGACGACCTTTGGGATCAAGTCCATCACTAAACCATTTAAACCATTTTTAACCCTTTTTAATGCCCTGTTAGGCAAACCTTACATCATCAGAAACCACAGATAGGGATATTCCTTATTTTAGCGTTTCCGATGCTTTTTCCCCCAGTCTAAAATAAAGATGCAGAGCTGGGGGAATGCAGGGCTTGTGCCGTGGCCCTTGCTCCCCACTCCTCCTCTTCCTCACTCGTGGAGCCGCAGCTGGGGAGAGCAGCAGGGAGGGAGGGGGTGGATGCTGAGGGGAGCAGAAGGAGCTCTGAGCTGGGTGAGCATCCAGCAGCTCGGCCTGGAGTAGCAGTGCTATTTTTAAGTCAGAGAAATACATTTAATTCATCAAAAAAAGAAAAAAAATCCCTTTATATATATATATATATATATATATATATATATATATATATATATATATATATATATATATATATATATTTTTTTTTTTTTTTTTTTTTTTTTAAGCTGCTTGTCCCAGGTAGGATTTCAGCCAAGCTCTAGGGGTTGGGAGGTATTTAGCCTTTGGAAATGGCAGCTGGAACGCGGTGACCTCAAGGAACCTTCTCTTCTCTCTTCCCGTAAAAAGCATTTGCAACAAACCCAAAAAAGCCACCTCAGCACTTTCCCCTCTTTATCTAAATGGTTCCATCAGCCCCAGTAGGAGTGATTTTTTTTTTTTTATTTTTTTTAATTCCATGCAGCTGCTGTGATATTACAGGGAAATATCTGTGGAACAGGCATTAGCATTTGTGTAAGAGTGGCCATTGACTTCAGCAAGAGTTCCAAAGCAGGCTCCTGGTGCTTTATGAGGTAATCATGAGGCTGTTTGAGGACATAAATGTGCACAGAAATGCAGAGAATATTTGGGTTTATCGTTGTGGGAGCAGGTAAGAGTTGAGGAATTCTTCTCCTCAGAAGCAGCAAAATCAGAGGTCTTGGAGGATGGCACTGTTCTGGGTGGTTTGAGACAATGGAGAGGGGTTAAAATGGAAAATTGATCTGCTTTGAGAAGGTTTTTGCCTGAGTGATCACTTTGTGCAGGGAGCTGTCCCCTAAGGATGTTATTTATCTTTCTGGTGGATCTTGCAGATAGATTTTGGAAGCCTTTTCCTGTTTGATAACTGAGTTGGACAAACAGAAGTTGTTGCAGAAAAATCTTTTCGTGAAAAATCCTTTCCTTAGGGTTTTTCCTCCTGAGAAGCTGAGAGGCCTCAGGAACAAAATGCAAACAATGGTTATCTGCTGCTGTGGAATGCAACAGGTGCATCTGGGATTGGTCTCATGTGGTTCTTTCTGATTAATGGCCAATCACAGTCAGCTGGCTCAGACTCTCTGTCCAAGACAGAAGCTTTGTTTTCATTCTTTCTGAGTCTATTCTTGGCCAGCCTTCTGATGAAACATCTCTTTTAGTATAGTTTTAATGTAACATATACAATAAAATAATAAATCGAGCCTTCTGAAACATGGAGTCAGATCTCCATCTCTTCCCTCATCCAAGAACCCCTGCGAGCACCGTCACAAGAATTCGTGCTCGTGATGCTCTCTGGTGCTCGTGGGCTTTGTCACAGCCCGGTGTCCCCAGCAGTGCCACTGCCCTCTGCCAGCTGCCGCCCTCACCTTGGGGTGGGCAGCTCCTGCTGGCAGCACACCCCAGCCTGCTGAGGGAGGGGGATGGATTCATTCTTTTCCTTGGAGAACTCCTCCAGCAGATGGGAGAGATGAATGGGATGAGTCAGAGTGAACAAAGAGCGCTGATGAGCCGAGTGTTTTTATTTGCACGGGCGCGGATGGAACGCCACCGGTTTTGTGGTTGTACAATCCCGAGTGTTGTCAGCTCAGGAAGAACAAACTGAGGCTGTAATTTTGCTGGGGAGATCAGTGAAAAGAAACATTGATTAAAATAATACTCTGGGGATCCTGGTGTTCCTGCTGCTGCAGGTCTGAGAGAGACACAGAGCCCTCTGAGTTGGGAATCAGAGAACCCCACAGTGGTTTGGGTGGGAAGAGAGCTTAAAAATCATGGGCAGGGGCACCTTCCACCATCCCAGGTTTCTCCATGGGCAGGGGCACCTTCCACCATCCCAGGTTGCTCCAAGCCATGTCCATCCTGGCCTTGGGCACTTCCAGGGACCCAGGGGCAGCCACAGCTTCTCTGGGAATATTCGAAGCCATTCCCCCTTGCCGTTGCCATGGTGTTCCATCATCCCTTAGCAGGGATGTTGAACAGTGCCAGGCTGCACCAGAGAGGGATTTTCTCTTGCTAAATGACAGCCAGCCTTGCTGTGTGACAATGTGGACATGTGACAGGCCAACCCCAGTGTCCCCAGCATTGTCCCTTTGTGCCCTAGGACTCTTCCCCACTCTAACCACTCCCCTGTGGTGTTCAGGAGCATTGCAGAGCTGTTTTAAGTACAGGATTTGTTTGCCTGCTGTTGATTTTTTTTGCTGCTTTTAAGCTTTGGGAACTGGTTTGATACCTGTGATTTGGGTTTTGCTGGTTGTTTTATTTTTTTTTTGGGTTTTTCTTTTTTTCTTTTCTTTTTTTTTTTTTTTTTTTTTTGGTTTTTTGGGGTTTTTTTTTGGTTTTTTTTGGAATGCCTGTGAAGTTGGAGGGTGTCTTCCCAAGCCTGGTGAAATTTAGTTAAAAATAGGAAAAAATGTAACTAGAATAGGACTTGGGCCTTCAGTGTGTGAAGCGGCCAGATACAACACAAGTGTGTTCTGTCTCAAAGGTATTAAAGCGTCTGTGGCTTTTGCAGTTTTTTATAACAAAAAATCACTTTTTATATGGATAAAAAGTGATTTTCATTACAGGCCACCAGGCCAGGTATTCCAGAGCAGCTGTGGCTGCCCCTGGATCCATGGAAGTGCCCAAGGCCAGGTTGGACAATGGGGCTTGGAGCAACTTGGAATAATGGAAGGTGTCCCTGCCATGTAATGGTTTAAAAAATGATCTTTAATGTTCCTTCCAACCCAAATCATTGTGTGATTCTGTGCATCTTTTGAGTATAAATTGGGACAAATATGCTCAGTGGGAAGTCTGTGCTAAATTCCTATTATTTCAAAATCGTCATGTTCTGATTTTTTTCCATTTTCTGTTTTGCTTTTTTTTCCCCTTTTCTTCCCAGAAAGAAAATCCCTCATGTCACCAGGCCCTTGCCCACTTTGTCCCTGGGTGACCTGCATCCCTTGGTGTGCCATCAGGCTGTTTGGCCTCTAATTAGGCAGCTCTGGTAATGAAGTTGGCGAGCACGACAGAGGGTTTGGTGCAGCTTGTCAAGTGCCAATCATTGCACAGACTGACATGTTGTGGCGTTTCTTTCAAGGCTGGAGACAGATGATCTGAGAAGTTGGTTGCAGAATGATTTTTTTTTTCCCTCCTCCTACCCTGTACAGCTAAAGCCCAGAAATTTCTAAATTAGGCTGTGGCTGTTTGATGTGAAGTGCCAGTGAGTTTTCTCCCAGGTTAATTCCATATTCTTTTACACAGGCATTATTTTCATGGAATTATGGAATATCCTGAGTTGGAAGGGGATCATCCAGTGCAGCTCCTGGCCCTGCACAGACACCCCAACAATCCCACCCTGGGCATCCCTGAGAGTGTGGCCCAAACCCTCCTGGAGCTCTGGCAGCCTCGGGGCTGGGATAATTCCTTGGGAATCCTGTTCCATTCCCTGGGGAGCCTTTCCCTCCCCTGGCAGTCAGTTTTAGCAGGCAACACTTGTCATACTCAGCTCGATGTCCCTCACGACATTGCCTTTTGTTTTCCCAGCCCTGAGGTGAGGGCGCTGTGCGTTAATAGTGAAGTTTGAATCCCCCGTGTCACTCCAGCTTTGTGAAACGCAGTGTGTTTGCACTTGTCACCCATCCCCAGGTGATTTATGTGTCACCCAGGCAATGGGCTGGTGTGTCATGGCTCTGCTCTGATTAGATCATGAATTCCACCAGGCTGGCACTGCTCCTGGACAGGGTGCTCAGAAAATAACGCAGCACAGCCTTGATAAGGAAATAAGAAATATGACTTCTGCTTGTCTCCAGCACAGCAGCTGCTGGAATTTAAAGTTCATGGGCCACGGAGCTGTAGCTGTGCAAGTGTGATCCACTCACATTCCTGCAGGAATCATCCAAATCCTGGGGAAAAGCCCATGGGCGGCTCCGGGAGGGTTTGGACAACACTCCTGGGGATGGGAATTTTTGGGGTGTCTGTGCAGGGACAGGGGATGGGCTGGATGATCCCTGTGGGTCCCCTTCCAACTGAGGATATTCTGGGATTCCATGAAAACGATAGCTGTGTTAAAGAATATGGAATAACCTGGAATCTCAGGGTGGGGACAGTGCTCCAGGGGGAGTTTGCTGCCTTTCAGTTCCTGTGGCCCTGCAAAGGCACTTAGGATTAATCTGCTGGTAATGCTCCAGAAACAAGGGGATTATTGCTCCAGCTGAAAGAATGAGAGGGAAAGGCTCTTTTCTATTGCAGGCCTGAGTTAAACAAAAGGGAAAGGAAATCCTGGAATATTAGTGATAGGTTTTATGTAATTGTGTTTTAAATGAGCTGCGCTCTTCAGTCACTTCAGGACTCACTCAGATAATCTTATATATATATATTTTTTTTTAAAAATTATTTATTATATGTCTCTATATATTTATTATCTCTCTATTTTATATATATTTGTTTATATATAAATATATTTATACATATAAATCTATTTTATATTTATATATGTTTATATATATTTATTATATATATTATATATATATTTCTATATTTTATATATTTCTAAATTTTATATATATTTTTGTATATTTATTTATATCTTTATTTATACTTTTATATAAGTAAATATATGTTAAATATATATATTTATTTTATATATATTTCTATATTTTATGTATTTCTAAATTTTATATATATTTTTATATATTTATATATTTATTTATACTTTTATATAAGTAAATATATATATATGTATGTATATATATATATGTATGTATATATATATATATAAGACTACCTTTGAAATAAGCACAGTATTTCCTCTCATAATATTAAATGTAAATTAGCTGTCTGGCTCAGTTGGAACTTTTACTTCGTTCATACGGTCTCAAAATGTGATTTAGAATATTGATGTCAACAACCTTTCTGATCTATGTAAAGTTTTTTTCGTTTGTTTTTGTTAAGAGGCTTAACTGCTGGCAAGTTTAAGGTAGGAACTTCTGAAAGAATGTTTTATGTTCTGAAAGAATGTAAAAATCCTGTCTTGCTAAAGGATGGTTTTAAAGGCCAAAAGGGATTTAAAAAGTTGGTTTTCTCCAGAATTACGGTAGCCCAGTTTCTGAGGTAATTTTCCATGAGGTTGCTTAGATAGGAAAAGGAAGTTAATCTTCATTACGCCAAATGATAAATGCAGAATCCTCTCTGTAGAGAAGGAAAAGGTGGGGTGCTGCTGAAATGTGGGGTTGGTGGCAGCAGCTCCTGAAGCCCTTCCACATTCATTACTTGCTCTTCTCAAGATCTTCTCCAGGCACGGGCAGGGGGTTCAGATCCAAGCAGGGAATGGTGGCATGCTCTGAGTCTGAGCCAGGCTTCTGAATGCCTGGCTGAGCTGGAGGTTTCCCTGTTCTGGCCTCAGCGTGCTCACACAGAATTCCAGGAGGGATTGAGGGGTTTGAGGAGGGATCTTCGGCTGGTGCTGGATTCCAGCAGCTGGGGCTGGGCTGGCAGCACAAACTCATTTGTTGTGTGATTTTGGATTCATGGTTGACTCATTTGTGATGCTGGGCACGATGGGGGCTCTCCTGCCTGGAGCCTTTGGGCACAGATGAGGTTCAATGTGGGGATTCAGCTGCAGAGGAAGGGTTTCACTTTTTCCAGTCCAGTCAGCTGTTCTCCCTCACCTGGATTATTGCACACATCACAGGTGCTGAGGCTCCTGTTATTCTCGGGTATTTTCCATGTACACTTTATCCTCCGTGGTGCTCCCTGAGAGGCTCTCAGCTGAGAGGAATTGATGCTAAAGCTTGTACTTCTCCTAAAAGTCAGGGAGGCCTTTTGCTGCAGGCCAGAGATCAGAGAAAACCAACAGTGAATCAAAGCTGGCAGGTGAGAAGAAATAATTTCCCATTCTCCACATCTACAGGAATTCTCTGTAGAAGTGAATTCACTGAATGCCATCAGTCAGACTTTGTTTCTTCAAAAGCCTTGTTCAGAGCCTGCACAATGCTGCTCAAAATCTTCTTCTTCTTCCCACTTGCCCGTCAGCTATGTTAATTTATTATTATTTACCATAATGTAATTCTAACTCCAATTAACTCATAATTAATAAGCACTTGACATTTCCAGACTACTTCAGAATTAATCCTCTCAACGCGCCTCTAAGTAGTTGTTGTTGGTAAAGATGAGAGGACCAATTTTCAGATTATTCCTCTTTATTGCAATGAGATCTATCACGAGGGGGAGAGAGAAGAACGTGCAGGGAGTGAAATCCGACCTGTTGGTTTGGGCTGAGTGAATAACTAACTTAATAACCAACTACTTGTGGCTCATAATGTGGATTTGTAAAATGTAATTATATAATATTACCTAAACGCGTGGAGAAGAAGGTGAAGAATAAGGACTAGTTTCTGCCCTAAAACCTCCATCTTGCTTTATGTCTGTTACCACATTGTAAAACCTTAAACTCTTGAGTTTCCCAGCATGGGATGTTACACATTTCTATTCAAACTCCACACTCACAACTTTTTCCAGGGCTCCACTATCACCTCCGTCACTTCTGTGCTTTTCTGTCTCCTGTTCCTAATTCCTGGTGCCTTTTGGGTCCCTCCAAGGCACGGAGGGTGCCCAGCTCTCCTGTCAGTGTTAGTAGCACACCCAAAGCCCTCTGCTGCTCCTTCAACCCCTATCTTCCCTTCTTTCCCACCATGAAACATCCTGGAAATACGTATTTTTCTCGTGTCTGTGAAGGAAAGACCAAACCACACAAATCATTGCATATTTTAACTGAAGTGGGTAATTTTCCAATTTTTTTGGTCAGCCTGCAATTGACAAATCAGTTTTTCACAGAGCCTTAACTTGAGAGACCAATTCATCACTTGGACATAATAGGAGGGAAAAAAAATCCCTCTAATAAATCAATTTTAACGGGTCAAAACTGTAATCCTTTCACTTTTCCATTCCTGGAGATACCCAGTGCAGCTGCTGTTTAAAAAACAAACAAGCAGCTCGCTATTGACTTCAGTCAGGACTAGATAAGACACAATCTATGCATGAGCAAGAGAAATCTTGCAGGAGATGTAGAATATAAGGGAAGTAGATTATCAGCCATGCAGAGTTATTTCTCCCTTGAAATAAAAACAGATTAGCATGCCAGCTTCCAAATCAATAACTGGAGTTTAACTTTCTCACAAAGTTCACTCAGAAAACCTTTCAAAGATTTTTTTTTGCTGTTGTGCCAAGATAAAATGTGAAAGCACCAGCATTTGGTTTCTGGAAAAACAGTGCTTTCATCTTTATTTTGTAGGGCTTAAGGTATTTGTATCCTTCAGAACAGTAGATGCCTAATTTGTGAATTTTACCTGAGATCCATAGATTTCATAGGGGATTTGATGTAACTCTTTCACGTGAAGAACCCCAAATACTTGAGGTTAGATCAACTTAAAAATTACCTTCTCAATTAATACTACATTAAATTGTTCTAAGCTTTAATAACAAATCCACTAAATTTGGAATGCACATTATAGCAGCACCTAAAGCTGAGTATAATGCCTGGTCAGTTTTTACTTCAGGTACTTTGGATGTGGAGAGCTTCAATTAAAAAATAACAAAAAACCCATCCCAAACTGTGTTAACAAAAGAAAGTTAAAAAATCTTCTTAGTGGAGCCCTAAAATAGGAGTTCTTTTATTGTAACTGAGTTTCTCATTGCTGATTTTTCGTCTTATTACCTTAAGTGACTTAAAAACAACAGCAAGAACAACATCAGCAAAAAAATCCCAAAAACCCCAAAAAACAACCCAGCTCACAAAGAGACCCAAACAAAAAACCAAAAAGAAAGTTAAAGATTTATTTTCAGAGTTTCACTTCCTAGGTAGGGCTAAATCTGCACTTTTTAAAACTCCAGATGAGTAACAAGCTGAAGGTCTAAGTGGAAGCTGCTAGAAAAGTAAATAAATTAAACAAGCCCAACTTCTTTAATTGTTGGATCTTCTCTTTTTTTCCTTTCCTTGGTTCACTAAATCATTTTTTATGGCTGGTAAAGATGCAGAAATGTACATCCTGTCCCAAAAATGTAAAGGCAGGAGTTAAATTTCCTTTGGTCCTTTTCCTTCTCCTCATAGTCAGTTGATCTGATGGAATAATTTGAAATACTGATATGTAAGAACCCTCAGCCTATCCTAAGAAGAACAAATTAATAGTGGGATGGCAAGAGGTAAAATAATGGGGATGGCATCGATTTCTTGAGTGATGTAATCCTGGCATCACTCTATTTTGGTCACAAGGAACTGTTTCAAATGAGGAGAGTGTGCAAAACACCCACCCTCAGAGCCCTTGGGGTGGGACACAGAAATAATTCCATGGATCCCTGGGGAAGGGGAGAGGAATTAGCTCAGATTTCTCAGGGCTGCTCCTGAATTTCCTGAGAAGGTCACATTGGGAAACTTCCATAAAAATTTCAAGCCTTCTCTGTAACTTTTCCATGTTTAATTCATCCTTGGTCTCTTGCATTTCTTTTCTTTATGCCGGGTCCTAAACCTTTCAACTGATATTATAAAATCTGGGCTGAAATGAGTGTTCTGAGGTGGGAGCCAATGGGAACCAGTGGCTGAGATTTGGAAAGATCAGCATTTAATAGTTGTGCCTATTATTACCAGCTTTGATGTGGGCACCAGAAGAATAAAGCTGTCTTTCTCAGGGGACATTAAGTTCAGCTTAATGCAACACAGCAGGAGTCTTAAAATCAAAATGTTTGGCACAAGAGGTCAGGGAAAAAACTTTAAAAAAAATAATTCTGAGCTCATTCACATGCCCTGTAAAACACTGGAGAATTCCAGGGTATTTACAGCTGCCAATTTCTGCTCACCTGGAGCCAGAGGGATGTGTCCAGTGCACTGAATTAACCTGTATTTTTTAGATATTAGCTGTATAAAATAAGCCAGTGACTCAGAGAAATACTGGTATTGCTTACCCAGCTGTGCTTGCTTGATTTCCTGCTTCCCATATGATGTGTTCCCAAAAGTTCTGTTTTACCAGGCTGGAGAGGCTGGAAAATATGCAGATATCTGTAGTTTTTCCTGCAGATTTGGACGTGCCTGTAGGTGCTTAGTCACAAGCAAGTCCAAGACTAATTGTCTTTTCTAAAAATAAGGGAAATCTACACCAGAAGGGGAGGCTCAAAGGGCTTGTTAAAACACTTGCAAGCTGAAGCAGAAGTTTCCCTAAAAGGAGCCCTATTCAGCACTTATTTGATGGGTGCCTGGGTAAAGAGAACATTTGTGCTACCCAGGCGTTCTGAATCTCGGTTATTTTTGCTTTTGCTCATTTCAGACAGATCTGCAGAGCTGCACTTCACCATTTCCAGGCTGTTCATGCTGTGCAGTCCTTGCCAGGGACGTGCTCGGTGACAGCTCTGGTGACAGGGTGACAGCAAAGCCGAGCAGCATTTTTATTGTTGTAGGCTCAGGTGCTGCTCAAGCACAGATCTCAAATGGTGGCAGCCCCACATTGAGCCCTTTGCTGGTGATAAAGTCATGGTGCTTTCCAGAACAGCACAGGAGGGGAACTTCCATTTCAGAATGAGCTTGGAGTGTCCATGAAAGCATCCAACAAAATTAGGGACGGCAGGCTCTTAGGGAGGGGAGAAATGTACTCTACTTAAATTGGGAAAACACAGCAGAAGTGCTTGGCAGAACGCAGTGAAAGCTTTTGTGAGTGGTGAGAGAGATTTAGAAACCTCAGGCTTGTCCCTGCAGCAAGGAGAGAGGAAAAGCAACATCACTTGGTTATCTGTTGGGGCCACATAATATCAGCAAAAGCAGGAGATCCTAATCCCAAAGGTGCTCCTGAGCCTGAGAGAAGAGAGTTCTGTTTGCGTTGTTCTGGATCAAGAGTTGCTGTTAAGTAGAGTGATTTAAACTGCAGTAGGGTGGGGTTAAGTGGGATATTGGGAGAAAATTCCTGGCTGTGAGGGTGGAATAGAATTCCCAGAGCAGCTGTGGCTGCCCCTGTAGGCCTGACAGTGCCCAAGGCCCGGCTGGGCAGGGCTGGGAGCACCTGGGGCAGTGGGGTTGGAATCACAGCTTCCATGTCCCATCCCAACCATTCCATGATGTAGGGCAGTGAGCAGTAATCTCCACAGCTGCTGTGCAGGGAGAACGTGAACCAGAAAGGCCAAGGTTGGTGACCAGAGTGAATGTCAGTGGCTGGGGTGGTGACCCTGGGGTCACTGCAGTGTCCCTGTGACTCTGCAGCTCCCGGTGGGACCTGTGCTGGTGGACACCCCCACCCGATGGAGATTAATCCTCTTGGAAATAAAGTTTCAGATGGAACATTTCAGCTCTTGGAGGTGTTTCATGTGCCCTGAGCGAGCAGGTGCTGGTGGCTGCTCCCACAGAGCTCCTTGGGGATACACCAAGCTGCTTTCTTAGGGCAGCTGTTTCCCTGGAAAAACTGCCTAAAGCAGGAGGATTTGTCTTCATTTTCCCGCTCCGAGAGTTTCTGTTGCCTGTTTTGGGTCAGCACTTCCCTTGCAGTTTGTCATCTTCTGTGGCTGCAGGTGACTGTGGGCTGTGTTCGGTTTAAAAAGAACTTTTTGCTCTGGTGCTCCTCCACAGGGAGAGGGAATCCTCCACAAGGATTGTGGGCTGTGGATTCTAAGGAAAAGATCTGGGAGGCTGTTCAGGAAATTCTTTGTTGATAAAATCATGGAATGGTTTGGTTTGGTTTGGTTTGGTTTGGTTTGGAGGGGACATCCAGGACCATCTCTTTCCACTCTCCACCTTCCTCTGGACCAGGTTCCTCCAGGTCCCATCCAGCCTGGCCTCAAACACTTCCAGGGAGTTTTTCTCAAACAATTTCTTACCCTTTTAAATTTGGCACTATGGATTTTACTGTCATTGTGTTGAAATTGCAGTGGGTTAAGGTGCAAAGACCCCACATCAGCAGCGGGTTTGTGGCTTCCAGTTGGGTTTTCATCACCAGATGGAAAAAATGAACCCATTTTTGTGTCTCTTCTGGAAACTCCTGCTGCCCCACTTTGTGGAACATGGGAATGTTCAGGTTGCTCTGGAGCTGGGCTGGAATTTGCAGCTGCACAGGAGACGATGAACTGAGCAATCCTTGGAGCTAAATATGCTGAGCAATCTCAATTGCAAAGATTGAGGGAATCTCAAAAAATTCCCTTGCCCCTGGAAGAACCTATTGGTTCCTTGTATCATGGAGAAAGAACTGGCAAATCAAACTAAAATACATTCTCAAAGGAAATAATTGAAAATATTATTTGTGTGTGCTAATCCATTGAACAGGAGGATGGGTGTAAGTTCTGCTCAGCTCATAATTACTGTGTGTTGTGCAAAAATGAGCACAGTTATCTAATGAGTGGAAATACAAGCTCAGATGACTTGCTAGGGCATGTTTTGTGGCATTTCAGTGTTGCAGAATGTTTGGGACTTGAGAATTCATTTGATTAATGCATGGGGAGGTGGTACAGACATATGGATTCATGACAACTGACAGTAAATAATGCAAAGTAAAGCTTGAAATGTAAAATAATTCCGTTTTTGTTGTAATGCAGTTAAGCAGCCTGTAGTGCCAGGCTTAACTCCTCCCCTTTAATCCTCACAGAACTGTAAAAGAGTTTTGCTAAAACCAGAGCCTGGCTCTGCACATTTCATGTCAGAGTTTTGCAGGGAAGGCAGTAAATGTTGCTGTGAGCTAAAGGAGACAAAGAGGCTTTGGTTGGTGCAATTAAAGATCAGCTTTGTCACAATCAGAAACCAGGATTTCAGGGTCCTGGCCATAGAGGCAGCTCTGTCTTCATTAATAAATTATGCTCCTGAGTGCTATATTTAATTATTTGCAAGGGTCTTTTATTTTTCCCCTCTTTGGAGCGATGCTCCCCACTCTGATACTGGTGGGGGCAAAGAAAACAATCTCCATTTCAGCTTGTCCAGAGCTTTAAATATATCAAAGCACGTCCTAATGAGTTTTGTGTTTAAAATTTAATATTATCCAAGTGTACCCTTTGAGGACTGTGCCCTTTGGCTCCCGTTCCTGAGGAAAGCGCTGGGCTGGGGCAGCTCCTGTGCTCCCATTTTGTGTCTGCTTGGCACAGAGAAGTCATTACAGGAGAGCTTCCAGGGCTCTGAGTGCAAAGTTCACCCCCAAAGTTGTTCACCAGGAGCCAGAAGTGGCTGCTGAGCTCTCTCAGCGAGAGTTATGGGGCAAGGAATCACAAAGGTGTCACTGAGGGGAGGGTTTAGTGCCCAGTGTGCCTGAGAGGCGCCTGGTTAACTGGAATTTTAAGGGATCCAGCCTAAAAAAATCTTTCTCAAACCACAAACTATTGTAATCCAGTATTTGGGAATATAAATTGTTAATTGGAGCAAACTGCTCCAGTTAGGTTGGTACTGTTCTAGTGAAAATAGAAGCCCAGATATTTGGGAATGGGATGAACAGATGAGGAGCCAATCTGAGATTCCTTCCTGAATTATTTAGGTTATTGACAGGAGGAAGGAACTGCTCAGTGGTTTCCCCTACGTTCATAATGCAAGGTGAGCAGTAAATACAATTTCTTAACTCAGCCCCCTGATTTATGGCTTCATTAATGAAATGGATGGAACTTCTTTCATTCATTACTTATTCAAATAGTTTGCAGAAAATATATGTTTTAAATCAAATGCAGTGGAATTTCTAATGAAGCCTCCAGAGACACAGGGAGTGAATATTCAAAGAAATGTCTATATATACTGATTCCAGAATAGTTAATATATTGGCAAGGAAAATAAAAAAATTCATCTTGGCTCAGTCATACCGTGCAAGATTTCTAATTCCCTGATGTGATGGATGGAACTAGTGTTCAATTGCCAAAATAAAAAATAAAATATGAAGTATGAAATATATGGAGTTGTTTTCTGTGGGTGGTAAGTCAGCAAGAGAACTCCCAGCATCATGGGAAGTGTCTGGATTAACAAATCCTGACAAGGAGATCCATGGAGCACGTACAGGATTTGTGGTTTGGTTTAGTTTGGGTGCTTTAATTATCATTTTTTATTAATTTATTTAAATTTGGCAGAGGAGGAGCAAGCAGCGCCTCTGTGATCCATCCACTGATCTTGGGGGCTCTTTCTCTAAAAGAGAAATAGAGCTGGACCAGAAAACAAAACATTCCACACCTACAAAATGAGGAATTCAGAGTTTGAGGCTGTGGTGGTGCCCTCAAGGCAGGAACTGTGGGGGGAAAATGGGCTCCAGATGTGCCTGGATTGGGTTGGACGGGGCTGGGAGCAATGTGGAAGTGGAAGGATGAACCTTTTGGAGGTCCCTTGTCACCCTGATTTTTTAAGATTTTTCTAAGCCTTCTGATGTTTACATTCTTGTAACAAACTTTCTCACACACTTTTTATATAAACACCTTATTATTTGCATTCTTTTGTGGAGGAGGAGAAATTGGAGGGACTGTTGGTTTGTCCAGTGTCATTGCAGAGGTGGCACTGTCACCCTCCAATCCGCTGCCACTTTTGGAAAACTATAAATGTTGGGATCAGAAAATGAACTTCCCTTTTTTCTTCACCTTCGGAGCAGCGCTGTGTGCTCGTGTTCTTTGGTGTCCTGTAGTGACAGTCCCTGCCAGCACAAACCAGTCTGGGATTCCAGGAGAGATCGCCCATCCAGCATTTTTCTGTGGCTGGAATAAGGGAGGGAGTGCAGAGCAGGTGGACAATTCCTCTTCTCCACAATGGGAAGGTTTCTGTGGGTGGAGTAAGGGAGGGAGTGCAGAGCAGGTGGACAATTCCTGTTCTCCTCAATGGGGAGGTTTCTGTGGGTGGAATAAGGGAGGGAGTGCAGAGCAGGTGGACAATTCCTCTTCTCCACAAGGGGAAGGTTTCTGTGGCTGGAATCCTGCTCTGTCCTTGTGCAGTGGTCAGTGGGAAGAAGAGGGAGCAGGATGGTGAAGCTGATCTTTTCTGGGAGTAAATCCAGTTCCTGGGCAGCTCCTGAAGCAGCTCAATGTGCCTCTCCACGTTTCCAGTGTTTCCATGACAAGAACTTCCAAAGCTGCCTTCTGCTTACGTGGAAGAATATTAAAGGAATATTTGATATTGCCGGAATGTTGATTTTGTTGGCATTTTCCATTCTGCCTCCTCCTCCCAGCAGAGCTGAGCTCAGCGTGCCCACAGGAACACAATCCCTGCTTTCTGCACATGGGAACCTTGCTGGGCTGAGCTTGGGAAGGAGCTTGGAGTTGTCCTCTGGTGTGGGATGAGCTGGGATGCTGCTCTCAGTCATTGGGCAGCGCTCTCCCAAAATTGTCCTCGGAGTTGTGTTTGCGTGTGTAACCACCTGCTTCCACTAATTAACAAAAAGTTAGGGATGAAATTCCCAAGGGAAATTAGTGTCAGAACCAGATCATAGAAATAATTTCACCTTCTGCTTGATCCCATTTCTGTGTTATTAAAAATCCCATTTCTGTGCTATTAAAAATCCATACAGTTCAATTTTGAAAATTTCTGGCATTGGTTATTTTCATGCTGGCTGGAGCTCTGTTCTGACACACTGACAATGAAAATATTTTTGAGTGGAGCAGCTAAACTGACTTTTCACCTGGAGAGGGAACTTCAAACAGACCGAAATTCTATTTTTTAATTACATTTTAGCTACTGAAGGTGGATTTTCTTAGGTTAGACATTAAAGGAGCAGCTTTATGGCATTGTCAGCTGTGCCTGAATATAAAATGGAGCTCTGGATTTTCCTGGTGAGGAAGGAATTCACAGTTATTTTGCACGGCAGCTCTTAATGAAGGGATGGAGCAATATTTTGGACTCTTTATTATCCCCATTTATGACTTTGAAGGAGAATGCTTTGGTGTTTGTAGTTCCAGCTGGAGCTCGATGCATTTATTGATGTTCTTTCTGTTTGTGCGTTATCACCACTTGGGGTGTAAATCTCAGCCAAGGCATGGAAGAATGCAGTGTCCAGAGGGGATGAAATTCCATGGACGTGGAGAAGAATTGGGGATTTTCTTGGGGGTGCAGTTGGGGTGAGAGGCAGCGGGGAAAGTTGGAATTCCATCCCTGAACCCCTTTTGCAGTGCAATCTGCATTTCTCCAATGTAGATACAATTATTTAACCCATGCCACACCAGGAGCAGGCTGTGTTGGGCTGGGAGAAGGGAACTTCATGGATATTAAATATTACCAATAAATGACTGTTCATTAGGCCCTAATGAAAAGAAAAGCCTAAATTAATATCCAGATCATGGCATCATGAAATTTGGAAAAGCCATGGAGTCCCAGAGGTGCCAAGGCCAGCACTGAACCCTCAGTGCTGCTTCCATGGGATTTTTGTTGGGATCCACATGTTTTCCATGGAGATGAAGGTCCCACTCATGATCTGCAGCTTTTGGGGTTCAGGACCTCCTCTAGTGCTGGCAGGAACAGAGATGGAAATCCCATTGTCCAGAAGGGCAATGTGGGGAGGCAGAAGGGATTTTCCAGTGCATGTAATGAAGCCCAGGTTTTTAATTCAGTGCAAATCACAGTAATTCCTTCATTCCATAGAAATCCACCATCAGATTCCTTCTGAATTCCTGAGACTTTAATAAGAATAAGAAGCGCACTGAGATAAGAAGAGTTTCCAAAAAGAAACACTGTGACCCATTTTAAAAACCTTTGTTGATTTTTGAAGCGTTTTAATTAGAGAGACACAATACAGTAGGATAGTTTTAATGTTTGTTTTTTTGGTAACTGCTAAATTGTCCTCTTGAAATTATTTCCTTTTAAATGGCAGAGCTCTTTAAGGATGATTACTTTATTCATCTTCAGTCTGGGAGGGCCAGGCACTGAGTGAGAAATTAAAATTGAAGGGGGTGTTGTAGATAGGCTGGTCCCAGTCCTCCTGCACATGCCGGCAGCAGCCAAATCAATTTCCAAACTTTGATTTGTTTGTAAAAATTATTTTGACAGATGGCATGTGCAGGGGCAATTTCAAACCTGACTTTTATGGTGTGTTTATGATTCCTTGTAAATAATTGCATAGTTTCTTCTGAAGAAATAACATCTTAAAGGATGATTACATCTGAGGCTGTTGTGCTTAGCTCAGTCTAGCACAAATCACAGAGGCTCTCCATTACAGCGAACCCTGCTCATTGTGTTTTATTGTGCAGCAGCATGGCTTGGAATGATTGTTTCCTTTTGTGCTGTGGCAAAGTGGGGGCTGCAATCTGTGTTCTCAGCACCTGCCACACTTCAGGCACCAGCATTGTGCTTTTCCTTTTCTTGCCCTTTTCCTCCTCCTTTTCCCTTTCTGTTTTCCCCTTCTCCTTGCTGCTTTCCTCTCCGTCCCCTTTTTCCTTCCCCCTTTTTTTTCCTTCCCCCTTTTTTTCCTTCCCCCTTTTTTTCCTTCCCCCTTTTTTTTTTTCCTTCCCCATTTTTCCTTCCCCCTTTCCCCTTTCCTTTCCCCTTTCCTTTCCCCTTTCCTTTCCCCTTTCCTTTCCCCTTTCCTTTCCCCTTTCCTTTCCCCTTTCCTTTCCCCTTTCCTTTCCCCTTTCCTTTCCCCTTTCCTTTCCCCTTTCCCTTCCCCTTTCCTTTCCCCTTTCCTTTCCCCTTTCCTTCCCTTTCCTTTCCCCTTTCCTTTCCCCTTTCCTTTTCCCCTTTCCTTTCCCCTTTCCTTTTCCCCTTTCCTTTCCCCTTTCCTTTTCCCCTTTCCTTTTCCCCTTTCCTTTTCCCCTTTCCTTTTCCCCTTTCCTTTTCCCCTTTCCTTTTCCCCTTTCCTTTTCCCCTTTCCTTTTCCCCTTTCCTTTTCCCCTTTCCTTTTCCCTTCCTTTCCCCTTTCCTTCCACACTCCCCAAACTCCCCACTGAAAGGATTGCCCACTTTGCTTTCCCACTAACTCCACAGCTGGAATGGGAGGAAATGAGGCTGAAGGAGTTCAGAAAAGCACCAGATACCTGCAGGGCTCGATGCAAATGGTAGAGAAACCTCTGAATGTCCTCCCAAGGGTGGCTCAATATCTGAATGTCCTCCCAAAGGTGGCTCCTGGCACCAGGCACTGCTCGGTGCCAGCTGGGCCCCACGGGCAGCAGTTTGTCCTGTGAATGTTTTTTTTTGGCTCCCCACAGAATTTTATTAAATATTACTTTCACCTGTAGCTTATTATCCAAGCTGAGATCAATCCGTTGGTTTGGAGCTCCATGTCTTTGCTGCCTGCTCCTTCTCTCTTGGTGGGGCAGAGCTGTTCTGAGTGGTGGCAGGAATTTTCTGGAATCTCAGGTTGAGGTGGCTGTGGCCGTGCAGGGTCTGTGCCCTCACAGGTACCCCTGAACCCAGGGCTGGGAAAGATTGGAATTGTGAAAATATTTGTGCCTTGATTCCAGACTGTTTCAATTCCTGGCCATTCCTTCCATGAATTTTCCCTGAAATCCAAATTTTCCCTGCTCTCCAAACCTCCCTTGGCACAGTTTAGAGCCATTGCCTCTCCTCCTGTCCCCTGGGAGATCGGACAATGCAGACATGCCTTAAATGATGGTATCAACATTTAATAAATTCCTGAAGACTGAACCACATCAGCTGCCCTGGGGCACAGGGGCAGAATTGCTGCCAGTGCTTTTGTGGGGAGATGGGAGGAAGCACCAGTTAAATAAAGGGTGGGCACAAATTAGGGAATAAAGCAGTTTTTAATCACAGGGCTGTACAGTCCAGCAGTTCCTTGGATTCCTGTTTTATGATCTGCATCTTGTTAAATCCCCTCTCATCGGAGAAGCACTCAAAGCATCACTTCAGGTGATGAGCTGACAATTCCCAAAGGAGACTATTATTTATTACGAGGTGATTAATTTGCATCCACTGCTGGACAGCTTTGGAATTTGTCCCTGCACTGATCACAACAAACTCTTCTTAATTTGTTTCTCCTAGCACAACTTTTCTCCTTAAAATCTGACTCAGGCCTTGATCACTGATCTGTGAAATCCACAATAATCCCTTTATGACAGCCTTGTCTCTTGAGCTGACCATTTAAAGGCCTAAGGAACTGCAGAGTTCTTCTAATTAACTTGTCTGAGGCGCTGTTTATTCCATTTGTCTTTTTTCTTTCTTCTTCTGCAGTGTCACCATGGCATCTGCTTGTTCTCAGCCTTTCTTCTCCCCTCTAATTACAGGCAGGGGAAGTAAAACCCTAACCTTGCTGGAAATTCGTTAATATTAAAATATTCCCCAGATGAGCCTGTAAATCTCTGTGCTGCAGTTTGTTGGTGCTTTACTCAGAAATTCACCTTTGGAGTGAATGCAGATCTGCAGGACAAATTAGTAACTGTTCCTTGCATATTTCAATTTCATTTTGGGCTCACAAACCTGAGCAAAATTTCTGCTTTCATGCTGAGAATTGGCAGGGATGGACTGCTCCAAACTTAGGGTGAAATGAACAAAGAACTTTCAAGAAATTCTATTGTGGCTGTGTCCTTTCAAGAGAAGCTCAAAGTTACTTTTTACTGTTATTAAAGGAATTATTAAATATACATCTAACACTGTACAAATACAGAGGTCTGGGTTCTAAAAACCAGGAATAGACAGAAATATCCTCATTTGGGGGACTTTCCAAGATGATTTCCTTGGGACTTTTTTGAGTAATGCGAGATGAAATTTTGACCCTTTGCTACAGGTCTGTCAGCTTTTCTTATGATTAAAAAAAATACAAGTTTAATCAGAAAAGATACAAACAAAATAACCCAACTGAAATTACATTCTGAATTATTTAGGAGGGCACAGGAGATGAAAGCTGCTTAGGAGTTTCCAGGTTGGAGATAATGCATGATGATCGATAAATGAACACTGTCCTCCCTAACCCCAAATATATTTGGCATCCATTATTAAAGAGGCATAAAATTGTCTGATTCCATTATTAATGCAGGGCTCTGCTGGAGCTGAGGAGGTCACACAGGAAGAACTTGGACTTGGATTCAGGAGTTTTTATTTTTAATTATTTTAAAGGATTGTAGAAGAGTGGGTTTCAGTCCTCACCTCCCCTTCAGTCTTTGTGGCTTGGTTAAATCCTTTTTAGTCTTTGGAGAGAAATGTGAGTTGGAGGGGTACAGCTCTTAAATTTGGGGGTGCTTGGGGTCTGTGCTTTCAACAGATAATCCTTAAAAACACCAAGCCAAAGATGGAACAGAAGTGTTGACAGTGCATTACATTGTCTGTGCCTTGTACATCACAATTCCTACATTCCCGAGCTTTTCCATAGCAGCTCTGCCTTAATTTCTGTAGGGTTTTGCTTTCTGAACCACTCTGATCTTTCCCTTCCATATCTGCCCTCATCTCCTCTTCCCACAGACTGCAAATGTCAGCAAGTCCTGCTGATAATGTGCATTTTGAGGCTTCCTGAGTCTGGAACAAAACCCTAACGCTTGTTATGGCATGGCTGTGTTCTCCCAGTGCCTTTGTTCCTGTCATCACCTCATTCCATTTAGTTTTACATAACATCAAATATCCTGAGATTATATTTATAAAGTTTGGGATGTATTTTCAGCTGTTTTGTACTGGGAATCCTTCCATGCCAGGAATTGAACACCTGCCAGGCTTCAGGCACCAGCATTTCTCCTTTTCCTTCTTCCTTTTCCTTCTTCCTTTTCCTTCTTCCTTTTCCTTCTTCCTTTTCCTTCTTCCTTTTCCTTCCTCCTTTTCCTTCCTCCTTTTTCTTCCTCCTTCCTCCTTTTCCTTCTTCCTTTTCCTCCTCCTTTTCCTTCTTCCTTTTCCTCCTCCTTCTTCCTTTTCCTTCCTCCTTTTCCTTCCTCCTTTTCCTTCCTCCTTTTCCTTCCTCCTTTTCCTTCCTCCTTTTCCTTCCTCCTTTTCCTTCCTCCTTTTCCTCCTCCTTTTCCTTCCTCCTTTTCCTCCTCTTTTTTCCTTCCTCCTTTTCCTTCTTCCTTCTTCCTTTATCTTCCTCCTTTTCCCTCTTCCTTCCTCCTTTTCCTTCCTCCTTTTCCTTCCTCCTTTTCCTCCTCCTTTTCCTCCTCCTTTTCCTCCTCCTTCTCTCCCCCTTTCCTTTTTGCTCTGTGAGTATAAATAAGTTGTGATGTGCTGGATTTAGGCACAGAATTTTGGTTTATTTCCCAAAAAATCAAAGCTCCTGTGAGCTGGATCTCTGACTTGGGCTCTGGGCATTATTTAAGGGTTTCCATCTCCACACTTTGCTGTTATTCTACAGTAAATCTTGAGTTTTCACTTGAATTTTAATTACTCTGTCAAACTGTTGTGAATCCACGTTGTGGCCATGAAATATGGGCAGATTCTCTGCTCAAACTGAGGGTCCCTCTGGAGTGAGAGTGGAGGAATCCTGTATACTTTTATAAATTGAACATTAATCTTAAAAGGAGAAAAAATTGAGTTATTTTTATACTTCCCACTTTTAAAAACTTGATGTCAAAAATTTAAGCAACTTAAAATTGGTTAAAAAATGAGGTAACCTACCTACTAATTTTGAAGTTGCATTTTCATCTCCAGTGATGTGTTGCCTTGTGCCAGCTGGATTTTAGAGCTGTCCCATGGAGCCCAAATCCATCATCTGCTAATGGAGAGAACAGAATTTACCCTCTTTGCATAGAGAGAAGTGAATTCAGTTGATTCTTGTGGAAATCTTTGTCATTCCAGACTCTCTTTAGATTCCAGTGCTTTATAATCAAGCAAGAAATAGTGAGAATTGTTTTTCTGACATGATTTTTTAATAAACTTTTAACTCTCATGTCAGCTCTGGTGTGTTCTGAGGCTGTGCCTTTTGGCCAGTTTGACTCCCACATTCTTTTTTTTTTAGTTTTTTTTTAGCTCTTCAGAGCAAAAATCTTGTGAACTTCTCTCCAAGGTTCAATTTCCAGGTTGCTCTTAGTGACATTTTACAGACTTGTAAATCTTCATCCAAGATCATTCACAGATAAACTTCATTCTTTATAGGAAATAAAAAGGTCCCACTTTGAGTAGCTTGTCTTTTATAGCTTCTTGGATCTGCCTTGTTTCCCAGCCAGGTGAGGTCAGAATTGCTTCTTTACACTGATAAAAGTAAAACTGATTGAAAATCAGTCCAAATGCTGCAATTTATTAAGGTTTAATAGCAAGATTATATCTTATTTTTTATTTTATTTCACTACACAGATTTAAACCCAATAATTTAACATAGCACGGTGTTAATTGTTCCAAATGCTTTAGGTGGCATCTGTGTGCTTTAACAGGGATAAAATTATTAATAGAAGTACAAACACTCCCAGAAATACAGGGGAAAAAGCTGCATTTTTCTTTTCACCTCTCTCCTTTAAAGTTCTTTCAGCTGTTCCATCTTCTTAGGAGTCTCTGCATAAATAACAAAACAGAAATACAAAAGGAAAAATCAGCGGCACTCATTTTTTTTTTTTCTTCTCACCTAACTGATGTTGTGGCTTCCTTCTGGAGCTGTGCATCTTATTTTGGATTTCAGATGTGTTGCTGGAAAGGTGAAGACATCTCTGAGCAGGCAGATGAGACCAGATTTCAGAAGTGATGGATAAAACTGATAAATTGTTTTTTTTACCAGGCAGAATCAGCTCCAAGGTTTGTGGCTGTTCCAAGGCCACAGCCCTTGCTGGAAATAGAAAGCAGCAATAAATTGGCAGAAACCAGCGATTCAGCCTTAAAATTCCAGAAAACATGAGCAGAGATCCACTCCCAGCTCCCAGCTGTATTTTGTGCACATAGATTCCATTATTCACATTAAAGTTTAAGAAGATTTGGAGCAGCTCTGGTATAAAATCTCTCCTGTCCAGGATGCAGACAGTGTAATCCTCAGCTCTGTCCACATTCCAGTCCTATCACACATTAATCTGTGTAAAGCAGGGAATGAGGTTCCATGGGCTGGATTATTCCATCTCTGCCTGCCCTGGAAGGGTTCACTGGGGAGAGGGACCCTGGCACAACTTCTGGATTCTTCACACCAGGAGGGGTTTGCAGCAGAGGAGTTTCCTATCCATTATAACCTGAATTTCATAAATGAAATCAAATCAGCTGGGGGTTCAGTCCCTGAAAGCTGTCTCTGGTAACCCATCTCTCCCTGTGCCAATCTCTGTAATCCCATGGATTTTTGGTGTGGAACGGTGGTGGGAATGTTTTCTAGGAGCTCAGATAAGAGGTGGAGAAGATCTCCAAGCAGGATTAGGCCCAGCATCAGGACAGCTTTTAATTCCTGTGAAATTCTCTTTTCTGCTCCCGTCCTTCACCTCTTGATACACACGTTTCATTGTTTGCTTTTAAACATTCCTACTGGCATCAAAACCTCACAAATGCTGGCAAAAAATCCCATTCAGGCCCCATTGTCCCCGGATTGAGAGACCAAATCTGGCAAATCTGTGCGTGGATGTGAAATCTGGGGGAATTAATAGCTCTGACCTGCACCTGCTCCATTCCTGCAGTGCCTTGATGGGAGAATCATTTTCCAGATGAGCTTCCAGGAGCATCTTTGCCAGTGCCAGGCTGCCTGTGTGATTGATTCCTCGTTCCCTGTGTGCCCAGAGAGTGCCTCATCCTCCTGGACAGATGGCTGGATGATTTGCAATCCCCACAAAATCTCCCCGATGATTTCTGCCTTCAGCAGCCATTGCCATGTTTATTTTTGGGCCCAGATTATTGCCTTGCTTTTTTTTGCCAGCACTGGGCCCTCCTGCATCCACCCAGGAACCAAATCTGCTCAATCACTGCTGGCTCTGTGCTATTTTATTCTTTTGGCTGAATTGTTTAAAAGAATTGTTTTCATTTTACAAAGTGAGCACTCCATGCCTTGTTTTTATCCTGCATCATTCCAATGTGCTGACCCAGTAGCTTTCCTTTAGATGCTCGTTTTCTCTCTGCCATCCTGCTGTTTGCCAGCACCCCTGGCCTTACCTAAATCCAAGAATATTTTAATGTATCCATGGGAATTCATATTTTTCTGCTTTCTACAGCTTTCTTTAAAGTACAAATAGGGCTCAGCTGATGGCCCAACACCTTTTTTTTCCTTTTGAATAATAAACTGATTCCCTGGACTGGAGAAAATACTCCCTTTTTTATTCCCTCAATATTTGTGTTCACACAAACATCTTCTCTTTGAATACTGATTTCTCTCTTAATATTTGGGGTCCTTCTGTAGTAGAAAATCCAGTTAGAGCACAGCCCTCGCTTGAAGCAGATAATGGGATTTATTTTATTCCTGATGATTGGGGCCATGTTCCAACACTGCCCCCGAGTCAAGTTGCATTTTAGACATGAAAAGAGGCCTGATTAGGCACCGTGGTTAAAATGTGCTTTAGTTACACCTCAGCTGCAGAGCGTTTCCAGCCCTGCACGATCCCGTCCTCGTGGAGCTCAGGTGGGGAGGGTTTGCTGTGCTGACCCCGGGGCTGAGGCTGCCACAGCCGCTGGGCTCCATCAGATAAACGCCTACAAACTGCTTGTTTGCTCCTGCAAATCCTCTGGAAATTTTCTATTAGCAGCCTTTACGAGTCCTCCCAGGCTCAGAAATAAATCTGCTGAGCGCTGGCGCCTCGTTCCGTCCGTGTGTGGTGTGCTGTGCATGGAGTGGGAATGGAGCACAGGAATCCAGCACTACCCTTGTCTGGCAGGAAAGGCTTCTGTAAATCAAATATAAAACCATGGGGTTTGTAGATGACATAGAAATTACTGCTAATTAAGAAGGATGTAGGATTAAAATCCAAACTGGAAAAGGTCAAAGAAACAAAGCAGATTTGCTGTTTGATTTCTCTCCTTCCTGTGCTTCATTTTGAGGTTAAGAGCCTCCATTTCCTTCTGCCTCTGAGGTGCCTCCATAAGAAGTTCCTCTAAACCCAGAAATCTTTTGTGTCTTTAACTCCTCTGCAGGTGCCTCTGATGTGTTTTACCCAGCTGATCAGCACTTCTGGCTCCTCAGTCTGCCCAGGTTATCCATCCATCATCCCCACTCCTTTTTGATGAAATTTTCCACCTTTTCCATGAGCGTGCTGGATTTCCCTGTGGAAAATCTCAATATCCTCTCACAGCTCCTCTTCTGAACCACAACCCCATTTTTGATTTATGAGCCTTTTTCTTCCTTTGCTTCTCTCTCTCTCTCTCTCTTCTTTATAACCAGTGTGACCAGTTAACCTTTTCAGAGATAAACTCCAATCCGTGAGACATCCAATCTTAACAGTGCAAGTGCCTTTTTTTCCAGTGCCAAAATGTGCTGTAACACCCAGACAGAGCTGCTTTGCTTTGAGATTAAGCACTAATCCCACTTATTTAAACTTTCCTTCCCAACTAACAGGTAGAGTGATCAGGATGGAGGGTTTTCAGTTTATATTTTATTTCCTGACTTCATGGTGTTAAATGATGTCACGGCGCTAAGTGGAGACAGGGAACATGGCAACAGAAAGCCTCTAAGAATTAATAAACCATTAAAAGGAAAAGGCAAAGGAAATAGAGATGGATGAGATAGATGCATAGCAGCAAGTCTGTCTTGCAAGGAAAAATTCATGTCTGGGAAAGCCTTGGGAAGTTTTGTTGTTGAAACTTGTGTAGTTCAGGAAGCTCTGCTGGGGAAGGAAATACGGGGGTGAACATGGTGCTGCTGGTTGGACTCCATCATCTTTGAGGTTTTTTCCAAGCTAAATGATTTTGTGCCATTTTGGGGGTGTTTGGGTTAATTTTTCCAGGATAAGGGATGTGATTTAGGGATGGTAAAGCCACATATTCCCTGTAATCCCTGGGCAGAGGCACCTCTGCAATGAGAGCTGTGCAAGTGTGGGCCTTGCTTATCACCTGCAGCTCTGATAAAGGTGCTGAACCAACCTGGGAGTGCAAAATTCCACATCATTCTTCAGAAAGAAGGATGATGTGAAATTGTCATACAGATTTATCAAAAACTGTTGGAAATTTAAAAAGCAACATCTCCCTTTCCCAATTAAGATACCACAGCCTTCAATTTGTATTAACACGACCAAAACCTTTTGGTGTGTGAACTTGCTCTCAACCTGTGACCAGCTCATCCTGCTTATTCTGAACTATGTAAACTAAACAACAACAGCAAAAACCAGAATAAAACTTGGATCACATGATTCCCTGGAAGTTCTTGCCAGCTGCTCCCACGTTATTGAGCAATCTATCATCAGGCTGGTGCTGCGTTCGTGGTGATGCATTGCACTGATGCATCGTTAGGGAACTGTAGCCTTTGATAGATTAGTCAATAACAGTCCTGAGGAGGGAAATATTTGGAGAAATCAAACTCCAGAATCTGATTTCTAAAATGGTCCATAAGTGCAGTGTAAGTGGAAGGTATTGACAGCTCAAGTTCTGTGTTCTCTGTGTGTGTGTGTGTGTGTGTGGTGGTTTTTGTACTCCGGGGATTTGTGGAATCAGCAGTGTCTGCTTTTCCTGAGCACAGGCTCTGGGATAAACAGGAATATAAGGGAACAGGAGAGGGAATATAAGGGAACAGGAGAGGGAATATAAGGCAATTGGGATGCCTTGTTCAGGCTGCCCTAGAGCATAAGCTGGACAGACTTCCAGAATAAAGCAGGGATTTATTCAAAGGCCTCAGTGGATGCACCTTGGGCAGCACCAGAGCCCAGCCAGGGCTGCACCCAAGATGAACCAAAATGGCCCCAAAATGCACGAGCGCTGCCGGGGTCTGTCCCTGGGATCAGTTCTGCTCCATTTGCACCTTGCAGTTCATTGTCCCATCCCAGCTTTAGCCCAGGCAGTCCCACCCTGCTTGTTTTTCTCTCTCCAGCCCACGGGGTTTGTGCTCCTGGGCTGAGATTTGGGTCATTTGTCCTTGGTGCCCAGCTGGAGCAGGAATTGTTTTGTCTCCCTGCTCTGTGCACACAGCTCACCATCCCCTCATGTGAAGCTCAGACCCACACACTAAAGCAGCACAGAATTTGGAAAATATAAAAGGTAAAACCTGAGACATCAATAGGAGAAGGAGAGGAAAGCATCTGCCTTTCCTCAGCTGGGAAAAAAGCAGGGAGGTCCCTCACAGATTTGACTTTGCCAGCCAAATTCAGCTGTCTGGTGTGCTGGAAAATCCTTGCAGGATTTAGCCTTGAAATCTGTATCAGGGTGTGCCACGACCCTTGAAATTTTCTACTGAAGTGATTCCTGAGGAGAAGGAACCTGCCCTCGCTGCCATCACCCGTCCCGGTGTCTGCAGGTAGTGCTGGGGACAGTTCCAGGCTGTGGCACTGCCTTGTCCCTTCCCCAGGCATCCCTGGAGCTGTGGCTGCAGTTTTAGCAGAATCATTGATAAATGGGCTTCAGTTTCCAGCAGAGTTCCCTCCCTTCGAGTGGGTGTGGATGGGAACAATCGCAAGTGCCAAAAAGCACAAACCCCCTTTTGTTTATCATTCAGGACACCCTCCTTCCTGCTTTTTCCAGTCCCCAAGGTTAGACAAAAATACTTTTTTACTGTCTAGAAATAAGGATTTAACCTTCAGTATGCAAATTATTTAATAACCAACCTGACCTTATTAAAACAAAGTGCTTTGCTTCCATTCTTGGCTCTTTAAAGAAACACTATTAAAAAAAAAAAAAAAAGACAATAAAATGATTGTTCCTCTATGGTTGTGAAGGGAAATAAATTACTTAGGACATGACTAATCTCATCTTGGGCTAAAATCTCTTCTAGTGAGCTATTTTTCAAATCAGTTTCATAATTGGCAAATGTGTTTATATGTTTGGCTTTTTTTCCCCCTTAATTGGGTTATAGCTGTAAATGGTGAAAAATGAAATTTGAAATATTTGTGAAGTGCCAAAAGGTTAAATCAGCATTTATTTGGGATTTTTTAAGGCAGCATTTTTACAGTGGTTTGGGAGCTCTGGATGAGGATTTGTAAAGCAAATTTTGTTAAAGTTTTTGTGGTTCTGAGCTCCTTCTGTGAGTTGGGTCAAGTCCCACACCAGTGGCAAAGTTCAGGATTTGGAGATGGTGGTGTAGAGTGACATTATTTGGTCTCAGTTTGAAGGGCATGAAAATTCTGTTCTGGATTTTGGTTCTCATCATTTTAATAAGAGAAAAAAATGAGCTTCTGACTATATCTGCATATTTATTTTTTATTGTTAAGACCTTTGGGGTGTGTAAAACAGGTATTTAGGCTGGAGAAGTGGATTTAATTTAATTTAATTTACTTTTACTTTTTATTTATTCTTTATTTAATTTTATTTTATATTTTAAAATTTTTAAAATTTAATTTTATTTTTTATTTTATTATTTTTTATTTCTATTTATTTATTTTATTTTATATTTAAATTTTTAAATTTATTTTTATTTTTATTTTATTTTTTATTTTTATTTTTATTTTATTTTTCATTTTATTTTTATTTTAAATTTTTTACTTATTTAATTTAATTTAATTTAATTTTATTTTATTTTATTTTATTTTATTTTACTCATTCTTCACTAGGTGAACCTCAGCCTCATCCCAGGATCCATCCTTGTCGCAGGCAGGAAAGGGAAAGTCCAGAGCTAAACTGCAGTGAGCCCTCTGCCTTTAAAACCATTTGGAAGTGGGAAATCCTTCATAATTATTCAGCTTTTCTATTTTAGAGGATTGATATTTGGTATTTCAGCCAGAAAAGGAACAATTACAATAAATTGTGTTCTGCTGCTGACTGGATGCACAAATTTCAGTGAAACGAAGCAGTCAAGAAAAAACAGAAAGAGAAGAATAAATTTTTGTGGCTAAAGTGAACCATAGAAAGAGAGAATAAATTTTTGTGGTTAAAGGGAACCTTAGAAGCTGACAGCAATATTTATTTGTAGTTTGGCCCCAGGGAATTTCAAGATCTTGCACCAGTTTTGGGTGGATTCAGCTGACGTGGTCCTTTCCATTCCATGGGAATAAAGGGAACCAGGACTGATCCCCTGAA
This sequence comes from Melospiza melodia melodia, assembly GCF_035770615.1. NCBI lineage: Eukaryota > Metazoa > Chordata > Aves > Passeriformes > Passerellidae > Melospiza > Melospiza melodia. The sequence continues at coordinate 26,055,862 of NC_086205.1, read as the reverse complement.
AACGGGAGCAAGAAAAAGATTCATAATCTGCATAATCTGATAAGATTCAGGTTAATAATCTGCATAATCTGCTAAATTCTAACGTAATGAACACAGTTTCACTTTGCAGATTTTTCCCAGCAGATCTGTTTAGTCTGTAATCCCAAATATTCCTTTACCTTTTCATTTGGTCTCTGTGTTTTGAGAACCCAAGACAAACTTCTCAGCAAATCTCCCTTTATGGTTCTGTGATTTTCCCAAAATTCCCTTGAATTATCTCCTCCTGAACACAGAAATCCATAACAAACCTCCAGCAGGAGGAATGACTGAAATTACCAAAAAAACCAAGACAGAAAATCAAATAAATCTCTTTAAGTCATGTGAATATCTTGCTTCAGTTGTCCAGGAGCTGTTGCCATTCCCTTTTTGCCACTTGCTGTAATTCCTGCAGTTCCCAGCCTGAAATGTCATTTTAGGGGTGATGCTGAGGAATTTGTCACAGCTGTCATTGCTCGGTGTGAAAAACGCCAGTCACTTGTTTTTTAAAATGTTAAAAGTTCATTAGTAATAAAATGGTTACGAAAATAGTAATACAATTAGAGCAATAATAATTTGGACAGATTGAATTAGGACAATATGAGACAATAAAAGCAAAGAGTTACGGATGTCTGGGTACCTTTTTCTGGGCAGCACGAGCCCGAAAAAGGACACAGTTAACAGAGGATTAACCCTTAAAAGCAACAGCCTGTTGCATATTCATACACCTCATCCATGATGCATAAATTCCATTCAATCGCAGGATTCTGTCTGGTCATCATCAGCTTCTTCCTCTGAATCCTAACGGTGCCTTCAAGGCGGGAAGAAGTTCATTTCTTCTGATAATGGGGCAAAAAATTATTTTCTCTGAAAGATTCAGGTGTCCTGTGGCTGCTATCTCACTGCGAGTCCTTTCTTTAAAAAGGTATCCTACATAGCATCGTTTCTATTTTAACACTTTTTATAACCTAAAACTATATTTAACACAGTACTTAAGGGAATTAATCCAGCATCGCTTTCTAACGCAACACATATAATGTTCATTTTAATATTTGCAAAGAGCCAGTCATAAAACACACGCATTTTTCAGACTCGGGGAGCCTGGCCTGGCCACGCCAGCGTTTTCTGTGTTTGGGGGAGCCCAGAACTCCTGGCATGAGCTGTGGACGCTTTTCCCTGAGCACCAGGGCAGGAGGAAGGAGATCCTGGCTGGGGCAGATGTGCTGGGGCTGTTCTGCAGCTGCCCCTGAGGATGAGGAGCTCTGCTCCAGCTCAGCCCTTTGCCAAAAGCACCTTCACCATATGGGTCACGTTCCTCTCCCACCCGGACCAGCTTTACCCAACAATAATGAAATTAATTTCGCTAAAACTTAGTTTGCCCTCTATTAATTACCCACCCGAGAGCTTAAATCATTTTGGAGCCGAATTGAATTCTTTCCATCTCCTTTTCCCTGGTTTGTTTCCCATTTAGCAGATGAGATGCAAAGCGCAATTTCATCAGGTGAAGAGAGAAGGAAGGCTGTGTCCCTGCTCAGTGTTTATCTTGCTTTTTAATTTGGAGATTATCTTTAGTGTCTTGGCTCTCCAAAGCAGATGGGCTGTAGGCTTGCTGTAAATCACCCTCAAAGGAGCTGTCTCTTAATGCCTGGGGCTAAAAAATGTAGGTGCTGCTGGAGCCCACACTGCACCTTGCCCATTTCTGCTGGTGTTTCTTTATTTTTCCACTTTGCCACAATTCCAAAGTGCCTTAGTTTGCTTTTCCTAAGAACTAAAATAGTGGTTTTGTGTTGTTTGCTAAGTATCTTCTATCCCTGCACATCCCTTCACTGTTGCACTGTATAAAGTTAAATAATTTGGGGTAGCTCTAAAGGATAAAGTTAGCCAGATCTCAGGAATCAATCCTTAGAAAATTTGGGAACTGGGAGAAAGAAAGGAAAATGTGCTCAGCACATCCCTTCACTGTTGCACTGTATAAAGTTAAATAATTTGTGGTGAAAGTTACAGCTTTGGGGTGGCTCTAAAGGAGAAAGTTAGCCAGATCTCCAGGAAATTAACAGGAGTCAATTCTTAGCAGAAAATTTGGGAACTAAGGGGAAAGAAAGGAAAATGTGCTTAGCTACTATAAAAATGGGGTTTAGCTACTGTAGTTTAGTTATTTTTTTCATTGTAATTATTCAGCCATACCTAAGAGAAGTCTTTGTTTTTTTTTTGAACTTCTCAAATCTTTCTTTGAGGAAAAAATAATTCTATTTCTTCCTAATAGCTTGAGAGTGCCATTCCTCTCCTTTTCCAGAGCTTTACCTGGTTTTACTTGCTTATGCATTGAGCCAGTCTGAGGGAGAATTAATTAATTAATTTAGAAATACAGAGCCAGCTCATTTTCCCTCTGCAGCTCACCTCTCATCGTGGCTTTACCTGAAGCTCTTCTGGTTCTCCCTCACTGCCACCAAGCAGTTTCTCCCATTCCCATTCCAGGTAGGGAACAGTTGCTATCCCAAATAAATCAGGGAATTCCAGGCAGCTGCTGTCCCAGATAAATCAGGAATTCTCTGCTCTTCCAGATGACAGCACGGCACCCACAAATCTCAAGGTGCAGCTACAACTCCTCCTTAAGTTATTTTTAAGTTATTTATAAAGCTGCTGCTTGAAGTGTTTTCATTGTTCATGGCTTTCTAAGACCCCTTTTTTTTTTTGTCACCCTCTTTTTTAGCACTGTCTCTACAGCAGAAAACCCCTTCCATGACCTTCAGGCTGCAAAAAAGAGGCTGGGGAGGGGAGATGTGAGCTGCAGATGGATGACATGAATAACTGGGGACAGAACAGGCTGTGAGTTACAGAGTTATCCATCTCCTCCTTTTGCCAGGAGCTCTTCATTCCGTGGAGAGAAAACTTTCCTCAAACTCCCGAGGACTCTGTTCCATCCTGAGATTCAATTTGAGTTTCCCCACTTTGCTTTTGGTTCCGGTCAGCTTTGGTCTGGGTGGAGAAGATTTTAATTGGCTTTTTTTTGGGTTCCTGGCCACGTTTCTCTGTGGTGTCAGCAGAGTCACCAGCTCTGCAAGTAGGGCTCTGGTGGGTGTTTTTAGGAAGGGCTCCATATGTGCCAGAGAGCTGCAAGAACATCTCAGGAATTCAGGAGGAAGCTGAAGTTCACAGCTGAAACTGCCAGCTTGGAATTCCAGCAGAATTGAGGGAGAAGTTTCCTTCACCTCTCATTGCCCCTGCTCACCCTGTGTGTGCTTCACCAGGGGCACCCTCAGTGAGCTGAAATTTTATCCAAATTGGGAAAAAAACCCAAACAAATTAGGTTTGGTTTTGTAATTAGGTAGCTTAGAAGCAGGAATAAAATGAAATAATTTGGGGGGAAAGTCACAGCTTTGGGGTGGCTCTGAAGGAGAAATTTAGCCAGATCTCCAGCAAATTAATAGGAATCAATCCTTAGCAGAAAATGTGGGAACTAAGGGAAAAGAAAGGAAAATGTGCTCTATAAAAATGGGATTTAGCTGCTGTAGTTTAGTTATTTTTTTTCATTGTAATTATTCAGCCATACCTAAGAGAAGTCTTTGGTTTTTTTGAACTTCTCAAATCTTCATTTAAGGAAAAAATAATTCTATTTCTTCCTAATAGAAAGCCTGAGAGTTCCTCTCCTTTTCCAGAGGTTTACCTGTTTTTACTTGCTCATGCATTGAGCCAATCTGAGGCAGAATTAATACATTAGATATACAGAGCCAGCTCATTTTTCTTCTGTCACTTTTGCCATGATTAATGACAGTGAGAGTGTGTTTAACTCTGCTCCAAATGACACTTCTGCTATTGCTCAGTGCTTGGATACTTTTTGAGTCTGTTATCATTAACTAAAAATAAATTCCAGTTCAACTGCAAAGGCAGATAAAACCATTTCTTTTCCCATTTCCTTCCCTTTCTTGTTTATTCTTGTTTTGTCGTGTTGAAATGATTGGTTTTGTGCATTTAAATATTCTGAACAATTCCAGCAGCTGTAAAGATTATGCAATTCAGTGGCATTTAAGCTTCCTGTATTTTATAAACATAGAGTGATATATTGATATCTCCTTTAAATGGACACTTTCAAACTCATAATTGTCCAGCTGCTAAAAGCTCTGTGCCCTGAGGGGGCAGGGAGATAAAAATCTCTCTCCCATCTGATAAACCAGCTTTAAAGGGAATCAATACCTGAATCTATCACCTGCTTTTATAACAATATCCTGCACAAAAAAAATAGCCAGGAAACCATTAAGGGCAGGAAATTCTTCCAAACTGGTTTCTCATAAAGCAGAAGAAAGGGTCAGAGGGGATGAAGGATAGAAAGGGATTGTTGCTAGAATTGCAAAGGAATATTTTTAAGGCTTGTAGGGATTTTTAGTAGTTTTAAGGCCTTCCTTGCAGAATAACCCCTGAGTGTCCCCAGGGCTTTCCCAACCTCAGTGATTCTGTGATTATCTTGATTTTTCCTTCCTTCTCCCTTTCACAAAAAGGTGAAATGCTTTTAAATTTTATTCCTACCAGCAGGTGGGAGTGGAAATTCCCAGTGCTGGTCACGAGGAGAGGAAGAATTTCCAGTATTTATTTAAACTCTGCTGCTGAGGCTTGAAGGAAATGGTTGGTGGGTGAATCCTTCCAGTGCTCCTCACAGGAAAAGCAGATGGATTCTGTCTTCAGTGAATATTTGCAACACTTTGTGAGTCTCTCTGGGTTTTGAGTCACTGCAAAGCAAAGCTACCTATTGTCAAACTGATTATTTCATAAGCAACCTGCCCATCAGCCACTTGGAAAGAGGGGGGAAAAAATTGCATTATTAATGCAGATTGGTATGGCTGTGTGAAAACTGCTCAGCCACTGTGAAAACTGCTCGTCCACCACCAGGCAAAAAGAAAACTTGAATTATTAATGTGTATTATTAATTCTACCCAAAATCCCTTAAAGGGATGTGAGAGGTTTCTGCCTTTGAGGAGATTTTTGAGGGGTGTGCAGAGCAGCCATCTCCAGCATATTAAAAGAACATAAATAATGAATGAGTTCTGGAAAATCATCCCCCAAGAAAAGCAAAATACGCATTGTTAATGCATATTATTTGTATTAAATGAAATCCCCAGGAAGAGAATTCCAGGAACTGCAGAGTGTCTGTCGCAGACTTGGTGCAGGATCAGTGGACAGAAGGAAATCAGGCTCAGGAACGTGCTTTACCTGGCTTGGGGAGTTCCAGAATCCTCCTGGGAAATGGGCTGGGCTCAGTGCACGTTCCTGTCTGTGCCACAGTGAGGAAGGGCCAAGAAGGGAGCAAGGGGAATCCTGGGGATCAGGGATGGATCTGCTGGAAGAGGAAAGAAGGGGACACAAACTGTGCATTCCCATGGACATGGCTGCTCGGATCCAAACGTTTTCCTCTCTTTTTATGACAAGATGGCCGGAAAATAGGTGTGGAAGGTGATGAAGGGTGGGTGATGTCCCAGCTGGACTTCACCCTTCATCATCTCTTACTTTTGCTTTTAAGGAGAGCCTTTGGCTTTAGCTGGGAAGCAGAAACAAACATTCCCAAATGTCCTTTTTGCTTCATCTTTGGAAGTGCAAAGACCTCAACCCAAGAGCTCCAGCAAAGCCATTGAAACTCTGATCTCTGTCAAATTTGCTGCTCAAATGAGATGCATTTCATGGGACAGAATCTCCTGGTTTCAGGCCACTGAGCCAATTTCATAAAGCATGATCTGTATTTAAGCCCCTTTTAAAAGATTTGAGGACATTATCACATGTACTCTGTAGATCAAGCCTAACTTATTTTCATGGTCTAACAAGCTGTAGGGTTTTGATCGAATATCCAGTCTACCAGTCTATTTATTTTATTGAATTATAAAAGAAATGCTACTTATTCTATTGAATCTTTAGCCTGGGAGTTCTTCCAGCCCAGATTTGGTGGGGTGTTTGGAAGCCTAAAAGTTGCCAGGAGGTGCATAAAGCAATTTTCAGTATGGTTGTTGTGTTAGCAGTGAAATCCCTTGGTACATGTCTGGAAAGCATCTGAGCAGGTCCTGCATGGAGAGATCCCTGTGGTTATTCCTGTTCAGGTGGAACATTCCCCCACCTGGAGCAGCAGGGTCTGCTGAGCTGGGCTCTGCTCCAGCTGCTGGGCTGTGACCATCCCTGAGCCTGCCAGGTGGTTCTGTTGGTCTGCTGGAAGGATTATTTGGGGACTGAGTGTGGTGTTAGCCAACCCTGTGACCTTTCTCCTCATCTGCATGGTCCCAAAGGAGATGATGCATCCTTGTGAATCCTCCCAGCTTCCCATGCCGTTATCCCCTTTACCTGCTGGTGATGCCTTGTGCAGGCTGCCCTGGGGCAGAGGCTGGGCAGAGTCCCAGAATAAAGCAGGGATTTATCCAAAGGATCTCCTCCATGGATCCACCTTGGGCAGCACCAGAGCCCAGCCAGGGCTGCACCCAAGATGAACCAAAATGGCCCCAAAATGCACGAGCGCTGCTGGTGTCTGTCCCTGGGATCAGCTCTGCTCCATTTGCACCTTGCAGTTCATTGTCCCATCCCAGCTTTAGCCCAGGCAGTCCCACCCTGCTTGTTTTTCTCTCTGCAGCCCACGGGGTTTGTGCTCCTGGGCTGAGATTTGGGTCATTTGTCCTTGGTGCCCAGCTGGAGCAGGAATTGTTTTGTCTCCCTGCTCTGTGCACACAGCTCACCATCCCAAAATGTGAAGCTCAGACCCACACACTAAAGCAGCACAGAATGTGAAAATAGAAAAGCCAAAACCTGAGGCATCAGGGACATCGAGGCACAGCAGGAGTAAATGGGTTTTGGGGATTCTTGAGGAAGTTTTTCTTGGGATAAGGCAAAACCAAAGTCTCAAGGTGTAAAATAAATGCTGCAGTCACTGCCCTGCCTTCCTCTCCCATGAGGAATTCCTGAGGATAAGGGACAGCAGGATAAGTCACCCATTAATGGATTAGGATGACCTTCCCAGGAGCTGGAGAACATCAGACTTGTTTTGAAGACATACTCAGCCGTCAAATCTTTTCTTTTCATCTTAAATTTGTTTTGCAGGTTTATTTTGGTTGCACTGTTAAAAAGAAATCATTATTGTTATTATTACTTATTTATTATGCAACTTCATTAGCCAGCAGATTGTCAAAGCTTTAAACAACACAACATTTGAGCTTCTACACCCTTCTTCCTGCAGACCTGAACAACTGCAGAACAGATGGTTCAGCTGGTAGTGGAGGTAAAAGGCTCTGCAGATTAAAAAATTGTTGGCTATTTTTATGCCGTTTCTGCTTTGGCATTTTGCCTCACTTTTGCATCTTTGCCTGGCACATAAAATGAATGTTTTCAATGTTTTTAGAAGTTTTTTTTTAAACTTCTAACGGTGCACAGTTTATTCTGTGTAGGAGCTCAAAAGTGAGAGCTGACCCACAGAAGGGGAGTTAAAAGTAATGGAATATCTGTGGAATTTCTGATGAAATGAATATTTTGGCTTAGGATTTTTTTTTCTCCTTTCATTAAAGTCACATTCCCTAAACAGGCTGTGCTAAGAAATTTGCTGCTTTAAAATAATTCTGCCTCAACACCTTTTAACCAGTGTTAAATGGACATAGTGGCCTTGTAAGAGGCAAAATTTGATAAGAATTAACTTCAAAGGGGTCTGGGGTTGGGGCAGAATTGGCAGTGGAGATTCCCCAAAACCCTGTTTTTCTTCTTGTGCAGGGAAATTCTGGCCTGACCCCATTGCCCCAACACAAATTTCTCACTCACATCTTCACCCCCACCAGCTGCACTCAGTTGTTTCTCTCTTTTTTCCATGGGTACAATTTTTTAATGATCACTGTGATCTCCACAGGGACAATATTTAAGGAACTGTAATGTTCAACAACCTCCTTACCTTAATGGAGTGTTTATCTCAGCTATTAAATATTCTTCAGAGTTCTTTCAGAGAAAAACCTTGAGGTGCTCATTAAAATTAATGTGTGTGCTTTGTTTGTTTAGCTGCCAGAAAAAGAAAACACACACACACAAATGTGTTTCAAGGCTGGTAATGTGTAGAGGTGAGAACCAGGACATGAGGGGTGTGAAGGAATTGGGAACAGCACAGACTTTTTCCTAATTTTCTGGTTTTTTTGATGTTTTAAACCTACATGGTGCAGCACAGGGTGATTTACAGGCTAAAGTATTTTTATTAGAGGTACACTGCAAAATTAAAGGAAAAAAAAAAAAAGGATAATGAAGGTAAATCCTCAATATTGGTGCTGTAAATTTAGCAAAACTTTGGAATCACACAAAGCAGCTGCTCAGCTGGTGCTGGAGCCCCAGGTCACAGAAGATTTCAAGCAGCATTAAATTACCCTGCTGCCATGGGAGGCACTGGAAAGGCCAAGAAAAGAAATAGATTCTGTGGGTAGGGATGAAATATTTTAGACAAGCCAATTACCTCATGCGAGAAAATGAGTTAATATTGCAGCAGCCCTATAAATTGTTTCTTCCTTTGGGAGTTGTTTTCAGCTACTCTGATATTTGGGATTAAGGGGTTCCTCTTTGTGGGCTCTGGGTGGTGCCAGTGTCAGAAATCCCATGTGTGGAGCTGAGGGCAGATCCCACATTTCAGTCTTGATAGTGGACAAGCTGAAAGTGGACGACTTTTACCTCGAGTACAAGATTTTGCTAAGAACCACAGGAATGTGAATGTGAGCACTCTGATCATGGGATTGCTGTGCTTCTCTCCCTGTGAGTGTGAAATGGGTTCAGTTGCACCAGGAAAAGCAGATGTTAGGAAAAGTTTCCTTTTTGAAACTTTTGACGACCGGAGAGCTCGTCAAGCATTGGAACAGGCAGCTCAGTGGAGTGGTGGAGTTTCCATCCTTGAAATGATAAAAAAAAAACATGTGATGTGGCACTTGAGAATGTGGTTTGGTGGTGAACAGTTAGACTTGAGCTCAAAGGTCTTTCCCAACATCAGTAATTCCATGATTATTCTTTCTGAAATTGCAATATTTAGTGAGGAATCTCAGAATCAGTCAAATTCTGAATGAAAAGTGATTTCCATATCACATGGGCTGGACCCTGAAAATCACTAATAAAGAACATAAAATCCATCTGTTATTACTGTGGGTCAGTTTTAGGCAAAATTGAATCACTTCTTTGTGCCAAGCTTTCATCACGATATTTTTATATCCAGGTGATTTTGATTTGTTCAAGCCCAAAACAATCAATGGACAAAATGGACAGAAAAAAATGGATATTACAGGGATTTCTGATGTACTGGTTTATCTGGGTTCAGGGGTGTTTTTGGGAGGAGCAATGGAATTATTCCTGGCACTGACAGTGCTGACAGCAAGGCTGATTCTAGAATGATAATGGAAGACAAAGGGAATTTGGCCTTCATTTGAATAATTGGTTGACAAATGCAAAAAAAAAGGCAAGCAATAATTATTAAAAATGCAGATTATAAATAGTGAGTTTGGGGATTTACAGTAGTCAATACAAAAGAAAAAGGCTTAAAACATTATTAAAAGGGAAAAAAAGGAAATTGGCCTAAATGAAAAATGGAATAAAAGGAAAAATTACTGAAGTATTAACATAGCAAAATTATCTCACAGGGAATAGTTGGAGCTCTCATTTAAACAGGGAATATTATGTATTTCTTTGGGATTCCAGTCAGAAAATCAGCTTTGCTCTTTTAGGGTGACTCTGTTGAATTGTCTGCAAGAACATGAGAATTCAGGTAGTATGGTAAAGGTTTATCAAAAATAAATTAAATTGAGAAATTGCACGAGTTGCAATGTCTAGACCTCAATAATTTGTCCAGAGCAGCAGTGAGATTTCAGGGCTCAAAATCACCTGTGGGTCATAAATTTGTGGGATTTAATTAATTTTCCATCAGAACCCAAAGAAAAGCTGCTAGGAGGGAATGGTGGGTGTTCAGAAGACTTTGCAGCCACAATGTCCAGAAAATTCAGTGTAACATTTTTAAACCACCAACTTCCAAGGAAGACCAGACGAGTTCCTTCCTCTGAGCTGAACTCTGGACTTCTGGAGCTCGGGAGTCATTGCTGCCCCTCTCGCTGCGTTTGTTTTGGCCTCCTTGAGGTGTAGCTGGGATCCAGCTCTAAAGGAGTGTGGAACAATTACAGAAACAACGCTGACAACTCTTCCTCGGCTGGATGTCTGAAGTGGTGTTGGAGGTGGCTGCAGATCCGTGCTCGGAATTGGAGACGAGCAAAGGGAGCGTGGTGGAGGTGAGCTGGGTAACAAATGAAGAGTGCTCAGTTTGCTGCAGTTCTCCTGGCAGCACAGCTGAGCCATCAGGAGCTGTTCACTTGCTGTTAATAAACAGCACCTGGAAGAACAGGGGTGAGGAAGGAAAATTGTTATTGGAAAGTGAGGGGTTTTGTCTTTTCTCCTCTGTCCCTCCTTCTGTGCTGCAGTAAATATTGATTTGTGGGCAGGAGCAACGAGGGCTTTGCCTGTGCCCATTCTGATCTCATCAGAGGTGAGTAGGAAAGGGCAATACTTAATGACATTTTCCCCAGACCAGAAATCACTCTGGTATTTTAAAACAACCCCAGCATTATGCTGAAAAACTAAAATAGCTGTCTTTGGGAATCAGTGTTAGAGTCGTGCTGCAAAACATTCTGGAAAGAGAATTCTCAGGGGAGCTCTGTAAGTATCACATCAGCTGTTTAGTGCTGCTGAGAACACTTTTATTTTGTTTTTTAAACATAATAGAGGTGCATATTAGAGTGGAAGGGAGAGGAAAGAGGTAGGAATTTACCTGGCAGTGTACAATTGATGGATCTGTAGCAGGATTCTGCTGTCCTGCCCATGGAGAGCTCCGAGGCAGCATTCTGAAAAATCATGTCAGTGGCCTGACCCTGATTCCAGTGAGGGCAGAAATGACAGGAATTTAATGTTTGTTGTAGGGTTCTTGTGTTGTTTTACACACTCCAGGCCCCCTGGGTTGCCATCCTGTTAAAGTTCATGGCAAACAGAGCACTCCAAGCCTGTGTGCTGGGCAGGGAATTGCTGATCTGCCAGCAGTGGGGAATGCTCCATGTCAGACCCTGACACTTGGCAGTTGGATAAATGGAAAAGTCTTGCTTAGAGCAGGGGATGTTTCAGCAGTGTAAATGTCACAGCTGGAATTCTGGGCTTTGGGAAGGTCGGGTTCTCACCTGCTCCCCGTGTGACCTCACGCAATGCCAGGGGGAAGTTCAGTCTCACACCTCGGATGCTCAACACGGCTCAAAGAGCCACAGCCACACAAACAGCACTCTCAAAACCTTCCTGATAAAGGATGTCATCTGCTCTGGGATTTCTTTCCAAACCCACTTAAATCTGTCCCTGTGAGGGTGGGGAGGCCCTGGCACAGGTGTCCAGAGAAGCTGTGGCTGCCCCTGGATCCTTGGAATTGTCCAAGGCCAGGTTGGACAGGGCTGGGAGCAATGGAAGGTGTCTCTGCCCATGGCAGGGGTGGCACTGGATCAGCTTTAAGGTCCCTTCCAGCCCACACTTACCTGTTATTCTGTGCTCCTTAGAAATCTCAGTTTTCTATCTTAACCAGGTTCCTTATCTTTGTCAGGAGTGACAAACTGAGGGAGCTCTCAGTTGGCTGCACACCTCACTTTGGTGTCAACACAAAATGTGCAAAATGCATCCACAAAGATGGATTTGCTTTAGCAAAGGCTTCAGGGCCACATTCAGGACAGCAGTTGGGCCAGTACTTTATATTGGTACTCAGCTTTAAAGAAAAAATTAAGAGATTTGATGTAAAAAGATATTTAAGTGTGTTTGTAACCTTAGATAGGCTGATGTTAAATCTGGGCAGGTGTCCAGCTCCTGTGTTCATCAGTCCCCAGGTGCCACCAGAGTTGCTGCACTTCATTGGGTTTAATTTTCCAGGGAAGCACATCCCTGTCTACCAGCAGATCTTTGCTTCAGCTGGGCTGAAACTTGGCCTGGTGCCTATCTCTGTGTATGAACCATCTCAAACTTTTAATAATCATTCAAAAAAAACAAATCAGGAGTTTTACTGCTGCCTGGATCAGGAGATGCCACCCTCAAAAGCAGCAATCAGGGTACTGGTGACTTGTCAGGTAGGATCTGCCTTCCAGCAACCTTGAGAAATTGGTGAAGAAGGAAAGATAAAGCTACAGTTAAGGAAAAAATTCATTAGGTAACACTTTTGTTTCTGATGCATCATTGGATGCAATTAAATTTTTGGCAGGAGCAATGGTATGAAATGTTTTGTCCAGAAGGTTATTGTAGCTGGAACTGAGGCTGGACAGCCAAACAACCATTGTCATCAAAACAGGGGGGAGAAAAGTTGGCTGCTTATAGAAATGCAAGGCAAAGTGCTGATCCCAGAGGGAATCCAGGCTGGAGTCCTGCTGGAGATGGAGATCCTGACCCTGCTGTGTGTGAGGGTGGAGGAACCTGGAGGTGCAAAGTGCAGATGTGGTTTTATTCCATGAGGAGCAGACATTATTCATCTATCATGTGAAACATTTAACCATCCTGCATTCTACAAAAAAACCACAACAAAACAAATCCCAGAGCAACAAAACAAGCCAGACCACCCCAAAAGCAAACCAGCCACAAAAAATAAGGCAAAGCAACTCATTATTTCTGCAGGCAGTTAAATCAGAGCCATTTTATAAAACACAAATCCTGCATTTCTTACTTGGCTGCAGCAACAGTCGTGTTAGATAACAAATTATGCAGATTTGCTTTTGGAGACTATTTTTTCCCCTTTTTTCTAGCTCAGTTGTGTCTTTTAGAGAAGGCTGGTTGAATTGCCAATACTTTGAAGAGAGGATGTGGCAGTGAGTGTTCCTCCCCTCTCTGGGGTGTTGTTTGTGGCCACCCAAAAGCTCTGCAGGGCTGGTTCAGAGCTGCTGCTCCTTGTGCAGCCGGGTGTGAAGGGAGTGAATTATGGAGCTCAGCTTCTTGTTCCATGTTAAACATTTCCAAAGCAGCCTTGGCTGAGCGGGGTGGGCTCTGCTTGCCCTCGGAAGGAGAAAGTGTCTCTTGTCTTGGGTTCGTGTCGAGTAATTAGTTTTCTTCAGGCCAAAGAATAACTAATTCAAGGGAGTTTATCTCAGTAAAGGGTCAAACAAAGGCTTTGCTGTTTTGTGAGAAGTTGTTACAAAGCAAGACAAATAAATGCATCCTCCAGCTGAAACACAGCTTTGTTCAGAAGCTTCAGGAGCTCTCATGGATTTGATTTAAGGGTCCATCCAAGCCCTCTGCAGGGCTTTGGTGGAGAGCTGAGTTTAATAAAGGGAATCATCAGGGCCCTGCACAGTGGTGGGAGGCTCTGAGGCTGATAAACAAGCTTTGCTTGTCCTTTAGACGTGCTTTGTGAATAACATCTTGCTTTCCTTTCAGTGCAATAAAGGGGAGGTATCAAAGCCTTCTGGGCATTTCCCCTGGCTGCCAGGCTAATTAACCAGAGTGCAGCTCTTTGTGGCATGGCTTGAGATTTCACTGATCATATTTATCAAGGCAGATCAGCAGAGGATTTTTAGTTGTTTTATTTTTTGGCTTTTTACTGAATTAAGGTAGGTGGAAATGAGGCATATCCTGGTTTGGGTGGTCTGTCCCTTCCGTGTGCAGGGATGGACATTCTCTCACCTCTCCCCTCCCAATCCACTGTTCATTTTCACTAATATTCCTAAATGTGATTCCAAATAGTTACACAAACGTCACTTCAGAAACACTGGGCTGTTGTGAGAACACAGAAGGATTAAGGGACACAGAATTGCAGCAGGAAAGGGGCTGAAGATGGAGCAGCCAGGAGTGTTTCACTCAGAATTGATGCCGTGTCTTTTGTCACAAACTGCCTTTTCCAAAATTCTTGGAGAGAAGGAACTGTCTGTCATTTAACTGATGTCCCAGCTCAGTTATTTACAATCTAGTAAGGAACTTACTACAGGTTTTTTAAACCTTACAAGATTTAAAAAATGTTCCTTGCAGTTCAGTCCCTCCTAAAGGACATGTCATCCATACCATCTTATCAGCCAAAAAAAAATTCTATATATTTATGTAGACATACCTGTTTCTTGGAAAGGTCATCTCTGCTGAAATGTTAATTAGATGTTGGTGCTGTTAAATATTAACAGACTAAAGTTCAGCTACAAAAAGGCTTTATCTTGGTTTCATTGTAAATACATTTTTAGTGCTGTGTCCTAGAGATTCTCGTGGATAAAAAAAAATTCCTTTTAGTTTTCTTCTCAAGTTGCTGCTCCTGGGAAAAGCAGGCCCATAAGTTAGTGCTGTAGCAATAAATTTAAATTCTTGTAAGCAGGAATTCAAACCCAGCAGAGCTGCTACAGAAACTCTTAATAAATTAAACACCTTCATTGCACTTTACCAGATTATTAAAACACTTAAATATTATTAGCTGGGTTGCCTGAGAGCAGTGGGCTTCTCTGCATGGAAATGTATGCAGGGAAAAGCTTCCAAAAAGTCCCAGTAGGTGGAGGATGCTCAGTGATTCTCTCAATTTATTCCTCTCTCCTTTCTGAATTCTCTGTGTAGCAGCCTGGATCCTTCCTGAAATTAATTGTTTTAATTATGGCAAATGGCTTGAATGGCTTCTGTGTGAGGGAAGAATTAAAACTCTGGGAGGGTTTAGTGCAGAGAGGGGACATAAAGAGGGCACACGGTGGAGATATCCCAGTAATGAATTGCCACACACAAAAAGTAAATCTGGCACTTGCACTGAGCCTCTCTTACAGCACAAGAACCAGGGGACTTGTAATGAAAGAGAAAGGCAGCAGAATGGAAGCCCTTAAAGAAAATAAATATTTATGCAAATACATAATTAACCTGTGGAGTGAATTCCTGCAGGAGTGGAGTGAAGCCAAGAGCTCTGTGGGGTCCAGGAGAGGATTGGGGGTTTCTGTGGGTAATGGGAACATCTGGAGTCGTGTTGGATGGTGTGGGAAGAGTGAAGGGACTGCAGGGACAGGGAAATGGCACTGGCTGCACAAACCTAGCTCAGGAGGGAGGAACTTCCATAACTGATCATTTCACTCAGGTAAATGCCACTGTGCCACTTCTTTTGGGAGGAGATTGGGCTGGGACAATGACAGTCCTGTGCTGTTTTACCCCAGCTGAGCCAGAAAGAGAAGGTTTGAACATCAGGGGGAAACACATCCAGAGCAAACCAAGCGTGTTCTGTCCTGTGCTCTTGTCATCCTAGCATTCCTGAAGACAGGCAGAATAAGTAAATAAATAGAATTCAGCTTTGGGAAGCAGGTGAGTTTTACAAGTCTGCTGAGATGGGGTTATAGATAGGTTGGATATCAGGAAAAACTTTTTCATTGAAAGAGTGAGAAAGTTCTGGAATGGCTGCCCAGGGAGGTGCTGGAGTCCCCATCCCTGGGTGTGTTTAACAAAGCCTGGATGTGGCACTGGGGCCCAGGGTTTAGTTGAGCTGTTGGGGCTGGGTTGGACTCGAGGATTTTGAAGGTCTCTCCCAACCCAGTGATTCTGTGAATTCTGTGACGGGAGCTGTGTGCTGGCAGCACTGCTCAATCCCTGTCCCTGCTGCTCTGCCCATCCAATGTTTCAGTGCTGCCACTCTTTCTGAGGAGTTAATGTTTGAAATCCTGCCATAACACAATTTCTGCAGACATATATTGTCCACAAGTCATCGACTTGATAAATAGAGCATGTCCACTTTCCTTGTCAGGGTCTCTGCCAGTGTTTTGGAGACCAAGGATATGGCTGACCCACATGACATTATTATTTATTATATTAATTATTTATTATATTATTTAGCTTATTTACTTATTCATTATTACATCATTACATTATTAATTATATATTAATACAATGCTATATTACATTATTAAATATATTATATATATTAATAAATAATAATTATTATAAATATTTCTTATATATAATATAATATAATATATAATGTATTAATTATGTATATTATATTATATTATATTATATTATATTATATTATATTATATTATATTATATTATATTATATTATATTATATTATATTATATTATATTATATTATATTATATTATATTATATTATATTATATTATATTATATTATATTATACTATATTATATTATGCTATATTATATTAAATTATATTATTAGCCTATTTACTTAATTTTCATTATATTATTTATTATTTATTTAATAATATTTATTTTTATTTATTATATTATTTATTATTTATTATTATTTATTTTATTACTTATTTATGATTTATTATTTAGCCTATTTTCCCCTTTGCTTTATAGCTTTATCCAAATAGCTTTATCGAAACCAGCTTCCCAGAAGCTCTCCACCCAGCCCATGCAGGGAATTGTTCCCTGCAAACACAGATGTTGAGGGAGTGCAGCAGACACGAGGCAGGCTGGAGCTGGATTTCCATTTCATCCATTAACCTTTCCAGAATCTGTGCCAGAAGGTGCCCACGGTGTTTTGGCCTCTTTATTGATGTTCTTCATTATCCCACTTGTCTGAGAAGGGTTTTTTAAGATCAAAGCAGGAATTCCACCTCAGCACAGACAGAGGTCCCAAAAGGCTGCTCATTCACACTCAATTGATTCTGTGGCAACCTTAAACGTTTCCCAGCCCATTTCTTACTGACCTGCTTCATTCCAGGTGATGTTTGAAAGCTCTGAGACGTGACAGAGATGATCTGAAGTAGGTCAGGAGCTGCCCCACCGCTGCATGTCTGCCCTGCAATTTATTACCGCTCAGGTAACACAGTGCCTGCATAATAGCAGGTTCTGTAAAGCAAATATCTTAACTTGAAGTAATAAATTACTTCTGTGGTGGAAATGAAGACAAAATCTGACTCATAAGTTTAAAATAGTCTTGATTTTATTCTGCAGGGGTTGTCATTACGGTTCAGAGTGGTAGGGTAGTTAGAAACAAGATTTTCTTGGTGCTAAAAGCTTGGAGCTTGAAATGTCTTGATTTTAGGCACGATAAGGGAAACTTAGTGAAAACTCCTTCCATACTTCTTGTTTCTGACCTGTGCATGTGATACCCTGTGAGGACCTTCCCAGCACAGAGATCCCTCCAGTTCTTGGTCTGCTGGGTCTCCATCCTCTCTTCAGGGAAATGTCCACCTTCATCCTGCCTGGACTGGGCCCCTTTGCACTCCCCATTGCAGGAGAATATAAAACATCACTCTTTGTAGATACATACTGCTGTTAGAGGTATACTGCTGTTAGATACAATCTGTTAGTAGATATTTAGTATAGAGACTCAACAAGGTAGAGGCCTTGTCGAGCCTCTAAAGGGGAAAGATGCTTTAGGATTTTTAGTTTTTATACTTCATATATCTGTAATCCTGCAGTTCTTTAGTGTGTAACTCTGAACTCCACATCCAGTGCCAGCTGCTGCTGTCCCATTTGGGGCAGACACAACAATTCCTCTCCAGGCCTGGCAATCAAGGACACCTCACTGCCTCAGGGCCCAGAGATGGAAACAAAAGTGAGCTGGGGCAGCAAACTGGGGCTCAATGCCTTAATTACCTGGAGCTGGAATTGGAGGATGAACCCCCAAAGTGCAAATGGCCCAAAGTTATAAAAGTGTGAAAGCCGTGAGCTGTGGGGCAGTTTGGGTGTAGGCCCTGGGGGGCTTGGGCTGCCCTGGATGTACCTGAAGGGCTTCAATCAACAGAACTGCTTTTTATTCCTTTAACTCTGTCTGCCCTCTGGTTTTAGGTCACCCAAAAAGCATCACCATGTCTGGAATGGGTGCCTTGAAGCTCCAGGGGGTTCTGGTTCAGAGCTGCCATGAGCAGTCCCAGCACCTCCTCCTGATGAGTTCTATTTATTGTGGCCTGACGCTGTCTGAGGGAGCGTGCAGGCTCAGAGCTCATTTGGAGCATTGTCTTCTTCAAACCCATCTTTAATGTGCTCTTTGTTTGAGAGCTCCCTTTGTAATTTAGTTGAAGCTGAATTATGAAAGGATCCTGATCTAAATGAGTCACCGTCCCTCTAGAAAGAATGTGACAAATATTAAATATTCTTGTGTCGCTCGCAGATCTGAAAGCAAATCCATTCTTTCCCTTTAATGCTGTTCCTGCCTTTATATTCTGATGATTCATCCCACATTATGGTGCCAATTTTTTCCCCTTCTTCCCAAAGCTAACAGGTGTTCCTTGGATTTGTCTCATCTGGTAGGGATCACTGTTGAGTCCAGCTGGAAATTTCCCATTCAGGAGTCCCTGCACTGGGCATTGTGCACCTGGGCCCAGCTTTCCCAGTCCAGCCCAGCGTGGTCAGGGCTGGACAGCTGCTGCAGCAGATCCACATCATTGTCTGGGCTGGATTTACTGCCCAGGGCTCTTGTACCACATTATGGAAATGCAACTGCTCCTGCCCTGAGATGGTGTTGCTGTGGGAGAGTGGTTAAAAGCAGGTATTCATCCAGAATTGTTCCCTTTTCTAAAAAGATCAGCACTCCACAAGAGTAACATCAACAACTGTCCTCAGGCAGGAGTTGGGGAATTTTGCAGCTTAGTGAAAGCTTGTTTTAATAAGGTTACATTGTCCAAACTCTCATCTTTTTAAACGAAAATGTTCTGCCAGATCGAGATGGATGAGTAAATGATGAAAATCCAGCACACGTACAAGTTCTGCTCAGTCCTGCCTTTGGCTGGCAGTGGTTCCACACATCTGAAACCATCACAGGCAGCAGGACTGTCCCCATTTGCTAGGAAGTGCCAAATGGCATTTGACAAATATTAATTCCATTTGATCGGATTGTAGTGCAATATTTTATTTGCAAGATGTTCAGACCTAATTAAAAAATATTTTTGACTTACTAAAATACCTTGGAAAACATCAGCCTTCTTTAATTGGAATCTGATAAACCAAGAAGCCAGAGCAGTCAGCCCTGTTTTAATCTCATTCTGCAGAAGTAGAAATTGTTGCAATGCTGAGTAAAGGAAGATCAGAAAAAATATGTGAGTGCATTTTCTATTCTAATCTCTTTGGTTTGGTGCTAATCTGAATATATTTAATTTCCTTCTGAAAAATGTAGGGAAAATTTAAAGAGGGAATAGTAATATCAAGTTACCCTCATTTTGTGACACTGATCTTTGACAAAAACACCATTTTTGTTATTGCCTGTCATTGTAACATTTCACCTCAATTATTGAAGCTGTTAGCACCTTGATTTATATAACATTGTAAAGAATGCACAGCCAAAGTCTTGCCCAAATTCCTCTCCTCTGTTGGAAAAAGTGATGTATGGAAGAGTTGGGAGAAGTGTTAAGAGTCAAGGCTCAATGCACAGCAGTGGCTGGGGTGGCACCCCTGCTTTGCAAGCTCCTTTCCAAAACAAAACCCCTGACAAGGTTAATTAGAACCAGGAATGTTTCACTGTGGGTTCAGCACTGCTGGAATGTGCTGATTCAGATGAGAACATTGTCAGGCTTCCTACTATGGCTGATTATCTAGACCTTAATTATTATATAAATCAATTCAGGATAAATAAGACCTTCTTGGTGTAATGGCTCGCTGCCATTTGTGATTAATATTTCATTAGGCACCAAGCCATCAAAGCACTTAAGCAGGTGCTCAATTTTAGCCACTTTAGTCAATTATACTCGGAATTAGGCATATGTTCCCAGGCTTTGCTTGACTGGACTGTTCCCCAAAGCTGAGCTGACCTTTACCTTTGTCATTAACATCAGTGAACAGTTTCTGTCTGTGCACCACCAAGGATTAAACATAAGAAATTTGCTTGTTCTGCTCACAAACGAAATGTTGTCACCATTTCCAGGACTCTTTTGTCATCCTTCCATATGGTTGAGAGAATCTTTTCCCCAAAGCCTTGTTTTCCTTTCTATCCTTTGACTCTCCAGGTGGCAATCACGTTAATACACTGAATTATCAGCCTTTAGAGACACGAGCCAACAAAATGTGTGTGCTGCATCTTTTTTTTTTCCCTTGTAGTAAACAGATTAAGATACTGTTGTAGCTTTTCCATATTCCTGCAGAAACATCTCACCATTATCTACTTCATGTGCTGGTTTTTGCATCACCAACAGGTTTTTACACCTCTTCTGATAACTTACTTTTCTTTGCCAGTATTTTGAAAGATAAATAATCAAAAATCGTGGGCTAATAGTGCCAACCTGAATTCTGAGACCAGCTTTCCATGGTTTTTCCAGCCCTTTGGTGGTGGGAGCTGTGCAGGAGAACAGGGAATGAGGAAGGCTGGATGTGACAGAGACACATCTGTGAGAGAAGTTTGTGAGCTCAGAAAAGTCTTATTTACGCTGACATTCAGTTCAGTTTCTTTGTTACCTTTCTCCCTGCAGATGAATAATTTCCAAAGCCTCTGTTCTCATTACAGATCTAATTTTGACTTCTTTGTGCTTTGGAAAATTCCAGTGTTTCCACATCTCGCTTTCCTTGATTTTCTCTCTCCTTTCCAGGACGTTGTAGGAGAGGTTTGCCCTCCCTTTGTGCTTCCACCCCTTGTGCTCTGGATCTGCTGTTCCCAAAGATGTCCAAGTGCCTTTCAGGGGACGCTCAGTCAGATTTGGACCCTGATGTCCATTTCAAAATGGACTGAGGTTCAGAAAAGCAGCAAAATTGATTTTTAATTGTGTTGCAGGGCTGGAAAGGGAAGCACAAGACACAGCTCAAGGAGGATTTGTCCATGAAATGATTTCACTGAGGTCACAGGCTGGTGGCACTTGATGGGCCAGGATGTATTTGCTGCAGCCTGAGTGGGCTGGAATCCTTCTGGGAGGAGGATTATTGCTTTGGAAAACTTTTATTTGTGAGCAGCAAAATCCCCTGAGTTGTTCAGGCATACCTGAAGGAGTTGCTGGTTTTCGTGTGCTGGAGAAAGAAAAAGGGGGTGATCTGGAATTCCCATAATTTGTAGGATATCTGTACCTTGATTTCCCTGTTTTGTGCTGAGAACTTTACAGTCTGAAGTGAAAGATCAAAATACTTTGTGGTCAGCAAGGAAAACCTTCAGCTTTCATGGCAACTGGAAATACTGGAGAAATATCAATCCCAGTTTTCAGAAGTGTCAGTAAACTGGAAGTTATATCCATGGTGGACAGGACTGTGGGACTTTATTGTTGAAATCTGTTTAATAACCAGCATGAATTAAACGGTGGATGCTCAAGAGGAGAAAGAGAAATTAGGAAATAGTTTAGTATGAGTAAAGAGTAGCCAAAGAGGCAGGTGGTGTGACCTGGATTAGGTGGTTTATTTGGATATTTTTTCTTCTGTCATTAAACTATGAAAGAAGGGTTTGATAACTTAACAAAAGTTCCTGAGATTTATTTGGATTTCATGAGAGATGATATATTCCCATAGCTTGAGTTTTCGCTTGTGAGACATTACAAAACTGAAATGTCTGAATGGGGTGGGTGACAGAAACAGTAAAAAAATAACCTCGGGTGATTTGTGTGAGACTGCAGAATTTGCTTTAAATACACTAATATTTTTTTTTTCTTGAAAGACATGAAATGTTTGATTTCTGCAGTCCTTCTGCCAAATGTCTGGCATTGTATTATTCTGTTATTTTGTTGTTGATAGTTTTAATGTAAGGGGGGGGTGGGGGTTGAGAAGTGATTTCAGAGTGGCTCTTGAAGATGTGAGCTGGTGTTTGCTCCTGTAACCACACAGCAAAGGCAGCCTGACTGAATCCATCCCCCTGGAGAGCAGGAAAACTCTGCTGGGTTCCAGCTCACCTTCAGAAATCCTTTCCTGATAAAATCAACCCAGAATTCATGAAAATCCATGGGAAAATGGAAAGTGATTAGCAAAAATAAGCCCAAATTTCTCCTTGTAGTCAATCCAAGGCAGAGTTTGGAGCCGGCTCCAGTGCCCACGGGGTCTGTTCCTGCTGGGGACATTGATCCTTTGATATTCCCATCTCTTTGTCTTCCTTTTTCATCTCAGAACAAAGTATTGTGTTCTTCAACTTTGACCAAAGAGATTGGCAATGGGACAGGAGGAATAATCTTACCTGTCCAAGGCCCATTAATACTCACAAAAATATGCTCTAAATGAGACATTTATACAAATCAATATACATTAAAATGTATGGGGAGCCAAGGCAAGCCAAGCAGAACTTGTTCTTTAATCTTCATTAAAAATAAAAGATTAAAAATTTATTTCTTCCTTCCTAATGCAGAGAGGTGTGGTGAAGGGAATGTGACCCAAAGTTTTAATGGAGCAGCACTTAAATTTTATTATCTGTACAAAAAAAGGATTTTCATAGTGGAAAAAAAAGGAGAATATACTTTTTAAAAGCAGCAAACAAGCAAACAAAAAGAGCTTTGTGGTTTGGTTTATGCTATAATGGAGCAGTATTTTTAGAGAGAGACAGGCTGTGCTTGGGAAGAATTGGGATTTTTAACTGGCCAGGCTGTGGCCAGGCTGAGCTGGGTCCCCACAGCAGCATTTCCCTTTTTATCTCTGCATCTGCAATGTGCTACCTTCCACACCCTGGACTCGTTTGGTTACAAATGTCAGGGAGAATTCTGTGCATAAACAGGGAATTTATATGGGTGGGGAGAGGGATTGAGGGGAGGACTGGGGATGTGGTGAGCTCCAAGGCCAGGGGCTTGGACCAGCCTGGAACAGTGGAAGGTATCCCCATGGTAGGGGTTTGGAACTAGACAATCTCTCAGGTCCCTTCCAACCCAGGCCATTCTGTAATTCTGTGAAAAAAGCAGGATTCTGGTTTCCATCCACCCTCTGCACCGTTTGGGTTACATTTTTTTGCCCTTCTGTTTTTTGCTGTCCCCTTGATAGGGCTGTGAATAATTTCTGCCTTCACTGTGTCCCTGCAGTCACCCTCATTGCACCAAAAGCAGAAATCAGTCCTTCTTTGAGCCCCTACAAGGAGCAGAAGAGGACTGCAACTTTTATTTCCTTTATTCACACAGAGTTTTTAAGCGTATTTGGTGTTTTAGGTGTGATCAGCTGAAGTGCTTTACAGTTGCTGCTGATCTCACTCTTTTATCCCAGCACTCGCCATGGGCATAAACAGAGTGGAGCTGGGCTTTCAGCTCAAGGTTCAAGGACCTCTTGTGTCTAAAAGCTGCTCCTCTTGCCCATTAGTCCAGCATGTTATTTATTCTTGCAGATAAGAATAAAATCTTTCTTCTTTCCCTTTTTTAAAGACTTGCAACAGTTTGCAGGAGTTGCGGGGTGAGCGTGAAGAGCTCGGTGTCAGAGGGGCAGGAGATGCTTTGTAGTGCTGAGCCAGAGCTGCTTTCCAAGGAATTCATTTTCTGCAGAGATTCACACCAAAGAGAGGGCAGAGACGCCGTGCTGGCAATGGGGATAAATCCTGGGCAGCTGTGAGGATTAGAGCTGATTCCAATCCTCAGGAGCTCGGGTTGTGACTTCCTCAGAAGCTACAATCCCACTGACAGGACAGGGAGGGCACGGGGAGGAGGAGCAGCAAAGTTTCCCTGGATTTTTCAGGCAGGAGAAGAACCCCAAAGAACCTCACTTTCACCAGGAAGTTGAGTGGATTTACAGCTCATTTGGGTCTTTAGGTTTTGTCTGCTTGGAGCTTGATCCTTGGGGTTTGGGAGTAGAAACAGAGACATCCAAGTGTGGCCACTCCTTTCTGGTCCTTCCTGCTTTGGATTTCCTCTGCCTATCCATTTTAATTCCATATACAAATAAAATTCATTTGTGTATATATATATATATATATATATATAATTAAATATATTTATGACATATTATGAAATATATATATGAATTTTATAATATCCATATATATGAATATGCATCTATATGAATATCAAAAAATTCACATATAGATAGATATAGATATAGATATAGATATAGATATAGATATAGATATAGATATAGATATAGATATAGATATAGATATATAAAATTTTTTTCCTTAGAAAATCTATCCCCAAAGTGACAAAAAAATAAAATTACAGCACCACCATTCCTTATAAACTGCTATGCTAAGTAGAACCAATATCTGTGAATATTGAGGGATTTTATTTACCCCATTTTGTAACATTTGACCACTATTGGATGTTGATACCCTGACTTCAACTATTGCAAATACTGGGAGAAGGAGCAATTTTCACACAAGAGGAATTTTCAGAGCGGTGAGCGATGGTTTGATGTCCAGAATTTCTACTTGAGGAGGGTGATCCTTGCTTATTGTTTTCCATAAAGGAGGCTCTGCATGAAGCACTGCATTAAAAATAGTAGCATGGGAATGGAAAAAATTAATAGTCTTTTTTATATATATTATCAAATGGTGATCATATGCATGTGGGGGCAAAATAAATTTCAAGATTAAAGTGCTCAGCTAAGTAACCATGATTTTAAGCATTAACACAAGACAATTCCTCTAAAATCAGATAGAAATTATTGGAAGAGGGCAGCAGGAGAACACTGAAATTGAGATGTTTTACCTCAGTTCCTTCAGAGAGGCTGGAGGGCAGGAAGAACAGGGAATTTCTGCATAATTCCACATGGAGATAATGCAGGAGGAAGGAGGGATTGGAAAACACGGCACTTATGCATATTGTATTTCCTTGAAGGAAAATGTTCCTCGGCATCCCAAGTCCTGTGGTAGAAAAGCCCAACATATTTTGCTGAAAGCATAAGTAGAAAAGAAATTAAACTGATGAAGAGACTGTTAAATATCACTGAGGAAACTCAGAGCACTCATTGTATATGTTAAAAAATTAATAGTGCTCTCTATTACCCACTAAAATATAGGGAAAGTTACTGTTGGTGAGAGAGGCTGGATTGTTATGGGATAATAAAAGTAAATCAGGAGTGTTAAGGCCCAGGTTCATTGTGGCTTTGTCAGTGTTTGCTGTAACTGCTGAGTTATAATTCCATTTTCAGTGAGTGCAGGGTCCACTCGGGTGTTGCACACCAGTTCTTACATTTAGTGTCCACTTTAATACCCAGCCTGGCTGATTTAAACCACACCTTAAGTTAATTAACTAGGCCAGCATTAAGATTATCTCAGAGAGCCAAAAAGTTCCATTTCAGTGTTAATCATGGTTGTAGCTACAGCTTTTTAATTTGATTTTTTTGTTAGTGAAGTGCCCAGTAGTGCAGAGCATTCCCAAATTCTTCATTTAATCCAAACTCATAATTACCTACAATTCATACTGAAGGCTAAACACATAACAAACAGCGTGGCTGGATGGGGCTTCAATTGAAAACCAATCCCAAGACAAACATTATTATTTGCACTTTAAAATAAAAGCCTGTGCTCAATACCATTATTCTGCTGTTTTCCTGCACTGTAATTTCTCCTGAAAGATTTTTTGTGCTCTACAATTTTGCAGTGCTCATCCTCCTGGTTAGATTTTCCTCTAGATTAAGGACACTGAGCTCGGTCTGATTTGTTTTTTTCAAGTAAATGGAAAGTTCTCTCTGGATCCTGTGGTTGGAGGAATAAATTTGAGAGCTGGATTTCTTTCCCAGTTTTAAATATGTCAGGTTGATAATAGTGGGTAATAATATTTTGATATGACACAAAATCAGCCATGATTTTGATATTGATGATGATATTTTGATATTGATTGATGATATTGGTGGTGCTGCGCTGATCCCATTGCTCTGGGCTGAGCAGGGCATCAGATCTGCTGGAGTTCCACAGGGATCAGTCTCCCGGTTAAAAACAGGAGTGCCAGGAGCATTTTTTGGAGGCAGAATGTTGATTTTGGAGCAGATGCTTGGCAATCAATGGTTTTGTAGCCACGGGGCAGCTCCTGCTTTTCTTCTCTGTGCACTCACCATTCCAGCAGGGATCTCTGTGGAATTTCTTTTTGTGGAGAGGAGTTTCTTCCTGTGGGTTCTTTGTGGAATCAATGCTTTGATTGCCTCCTGTGATTTCACACAGTTTGAAGCCCAGCTTTATTGTAATCTTGGCTTAACAGCCTCTTCCACACTGGTCAGGTTTCCAGCTAGGCAGCTCTTTGAAACTTCACTTAATGCTTTTCTCGTCTCAGGGCAAAGCAAAAGATTTTGCCAGCCTTGACTGTGAGATAAATGGCTCAGATATTACTTTTTATGAGAGATTTCCCATGTTTTTCCCTTGAATCTTATCACCATACTCCCCTCATTTCAAAGGTGCTGCATTAGTTTGTGTGCTTTATTTTGCTCTGTGCTGTCTGCTCCACACAATCTCCCCATTTCTTCCTGCCTTTGTTTAATTGTGATTTCACATCTCTTGTGCCTCCCAGTTCTCTGCTGGGGTTTTTTTATCTAATCAGAAGGATCTGGTGGTTTGCAGGAGCACTGCTGCTCTGAGGGAACAGCCAGGAAGGGAACCTGCTTCTGTTTGATTGTGTATTTACCACTTCTGGGGGTGTTCTTTTACTGAATAATGATCCAGTCTCACCGAGACTTCAGAGCATGGTGAATTACAAACTGCCTGCAGTTTGTGGGCTCCTGTTTAATTGTTTGCAATTTGTTGAGGTATAAAGTCCCTAAGTGCATGAAATCTTTAGGACAGAGCTTGTTTTTCTTCTGCATTTACTCTCTGGAGTGAAACTTGGTTTTTAATTCTTAGCCTAAAAATGAGACTGGAAAACTTGGTTTTTCCAAAGAATACAGGCATTCCCCACTGTGTGATATCAGGGATTTACACATTCCCAGCCTCATGGAAGCTTCACTTTCTCTTCAGACTTGTAAGCAGCCTTCAAGAAAATCCCTTTTTTTATTAGCTTATCTTCCAACTCCCAGCACAGGGCTGGATGAGGTTGTGTAGATACCCCAGGAATCAACTCTGTCAGTATTTTCAGCCTTCAGAAGTTCAGTTTCTGCTGCTGGGCTTCTTTTCCTCACTGGTTTGCCCATCCCTGTGGCTGAGTGGAATGTCAGAATCCAGGAGCACAATGTGAGGCTCTGCCAGGAGTCCTGCCTTGGCATTTGTGACAAAAGTGAGCAAGATCAAAAGTTCCCTTCCCTGGATACCGAATCCTGCAAGCCCAGAATGTGAATCCTGGGTTTTGTGAACAGGAAAACTCCTGTTGAAGTTCTGTAATTATTTATCAACAAACAGCTTTCCAGGTGACAGTTCAGTTCAGACAAAGGGATTCTGAATGAGCTGCTCTTTGTTCTTGCAGCAGCTCCTTCAGGAAAGGCTCAGCATCCTTCACCCCTCTGATGCCTTGTGCAGTCTGCCCTGGGGCAGAGGCTGGGCAGAGTCCCAGAATAAAGCAGGGATTTACCCAAAGGATCTCCTCCATGGATCCACCTTGGGCAGCACCAGAGCCCAGCCAGGGCTGCACCCAAGATGAACCAAAATGGCCCCAAAATGCACGAGCGCTGCCGGGGTCTGTCCCTGGGATCAGCTCTGCTCCATTTGCACCTTGCAGTTCATTGTCCCATTGCAGCTTTAGCCCAGGCAGTCCCACCCTGCTTGTTTTTCTCTCTCCAGCCCACGGGGTTTGTGCTCCTGGGCTGAGATTTGGGTCATTTGTCCTTGGTGCCCAGCTGGAGCAGGAATTGTTTTGTCTCCCTGCTCTGTGCACACAGCTCACCATCCCAAAATGTGACACTCAGACCCACACACTAAAGCAGCACAGAATGTGAAAAATAGAAAAGCTCAAACCTGAGGCATCACCACGGCTCTGGGTGTGGAAACTCCTTTTCTTCCACTTCTAACTATCAATAATATTTTCAAACTACTTCCCTTCATGCTATCCTAGCTAAATTCACCTTTGGAAGGAGATATATGTGGCTTTTTCTCTAAATAAGATAAAAAATACTCAGCAGCAGTGTGAATTGTGAGCATAAAGAGAAACACATTGAAACCATCACAAGCTCACATTCAGAGAGTGACTCCATTTCAGCAGCTACATTTTAGTTTGATTTCCTTTCCCATTTTTGCTGATGTTGCTGGCACTTTGTGACCACACTGATTTAAATTCTCCATCTCTGCCATAGGATGGGCAGAGTGAAGAAGGCAGTGATTGTGTTCTGGCAGTTTATTTTGCTTCATCCCATTCCTCTGGGCTGATAAAAGCAGCAGAGTTAGACTGGTGGATAATGGGAGGCTCCACTGAGCAGATGTGGCTGGATCCTGATTCTTAAAAATGACAGAACTTAGACAAAGCTTGGTTGGTTTGATTTAATGAAGCTGAACTGGGTTTGTCAAAGATTCCGATAAAATTAATTGGGCTAATTCAATACCAATATCTAAATGTTCTTTAAGAGTGAGGAATGAAGCTCCTCCAGCAGCACTGACAGTGTGGGTGCATTTCCAAACTGCAGCCTGGCTGTATTAATGTCACTTCTCAGGACATTTGGGGCAATAACAGCCACAGTTCTGGGTGTAAAAGGAGATTTCTTTGCATTTCTTCCCATTTCAGCCATGCAGGGAGAGCATGGATTGAGGAAAGCAGAACTCCCTGCTCTCTACCAAAAACTCTGTGTGGCTCGTGCAAACAATCTGTGCTTTAGTAAGGAATGTTTTTAGAATGAAATTTTAGTGAATGAATTTTAGAATTAATTTTAATGAAATTTAGCAAATTTTAGAATGACTTTTAGTGAAAAATTCTCTTAGTGAAGAGAAGCAATTTCTCTGTTCATGTGCCCACGTGAGCATTCACATTCAGCACAATTTCCATGTTCAGGAAATAATCCTCCTCCCTTTGGACAAACAGAATGACAGTCAGAGGCAGAGGGGTGTTGTCTAGGACAAATCCAGCATTTATTCAAGAACTCTCTCTCAATTATCATTTCAGTTTTGTTTGCATGAATTCTGCCTGCCTGCAAATAGGATTTGCAGTCCTGAGCCAGATTTTAATTCAATAGAAATCACAGTGGAGGTAGCCATGGTAGAATCACAGCTTTTTATTTCAGTGGAAAGTGTTGCAAGAGTTTCACAGCCAAGCCAAACCATTTGTTTGCTGTTTTGTAGTCAACATTTTATAGCCTCTTTTTAGTACAGGCTGTTCATTTAAAAGAAGGGAAAAGCTGGTCATGGAGTGAATGCCAGAGGTTATCTGCTTCCCTTGAATAGGAAAGTAGCTTTATTTCCATGAAAAAAATAAAAAAGGTGGTGTAGAAACCTTCAGGTAGTGTGACAAAATCAGCAAATAATTGAAATTTGAGGCGAAGGAGTGGAGCAATCTGTGCTGTCAGACTGGGAGCTTGGTGTGGACGTTGCTCTTCCTCCAGTTGCATCTTCCCAAAATAATTAAAGGGAATGAAACGTTTGCTGAAATGAGAATCCACTGAGCTGCACTGTCTCTGAGTGCTGTGGGGATTCACCAGAAAGGGGCTCACTGATTTTTAAGTTATAAGTTTATAAGTTATAAATTTATAAGTTCATTCCCCAGTCCGGTTGACTCTGAGGGGAAAATTCTGCAGTTCAGGTGCTGGAATGGGAGATGACACTTGGGTTTGTCAGTCCCTCACCTCTGAGGTGGAGCCAATGCAGTGCTAAATGGAATAGGAGAAATTGTTGGAATGGAATTGTTGGAATGCATGAAACTAAAACCTCTCGGGGTCCCTCAGAGAGAGAAAAGAATGCTGGGTTTGAATTAGAACCTCCAGGGAAGCTGAAATACATTAAGCCACACAGATGTGAAATCGAAGTGTAAGTTTTAGTTTTCACTAAGTCAAAATACATCTTAAAGTTATGGTTGAATGGGATTGGGTTAAGGCATGGTTTACTCAGTCCTGGCAGCCAAATGAAGCTGAATTATTTTATAAATTTTCTGCCTTTAATATTCCTGTGATGATGCCCTTAAAAATTTCTTCCACATTGTAAGATGACACATTTCTGATGGACATACATTTGTTAATTTAGCTCTGATTTATCCTGCAAATCCTTGTCAGGAATGCTGAAAAGCATTTTCTTTTATAGCATTGCAGGGAGAAAGTCACCAAAAGTCGTAGAAATTCTGCTTTAAAGCCCTGAGCTGCAGCGTGGGCAGATAATCAGATAATCAGAACAAACATTTTGATGCTTTGTTACTCCATCTGAATATGTCTCTAATCTTAATATAATCAACTTTCCTGCTTGCACACATGGTTAGTATTATTTTTGTTAGCAAGTAAGAGTTTGGCATAGCAGAAGTGTTTCAGATTCATGGAAGTATCCAAATAAAATTTAATTTTAGCACTTTTTACTAAGCAGTGAGTAAAGGTGGAGTACTAAAGCCACATGATTTTGGGTGGTGACTTTGAATTTTCATTTAGCAACTTGCTTTCCTGCTATAATTCTCCTTTTGGGGCTAATTCCAGCATTGTTTATCTGTTTTTTTAAAAAGAAAAATTACATCTGGAATGGCTTCCACCTGCTTCTTCAGCTCTGTCTTGAGGGCAGTATGGGTGGAGATGGAGCAGCAGCAGGGAGAGGGAGGGATTGATGACCATGGGATAAGGAAAAGGAAAGCAAACCCCTCTCTGATCCCTCCTGGGGCTGGTCTGGTCTTTGTTGCTCCCTCACATTTTAATCCCACTCAAAATTTGGGGCATCATTTATTTGTAGCACCTTTGGTCTTCACTGACTAAATAATATGAGATTGATAAATAGAAAAGTGGTTTTGGGGGCAAAATCAAAAATTATCACACACTTGGAGAAGAATATAAGTTGAGTTTTACCTGTTGTTATTCACTGCTTTTCACCCAGGCCCCAGATTTTCAGGAAATTCTGTCTGCAACCATAATAAGCCTCAAAAAGGAGAATAAAAAAGTCTCAGGTGTTGGCAGTCTGTTGAGAAAGCAGGTGGCTGCTCCTAAATCTAATTCCTGGGGTTTTATGGCGTGGCAGTAAAAGAGGGAAGCAACCAGCACTGTTCCCCACAGAGCTGGAATTAAATTCAGATTTGTTTCAGCAGGGCATTAATGGGGTTCCTCAGAGAGAGGATCTCTGGCTCTGAGTTTGGTACTGGGTGGAAAATCATCTGTACAGGGGTTTCTGAGCTGTGACAATATGCTACAACTCGAATTTTTCCTAATTCAATTTATTATGCCCAATAGCTTGTCTCCATATTAGATGTCCAATTATCTTTGTTTTAGGCCTTTTGTAAGAACTAAGGGGGATTTCCTTTGCCCTCACTTATGTCTTTGTGGTTCACATCTAATTATTAAATTAATAATTACAGGTAGCTCTGCTGATTTTACCTCCTGGAAAATCCATTCTGTAAAGATCAGTTCCACTCTCTCCCTTCCCTGTAAAGATCTTAAACGTGTTCACACCAGAATTTGGGATCAAAAATACCAATTCACCATTCAAAGAAAGCCCAGCATGAAAATGTGCCACAACATTCTGAGCTTGTTGCTTCTTTAAAAAGTATTTTAAATTCTTTAGTTATGGGCTTGCATGGAAAATACCCATTTAGGGGTGTCTGTAATGTTTTCTACAAAGTGAATAATCAAAGCAAGATTATTCCCTGCTGGTCCTGCCCAGCCCCAAAAGCTCAGGTACAAATTGTAGTTTTGGGTTCCCTGACTGACCTAGAGACATTTTCTCACCTTCTCCATATTTTTCTTTTGTTAAATTTCCTTATTTCAATATATTTTGTAGTTTTTTCAGACAGATCCTTTAGCGCTTCAGTCAACAAGCAAATAATAAAGGTTTGGTCATAGAGCTCCATGAAATTCTTTGTGGATTTCTCATCCTATTTTCTATTTTTTTGGGGGGGGAGGATTGAAGCCAGCAGTGCCTTTCAGAGCTGGGCATTTGTATTTTTAGCTTTGGCCTTCTTTAAGGTAGAATTATCTGAATTGCTCAGCCAATGTCCAGTTAATGACAAGAGCTTCTCTGATAATTCCTGCATTTTTGTCCTCACGCTTCCCAGTTTTTAAACCTCTGAAAATAACTCAGGAAAAAGCTCCAGGAGTCAGGAGGGAGCAGGAAAATGGGGAATGTGCTGTAAAATCAATCAATCAATCCCACAGTATCAGTGGTGAGGTGAGTGTAACCCTGCTATAAATATTAACATAGGCATAAACTGGGCATTTTTAGCTGGCATCCCATTTCAGTGAAGCATTTTAACTTGGTATCTAGAACCCAAAGACTTTGGGTGGAAAAAGAAAATGAAAGCTTAATCATAATATTATTTTAGGAACCAAAATTAGCCTGGATGCAGAGATTTGTGTCCCTACAAGGGTAACTTCCATGGTAAAATCATTTCTAAATTTAAAATACTGACCAAATGTACACAAACCTGTTACTTTATGCAAACAATTTTAAAAAAATCTGAGTTTTTCTTCTTCATTTTACTGCTCAGTGCCTAATTGGGACCTGAATATGTTTAAAATGAACAATCATTTTTCTGTTTAATTGTTCCAGTCTCATGCAATGGAAGCAAATCCATTTCTTAATCCTAAACCAGGCAAGAAAAGGGAGTGGATTTATCCTCAAAGGTGATGCTTGACTTTCTGAAAAGATTAATGAATCTTCTGTCTCAATATCTGGTACCAAAGCAGATCCAGAAGATAAAATAGGCTCTTACTTGGTTGTTTTTTTTTAACTTTTTGTCTATTTTAGAAATACTTAAAGTGTGTAAAGAAGTTCATTTTGGCAGTAATGCATACTTCATAGTTTTTAGAAAATGATTTAAAATAGTTTTTAGCTGATGAATAGAACTGTGATCTCCTGCCATTTCAATTCTGGTAAGAACTTCCCCATTCTTAGAAATCAGGCATTTCTAAATGCACACATTTTGGATGATTTGGCAGAAATGTTACCCTGGTGTGGTTTCTTTTGCCACTGAACATCTGGCCAGGTGCTCATTCCCATCTCTTCTTTCATCCCAGTGTGAATTTCCAGCACTTGCAGAGGAGGCGACTTCATCTGGATTTTAATGCCAGTCGTGTCCATCCCTGGCCTTGGGTTGTGGGATGATTTGTGAGAGGTGAAAAAAAAGCAGGGTTAATAGGAATTTTTAAAGGGTTGATTAGGAAAAATGGGATTAATGGGAATTTGGGTGTTTTTTGGGGATTGTTATGCCTTTAGAGGGTATGATACAACATGAGAAGCCACTCTGGGCATGTCCCCCCAGTGCCCTGCAGGACTGGGATTTTGGGATGAAAATCCCATAAAGGTGAGTTCAGGTGGGAATTCCTTGCACGCTCAGCCCCTGTGCGTGTGCAGCAGCAGCAGGAGGAGGCTCTGGGTGGGGATTTGAGAAATGCCTGAGCAGATGGCAGCTCCAACGTGTGAGGAGCTGATCTGCAGTGATTAAGACAAGTGTAAAATTGGATTTTTGAGCGCCTTAAAAAGCGCACGGCTCGCTTGCTTGGAATTTCATGCAAAATAAGTGGAAGTTCTGTGACAATTTGTGAATTTGGCTGAGGGGAAGGCCATTAATAATCCTGGTGGCTGTCTCGCTTCTTGAGGGATGCAAATGGTGCAGCCTCCTGTGGTGGCAAAGGCGAGGATTTACCGAAGGCTTTGGGAAGAGAACTCTTACCCAGCTGGCAGCAGCAGCTAAAAATGAACATTCATGCTTTTATTGTGCAAAACTTTTTACTTGTAGTGTTGTGTGAGAAAAGAAATTGTTTAAAACGTTGGTGTTACGTGAAAAAAATAATTCCCAGAGTGAGGGTTAGGTCCATATCTATAATTTAGGGTTTAGAAGTTAATTCGTGTATTAGTGTATATAATTAGGTAATTATTTATGTAAATCTGGCAGTTTCTTACCTGGATGATTACACAGGAAGGGTGGGTGGATTTGCAGTAATTAATCAAGTTTGCCTTTTGGTTTCAACGTTGCTTTTCTAAAGAACTGGGTGGATTTGCAGCATTTAATCAAGTTTTCCTTTTTGGTTCAATGTTTTTTTCTGTGTGTTGACTTCTGAATTCATTTTCACTGCTTTATTGAGAGCTTCAGCTGTTTGCACCCTTCAGAACTCTCCATAAGAGCTGCTGCTGAATTTAGGGTTGAATTACATGACACAAACCCCAAATATCAACGTTCTTGGTCCTTCCAGCCATTGCCATCAGGTACTTCTGGAACATTCCTGGATGGAGCTGCAGCTCCTGCAAGGAAAACACACCTGGGGCAACACTTAAAATTCTGCCTCGGGAGTGGCAGCGATTGCAAATTCACCTCAGAGCTGCTGCTGGATATTTGTGCTGGATTAATATTGGATATTCCTGGTGGATATTCACGCTGGATTATTAATATTGGATATCCCTGGTGGATATTCATCCTGGATATTCTTGCTGGATAATAGTGCTGGATATTCATAGTGGATATTCATAGTGGATATTCCTTCTGGTTATTCTTTATGGTTATTAATTAATTCTGGATATTCATTCTGGATATTCATGCTGGATATTCATGCTGGATATTCATAGTGAATACTCATACTATATATTCCTTCTGGATATTACTGCTCAATATTCCTTCTGGATATTTATCCTGGATATTCCTTCTGGATATTCCTCCTGGATATTCCTCCTGGATATTCTTTCTGGATATTAGTGCTGGATATTCATAGTGGATATTCATACTGAATATTCCTTCTGCATATTCATTCTGGATATTCCTTCTGGTTATTCTTTCTGCATATTCATTCTGGATATTAACTCATTCTGGATATTCCTCCTGGATATTAATGCTGGATATTCATGGTAGATATTGATACTGGATATTTTTTCTGGATAGTAATGCTGGATATTCACAGTGAATATTCATACTGGATATTCTTTGTGGATATTCATGCTCAATATTCCTTCTGAATATTTATCCTGGATATTCCTTCTGCATATTCATGCTGGATATTCATTCTGGATATCCCTTTTGGATAATTATGCTGGATATTCTTTATGGCTATTCTTTCTTGATATTCATTCTGGATATTCATTCATTCTAGATATTCTTTCTGGATATTCCTACTGAATATTTGTTCTGGATATTAATGCTGGATATTCATAGTGGATGTTCATACTGGATATTGCTGCTCAATATTCCTTCTGGATATGAATCCTGGATATTCCTTCTGCGTATTTATACTGGATATTCTTTCTTGAGATTCTTTCTGGATATTCATTCTGGTTATTTTTCCTGGATATTCATTCTGGATATTCCTACTGGATATTCCTTCTGGATATTCATACTGGTTATTTATCCTGGATATTCGTGCTGGCTCCTCTCTGAACAAACAATGCCAGCAGATATTATCAAGGGAAATGCTGAAATAATATTGCAGTCAACACAGATCTTGAATTGACCTTTTTTTCTTTTTTTTGTTCTTTTCCCCCAAGCCCTGAAATATAAATGTAGCCACGCTGCAGTTTGGAAAGTAAATTGGGCAAAGCATTAAAAACCTGGGTCGGTGCAGATTTTTTTCATAATAATTTTTTATTGTAAATAATTTCCTGTAGTCCAGGCCTCTCATTGCCATCTGCAGGAACCATTTTCCCAGTTTGGGAATGGGACAGCCTGTGCCTGAGGCACTGAGAAAATCAGCAGTGACCCAAGAGCTGCTGGGGGACGTGGGCTTGGAAATAAAGTGCTGGTGGTGAAATTTAGCTTCAAAATCTCTCTCAGAATTCAGTCAGGAAGGACTGAGTCTTCATTTGAATAGTTCAGCTAAACCCCACCGTTCTTGCCTTTACTGTACAAAATCTAGAAATTCAGATTTTTTAGATTTTTTAGTAATCTTGTTGCAGTTGTCTAAATTAAAAAAGATTATGGAAATGCTGAGTGCCTGACCCCATCCTGCTCCCTGAACTCTTCTTGGACCATCCCAAGCTCAGATCCTTGGCTGGTTGAATCTTGGAAACCTCCAGGAATGGGGATGAGTTGCCCAGCAGCATTTCTACACTAACCAGCAAAAAAAACAAACCAAAAAACCACAAATCCCAACAAAAAAGTGCCACACAAACGTCTCAGTTTAAATCATATTTTCACTTTCTGTTTAGGTCAAAGCTAAACTGTTAGCTCATAGTTCATATTTATTTCATGGTGGCCTTGGAGGAATGGAGTAAAAAGGAAGCTGGCAGGGTCTGGCAGAAATAAATTCATTAATCTGGTTCTAAAATTCTGAAGAAACAAAAGAGATGAGGAAATCGGTGTAGCCTGACATGGCAGTAAATGAAATAATGGCCAAATAGACATATTTGAGCAAAATACCTGACTTTTTTTGTGCTGCCATCCTAGAAAAGGCAGAGTGGAATGAAGCAGTGATCATTTGGAACCTGTCATTCTGCATTTTGCTGATACAAAAGCTGTTGACTGCGTGCTACACAACATTTCCCTCGTTCACAAATGAGAATTTGAATAGAATGGGTTTATTTGGAAATGATATTTGCATATACACTCTTAATTTTTTTTTCTTGTGGAAAATAAATTATTCTCTTTAACACACGGGAGAAATGAGCTGACTTCCCACCAGCATCCTTAGAAAATGGAGTTCAAAAAGTCCTTGTGATGTAGGAGAAGATTTGCATCTCCACAGAAAACAGGAGCCTGTGGTTTTCCCCTTTGTTTAAAGCAGTTTTCTTTTTGCTTTGATTTTCTCACCTGCCAGTTTATTTATTGAATTTTCAACTAATTTGGTTTCAAAGCAAGTGTGGCAAACAGATGGAAAAAAATATTGATAGCTTTTGCCACCATGAAGCATCTCTTGCATCCTGGAAATATTTATGTTTTTAAAGAAGATAGCATTAAAAATTTCTCTTTGGAGAGCCAGGAAATGATTCTTAAAAATGAAAAAAAAAAAACTCCTTTGTAATGAGATGAATCTATACATGTTGCATGGGATATTAGACAATAATTTATCCAGCCAGAAGTGTGCTCACCTATTTTCAGTTTATGAGATAGACTGGGAACAAAGCTGTGCCTTCTGAGAAGATAAGTGCTTTTTAGAGATCTCTGGGCTCTCTGGGGTTTTAATTAGGGATTTTTATAGCTTTTGTATACGAGCTTCTAAGACCTTTTTACTTCAAAATAAAATTCAGATTTTTTTGTGTCCTCCCTTGATCAATTTTAAGGCCAGCAGTGAAGGTAGAAAGGATCTGTTTCTAAATACTAATGAGTGCCTTTCCAAAAGGAGAAGGAACCTTCGGCAGTGTGCGTGGGCAGGTGTTGAGGTATCTGTAAAAGGCCGTTTTATGGATACAAAAATGATTGTAGAGCATTTGTAATTAACAGAATTATTTAATTAGGCTCCCAGATTTAGGCTTTGTGTGGTGAATTGTGGGTGGTGCTCTGTGCAGCCCTCAGGAAGGGAGTGATGTGTGTGCCTAGAATTCAAAAAGAAGCTGTGGTGATTATTTCTTACCTGAAATCAACCCAGAGCCCCATGGAGGTGGCCCAGGGAGCCTCATCCATGCAGGAATTGGAGCTCTGAGGTTTTTCTGGGATTTTTGGGATGCTCAGATAGGCAGAGGCAGCTCAGGACCACCCTGTGGGATGTGGTGACAGCTCTGCCCTGCTGAGGCAGCTCCAGAGCAGGGCTCACACTCAGCTGCTCCATCAGAAGCTCCTCCAGAGATTAAAACAAATAAAAAGTTCATTTTCCTCCAAATTATTCCCACTCTCCAGTTGCCATGGCTGTGGTGAAGCGTTGTCTTCAGCTGGTGGCTCTGTCAGAGGCTCTCTGAGTCAGCAAAATGGGAATAAAAACTGATGGCACCTTGCATAACACATGTTTTATAAATATGGTTTATCCCTGGGAGAGAGCACAAGTCAAAGGCATTGTTGGCAGCCTCCATTCAGAGTTTTTTTTTATTTTTAGCTGATTTTTGTGCATCATCTGCCAAAAGAAAGCCCCGGAAGTTTGACTCAGGGTGTGATGCAAGAGGAAACAGATGGCAAATTCCACCCAAATTCAGGGTTAAGCCACCATGGGTAGAAACCTGTGGGAAAACTCCTATTTTTAAATATTAGTGACCTCATTTTTTAAACTGAGGGAAAAGGTTGTTTTCCTTCCACATTTAGTACGTTATTTGTTGTAAGCAAAACAAAACAGGAAATGTGTTCTTCTCTTTAGCTTCTGTAATTTGAATAAAAGGAAAGAAAATAGTTCAATAATTTTAATTTCAAAAAATAATCCCAGATCCAGCATTTCTAAAGTTCTTATGATGATTTTTTTAGGATTTTATAGCAGTTTTTACAGCTTACGGTAAATATTTGTGTCTTCTCTGTTAAACCTTGTGTTTATATGCAAATGTAAATGAATATATACAAATATGTCTTAGAGGTTGGGCTGAATGATTCAATAATTTTATGATTCAGTAATTTTGTGATCCCATAAATTTGTGATTCCATAATTTTATGATTCTAAATAAGGGTTCTGATGTGGAAAAAGAATAGGATTCACAGAATAAACTTACTATGATGAATAGGGAGAAAAAACAAAAATAAGGCTGAAATGAATGTTTTTCCTGCAAAAAGAATTTTACAAAAAAATATTTCCATCTGAAT
Organism: Melospiza melodia melodia; assembly: GCF_035770615.1. Taxonomy (NCBI): domain Eukaryota; kingdom Metazoa; phylum Chordata; class Aves; order Passeriformes; family Passerellidae; genus Melospiza; species Melospiza melodia. Next base: position 26,017,450 of record NC_086205.1, on the reverse strand, counting down.
GATCTGAACAGTTGTGAAATCAAGACAGGAGCTACGGGTGGCACTTTCAGCCACAAATACCTGACAGAAGGATGTGAAAACCCCCCTATTGTTACCATGTAATCCAGCAGCCATGGCTTTGGTTTTATGTTTAAAATTCATTTAATCATTTAGAACAAACAGAATATTTTCTGCTTTAAATAATCACTGAGACATTGTGATCAATGTTTGTCACTGTTTTAAAAAAATACTTTCAGTTTGAAGTATGTTTTTTTATCCCATTGTCCAAAAACTGGATGTTATTTCTTGCAGCTGGCCTGAATAATGCATTTTCAGTCTTGTTCACCCTGTGGTTTCTGGGAGGCTTTTAAGTTTGTTTTGATTTGCACTGCAAGGAACTCTGTGACTCAAATCCGGAATTTCTGAAGAATCAATCTCAGAACTGCTTTTATTTGATGTTTTCTCTGGCCCTCGGGAGAAAAATGAGAGGATGCTGATGGAAGTGGTTGGAAAAATGGGATCTGTGGGGCAAAGAGAAGGGTGGCAATAGCACAGAGAAGCTCTGGAGCGACATGTGAGGAATAAAAGCTCACAAGTGTTTGACACCCGAGAGGATGAAGTGCAGTGAATGCACTGAAGGATGAACAGTTTAAAAATGAACACATGGAAAGATTTTATCAGGTAATCATGCTGGGTAAACGTGTGGATGCGTCCCACAAACTGGGGCAGGGTTGGAGGTAAACTGGGGGGATCTTAAAGAAGGGGAGATGGGAATGGATCAATTTATTGGGGTCTAAGGAATTGCCTTTCACCAGGTTAGGAATGTGCCCATGCATTTCCTTCCTCTCTGCTTGGTTGCACAGAGGGTTGGTTCAAAGTGTTTTGTGTGAGGTGATGACCCACAAAACCCTCCCAGAAACAAACCCTCAACAATCCCATCCCAAAAAACTCAGGCTGTTATCTATTATCCTCTCTAAAAGAATGCAGACAAGGCACTTTCTGCTCTGTCTCTCTCTGCTTCTAATATGAAAGTTTGGTGCTTTCCTATTTCATAATTTGCAAAGAAAAAAAAAGTCTAAAATCTGGTATTTTTAAGTTGATAATTGCACCAGGGTTCTGTTTCATCTGTTTTTACTTTTGGTTTGGTTTAATTTGGTTTTTAGTTTGGGGCATAGCCCGGCTCATCCCATCCTTTACCACGTTCATCCCTAACTTTTTAAAATGAACCATCCAGGACCCAAAACCAAATGTTTCTTATTTTTTCACCTTTCATTAATCAATCCTTAATCTTACAAAGAGAAACCTCATTAGCTGGGCAATGATCTAATCTTTATAAACCTGAGTTTGATTGGCATTAATTACACTTTTTAAAAGTTCTGTGCTTAATGAGCTCTGCCTCAGTCGTTCCGTTCCTTGGCCTGGGATCATTGTCAGACTGATAATTACAGAATTACTTTGTCTGCTGTTTATCTCTTTTCTGTGTTGACAAAACATTCCATTTCTTTGCTGTTCCAGAAAATTCCTGGCTCTTGAAGAGGCATGAAAAGTCAAGGCATAAAAAGCTTGCTGGAAGCCTACAGAAGGAGCCTGTTTTGACCTCCCTCATTTATGATGTCTCTGTTTAATGGATGTGCTTGGCATCTTCAATTGCTTTTTGAAAAGAAAGTTGACTCATCATCTCATGAACAGACTAAACCACTTGTTTCTTGACAAAATAACAGGTAAGTGCACTGTGAATTTATGTGGGTTAATTTTTCCCATTGTTAGGATCCATCCTGGGGCATAAAATACAAAGCAGATACAACAGAGAAACGGTTCAAAGTTTGGATAAAGAAGGATTTTGGCAGTTCTATTCCATGTTTGATTTGAAGATTCCAGAGTTAACTGCTGTGCATTACTGAGCTTTCTGAACTTCAGGAAAGATGCTGTAGCTCTACCTCAAAGTTTTTTTTAAAGCAGATGGTGAAAAGTTTCATTTTTTGACCCTTCCATTTCAGTCTTCCACCATTTCCAGCTTCTGCTCCAGCTTCATGATGTTGGTTACCAATTTCTTCTCACAGCCACGAATACTGCCCAGCTGTTTTTCTTCCCAAGATTTTTTCCATGTCATTTTTGTAGGTTTAGGTGTATTTTTCTGCTGTGGTCAATTTTCTTTATTGTTGGGGACACTTGTAACTTCAGAAAGTGAATCACAGGTGCATCTTAGGTTAAGGTTTCATCCCTGAAGCAGAGGCAGAACCTTGAGTGTAAGAGCCTAAATGAGAGATATGGGACTCCAGGTGGCTCTCCAAAATGCAGTTTATTGCATACAGAATGCAGTTTATTGCATACAAAATGCAGTTTATTGTATACAAAATGCAGTTTATTCCATCCAAGGTGTTCCAGCAGTCCAGGGTTGCGGGTGACAGAGCTGTGCCCACAGCTGTCAGCTCCAGCTGCAGGCAGGCCTGGAGACCCTTTGGTTTTGGTTACAGTGCATTATAGACTTTTCTTTTGGTTACAATGCATTATATACTTCTCTTTTGGTTACAATGCATTATAGACTTTTCTTTGCTGAGCATCTCAATACAGTAGAACCAATCTATACCTTAACTATTACCTATAGCCTGTCATAATCACTATAATTACCATATTCATGTTAGTGTTCTCTAATCACTAAAAGTCAGTACATTACAGTTTAAGCTAGAAGTTGTTTTTCAGTTTTCTTGCAGTGGAAAATTATGAGACCTTTTATCTACTTGCAGCTTTGCTGCCTTGTTTGCCTGTGCTCTCTTTCTGCTTGGTAAAAACATCTTCTTGTTTGGGGTGGGTTTATCCTTTGCTCTAAATCATAAAAACCCCTTCTAACCAACACACCCTTTGCCTCCTTGGTTAGCCAGTGAGACTGGCTCAGCAATTCTACTCTTCTGTATGAAAACTTGCTTCCATCTCTATTCCTTCATCAGACTCTGCGTTCAAAAAATCTTTCTGCTAAGCACACACAGATCTGTGAGACTTTCTTGTCAAACTTTCACCCTTCCCAACACCTCAGTGTGTCCCTGGGCTGCCTGGCTCCATCCAGATCTGTCCCTGTCCCTTTTGCATGGGGAAGGGGAAGGGGAAGGGGAAGGGGAAGGGGAAGGGGAAGGGGAAGGGGAAGGGGAAGGGGAAGGGGAAGGGGAAGGGGAAGGGAAGGGAAGGGAAGGGAAGGGAAGGGAAGGGAAGGGAAGGGAAGGGAAGGGAAGGGAAGGGAAGGGACGCCTCCAGAATCACCCAGCTGCAGCAGAGCTGCCAAGGAAAAAGAGCCTCTTCTCAGACTCCTTTGTTCCCCAGTCACAGTTTTGACAAGCTGCTAACTCACTGTTCTCCAAGATTCCTGCATCTCCGGGCAGGAAAGGAATGACAAATCAATGACAAATCACTCCAAGATCAGGCAACAGGCTCAGCAGAGGCTCAGCAGTGGGAACGCTGCCATTCCTGGGGGTGGTGGGAGCAATCCCAGCCTCCTCCCAAAATGTCTTGTCATCTTGGCTTTAGTCAGGCTTTCAACCTCCCTGAGAGCCAGGCAGTCCAAGGGGCTGCCAGGGAAGAGAGGAGCCTCAAAATGAGTTGGTTTGACATCAGAGGCTGGGCTCCCACGTGTGCCAGGGCACTTTGTGTTTGCCTCCCCCTTGTGCTGCTCCTGCCACTCTCTGTGTCCCTGTCCCTCTCTGCAGCTCTGACTCACTGCTGCTGAAGTTTGGAAACTTCAAAAAACCCCAAACTTTACAGCTTTTCCAAGTGGCTGTAACTTGGTTTTTAATGCTTGTGTAGATCCAGATTTTATGGATATGTAAATTCTGGAGTCCCAGAGTCACTTAACTGATGATCCACATTTAGGAGAAAATGGGGTTTTTTTTGTGTCCCTTGGCAATCCTATTTTATTATTGGGATACTTTGTTCTTTTTTTCCCCCTCCTGCTGGTGCCCCACAGTGGAGGAGCAGTAATACCCTGTTTGATGGTGATGTGGAACAGGAAAGATTTCCTTGGAAAATTCACATACTGAGGGACACACTGAGTGTTGTATTGCTGTACAGCAATAAAAAAACCCCACAAAATAAAAATCCACACTGTGTGCCCTGGTGATTACCCATTACATTGTGTAAACACAGGATCCCATAGGTGCAGGCTGTTGTTAGCAAATATTTGTGGAGGTTTTTTATAGCAGTGTAAGAAGGCTTTAAAACCAGCTCTGTTAGCTGATAAAGCATTTATCTCCCTGGTTTTTATGGATTCCAGTGGCAAGAGATGAGATGTGCATGTACTGGTGTCACTGTCACCACCAGTTTGGGTTCTTACACCCAGCAGTTAAATTTTTGTGGAAAGTAGCCCTCAAACCCTCAGAGTGGCATTTGAGTAGCTCTCATATTTCATTAAGTTGTCTTTAGCCTGGAAAAGCCAAAACACCTATTTGTGTTTCCAAGGCAAAGAGGAAATTCCTGGGAAAAACTTTTGGTGTTGTGTTGAGCACCTTTGGGGTTGATCCAGTGTCACATTTTAATTTTCCTTTTGTTGCTGTGCAGGACATGGACTCACACTGGAGACTCTCCCTCTCTCCTCAGTGTTTGCTGCTGCATTGACCCGGAATCCTCCCACACCAGGAACTCGGCTGACCAAGCAGACCAGAACAATTTCCTTATTTTAGTGAGTATTCCCTTTCCTGGGTAACCCTGATGATGAAATCCTACCTGTGTACTCCACCTGAAATGAAGGAGTAGCCAGTGCCATAAAAATCTGAAGAAAATCAACAAATCCAAACTGCAAAAAGCCACAAAACTCAAATTGTGGACTCCTGGCTGGGTTTCTCTCCTTGACCTTTCAGCAGCAGTAAAAGTGCTGTGTCATGAACTTACCTATTAAAGTAATTTTAAACCACATTAGAACTTAATGAAATCTGCTCAGGCCACTTATTTTTTCATGTATTTGCTGTGTATCTAATGCCATCTTAATTAATTTTACCCTTAGACTGAATGGCTAATGCAGTGAAGGGACCATGAGGTGTGACTTTGTGCCACAGCACAATTCATTTTTGTCTCACTGCTGTTAAAGTTTGATGTGTGGAGGCTTAAATATAGTCCTGGAACTCTCATGCATTGAGGAGGAATAGTAAATTCTATTTTTTATGTTAAAACAGATGATCATAACACATAATAGGCATACTGATGAAATTTGTTATTTTTATATCTTCACCAAATGCTCAAAACTCAGTTCATAGTTTTAGTGGCAGATACAGGAATTTAGTTTGCAGTGCTCAGTTCTTTGCAAAGTATTTATCCAGGGAAGTACAGCCACAACATCCCATCATTTATTAGACTTTGGCCAGCAGTAGCTTGGAATTTAACTCTTTTTAAAGACAGCCTGTGTGCCCATGTAGTTAAAGATGAAATTTCATTAACCCTGTTGTAAACCAAGCTTTGATATTTTGAAAATCCAGTCCGGGGATATTTTTTCTATGCCACAGATTCATTATTTCAGTATCTTTTTCAGAACAAAGCAGTGCAATAGTAAATCAGCATTTCCACAGACAGTTCTTGATGCTGCTGGCTGCATTTGCTGTTTTATCACAGGAATCAAAGGTGTGGCAGCCAAACTCCAAGTGACAACTCAGAGTCGTTCAGCTAAAAACCAATCTGCTGAAGAAAGAGGAGAAATCAAAGAGAAAATGGGGATGAACTGCACTGAAATAGCAGAACTCCATAATGATCAGCCTGCTTTCATATTTATTGAGCAAACAGACTTAGCAGCTCTCAATGCAGGAGCAGCAAAGACAGAGCACTCCAGACACTCTTCATGGAGATGGTAATGAAATATTTCTGGGGTTTGTCCACAGAGGGCCACTCCTCAGTGATGGAGGGAACATTCTGTGAAGCACAAATCAATGTATTTCCAGTCAATAGAGAAACCTGACGCCTAAAGCAGAGCTGAGGTGGAATTGGAGTGCTCAAGTCTAAAATTGCTGATCCCAGAGTGCATCAGTTCCAGTTTATACTCCAAACACCTCATGGTTTGGGACCTGTGGATGGGATTCAGTGGTTTGTGGAGACTTTGGGATTTTGGGGCATAATCCTTCAAACTTCCTGTGGTGAGGAAGTCTTGGAGCTGAGCCCTCTATTTCCTCAGCCCTGCTCCAACCACTGGTTTGCAGTATAAAACAAAAGATGAGAAGTGGGAGAAGTTGCAGCTCTGGGAATCACAGAGTGGTTTGGGTTGGAGGAGGTCTGAAAGGTCATTTCTTTTGATGGGCAGAGACACCTTCCACTGCCCCAGGCTGCTCCAAGCCCTGTCCAACCTGGCCTTGGGCACTTCAGGGACCCAGGGGCAGCCACAGCTGCTCTGGGCAATCTCCCACCTCTGCTTCTCTAACTTCCTTCAAAACATTGTCACGGTGTTGGATTTGCTGTGCCAGTGTCCATCTTCAGGAGAACTTTGCATGTCCCACGTTTCCCTTCTGAATTCCAGGTTCCTGAGAACGGGGCAGCAGCTCAGACTCCGTCACCTTTCCTGGCTGAACCTTCCATGCAGCCACCCTGTGTTTCCACCTCTCATTCCTTCTGTAAAACTCTCAGAAATTTCAAAGTTCCACCTCAGTTTTTGTGCTGAGCAGGGTTGGAACTGACTGAACAGTTGAGATCATCATTTTGTGTCTGCTGACCCTCTTTGCAAAGGTTGGAACTGCAACCAGCCAGGCATTGCTGAGCATTCACTACATCATTTTTATTTAAAATATTCCTTTCAGTCTTATTATTCTCTCTCTGTACGATCTGCAAGGCCCAAATCTGTCTTTAATTTCCTTGTTTTTTTTAGGGGTTTCTCTTTTCCCTTCTCACTGTATCCCTGATGTGTTTGCTTCTTTTGGAAAGCTTCTGCGTCATCCTTTCCTGCTGGGGTTTTGGAATGTTTTCTCCATTTACATTTCTCTCTTTCAGGTCAGTCTCAGCTTCCCTCTCTGCAGGCAGGTAAAACAATTTATCATTCTAATGGACTTGCTAAATACTTTTATTTTCTCATGGCATGTTTAAATATTATCAGTTCTAAAAGATATTTCAAGCACTGTGTGAACTTACAACTTGCTAATGGATAATGTTTATGAATTATCCTCAGTTTCCTGTGTACTAAGCCAAGTCCAATTTACTTAATTATTGATTAAATCTTACTCTGACTGTGCTACATTTAAAGAAACCGAGTCTTTGATTAAACTTTTGTAATAACTAATTGCCAGACAAAGAGAGGGGAAATTCAGTGTTGGAAAAGTAACAAATTGGATTTTGCTGGGATGGTTTTCTTGTGTGGTGCGTGGTTAATCCTGTGAAATCACTATGAAATTGCCATTATTATTCTTCAATACAGTGCCCAGAAATTCTTTACTACAATCTTTGCAGGTAATTTACTCCAGAGAGAAAGGTGGTGTTAGGACACGATAAAGTGAAATTTCTGTAAAATCCAGTTTCCTCTTTCAGGCCACTTTTGTATTCCCAGGGCTTGGCATGGCAGCCAAGTTTTGGGATTTCTTATTTTAAATAGAACTGATCACTTGACCACAGTATCAAGGGAAAATACACAGGAGCAACAATGCAGATGAAATCATCTTAATTTTGCTGGAGCTACAGCAGATCTTAACTCACCCTGAAGCTGCTTTTTGAGGCAGGTAATTTCCATTTAAATAAAGAAAAACTGTTTTTTAGAAAATACTAAATTTGCAATGACAGTGGGAAAGAAAAGTAGCAAAAAAATAGACAATTACAGTTCTGATCCTGTGAGGAAAGAATGAAAATGCTGGAAAACAGGAGTTGGTTTGATTGGGAATGGAACAGCTGTGGACACTTCATCCCTGAAGTGTCCAAGGTTAGGTTGGAGCAGCTTGGGATGGTGGAAGGTGTCCCATGGTGGTGGTGATCTCCAACCCAAACCACTCTAGAATTCCATGATTCTGTGCAAATCAGCTTTTTAGTGTGTCTCAGCACATGAGAGCCCCCAGCTCTCTGGAACTGCTCAAATTGCCCCTCCATTGCATTCACTTGAAATGTTCGATTGGTGCAATCTGCAGGCCTGCACTGGAAACATAAATATATTATTCTTTATATTTATTTTAAAATTTATGGGCCAATGAACTCACGAGGGAAGGGCTTGGACTCAGCTGGGCTTTGGGGCAGCATTTGTCACTGCCACCACCATCCATCCCCTGAATTGCTGACCTGCCTCTAATCCCTGAGCTCCTCTGGCTCTGGTATTTGTGGCTCAGGGTGTCACAGGTGTGTGCAGAGACACGGATCAGTTCTTCTGGCAGTTCACATCCCTCTGATTTCTCTTCCCCTTGTTCTCTCAGCTCCCTCCTCCCCACCCACAGTGAGAGTTCGCTGAAATGTTCAATCATTAGGGGTGGGGTTGAGGGCAGAAGGGCTCCTCAGAGGTCGAGGTAGTGCCAGGAAAAGAGGGAAGAATTGCTATTTCTGCCTTCTTGTGCTCTGCCTCTAAAAAATCACCACCAAAGCAACCTCTGGTTTTGTTGAGACACCTTTCTTTCTGGAGTGACTTACAAGAGAGGAGAAGAGAACAGTATCTAGATGTGCAAATGAAATAATGAAATTTCTGCAGCTTCAGCAATATTGGTAATTCCCTCTCTGGCCCAAGGAGAGAATGGAGCTTGGAAAGCTGCTGAATTTAAATTTACCAAGGGCTGATTTCTGGGCAGAAATACTCAGTGTTCCTGTTTCTCTTTTGGTTTGTGGTAACTGAGTAGTGCTTTTGCAATATGAAGATCACATTTCAGCACTCATGAATGTCTGTCCATGTACCTGTTCACTTTAATACACTGCAATTTTATCTCTGAGGTGATCTGTTAATTACAGCACTTCCAGATGCAACAACAAAACCACACGATTTAGAGATGAAGCTGTTTTAAATAAACCCCTAAGTTACCAAGTGTCTGCTACCTTGGAGCAGCCCTCTAAAGTGATCTCTGTTTTCCATATTTGCTCAGAAAAGCTGCGAGGAACGTGGTAGAAGATTTTATTTCAGTCTTCCTAATGATTCATAATTAACTTTGAGGGAAAATGATATTTTTAACTTCAGATTTGCATCGCACGTCAAGACTGATCACTTACTCCTGTTGGAGCTCTGTTACCAAAATCCCACAAACACAGTGGCTGCTTCCAGTCTCTGGTTTTCCATACCTGACTCCAGGGATAGGAATTGGGGATGGAAGCAGTGCCTGTCCTGCAGCAGGGACAATGAGGAGAAGGACAGGGGAGGACAGTTCAGCACTGAATTGTGCTTTTCTTGGCAATTACATGAACACAAGATATTTAATTCTCTATTTATAATTAAACTAAAAAATTGACAGAATTTAAAAGTCGAGCCTCTAAAGGGGGGAAATGATGCCTCAGGTTTAGCTTTTATGTTTTTTAGATTCTGTGCTGCTTTGGTGTGCAGTTCTGAGTGTCACATTAAGGAATGGTGAGCTGTGTGCACAGAGCAGGGAGACAAAACAATTCCTGCTCCAGCTGGGCACCAAGGACAAATGACCCAAATCTCAGCCCAGGAGCACAAACCCCGTGGGCTGGAGAGAGAAAAACAAGCAGGGTGGGACTGCCTGGGCTAAAGCTGCAATGGGACAATGAACTGCAAGGTGCAAATGGAGCAGAGCTGATCCCAGGGACAGACCCCGGCAGCGCTCGTGCATTTTGGGGCCATTTTGGTTCATCTTGGGTGCAGCCCTGGCTGGGCTCTGGTGCTGCCCAAGGTGGATCCATGGAGGAGACCCTTTGGATAAATCCCTGCTTCATTCTGGGACTCTGTCTCAAGGCATGAGAAGATCATTAAAAAACAACCCCAGCCATAGGCTTAACCCCATTCCAGCCATCCAGCAGGGAAAGTTTGAGTGAAGATCAGGAAAAGGTTCATCCCCAGAGAGTGCTGGCACTGCCCAGGCTCCCCAGGGAATGGACACTGCTGTGAGGCTGCCAGAGCTCCAGGAATGTTGGAACAGGGTGAGATTGTTGGGCTGGATGATCCTTGGGGGTCCCTTCCAACTCAGAATATTCCAGGATTCTTTGATTCTATGAGTTTTTTGCTGCAGATCCAAGATTCAGAACCTGAGTCCATGAGTTCAAGGAGTGAAGTTGGATCTCTGGTGTTTGATTTCCTTGTCCCTGGCACCCCAACCAAAGGTACCGCTGCTATAAAATCACCACAGTACCAACACAATGGGTCAGGTTTTGGTGCAGACACAATCAGTTCCCTCTTTAAAGATGCTCTTTTAGGCCAGGAGGAGTTCAAATGCTGTTCTTAGAGCATGGGAGAGACACAAAGGTAATTTGTCAGTTATTTTGATTTATTCTGTCCCACTGAAATGAGCAGATTGAGTCCAGAGGAAGAGTGGAACAACACAGGGTTTAATCAAACCATCTCTCATTTCTGCTTGGGCTCACTTCTGATTCTCTTTTTTAATGCTGACTGCAGATAGTCTGCTGAAGTAATAAAGGGCTGTGTTGTTTAGTACAGAATTGTTCAAAAAAATTAAATCCTGTCTGGATCATTGTGCACATCATTATTATTTGGAATATTACACAAGTGTCTCTCTCGATGCAAACAAATTAAATTGCTTTCATGTATAGAAAACATAATTATGCTCCTCAAGGGATAGTGCAGTAAACACCATGTTTCAACACTCCATATGCATTTAAACTATTGATTAAAGATGCAGATAATCTATTTTCCATCTTTGTGTCAGAATCACATTCCTTCCCAGGAATCTGAGCTGTGAGCTGGTGGCACACCGAGGGATTCCGTAGATTAAAATCACAGAAGACAATTGGGGAAATTATTGAAGTGGATTCTCTGAAATGGAGGCAATTCAAAGGATCTCCAAAACTAAAGAAGGAATTTTCTGAACTAAAAATATTTTGTTAAAAATATTTTTTAAAACAACATTTTTTAATTCTAAAAATAACTTTAAAATATTTTGTTAAAATCTTATTGTTAAACTCTGGACAGCTAGAGGGAAAATTATGTTTTCTACATTTTTAGAGCACTCTGATGGAGCTCAGGAGTTAAGAGCCAATGGCTCTTACCTCAGTATTTAGCAAATTAACTGAAAATTAACTGTAGAGATAATGATAATAATGAACATGATATTCTAAGGATGGATTGCAGCAGTCCCAAAAGGAAATTTTTCTTTCCTCTGGGATGTCAGCAAAATAACAGATAACTGAGGAGTGATACATATAATTTGTTTGGGATTTTAAAAAGCCCAAGTGCCTATTAAGAAAAATTGGAGTAATTACAGGGCAGGTCATAATGAACTTTCATGGCCTGGAAGCTGCTGAAGGAAGGCAACAAAGAATGGAATAAATGGGATTAACAGGTTAGAAGTTGGGCTGAAGACTTAATTCTGTTTTAATGTCTGATGGAAGTTTATGGCTTGGCTGATATATTGTTATTTTGCACTCAGGATTCAGATAACTGGGCAGTGAAAGGTCCTTGCTATCAATCAAAAGCAACTCCTCATTTTGTTTTTTAGCAGCTTTACTCAATTACCAATAACTGTCATTCCCAGAAAATCTAAATTGCTGTAGAAGAGGAAAGTTTTTATTACCTGATTGATGGAGAATATTTTCAAGTCTGCAGTTTACAGTGCTCCAAAGTAAAAAAAATCCACCTTTATTTATTTGATTATAGTATTAGCATGACAGGAAAGAAATAATATTTATGGCAGATCATGGAGTTGATGTTCGTGTCCAAACAGAAAATTCTCTGTTGTGGAGCTTGTAAGTGACAGCATTGAGCATTTAATGAGCTTGGTTCTGTCAGATATGGGAGATTGTGGGAGCTTGGTCATATTGGAGCTCTTCGAACGATATGGAAGGGCAGCAGGGAAATCTTTTCTTGGTCTGAGCACAAGAGATGCTTCCCATCCAGGATTTGCTCCTTTTTCCATCTGCAGGCTGTGCATCCAAGTGTGTGTGCACGGACAGGGGAGTGCACGGGAGGTGATAGCAAAAGATTTTAAAATCATGGAAAATTCAGGGAGTCAGAAAGAAAGTTAGGCTTGGTAAACCCTGGGAAATGTAAAGGGTAGGCCCTGGGAAATGTTAGGCCTTGTGTTTGCTAGATCATGTGAAACTGCATCTGTGTAATCAGTATATGATAAATGATATGATTGTTAGATGTGATGATTATTTGGTAATTAGATGTAATTATTGTTTAGTCATAAGAAGAATCATGGTAAGCTATGTTAGGGGTTTGTGGGGGATCGTGAGAAATCCACGCTTGGATGAAATCAATGTATACAATAGAACAATGTAAGTTTAATAATTAATATGTAAGTTATATGGTGATAGGATATAAAACATGTTCCGCTTGAAACCATGTTGGGTCAGATTTGGGTCTGTACCCCTGACACCAAAAGCAACAAAAGCATCTAATCATTCCATGCTTTTGTGTTCCTGAATGCTAACAGGGGCAGTGGGCAGAAGGAGATTCCTGCCTTGGGTGCACATTCCAAGGGCTGCCCCATCCTGGGGAAGTTGTTAGATGGATAAAAACAGGCAACAATGCATGAGGGTGAGGAGTTCTCTAGAAAAAAGAGTTTTTTGTGAATATGAAGGATGAAAGGGGTCTAAAGCAGAGCGTGATCGATGGGGAATGGTTTTACTGACAGGGATAAAGATATTGCTGCACTAGGGATGTCAGAGCCAGGCAAACAACCCCCAGGCAGCAGCAGCAGCAGAGCTGGTTCCTTCCAGAGCGGTGTCTTGGGATTTAAGCTCAATTATGTTAATTGGGGAGACAGTTCAGCACAGGGAGCACTTGGAACGTGGGCTTTGAGGGTTATCAGAGGAGTCAGGTTGGCTCTGTGGGGCAGTGGGACCTGTCTGAATTTCTGCTGCCAGGGCACTCCAGATTTATGGGTTTCAGTTCCTTAATGAGCTGCTCTGACTCCTTTTTAAGGCTCAGAATCTCCTGAACCCCTGATTTGTTTGTAGCCCTGCACTGTCACAGCTCTGCTCCTCCAGGCTCATCTGGCTCTTGGATCACTGTAAGGGAATGGCTTAGGCTTGACCCAAGAGCTGCAAGTGTTGTTTGTGTCATTAGTATGGAAAGGATTCCTTCCCTGGGTTAAACTCCACAAATTATTGATTTTTGTTGTAGCTTTGAAGGTGCTTCTCAGGCTCGTGGATCTTTTCAAGCTGGGTGTTGGACAGGCTGAAGTGCTGTTTGATATTGTGTGGAGCTGTGTTTGTATGTGCCAGGGTTGAACGGGGGGTGAAGATGTTCTATCAGTGCCTCTCAGGATGCTGCTGTTTAATGATGCAAGCTCCCTTTTATTTGATTAGGGACTCAGTGCTATCAAAACAGCCATGCAGCTTTTATTACAGGTGTGCAGAGAGGCTGTTCTGTTCTGTTCTTGGATGGATGAGTAGTTTCTGACACAAATCTCTCTCAACACCTTTATTCCTCATTACTTTGTGAGGAGGCCACCCAGAGAGCTGTCTCAGTGGAACAAACAAAAAGGTGTTTACACGTACCTGGGGAGGGTGGGTTGATGTCACAACAATAATGAAATATGCTGATGTGATCTTAGGATTATTTTCATGGATAGGAACTGAGACTTCTGCTCCTGATGAGATCCTGCTGATGAATAATCAGCTCCATATCTCAGCGAGGTAAGCTCAATCTGGGGCTGAATGGATACCTGCATGTATTTTCATGAGGCTTTGTGTGGGTGTTATTCTTGAATCCTTTTCTAGGAGGGTTCTTGCCCTTGCAGCCCATTCCTTTCCAGCAGCCCTTTCCTGAGCATGGCTCTGGGCTCTCCATGGGCAGGGAAGGGCCTGAGAGAGGGGCTGGGCGTGCAGCATACTCATGGATGGGCACTGGGCACAATCTTGGGATAATTTGATTGGGAAGGACCTCTGGAGATCACCCAGTCCAACCTCACTGCAAAGGCAGGGTCAGCTGTGATGCTTTAGGATTTGAGCTTTTCTATTTCTATATATTTGTATTCCTGCAGTTCTTTAGTGTGTAACTCTGAGCTCCACACCCAGTGCCAGCTGCTGCTGTCCCATTTGGGGCAGACACAACAATTCCTCTCCAGGCATGGCAATCAAGGACACCTCACTGCCTCAGGGCCCAGAGATGGAAACAAAAGTGAGCTGGGGCAGCAAACTGGGGCTCAATGCCTTCATTACCTGGAGCTGGAATTGGAGGATGAACCCCCAAAGTGCAAATGGCCCAAAGTTATAAAAGTGTGAAAGCCGTGAGCCGTGGGGCAGTTTGGGTGTAGGCCCTGGGGGGCTTGGGCTGCCCTGGATGTACCTGAAGGGCTTCAACCAACAGAACTGCTTTTTATTGCCTTAATTTTGTCTGCCCTCTGGTTTTAGGTGCCCCAGAAGGCATCACCTGCAGCAGGTGACACAGAAATTACTCCAGATGAGCTGGAAATCTCCAGATGGAGACTCCAGGCCCTCCCTGGGCAGCTGTTCCAGTGCTCTGCCACGTTCCATGGGAGATTCTCCCTCATGATGAGGTGGGACTCATTGTGTTTTAATTCATGGTTGTAGCTCCTTGTCCTGTTTCTGGACACCACTGAAAAGAGCCTGGCCCCATCCTCTTGCCATTCCTTGGAGATGTTCCCATGGATTGCTGGGATTCCCTCTCAGCCTTCCCTTCTCCAGGATAACCAGGCCCAGCTCCTGCAGCCTCTCCTCATCGGAGATGCTCCAGACCCCAAATCATCTCTGTGGCCTCCACTGGAGCCTCTCCAGCAGCTCCTGGTCCTTCCTGAAGTCTGGAATTCAAAGTGATGTTCCAGGTGTGCCTCAGCAGGGCAGAGCAGAGCCAGAAACAGCTCAAAACGAGAAGGGAAGGAGCAGAATCTGACACAAAGTGAGCAATAACCACCAAATTTCACAGCAGGGAGAGATCCAGCAAAAAATTACCCAGCAGGGATGGTGGGGAAGGATCCCAGCCCAGGCTGGCAAGGAGCTGGTACAAAAATAATGTTTGCAGTGATATTTTTAATATAAGGAAAGCAACATTTTAGAACTGGGCACTCAGCTGCTGATTTCCAGGGGAAAGATGAATTTCTGCAGTGGTGCAGGTACAGGTTAAAATCCAAATCATCCCAAAATTCAGGCCTGGTTCTGGAGAGGTGATAGATGCTTGCTGACACAGCTTTCTGTGGGATCTTTTTCATACTAATTATTGCACTAAACATTCAATAAGCAAAGCAATTTATCTTTTGATCTCACCCCCTGATGTGGGCCTGAATTCCATCCCTGATGTGCGATCAATGCAATTCTGTCATGGTAGCATAATGCAATTATGGCTAAATTGGTGTTTTCAGGACATGATAAAATCAGCTGCAATGGTGGAACCATTTATAAAGATCAGCTAATTAGGGAAACTTCATAAAACTTTATTTTTTCTCTCTAATTTTCGTGTCCTACCTTGTTTTTCCAAGTGAAGCACTCCCTTCAGTACCTTAAAGGAGATTTGATGGTTTTAATTCTGAGGGATCTACTAAAAGAGAGAGTAAAAGATGCCATGAAATGAGAAAAAACAGACTTAAAGTATCTTCTTAGTAATGAGTGCCCCTCACTGTGTTTATAGCACTGGATTAAATTCCAGTGATGTCCCAGTTAGGTAAAACACAAAGTGTCACAAAGGCTTCCTTGGTATTTGAGAATCCTCTAAAAAGAATTATTCATTTAAGCCATGAGTTTTTGGAAATTCTGGTGTAGGGATTACTAGGTGAAGTTACACCAGCTTTGCAAAAATGCTGGAAAGTAGGGCGGTATTTTAGTCACAAAACGTTGTAAAACTGCCAAAAAAATTGTGTTACTTCAAGTTTCTGTTTCATCCTACACCTGATAGTCCTAAAGTGTTTGGGATTATTTTTAGGCTTCTATTACACAAATAATTCTGCTCTCTTTTGGCTCAAATTAATCTAATTTTCCACTGTGGAAGGACTATGGAATAATAAAAAATAGACAATTTCAAATTTTTATTTTTCAGTGATGTGAGCTCCCTCTTGGGTTCCAGAGTGCTGATTCAAACCAGGATGTTCAGTTTCAAATCAGCTCAGGTTTTCCAGGGTGAAAAGGATGTTTTCTTTTTTAATTACATATTTAAGCCATAAAAACTTTGCCTGTTGACTTACTGTGGCAATTTTTGCAGCTCATAATGCCAAGGCTGGAGAAATCTCTGCTGTGCATTTTATCTGGTTGTTATCACAGCGTTTAGGATGTAAGTAATGAAAATGTTAATGTTTATGGATTTATTTGTTTACTTTCAGTTATCTGCTGGCAATAATATTAGAATTTGGCCTTATTGTTCTGCTGCTGTTGCATAACTTTGCCTAGAAATGAAAAAAAAAATTGCTTTTATGGGTGCTGTAGGATTATTTCTTGAATTATGTATTAATAACTTTACCTGAAGGTGAGATTTTACCACTTAAATTGCAAAAGGACAAGAGTGGAAGCAAGGACTAGAATTAAGAAGTGTCAAATGTGTGCTTGCATTGGTTGCTGGTGGATAATCAGTGGTGATTGGGGGCAGCTGGAAGATACCAGGCAGTAAAAAGTAAGTTTGTTTTTTTGCCACATTTGAATTCACTGTGGTCAGGATGAGTTTTTTTTGGGTAGAAGCCAAATTTTTCAGACCTGAGATAAACCTGAACTGATGGGACCTGAGCAGAAAGAAAGGAGATGCCAAACAATTCTTCCTTTTTGGCTTTGAGTTTGCAATTTTTTTCAGGCAAAACAGAATCAAACAACAAAAAACCGTGAGTGAGGGTTTCTGTTAAATGCAGAGTAAGCAGAGTTTGCCACTGAGGGTGGCAGAACCTTCCCCAGTTCCTCCAGCTCAGCTTTCCCCTCTGTGCAGCCTCCTCCAGAAGGCAAACTGCACCCAGGGAAGGGAGTTCTGTGCTGGCTGCTCACTCCCAGCCTGGGAACAGATGGCACTGGGATACCTGTGACTAATCCTGTCCTCCTGGGACTGGCAGTGCAGCAGATTGAGGGATTCCTGGGGAAAGAGCTGAAGGATTCCTGAGAAAGGAGATGAAGAATGCCTGGGAAAGGGGCTGAAGAATTCCTGAGGAAAGGAGGTGAAGAGTTCCTAAGAAAGGAGGTGAAGAATTCCTGGGAAATGAACTGGAGAATTCCTGGGGAAAAGAATTGAAGAATTCCTGGAGAAAGGAGGTGAAGAATTCCTGGAAAGGAGAAGAATTC
Organism: Melospiza melodia melodia; assembly: GCF_035770615.1. Lineage (NCBI taxonomy): Eukaryota > Metazoa > Chordata > Aves > Passeriformes > Passerellidae > Melospiza > Melospiza melodia. The sequence continues at coordinate 26,000,218 of NC_086205.1, read as the reverse complement.
CTGGGGAAAGGAGATGAAGAATTCCTGGGGAAAGGAGCTGAAGAATTCCTGGGGAAAGGAGCTGAAGAGTTCCTGGGGAAAGGAGCTGAAGAATTCCTGGAAAGGAGAAAAATGCTTGGGGAAGGAGGTGAAGGATTCCTGAGAAAGGAGCTGAGGAATTCCTGGAAAGGAGATGGAGAATGCCTGATGAAGGAGGTGAAGGATTCCTGGGGAAAGGAGCTGGAGAATTCCTGGGAAAGGAGGTGAGGGATTCCTGGGGAAAGGAGATGAAGAATTCCTGGGGAAAGGAGATGATGAATTCCTGAAAAGGAGAAGAATTCCTGGGGAAAAGAGGTGAATTCCTGGGAAAAAGAGGTGAAGGATTCCTCTGCTGCATGGGGCAGAGCAGATGTGCAGGCCCTAGAGTTATTTCGGTCAAGGCAGCTGTGCCAGCTCAGCCTCAGAGCTGTGGCTGACACCTGGGTGTGGAATTCAGAGTTGTGCTTCTGGTGCCCTGTCACCTGTAATCAATGTTCTCACACCCTGTGTGGCCTCACTGCCTTGGGTGGGTGCTCAGGGTAATTAATTCACTCTGGACCTGCTTAATGATGCAGAGGCAGGGAGAGATCCAAGCTCAGCCTCTGAGATGCTAACAGGATTAAAGCACCATTAAAAAAATCCAGGGAGTTGTGTGAGCTGCTGAAGCCAGGATTCCTCTGGATTTGTGTCTTGTGCTTGATTGACTATTAAACTGATTTATGTGGAGATTATGTTATCTCTTTGGATACCTATAATCCCTTCCTGCTGCATATTCTGGCAGTTCCGTGCTGCTTGCTGCAGAAATCCCCCAGTAGGATCAATAGTTATCAGGACAAAATTGTGCAAAACCTGCTTTCTCTTTTACCTCACCCTCTGGCTTTGGCAAATTGAAACAGTTCAGGTTTCTCTTTGCATCTTTTACTGCTGCCTTTCGATAGGGAATAGCACAGGCATGTGGTTATGAGCTTGATAAACCCTGATTCTGTAAAATAAGATCCAAAAAAAAAAGTGAAATAAAGAGGAGGCTCTTCAGTATAATTCCCAGGCCTGTGAGAATAAAAAGAAACAATCACAGAGCAATCTCACAAACTGCTGGAAGGATAACAGCATTAGGAGGAAAATGTTTATGCCTGAGATAAAATTGGTGGGAGTCAGATCAAGGATTTGGGCCTGAGAACCACAGTTTTATTTTGCAAAACCTGTTATTTTCTAAACCTCTGGGAAATTGTTGTGCTTAAGTGGCAGAGGAGGATTTGAGGTCACCTGGCTCAGGAATAGGGGATGAGTTTAGGTGGCCTCTCTTTTATCTGAGCTGCCCAACATTCACAGGACAAAAGTTCCTGGATTTTATGGAGAGTTCCTGGATTTTATGGAGCTCTTCCAACCCAAACCATCCCATCACTTTGTGCCTCCAGGTCATGCTGGAGATGTTTTCTTTTGAGTAATTTTTGAGTAATTACGTTCATTTCTTCAACAGAAAGGTTTTTGGAAGCTCTGGTTTTGATTGATTTCTCCTGTGTGCATAATCAGTCAGCTAATAGTGTTTAAAGTGTGCAGAATTCTGTATTTGTCACAAAAGAATTTCACCAAAATTTATAGGTCCTAGAAAAGCACTGATAACCTGGCTTAACACAAACCCATGGCAAAAACTTTGGGAAAGTAATGTGTGTGTCATTTGGGAATATAATATAATAAATCATAATTTAAATGTAATATCCACTCATTAAGCTTTAGAAAACTCAAACTGCTCAAATAGTTAAAAAAAATAATTATGGAAAACAAGAAATGGGGAATTCTGGGATAGTCCAGTTCCTGAGAATGAAATGAATATGTCTGATTTCACACAGAAAAGAAAAGCAATAGCATTTGTGTGTGTTTGTTCTTAAAGTCTTTACAGCCTTTCATAGAATTCTGTGTTTTGAGTTCTATATTATGAATTCTATATTATGAAGTTTTCCTGTGTTAATAACTTGTGGAGGTCCTGATTTTTTTTCAATTCTTGAACTAATTTTAAGCACCACTTTTCAAATCTCAGAATCCCAGGCCCTGCCTATTTCGTAACTCACTAAAATCACTCTCCAGGTGTAACCACAACTGCAAGGTTCATAATTTTAAATAATACTCTGATTTACTTTATTGTGCACGGCGTGGATTTTGCTGTAACAGCAATACCTACATCGAAAGTAGGGAAAAATAATTTAGGAAAAACATCATTTTTGCAGCTGGGGCTGAGATTAGAACAGAGCTTGTTAAATTCAAAGTTATTTGTGCATTTTGCTGCTTCTGATTCTGCACTATGGGAGGAGTTCAGGTTGTACAAATGTGCTTTTTGTTCAGCTGCAGGAAAATTCATTACAAAGTCAATAAAAATGGGTCATTTTAATCAAGTTGATGTATTTCTCCTCAGTTACACTCCTACAAATCAATGGCAGCAAATCCATAGTCAAGAGTGTAACTTGCACAAGGTTTCAGTGACTTCTCCAGTGGTGGAGAAAAATGCAGAGAAGGAATAATCAAAGTTTAATGTCTGAATCCTTCCAATGAGAGGACAATTCCTGTTTCTTGTCAAAACCTGTGATTAATACAGAAATTATCCATGGATTTTTTTTTACTTTAAGCCCTCAATGTCATGAATTTATTTTTTCCTCCCTGATGGAATTCTCTGCTCCTGTTTTGAGCAGCTTTTCCTTCTGAAGTGGCAGAATTTGGGGAATTGGGGTGAAGATGAAGTGGTTGGGGATGGGGGTTGATGTCCTTTAATTCCTCTGCTTTGGGAAACTTTTCCTTTAGGAATCTCAGCAAAAACAATGGGTGTCCCAGCCAGGCAGAGAAGGATTTGAAGGCATCTCTCAAGATAAATGTAAGTATGCAAAATGGAATCATTTGTTTTATCTACATGAGATGATTTCTGAGAGAGCACCTTGAGAGCGTTTGTTTGGCTGATGGAAAGGATGAAACCTGAGAACAGAACCTGACTAAAACACATCTCTTACAGAGAACTTCCCTAATTAAATTGAAAAGTTGGCACCTTTGTCAGTCCTGAGCGTTGAAAAGAGAATAATTTATGACTCTGGAAATCCCTGTTTAACGGTACAAGGCTCAGCTGAAGCATTCCCTGCACAATTTGAGATCAGATCTTCAGAACTAAGACCTGGAATTGATAAAAACCAGGAGCACAAAGTTATTTTAAGGATGGCAATTTCCAGGGAGGATGATCAGGACAGTTCATTCCATTGGTGTGGCTGTCCAGGAGGCATCAATGAGTTGGATTTGTTGTTTATTGCTCAGTTCTTCCTGTGTGAATTTATAAAATAATAACCACATTCCCATATACCCTGTAAATTTAGGAGGGCAAGATTTTGTATGTTTGAGATTTGAATCTTTAAAGTTAATTGTGTAAATTGAACATCCCCTAGTTTCCTTCGTGGACTGGCTTTATTTAGGATAATGCACATGGATTTGGGAGATAAGAGGTTCTTCAGGAATTTTTTCCTGAATTCCTTCATGCTGTATGCCACAAGAATCAGTTTCCATTTCGATTTTGGAGCAAAGCCCAAACAATTCCTACACATTGGTAGGAATTTGATGTTTTCCCAATCAATTAGCTCGTTCAGGAGAGTCAGAAATTACTGCAGATAATTGAAAAAATAGACAAAGAAACATTGTGGGGTGGTAAAAAGGCACAGAAAATTTGAGTTTGAGTCAATTAGAAAATTGCAGGCACCATGAATTTGGTATTGTTTATCTATCTCAGCTGTGGGAGGAGACACCAAAGATGCTCTCTAATATTGAGATGAGACACTTGTTTTTTATTAGATGGCCAATATTTATCATTGAGATAAAAATTTTTCTTCTTGTAAGTGGGAAAAATCTTCAGATCAAGATTTTTCAACTTGGAAGGGGGTAAGCTCTTAAGACTCACAGATTTTTCTGCCTTTCAAGCTACAAAAAATTAAAAATTTACCCTCTCTTCTTCACCACCTTTGAAAAAATTTAATCTGGGCATGATTAATTTAAACTTAAGAGGTGTCTGACTCAATACAAGCAGTCAGGTTTAAGACTTGGAAATATTTCTTGGCGTTCAACAGAGAAAGGAGCAGCTTTGGTCATTATTTGTTTGCCTGGATATTGTCAAAACCTCACTTGCAGTATTAAAGCAGGAGCAGGAGAAGGCAATGTGTGTAGAAGCCCATTAGATAAAAATATCTGCAGGGCAGTAGAAGTGAGTAAAGGTGATAGGTTTGAAAAGCAAAATAAACCCTGTGGCAACTGTATATTGGGTTTAAAAGTTCTGTATTGTCTTGTAACACAGAAACTGTGACTGCTCTTGAGCTATGGCCAACTGACTGCTCCTCAAAAATCTCAGGGCCTCTGAGAGTGATGTTTATCTGAGCTCATTCTTAGCTTGAAAATAGCTTGAAAATTGAAAATACCTTCATTAAAAGGAGTGAAAATGGGGAGTTTATCCAGTTCAGGTGATTGGAAGGAGCAGGGCGTTGCTGGGTTGGTGGCAGTATTTCCCTGAGGCTGTGGGACAGTCCTGCAGCTCCAGTGGCAGTGATTTTTATTTTTACAGGGTTTTGATGAGGGCACATCTGTGGCTGTAGCCTCAGCAGAGTTCATGTCCTTTATGGCATCAATAATTTATGATTATTTAGTGGGGACCTGCAGGTATCAACCAGCCCTGGTGGAAGATGACTTTATTGAAAGCATCTTCTGGGGCTGAAGAGGCTTTGAAGTGTCTGCTTAGAGTGGAACTCTAAATAACAGATCCATTATACTTTTATTGCTGCACAGAAGAAAACCTTGTTCAACAGTCTTTTGGTGGAGGGAGTTGTCACATTTCACTTGCTTTTGTGTGAAGACAACGATTTCTCATCTCTGGCCTGCTCCTGAAAAAATTCCCAGTGTGAATTGAACAGAAAAGCATTTAATAATTTACATAATATCTATTTTAAAACGTGTGCCTACAGAAGAGCTGATGCGTTGCTCAGATAGTGTTCAGTAAAAATGCACAGACCCAGTTCCAGTTTCACTCCCATCCTCCTCCCTCCTCAAAGCAGAATAATTCTGATTTTAATAGGATTAACTGGGCAGGCCCAAAGCTGTCACACCGCCCTTGATTCCTGGAGGATCAATAACCATTCTCTGTGGCTTTTGTGAGCTCCTTGCCCTCACCAGTTTGGAATCTCTTTGTCAAGGTGGTCTCAAAGAGGGATGAGGGGATCATTATTGCTAAAAATGAAAACTCAGAGAGAGGAGTGAAATGTTAAAATCCCAGGAGGGTTTGGGTTGGGAAAGACCTTAAAATCTCGAAGTGGCACCCTCTTCCATGAGCAGGAACACCTTCAGTTATCCCAGGGTGCTCAAAGCTTCATCCAGCCTGGCCCTGGACACTTCAGGGATCCAGGGGCAGCCACAGCTTTTCTGGAGAACAGATCCTTTTATAAATCCCACTGTGTTGTGTTCTCCCTGCGTTGTTCATCAGGTAATCCAGATGGGAATCATCCTCAGACAAACACTTGGAAATCAGTTTTTGTTGTTTCTGCTGTTCACACAGCTCCTGGCTTTGGGATTCTCCTTTGGTTTTTACAAAAAGAGTAAAGTGGGAAAACGAGCAGAAAATCCTCTGTACTCATATTATCCTTACGATCCTTTATCCTCACTATTTGACACATATTCTGGTCTATTTAGGATCTTTTTCCTCAGCTCTGGCAGTAATTCAGCTTTCTCTAGACCCTACAGCCTTCCAGCAGGGTTTTTTTTTGGTGTTAATTCCCTCTGAATTTGGCTAGGGAATTCTCAAGGTTAGAAACCCATTTCCAGTCTCCTGGAAATCTTCCCATTCCCACTGTTGTTGCAAAGCTTTTTCTACGTCCCCATTACATAAGTTAAATTAAGAACATAGGTCTAGTCGTAGTCATAATCAATTTTCTGATTATGTGGAGAAGGAAAAAGTGCTGGAGCATTAACAATTTTAAAAAGTACATTTAAATCATTATTCATTTATAGGGTTGCATTAATTTCTGAATAATGCAGCACTGGAGATGGATGATTCACAGCAGTGTAAAGTCTTTTGTAGTCGTTTAGAGCCTCATTATTTGAATCTATCCCTCACTGTTCCCACCCACAGACGCTTCTTGAAGTGATGAGGCAAAATCATTATGGGTGCAGATAAAAGGGAGAGCCTGGCAAAACAAATACAACAACAATTTTAATTAGGCTGATGCTCCTGAATCCCCACAAGGGCAGCAAGGAGCACTGGCAGCCATTCCAGATATTCCCAGCTGGAAGGAGGGGTTGGATCCCAGCACCAGGCAGGGATCACACTATTCCCAAAAATAAAAAAAGGGGTTGTGCTTCTCCAGCTGCAGGAAAAGTGGAATTTCCAGGTTGGTGGAAAATATTGCTGACTGAGCACATCTGACACCAAAATGAACCCAAAGCAGTGAAGAATAAAATAAAAACCAAGGGACACCTGTGGAGGCAGAGAGGGAGGAGGGAGGTTGGCTCCAAACTGCTGACTCAGGCATTGCTTCTCTTTATTTCTTCTTGATTTGCAAAAGAAGGGAATTCTTCTCCTATTTATTTCCTCAGATAATGACACCTGTGCATTGATTTCCCCCCCCCCCCCCCCTTCTTTGTTTTCTCTTTTGAAAAAGTGATCTTTTGTTAGAGGTAGGGCTGAGTTATTAATGGAAATGTGAGGGAGGCTGAGGTGCTTCATCAACCCCAAACAATGAGTTGGGTTTCATTTCACTCCCCACAGAGTAGATGAGAGAGATGAGCAAGTTCAGGTGAAGTACAACCAAGGGCTTTGATGAAAAGAAAGAAAAAAAAATCAGCTAAATTTAATACAAAGATTTTTTTTGATCTTTAGGAGTTATTTTTGGAGACATCTGTTAACTTACTCACTTGCATGCAGTTACCAGTTTTCATGTAGAAACTATAGGAAGTAGGAATTCCTGTGTAAATAACTGTGGGCAGAAAAATTCTATTTTTCAGACAGATTTTGTTTTTCTACCTGTATTCATTAGGGCTTTGATGAAAAGAAAGAAAAACAAATGAGCTAAATTTAATGCAAAGGTTTTTTGGTTTTTTTTAGATCTTTAGCAGTTATTTTAGGAGACATCTGTTAACTTATTCACTTGCATGCAGTTACCAGTTTTCATGTAGAAACTATAGGAAGTAGGAATTCCTGTGTAAATAGCTGTGGGGACTTCTTGCTTGAAGAAAATTTAATTTTTACGACAGAGAAAAATTAAATTATTTTGTTTTCTGCCTGTATTCATTACCTTAAAAGATGAAGGATTTTACTCTTTAATTTCTTAACTTGACTTAAATTGACTTAACAATTCACCTGCCATGGCACGGACACTTTCCACTGTCCCAGGCTCCAAACCACGTCCAACCTGGCCTTGGGCACATCCAGGGATCCAGGGGCAGCCACAGCTGCTCTGGGAATTCTATTCCATCACCACCCTCCCAGTAGAGAATTTTTCACTGAGAGGATTTGCAATGCCAGTGGTGTTTAGAGAGACAAAACTCCTGGAGCTGCTTCTTGCTGAGCTTTGAAAATGAGAGGAGATGGAGGCACCTGTGTGACTGTGGGATGTGCAAATCACAATTGAGACTCTCTGGAAACAGTGGTTGAGACATTTGTTCTTCCACACAGGGCTCAGGTTGTTTGTTTATTTATTTTGCGTTCAATATTTGAGCAGAAATATGAAGAAACTGCAAAGTGCAGCTCAAGTTTTAATGTCTGACACTCTGGAGTGTGAGCTGAGGTCAGCACCCTGTGTGTTAATCCAGAGGTTTACAAATAAATTTCCTCCCTTTATGTTTATAATTTTCCCAGGAAGTTGAATTATTTTAGAATTATCTTAGAATTATTCTAGAATTAAAATGTGTCTTAGAAAGGCAGATTTTTGACAGCTGGGCTGAAATGAGCCCAGCCTGGCTCGTGCATTCAGGAGGAGCACTGAAGGGTTTGTGGGATGCTGGGCAGGGCCTCTCCTTCCTTCCCACTGCAAGAACCCCAGGGGGACATTTTGGATCACAGAAAAAAGGGGACAAATCAGGAAAAAAAAAAAAAAAAAAAAGAGTTTGGAGCCTGAAGCTGGCAGCCTGTCCTGCTGTCCAGAATGTGGGATATTTGCTGCAGCAGCAGGATTTGCCCTTCTCAGGGACCAGCAGGTGATGAAGATGACAGAAATGAGTGATGAAGATGACAGAAACCCTCTCTGCTGATAATTCCTGTTCATAATTACCCAGATCTGCCACACGTGCCCTCCTGAGCAGGAGGGGACAAGCCAAGTGACCTCCTGCCTGCCTGTGAGCTGCCCAGTTCCTGCTGTTTCAGCCCAAAATGGTCACTGAGCGCTTCAGCCCATGGAGAGCAGGGAATTTGGAGCAATTTCCCATTAAATGTTCCTCCCTTCCAAGCTTTCCAAGAGGTTTCCTGAGTGGTTTCTGACCTGAGCTGGGTTTGCACCACTCACCTCCCATTATTCCTGGCCAGGGGAAACGAGGTGGGTCCTGCTCCTGCAGAATGAGGAGTGCCATGAATATGTAAATGATGCAGAAATTGTTAAAATCAGATAAATTCTGCAGCTCAGTGCTCTCTGTGCCTCTCCAAACAGAGCCAGCAGATTGGTTTCCCCAAGGAAAGGCAGGGGATGGAGAAGTTATATTTCTATTACCCAGCATTTGCATAGAAATGATTGCTTCCTGTGGGGCTGAAGAGGAGGGGAAAAAGAGGGAATGCCATGGTAAAACACCATGAAATCCTGATTATTTTTAAAGATGGAAAGGAGCACTTGTTATATCTGCTTGTGGTGGTGGTGATGGGGTCATTAAAGGTGTAATCACTTCGGAGCAAGGCATGTTATTTATTTGCCTCTTGCCAAAAAGTGGTAGTAGTTTGTGATAGATTTTAAAAATACGAAGAAATTTAAAGGAAAACAGACAAAAAAGTCCCAAAAAAACCAAACAGAACTGTAAAAAAAATGCAAACCAAATCCTCCTGAAAAAATCTAATTTTCTTTTCCTAGAAAAAGCCAGGCTGGCTCTGAAATCCCTGATGAAAGGCGCAGGAGAGGAGCCAGGAGCAGAGTCAGACATTCCACACTCGGGAGCTGCTGTTCTCCTCTCCTGAGCGTGTTGGAGGCACATCAGCTGGAAGGGTAAAAAGGCTGCTTTCCACACGGGATAAAAACCATCAGGAGTGTTCCAAAGAAGGGGTGTTGAGTCCAGAAATGGCAGCTGGGGCTCTGGAAGGAGCTCAGGGAAGGAGCAGGGAGCTGCAGGGGTCCCTTTTGGGCGGGCAGTGGGCAGGGAGTGGCCATTCAGTGACATTGGAGCAGGACAGAGCCCTGCTCAGCCCATCTGTGCTGCCTGGGGATGGGGCTGAGCTCTGGGAGCTTTTTCAAGGGGTTTTGGAGTGTTCCAGAGCAAAAATAACACCTTGGCCATCTTCTGGTCTTGCTAGCAGCCATGATTTAACAGGGGGTTAAAGTCTCATCACCGAACCAGGCTTGTTCAGCTCTTCATTGTCATTTTTCCTGCATCTTTCCTGATTGCCCACTGGAGAGCTGGGATGTTCTGCAGACCCGGTGGGAGTCAGGAGTCGTGGCTGAGGGTGGCTGGAAGCCAGGCCAGACCTCTCAGCAGTTTTTTCTGGAATGGGGGAAGGACAAATCAATGGGTCACGTGAGTTTCCTGAACTGTGTAATGTGCAGGCAGGAGCTGAGTCCTTCATGGTCCTGGCACAGAAAGAGCTTTTCCCTGCTGAAGAGACTTAGAGGACAACATTCTCATTACAATTTTTGTCGTGAGGACAGATTGCTGTCTCGTTTTGCATTCTCATTAAAGCCTCTGTCAAAAAGCAGCCATTTGGAATTTTAATGCTGAATATTTCTTGTAATCCGCCACGTTTGGGCTGTAAGAACCTGACCTTTCCACTGCTCTGTGGTTTGACTGACTGATTGCTTCTCCCTCAAGTTGCCACCCATTTTTTGCCCGTTTTTTTTTTACCAAGAGAGGTAATTAAGGGAGATTTGCATGTGTGCTCATCATCCGTTCCAGTGCTGCAGGTCAGACGTGTCCTATTGTTGTGGTGAAGTTGAGGCATTCATCACCTCGGCTGAACTTGCAAAGCTTCCCTTCCTTTTTGTGCTGTTCATTGTTCTCAGGTGTGCTAAATGAGGAGAAAATATGCAAGGCTACTATTCAGGCATGAAAATTAATGCTGGAGACAGAAATTTTCTGTGGCAGAGGCTTTGCATGGAGCCTGAGTGTTGGCTGGGATTTCAAAAGAGCTGTTTGCAACAACACCAACAGCAGATTCCCTCACTCTGCTGAGTAACTCACAGAGAAATTTAATGCATTTTATGAACATCTTCTAACAGAGTTTTCAATTGATTAAAGCTGCTTTTGGTGATTCTCAGCTGTGGGTGGTTCCACAGGCATTGTAGTGGCATTAAGGAAATATCTCCACTGACATATTGTCCTAACCTTTGAATATTGCTCAGGTGAAATCCTCTCCCTCCCTGACATTCAAATTAAACCATTTGCAGCATGCATTCCTGAGGAACAGTCCTGCCTCAAATCCATTCCTGTTTGGCTGCACAGCTTCGGAAACCACTGCTAATAAAAACATAACTCCAGAGAGGAGATTAAAGTTTACAGGCACCTATTTTTGAGCTTACCACGTTTGTTAGATCTGAGTGCTCTGAGTTAATGTGAAACACTGCAAACACTCTGTGGACAGAGATTTTATTCATGCAGGGAAAAATCTGTTGTGAAGTTTAGTTCATCTTGCATTTGTCTGATGCATCCTCTGTTCAGTGCTTTTGGTTTGGTAGGAAAGCGCTCTCATATCAAAGGGGTTCTGCCTTGTTTGAACAACCTGATTTCCTCTTTTTCTGGCCAAAGGCATTTTAGCTGTTTTGTTTAGCTTGATGAAATTTTAGCTTTATTTTTATATTTTATATTTATGTTTATATAAATATATTATATATAATTATATACTTTATACATTATATTAATGTATTATTATTATATTATAATATATATTTTATTATATATAATTTTATCCATATTAATTTATATATTATATTGATATACTTTATACATTATATTAATATATTATTATTATATTAATATATATTTTATTACATATAATTTTATCTATATTAATTTATATATTATATTGTTTTAGGTTTTATTTTATATATATATTTTTTTAAATATATTTTAGCTTTATGAAACAATGATTCTGATAACATTTTAGTGCTAACATCTCTATGGGAATAGCAGGAATTAGTGTTACCAGAGGAGGAGCACTTCTGGCTTTGGAGAAAGGAGAGATCCCAGTCCAGCCCCAAGGCTGAGTGTGAGACCAGCCTTTCCTGGCAGTTTTTTGGGAAATTTTGGGCAGGTGGGTTGGTTAAATTAGATTTTGAAGCCTTATCTGAGTGGCTTCCTAGACCCACCCAATCTGAAGCACCGTTAAACTCTGCCTCACTGGGATTTTTGGTGGAAATTGTTTATCCAAGCTTCAACCTCTTCCAGCCTCGTACCCCACATCTGCCAGGATCCCTTCACGGAGCTGCTCTTGCTCTTCTTACCAGTTTTAAGCCTTGGCACAGAGGTAGATGAGGTTTTGTTTTAGGCTGATTGGATCCTGTCACGCTCTGCCTGCAGTATGTGGAAAGTGAATTTATTCTCATTGAGGGAACCAATGTTCTCCATCATTCCTGCTCCATCTCCTCCCAGCTTTCTCCAGGGGGTTCCTTGAGGTGCTGCTGTCCATGGTTCTGACTGTGAGTGACCAACCTGTTCATGGCTCTGTGCCTTCCCCAGTGCACAGACCTCCTGTGCTTGGGGACCACTGCTGGTCCCAGAATTTTATTCTCTGTAAAATTCTAGAAAAGCAAATTTTCCATATGCAGAGACAGGAAAATCTTGGGTGTTGCCATGCTGGGGGTTTGCAAAGCTCTGTCAGTGACAAGGCTCCATTCCAGAGCAGTGGTGATGGGACATTTCTGTTCCTGTGACAAAGATTTACTGGAGCTGGTGCCAGGCACAGGCTTGACCAGAGAAATTAACTGGACAATGGGTGAAATTCATGGAGAGAATTCCTAAATGTGTCTGTGCTCAGGGGGATCCAGGCAGAAGCAGTTCCTGACTCCTGCCATGTCACATTCCCTCTCCAGAGAGATGGGGACTCCTCACCAACACAGAACCACATTCCCAGTCACCTGTTTGCCCTCTTGAGCCAAAATAATCTCGATTTAACTCTTCTTGGAGATAAAAGGGAGGGGCAGTGTTACTCAGGCATTTAATGTGGGTGTGAAATGCTTTGGAAATTGAAATAGTTTCTTTTTAATGTCACTGAGCCTTGCTGTGCTCTACAAAATACAAGTCCTGGCACTTCAGCTCCTGTGTAATGGTTTAAAGTTACCGAAACAGCTGAAGTTTTGTCATTTGGTCTTGAATCTGGACATTTCTAATTTAAACTACTTCATCTTTTGCATTATTTGCCCTATAACTTTTTTCAAAATGCAGTGATGAAGCTCTGAGACAGATAACAAAAATAATCAATCAGCTTGTCAGGCTGGGAATGAAAATGCTGATTAGGAGGTGAAATGCTGAGGAGAACAAATAAGAAATTATTCAACAAACTCCTGGACTTTTGTTACTGAAATCAAACAGTTCTGAGGGACCTTATTTGGACGCATTTGGTTGTGACAGTTTCTTGGAGTTCCTCTCTGGCCTGAAAAACTGGGAAAAAACAGAATTAAAAGACCTTTTTGGATAAGACATTCACTCAGGTCAGTGTTGCCATCTATTAAAGGTGAAAATGTGAAAATATCTCAGAAAGTGCTCCCAATGCAAGTTGTGTTTATTTAATTAATCTTTTTCTCTGGTTGTTGCAGTGGTGGTGGAAACTCCTCTGTGTTGTCCCAGCAAGGGTGAAATTCTTCTGGGAGGAGCTGTGTAGATCATTCTGTGATCTGAAAATCCACAGAGAATTCAGGCAGGTGAGATCTCTTCTGCTTTTGGTCAGAACTTGGGAAGTTCCCACTGAAACGTGGCTGGGGCAGCTTTGTCACCTGCCCCAGCACTGAACCTTCCTGGTGCTTGACGAGCAGCAAGAGAGGCTTGGCCCCAGGTCAGGAATTGTCACTTCCATTATTTAACTCCCCTGAGGAGCCTCAGACGGAGCTGCAGAGGGAAAACTCAGCTGCAGGCAAGGGGAGAGCACCAGATCACACCTGGAAAGGTGAATCTCTGGGCAGATGGAGTTTCAGGCGCTCACAGAGTGGCACTGAGATTAAACTTGTTTGTAAGATCAGGCACAACGTGTGTTATTTAATCCCTGCTGGGGTGCAGCAGCAGCAGCTTCCTGTAAAACAGGGTGAAATTTAGTGTTTCACCGGCTCACTTACAAATTTAAAGCAATTTATTGTTTAAGTGGCTGCAGCAAACATCTCCTGTCCCCTGGCTGATATAATTCCCTCAAATTGCTGGCTGTTTGTGGGAGCCTCTGTCTTTACATTTTGCTTCCCAGCTGATATTTCAAACAGCAGATAACCCATTTTTTTCCCCTGCAACTTGCAAATGTGCTGTGTCTGGATTCCTGGGAGCCCAGCGAAGGCTGTTTCCCATTTGAAATGAATGAGAAAAGTCATCGTGGGAGATTTATTCCCGCTGCCCCATTTTTTCTTATTTATTCTTAACGTTCTGCCCATTTGCCACGAGCTTCTTCACATTTCAGGAGCAGGCAGTGCCCTGTGAGAACAAACTGTGATTCCTCCTGTCCTCAGAGGAGAGGGATGGTTTGGCGGGGGAAATGTCCTGGATGAGGAGGAGAACTGGTGCTGAGTGTTCCCAGCTGGAGAAATCCATCTTGGGGAAATGGCCCTCAGCTGAAATCAGGGGATGTCGTGGAAGTAAGGGCTGGTTTTCATTCCGTTCTTTGTGTTTCTGTGGTGTCAGAGCCTGTGGGGAGGAGAAGCACGGCCTGGGCGTTGCTATGCAAATGCTTTGCTGCTTTTGGGGGGGAAAGTGGCAAATGGATTTTTATTATATTTTCCAAATGTGGTATTTATGCATATTTTCCTTTTTTCTTTAAGAGGAGATGCCTCTGGTTGGAACCAAGAGGGAAACAACAAATTTAAAAGGGAAAAAAACCACAATAGAGTTGTTTGAATTTGCAAATAAATCTGTGCTGTCAAAAGCTTCACTCTCTGGTTTTGGTCCCAAGCCTCAGTCCCCACATTTCTCTGATGATATTAGTGTATTTGTGATGTTGCAAGGCTTGGTTTGTTAAAAGTAAATAAAATCCAGGATTTTCATTCCTGTCTATTATTTTATTGGCTGACAGTCCCTGGCATGAGATGGATCCTGATGAGAACTTTCCCAATCCCTTTTTTTTACTTTTTAATTGTAGGAATGTGTTTAATATGTTGTGTGTGCCTGTGGCTATAAAGACATTTCCTTCACACAATTTCTGTCTGTTTCTCTCTCCTTTTGCTTTGCAAGAGGTGTTTGTTTCCTTAGCTTTTATAGAGATGGGGTAACTGAGAAGTAATAAAATATTTTTAAAAATATTTTAAAAAAATTTATTTTATTATTAATCTTAATAAATAATAAAACACAAAAAAGACAAAACTCAACACCATTCTATCAAAAATCATTTCTTAATTACAATACTTTATTTTTCAACTTATTGATTTTTATTACACAATAATACTATTACTTCTAACACTAATCAGTTCTATTTTTTCTCTCCAAATCTTACTACAGTGCATCTTTCACAATTCTAATTCTCTAAAATAGCTAATCTCTTTATAAACCATATTTTAAAACTTATTAAAACTTATTTCTAATTCAATCTCTCTCTCAACAATATCATCTCTATTTTATAACTTTCTTAAATCAACACACCTTATCTCAATATTTACATACAAATATACAAAGCTATATAAACTTTCTATTAAATTTTAAAAATTCCTTACAAATCCATTTCCCACAAGAGGAATAACCTGTGTGCTAAATACATTTCTGTGCTTTCCCCATAAGCCTAATATGGATGGCTTGGATTTGAGGCCAGCCCAAGAAAATTCATTTCCTAAATCCAAATAGGCTTCTGGATGAGTTGTGGTATCACCCTGCATTTCTGAGAGAAGTTTCAAATTTTTTGGAGTTTTTGAAGTAGAAAAAATTCAGCTGGCTTTGCTGGTGGGTATTGAAGAAGGAGAAATTCCTTCTATTTCTGCAGGAGTGAGATTTAGTGCCAGGCCAGCAGAGCAGGAGCCTTGGGAAATGGTTTCTGTGCAATCCATGGGCCAGATTTTCATTGCCAGCCTTGAAGAAAGCCACAGAAAACATAAAAAGCACAAATTCAAATTAATTCTTGAGCTTTCCAGAACTGCCTAAGTTGGAAGAGTTCACTACATCACTTGCTCCACTTTTCCCTCAACATTTAAAAAAGAAAAAGGTTGAAAAGTAGCAAGCCCAGATTTTTTAATTAAAGTTGTGAACTGTAATTATTTTGGTTCCCAGAGCATTTGGGAGAGAGCTGAAGTGTGATATTTCTGTGTACACACATGTGCATGCTGTACTCTGGACAATCCAGCCTCTTTAATTCTTTATTTTTTGGCTTTCAGCTCTGTCATCTGCATAAAATGGTCCCACAGCAATTTACAGAATGATCTTTGTGAGATCCTCAAAGAAATCTGTCCCAGTGAGTTGAGATGCTGAGTCAGAGCAGCATCAAAATGCAGAGATCCTGGTTTGGAATGGAGATTGTGAATTGTTGCAGGATTTGTGCTCTCTGGAAACTCACCCTGAAGGAGAGGTCTCCTGCTGGCCTGTTTTATCTTCTCAGTGGAAATACAGTTGAGAAATTCAGTTTTATTTCCTTTCTCTTGGGTTTGGGGTGCTGCTTCTCCCAGTGAGCTTTAAGGAGCTCCCCATCCCTGAAGTTCAGTTTGAATCTTTGTCCTGCTGTAAAAATTCAGGGTCTAGTTCCCATGTTAGACCGACTCACAGATTTTGAGTCTGTTCCTTCACTTTGCTCCTGGAGTGCTCCTGGAGCAAGTGTAAGCTTGATTTTTATTTCATTTTAGGTTTTTCAAACCCTGGGGTTTGCTCCATCCCTCTGATCATCTTGGTGCCTCCTCTGGATTTGTTCCAGGTCCTTCCCATGCTGGACCCCAGGGGCAGAATTCCCAAATATTCCTGGTTTTGTGGTGTGTGGTTTTAAAAGCAGAATTGCTGGGGTTTGTGCTTCCAAGGAAGGTGCTGAGAAATGAGGTTTTTGGTGAGTTTTTTGGCTGAGAGCAGCAGCTGTGATCAAGCTGCCTTTGTTGGAGCCAGACAGGCAGGCAGCTCCTTCCCAAAAAACTGCAAACCCCTGAGCAAATAGGTCATCTGAAAAGGAAAAAAGATCTGGAAAGGAAAGGGAATGGAAAGAAAAAAACAAAACATTTTTCTGTTTTGTGTGTTTTTCTGTTCTGTGCCGTGTCCACCTCTGTGGCCCAGGCAGAGCAGTGAGTAGGAACTTGAAAAATTCAGATTTACTCTCCACACTTCAGTGGTGTTCTGTAAAGATGCTGGTGTGAAGTGTCTGTAGTTATACACAAAGAAATATGCATAGCAAATTTGTATTACAATGTTTAACATGAGTATATAAACTAAAAGGTGCATAATAAATATTTAACATATATATATATAATTTTTTTATTCATTCCTAATGAAGTGTGTCTGTAGTTGTACACAAATAAATATGCATAACAAATTTGTATTACAATGTTTAATATGAGTATATAAACTAAAAAGTGCATAATAAATATTTAACTAATATCTATATATAATTTTAATATTCATGCCTAATATGAGAACCTGAATATCAGCATAGCAGGTGTTTGCATGGATTCCTGTTATTTAACTCCATAAAAACTAAGAAAATGAAAACAAAATTTAATTAAAATATAGTTTGAGGACAGGGGTCACACACATTACAATAATTTATAACCATTTGAGTGTATGTTACTTATTTTACATTGTTAACAAGTGATGTGCTGTATTTCTCAATTTTAATAATTTCAGTTGACTTGGGAAGTTCTGAAATAAATCAGTAAATGCTGCTTTCTTTTCCAGGTGAGCCCAAAATGCCTGAGACAGCTCCTGGCTTGTTCTCTGTCAGTCTAAACTATTTTCATTAGCTCCTGTAACAAAACAAAAATCTTCAAAATGTCTTCGTGTTTTACTCTTTAAGAAAGGAGCACTTTGAAATGAAACATGGGAAGTAAAAAATAGCAACAATTTTGCTTTGAAATGTTGAAACAAGGAAAAAAAGCCTTTTGATGTTTTTGCTCAAAACTTTTTCCCCCTCAGATGAGGCAATCTTGTGAATTAGATATAAATAGTTCTGGTGACCTGAATCTGCATTTTTGTACAAATGTGTTCTTACAGCTGCATTTTGTCTGTGCTCAGCAGGGTTAAAAATCCCTTCCCACCCAGAGGGAAGGGCACAGAATTCATGAGATTACAAATATTGCTGTTAATGGACCAGGTCTTTAAATACCTGTTTGTACTAGCTAAATATATCTAAAACACTGAATCTTCCTGCTCACTGCTCCTGAATTGGGTTTCCTTTTGGGTTTAGATTTGTTTAAGCTTTAAATTTGAAGTTTTTTGGGGGAGATCTCTGAAAATTCTTGAACATTCCAAAAATGCTCTTTATTCCCATCGCCAGTGTGGGAGGTAATTTTGTTTTCACAATATTTTTTACTAATGAAAAAACCCTCTTGGATTTCCAGAAATTTCTAATAATTTTCCAGGATATTTCTAGTAATTTTCCAGGATATTTTGTGCCCAAATTTTTCCTTTGCTGGGGGTTTCCTTCCTGAAAGGTTGCAGTTGTAAAATTAATTCATATATGAATTACTGTGTCTGTCTGTCCTTCCTTTTTCTCCCTTTCCCTTCTGCCATTCCCATGGAGATCAGTCCAGGATATTCAATTTTTGCCTGATTTTTCCCAGGACAAAAGAACCAACCAACTCCATGGATAATGAGGGTAGGAATGTACCAGGAGGTAAAAATCTACCTGGCAAAAATTATTCCCCTTTGGTGCTGCACTAAGTCAAACAGAATTGTTTTTAGTAAAATTATTAAATTTATAGGAAGAACAAAATGCAGAATTGTTTTTAGTAGAATAAATAAATTTATAGGACAAACAAAATGCAGAATTATTTTTAATAGAATAAATAAATTTATAGGAAAAAAAACCACCATATAGAGAAGATATTTTGATCTCTCCATTAAATACTCAGTGCAGGAGTGGTTGATTTTTCATTTTTTAAATTTGTTTTGAAGAAGAACAAGTAGAAATAAGGAACAAATGTTTGTTCTGCAGCAGGAATTGCTGCACCCAGGGTTTTGTGCACCCATTCAGATGTACTTTGTGATCTGTATTGACACCTCCTCTGTAGTGCCTGGAAGTTCCTGTACCTGCAGCTCTAATTAAGGCTACACATGCCAGGATAAAAGACTCATTTGTATTTATGTATATGAAAGCAAATCTCTCCTTTCAAAGCAAGAGATTTGCTGGCTTTCTATTTTTTGGTTTATTTATTTTTCTTCTATTTTTAAGACTCTTTTTGGCTTTATGTAATGTATGTATCTGACAAGAATCCCTGGCTGAGGCTAATTTAGTGGGAAAGGCAGACATCTTTATTTTTAGAGACCTGATCTGAGTAAATGTTGAGGAATGTCTGCTGAGCCAAGGATTTCTCTTGCAGCATTTCTATTCTTGTGCTCCTCCAGAAGGTTTTGCCTTCCCTTGTGAAGCCAACTCACCTTGACACGTTGACAACTGGCAGGGTTTTATTGTTCAGGGGGACACCAAATGGCAAAAATGCCCACTTGGATGTGTCCCCCAATCACTCCTGATGAACCTCACAAAGAGGATTTTTAATCTGTCCTTGATTGCATTGTGAGATTTCAATCTGCCGAAATCAAAATTCCATCAATTCCTTTGCACATATGCAAAACCCTGTCAGAAGGAGATTCATCAGCATGGCCCCAGCCTTGCAGAAGCACACGTGGAAATGTTGATTTGAAGTGACAAAAGGCAAGGGATGCCAGCCCAAGCAGCTCCAGATTTGCACATTTTATAGCACATCTGTTTGTGCAGCATCACACCTCCCTGGCCCCACAACACCTGCCCTGAACTGGAGCAGGGTAAGGTGGAGTCCCAGGGCTGGGATGGTGCCCAGGAGCAGAGTTTTGGGATTTGAGATCTTGCAATTTTTGAGGAGTCACTTTTTCTGAAATTGAACTGTATACAAATGGTAGTTATTTTAAAATAATACTGAAAAATATTTTAAAATAGAGTTGTTTTAAAAATATTTTCCTTAAAATATTTTCCTTTACAGCTTTCTTTGTATTTTCTGGGTCCTCAGCAAAACCCATCCCATTTTTTCTAAATGTAGAAATGGAGAGGACAGAGAGGGAGCACATTGCTCATAATATTTATTCTTTGCAATTTGCAAAAAAATTATTTCAACATAAATCATAAGGGGTGGACAAACATTTTGCTGCTTTATCCACTTTGGTGATTTTGGCAGTCATTGCCGCTGTCTTCTTTTATTTGATTCTTTTTCCCAATTAATAATAGAAAAGGAATTTCAAAATCCATTTGGGCAATATCAATGTGAGATACAATTCAATGCAAAAGTAAAGGGGAAGGTAATAGATAGGATTCTTTATCTTATTCCTTTCCCATGTGGGGATTTTTATATAATTTTGTTCAGAATATTATGAAAAGTTTAGCAAACTGCACCTGGGTTGGATCCACTCCACAGTGGAGCTGCTGGAATGGGATGGAACTGAGGAATGGGGAGAAGAGAAGCCACCAGCAAGGAGAGGGGGCTCTGTGTCGGGTTTAGGCACTGATTAGTTCTAGATTTTAAAATTCCCATCCTGCATGCACACCCACACATCTGTAAGATAGTCCTCTTCCCTCTTATTTACTTTTCTTTGTACAGTTTTAGGTTACATGAATTAAATAACATTTTCACGTATTTAAATGACCTGTCAAATCCCAGCATTCAGTATTTCAAACCTGCTGCCTTAGGTTTTTAATTTCCTTGAAATGTCCTTTTTTTTTTCCTTTTCTTTCCCTGCTAACAGCAAGAATGTGCTAAAATGTTTATCAAGCCTTGCTCTTTTCCCTGAGAAACTCCAAGGATAATTACATTTCATAATTATCCACCGCTGCCTGGAAGAGCCGTGTTCACCCTCTGGACCTGTTGTTCTGTTGCTTTTCTATCTCGTGCAGCAAAATTCTCCTCAGCTCCCCTTAAACAACATTAATCTCATCAAAAGTGGCTCAGATAACGTCTTCAGCTCTGACACAGCATTCTCTGCCTCTGCTGAGGTGTAATGTCCTCTTAGGTGTAATTAAATTATGTCAAGAGGATTTTCTTGGTGGGAGTAGAAAGGGAATGTTTAGGTACAAGATTGTTTCATTTCAGCCTGAATTTCAGCTGCTGTGGGTGATTGTTTATCTCCACCTCGTTGTTGGCAGAGCTCATCCTTCTCCGGACTGAATCCCAGAATGGTTTGGGTTGGAAGGGATCTCAAGGATCCTCCAGTGCCATGGGCAGAGACACTTTCCACCAGCCCAGGTTTGTCCAAGCGCCATCCAACCTGGCCTGGGACACTTGGAATAATGAATCTGCAACTTCTGGGCAACCCTTCTGCTCCCCTTCTCCTCCTGAGACACTTTGCTAAATCAGGAGAAATGATTTTTGCTCTAATGCTCTAAATGCTCTAATTATGGCTGATTCCTTGCAGCTGGAGAAGCTGGGGAGCTTTGTTCAGCTTGAAGCTGTGTGAGCAGCTGAAAGGAGGTGAGGAGAACCCCAGAATGGCTTCCTTCAGCAGGAACACAGAATGGAATCACTGAATCACTGAGGCTGGTGTGGATCAGGACAGGGAGAAGAGTCTGGAGCCTTCTCCTGGGGGTTGGAGCTGCGGAGGGAGAAGGAACGCGCCCAAGGGACCTGCTCTGGGAACTTTGATTCACAATCCCTGAAGATGACCTCTCCCAATCCACACAACATCATTTTAACTCATATTTGCCTCCAGTGTTCCAGACTTTGCTGCTGCCTTCCTCTTGGGAGTGAGTGATCCCCCCATTCCCGGGGAGAACTTCACCAGTGGGGTGAGTAAAAGCGCTGGGATCCGTCTGTCTGTAACTTCATTGGCACAGTAAATCCTGCTGCTCTGAGCTCTTATTTATGGAGCCCTGAGCACAGGAACTGCTGGATCTATTGCCTCTGGCTGCTTCATTATCTATTTAAGATGCAAAGAAAACCATTATTGTTTGTTGCATTATCTTCGTCAGACTTTATTGCTCTCGTCGCTGGCGAGAGCTGTAGCTCCGTTCTGCCACATCTGTGGGAGCAATAATTCTCCACAGGATTTTTCCAGACATCTACTTGTTTTTTTGGAAGTGCCATGGAAGCCTGGTAGCAGCAATACTTGTACTCACTAAATCATTAATTTGATCTAAAATGTTATGGAAGGAATGGCTTCGTTTTTAACGGAGCCGTTGTCTGTTTTCTCCTGCAGTCAGCTCTTGTTTAAAAGCCTCTCGGGAAGGAAGTGCACATTTCTGAGGGATTGGAGCTGGTTGAGCTTTGTTCTGCTTGCCTCTAGATGCATCCAAACAAGGAAAGAGGTGACGAGATCCAGAGGTGACACAGAGTTGCAGGTGGATCTGGAGGCTGAGTTCCTTCCTGCCCATATTATGCATGAGAATTGAGTCTGTACCTGATGTGTTCACCTTCTCAAAGTCAATAATTCCTGCTAAAAGAGCAAAACTTTGAATTTGCAGTGAAGGCAAACAAGTTTCCTGGTGAATGATAGGCTCTGCCCATCTCCTTTTTAAAAGACAGGATTTTATTCACCTCATTTATTGAAGATCTACAGGAACTTCTGTGGGTGGCATTTCAAAACAATGCACTCAAACATCAAGGCAGCTTTCATTCCTGTTCATTGCCTCCCACAGAACTTCAGAAATGGGTGAAAAATGTCTGAAGTGCTCTGGTATTGAGGGAAATACAAAGATTGACAAGGTGCATTTGTACCTGGAGAGCCCCAACATTC
Source organism: Melospiza melodia melodia (assembly GCF_035770615.1). Classification (NCBI taxonomy): domain Eukaryota; kingdom Metazoa; phylum Chordata; class Aves; order Passeriformes; family Passerellidae; genus Melospiza; species Melospiza melodia. The sequence goes on along the minus strand of NC_086205.1, from coordinate 25,978,009 downwards.
TCCCATCATTCCTCTGGACTTGCTCTCTGTTGTGATTTTCAGAAGTGGGACTCATTTTTTACCTGCCAGTGCAATGTTTTCCACGCCTCAGACACTCCATAATTCTTCCTTTTCAGAACAGTTTATTAGAATGATGGAAAACAGTCAAACACTTCCCGTTTTCTGACTCTGCATAGGGAAAAACTATTAATATTTGATGCTAATCTTTCTGCAGGAGACCAAACACAATTCTCTGCAAAGTGGAATAAAATACAGCACAGCTGAGCCTGCAGAGGAAATGCCCAGAATTTGGTGTGCAATTGTCATTATTTTTAATAATTTGCTAAATTGCATGATCACTATTCCGAATAACAATCCTGAATGCTCCATACATTATTTTTTGATGCAAAATATGATGTCTGTTGGCCTTTTTTCATAAAATTTTCCATTATTCCCATGGCAAAATCATCCAAACTCCTCAGCCCAGCCTTTGGAGATTCAGAAATAAAAAGAAAGTGTCAGCTTTCCCCTAAACAAGGCAGATTTTATTGCCCCTCTAACCAGGCCATGAGAGTGGGTTGTGGCATGAAACCGGGCACTAAAATCTCCATCAGTGCATTTTGTTTTCTATTATTGGCCTCACTGGTGGTAAGTTCATGGAGGATTGGTTTTTATGTGAGACAGAAATAAAAATTGGGGGGAAAAAGCCACTGGAGCAGTGTTCTTGCATGTAAAGGTAGAATTTTAAGAGCCCTCTTGGTACAGATAGACACAGGATTATTGCTAAGTTAAAGGGAAAAAAGCAGCAGAGCATCTAATCTGGATGCCATAGGCTCTCTGATTATAATAAAAATATCTGATAAGAGACTGTTAAATCTTGAATCTCTTCTCATGTGATTTGTAATCATTTCAGCTGAAATTTCTAGTGTAAAACCCGAGGCTGGTTCACGGTTGCAGAGAGAATGAATTTAAAAAGGGTTAATAAATTGCTCAACATTTTTCAGATATTTTGCACAAGACAAAAGCTGTTGGCTGCTATAATAGTGGGATTTATATCTGTAAATCTGTATAATGCATAGAGAGCTCTATAGCAAAGATATAAAGTAATTACTGATCTCAAAATACTGCAAAAAAAAAAAAGAAAATCCCCATTTTTAGGATTAAATTTAGCAGTTATTATTAAAAACAGTTTAGGATTTATTTAAAACCAGTGAGTCAGCAGAATCACAGGATCATGGGATGGTTTGGGCTGGGAAGGGAGCTTGAAGCTCCTCTGGTTCCACCCCTGCCATGGACAGGGACACTCTCCATAGCCCAGGTTGCTCAGAGCTCCAGCCAGCCTGGCCTTGAACACTTTTTTAGCCAAAATTTCTGGATTGGTCTCCAAACAGGACTCCTGGGTGTGTTTCACTGTCCTGAATCCAGAGTGGCTGAGTGCTGCCTCCAACATCTCACCCTCCAAACTTCCACCTTGTAGAGATTCCCCACTTGGCTGTAATAATGCACCATCACTAAGCTGTTAAATAAGAAACCACAGAGCACTAAAAACATTGAAAATTCTGCTTTTTCAGCCTCCCTGTCTGCTCCTTGTGGGCCTTCAAACGCACCTGGGTTGCCTCTTGCATCTCTTTGTGCTCTGGCAGCCAGATCCTTCTGCTCCCCCTCTCGGCTCCGAGATCAAACCCGAGCTGATTGCAGCTCCTGACAGGCTCCAGGCACCAGAGGAGCAGCAGAACTGTCTCTCTTTTTGTGGCTTTGTTTCCCCAAGTTGTCAATTAGCAGGAGGGAAAGTGTCACTCTCACCAGCACCTTCAGTTCTGTGCCCACATTTTTTGGGTTTGTTGGTTTTTATTTTGGAAGCGTCGTTTGTCAAAGTGTCGCTGGTGGAGCTTGCTGGGGGTTTTTATGTCTCTGGAAATATGCTTAAAAGATGTTCTTTCATTATCTGGTGTTCGTTTAGACCAAGTGCTTTTGAAGTGATGTTGTTAGGCTTTGGAAATTTCTGAAGTTGACAACAATAAAGAAGGCTGGGAAGTTGAAATTCTTTGGTTTCAACAACAATGTTCTTTCCCCCCCCCCTCATTGTTAAAATCTGTGACTTAGCATTTAAAACAGAAGAAAAGAAAAGACAGGAGAAGTTTTCCCACTTTTTATATTTTTCACATACTACAAGCAAACTTTTTTCTCCTTTGTCTGCAGCTCTTGGTGCTGCTCCCCTGCTCGTGGCCTCATCCCTGCCATCCTGCTGAGGAGCTGCAGGGATTTAGGGATGTGGGGAGCCCTTGGCATTCAGGGATGTAGAGTTGGGATTTTGGGAGGACCTGAGCTGTCCCTCCTTATCTCTGTTCTCATGCTGGAGGATATCCAGGGAAGGGAATGGAGCTGGGAAGGGCCTGGAGCACCAGGAGGGGCTGAGGGAGCTGGGAAGGGCCTGGAGCACCAGGAGGGGCTGAGGGAGCTGGGAAGGGTTTGGGGCACCAGGAGAGGCTGAGGGAGCTGGGAAGGGTTTGGGGCACCAGGAGGGGCTGAGGGAGCTGGGAAGGGTTTGGAGCACCAGGAGGGGCTGAGGGAGCTGGGAAGGGGCTGGAGCACCAGGAGGGGCTGAGGGAGCTGGGAAGGGCCTGGGGCACCAGGAGGGGCTGAGGGAGCTGGGAAGGGTTTGGGGCACCAGGAGGGGCTGAGGGAGCTGGGAAGGGTTTGGGGCACCAGGAGGGGCTGAGGGAGCTGGGAAGGGTTTGGAGCACCAGGAGGGGCTGAGGGAGCTGGGAAGGGGCTGGAGCACCAGGAGGGGCTGAGGGAGCTGGGAAGGGTTTGGGGCACCAGGAGAGGCTGAGGGAGCTGGGAAGGGTTTGGGGCACCAGGAGGGGCTGAGGGAGCTGGGAAGGGTTTGGGGCACCAGGAGGGGCTGAGGGAGCTGGGAAGGGGCTCAGCCTGGAGAAAAGGGGGATCAGGGGGGCCCCTGTGGCTCTGCACAGCTCCTGACAGGAGGGGATTTGGGATCTTATCCCAGGGAACAGGGACAGGAGGAGAGGGAACGGCCTCAGGCTGGGCCAGGGCAGGTTTAGATTGGATATTTGGGAGAATTCCTTCATGGGAAGGGTTGTAAAGCATTGGAAGGGCAGTGGTGGACATGCCGTCCCTGGAATTGTCCAGTCCCCATCCCTGGAGCTGTTCTCTGGATGTGGCACTCAGTGTCAGGATTCAGTGGGAGTGTGCTGGTGGTGCCGTGTTGTGGTTGGACCTGATGATTTTAAAAGTCTTTTCCAGCATTACCAAGTCTAGAATTCCAAATTTCCTGCCCCTGCTCTTCCAGTAGGGTGGCAATAAACCTCTGATTGTCCCTGCAGGTGAAACCCCTGGGTCACCTTGTGCTCTGAGCTCGTTTTGTTCCACAGGCCCTGCTCAAATTAAATATTTATTAGGTATAAATATTATAAAAGTTAAGTAAACAAGAACAGAAGTGTGATCTTGCAGGAGAGGCACTGAGGGACTCACGTTGCTTTTTCTCTCCCTGTAAAACATTTATTGCTGCTGTTTGGTTGGGAAATTCTGTGGATTTGCTGCAGCACAATTGGGTTTGCAGTTCTGCAGATACTCAGTGCTACCTCAAGATGCTCTCATTCTCATCCTGAGAGTAGCACAGGATTTATAAATCACTTAGATCTGGGTACTTTGAAATTATTTGGGGACAGGGGTGAGATTTTGTTTATCTGTGCACCTGAGTGCAGAAATTCACTTCTCTCTTTGGAATTAATTTAGGAACAAATATCACTAAGGAAGATTTTTACCTGCATCACTCTGAAGCAACAATCATTTAATGCAAGCTCTTGAAACTAGGTAATTACATGATTTAGAACATTTTAAGTCATACTAAAAAAGGAACATTCAGACCATGACAAGATTTTTAATGTTAGTTTTTAAATTTATCCCGATTTTGAGTTTTTCTTTAATTTTTATTGTTTGTGCAACCACACATTCCCCCAGTGCTGAATTGGATTTAAAACTGTACAAACATCTTCATTATTGTATTCCAGATCTCTGTGGTGCTTACATTAAAAAACAAAAGAACAAAGTGAAGCCATCCCTGTGAACAAAAAAAAAAAAAAAAAGGAAAAAAAAAGTTATTTCAGCAAAGAGAGAATTTTATTTTGATTTCTGAGGTTATGCAAGAGCTCCAGGAGAAGTGGGACAAGGATAACAAGGAGGGGGATCGATATCCAGAGTTCAAAGGTAGGCAGCTGATCAAAGGTTAAATACAAGAAAAGAAATTATTCCATTCAAGTTAAATATAGGACATCGTAACCCAAATAGGTGCTTGGCTTCAATTAAAACCCTTTTGTGTTGAGGGGAAGTTCTCAAAGTCAGGCAAACTTTGTTTTTCTTGCTTGGAAAGATGTGTGGGAAGGGATTAGGCTCTCCAAAAGATGGGATGTCTCCATTTTCCCTCCAAAGTGGTTCTGGTTATAAAGGGCAGAACTGATGGGACCCATCTGGGATTGCAGCGTGCAGAGGTGGCAAGGAAATATTTCCTGTTCTAATGTGTTTTGGTTTGAAAAGCCAGGTGTCTGCTAGGAAGGCAGGAACCTCTCTTGAAATGGAGAATGTAAACCCTCTCCCTCTGAAATATTATAAAACTTTTGAAATTAAGGAGTTCTCAGGCAAATATATGGGAATAGGAATAACAGTTCTTTACTAGGAAAATTAAAAATACAAATGCAGTAGTTAAAAAAACAAACAAGCAAACAAACAAAACCAAACACAAACGCTGCCAGAGTCACTCTAAAGCTCCAGGGCTGCTGGAGATGGGCCTGGGCTCCTCTGGGAATGCAGGGCAGCACAAAGCTGCTCCTCTGGGAATGCAGGGCAGCACAAAGCTGCTCCTCTGGGAGTGCAGGGCAGCACAAAGCTGCTCCTCTGGCAATGCAGGGGGCAAAGGCTGCTGTGCTGTTCCCAAAGCTCAGATTGTACCCAGGCAGGAATGCTTGGCTCCTCCCCTGGGCGGAGCATCTCCCCATGGGACGGTGGGATTGGATCAGCCATGCAGGGACACTTGCTAGCCATGGACAGAAGATAATTAATAATTAATGGCCCACGAACAACAGAGATGTCCTGGAGGGAGGATTGGCTGTGGGAGAGATGAAGAAAACTGCCCAAAGAACAGCAGAGAACTGCCCCAGCTCTGACAGATGGGAATTGAACACACACCCTGCTGAACCTGAGATATAATGTAGAGAGATGGAATAGCAGAGCTTGGAAAAGGATTTTATCCAGCCTGGCACAGCTCAGAGCACTGAACAGAGCCAGAGGTGGCAGGAAAAATGGGAAAGGGAGAGCTGAGGGGAACAGGAGTGCCTTGGGGGAGGGATTTGGTGAAAGGAGTTGGAATATTGTGGAGGAAGCAGGAATTGCCTGGATGGAAAACAAAATGCCCTTCCCAACATCTCTGCACTGGAGCATGGCTGGGAGTATTGGGTAGCACAGAGTAATTGGAGAGGCTGTGTATGCAGAGCAGGAAATTCTGTTTTCTTTCATCATTGAACATGAGAGAAATGTGGGAGGAATTGTGTGGGTCAAAACAGAGAGGAAAGGAGAGGAGATTTTGTGGCTGTTTTCTTCAGGGGATGTCCAGAGTTGTGCTGTTCTGAGGAGAAGTGTTAATACAGAGAACATTATTAAATATTTATCTGACAGTGTAAACACTGATAAAAATTGCTTTTAATTTGTCATCTGTTAAAAATAATAACCAATATAATTAAATGTATTAGTGAAAGCAATAACAAGAGGTTGGACTTGAAGCAGAGCCCAATTCTTTGCAGGTTTCCCTTTGCTAACTTAATTCAAACACATCCAGTTTGTAACTCACCAGTACATTCAAATTCAGGAGAAAATAACACAAACCTGCCGAGTTCTGTCATTTTTAGGCAGCAGCTCTTTTGCATTCCACCCAAATCCAAAACTCCTCAGTCCTAAACTTTTATCCAGTTATCAAAACCAAGATGCCAAGGCCATGTTGGACGGGGCTTGGAGCACCCTGGGACAGTGGAAATGAAACAAAATGAGCTTTAAGTTCCTTCCCAGCCCAAACCATTCCATGATGGTTTGGAAACCAGCTGTGAGGATATTTTTCTCCATGCTTACAGGGCATTGGAAGCTGTTATGTCAGTTCCTGGGCTCACCTGATTTAATGCCAGCTGCTGTGGCTGTGTCCTGATGAGGTGGTTTGGATTTTTTAATATTTTCTCTTTTACACAGAAGATTCTTCCAGTTGTTCCCATGCAGGCAAAGAAACCCACAGATCTGGAGGGATCCTCTTGAGCAGATTCTTTGCTCTCCTCCAAGCCTGTGGTACTTTCAAGACTCAGTTAATAACGTTTCTAAGAGGTAGTTTTGGACATTCTGCTTAAATGTCCTTTTATTTGCCTTTCCTGTACTGGGTACTCGATGCAAATTTTATCAATTTTTAAAAAGAGCTGGGATATTTCAGTATCTGCTGCTTTCTGGGCTGACCCTGAGTGTGGGGTTTGTGTCAAGGGGAGGAAATGGGGCTCTACATCCACCTGAAAGGTCTCCTGAGATGATTAAAAGGGACCCACTGGTCAGGGAGCATTTCTGAATCTCCTATTCCATAATTATTATAATGTGCATAATGCCTCATATGCATTAAACATTCAGCTGAAATGACTCTGAATGTGAGAGCAACCATATAATAATGGGAAAAACCCCTTATTTTACATAATAGAATATAAAATATTAATAATGTAACTAATATACATAGGGTAAGTTTAAGTGTGTACACTTAACCATGCAGTTATGAATTATATAGGTAAATACAGCACACACAAATGTGTATTTAAACACTTAAACTTTCCACATGGGCTAATTTCAAGTTCACTGCATTGGAATAATTCTTAACATTTTACTTGCAAATAATCATAACTCAAAAGTTCGTATTGCAATATATTTGTGTTGGTTATTGAAAACACCACCAAGCTTGACTGAATCCTTGCAATCACAGGAGATTGGTATTTCCAGGAAATGTAAAGAGGAACTTCCCACTCTGCATCATTTAGCAAAGATTTCCTGGTTTAGCTGGAAAAACCCAGAAGTTCCTCAGCTGAGAGGACAAAAATCACAAAAGTGATTTTTTTGGGGGAGGGGGAAAGAGGAATGGGAAAGGAACTGGGAAATGGGAAAGGAAAATCCCCAAAGTTGCCAAACCCTCTTTTTTCCCCAGCCCACCACGCTCCAGCTGTGCTGCCAGATGTTGCCATCCAGCTGCTCCTTCCAGCTCCAAGGAAAAATCCAATTACCTGTGCATTTCTGGCAGCTTCGTCAGAACAGGCACAGCCAAGTATGACATGGTTTTACCTTTTCCATGAGTGGAATTGTAATTCCAGGGGCAATCCTTCAGTGCAGCAATATCTGTCCCTGTTCTACCCCATCCAGTCTCTCCCAAAATTCGGGTCCAGGAGGAGCCTTTTCAGTGCAGGGATCGTTTGGGAACCCTTTGATTTTCCATAATTTCCCATAATTTCCTGCCCACACCAATTAGTGTGGCTTCCCTCTAAGCTGTCCCAAGTGAGATTTTCTCTTCAGCTGCTCTCAAACCTCAGGAATTCCAACAAAATTCCAAGAGTTCCAGAAGATGAAGCTCAGAAAAAAAAATATTTAGAATGCAGAACTTTGTCTCAGGGAAGACTTTTTGCCTTGAGTGAGGATTTTCTGGTGGGATGTACAGCAGGATTGTGTCACTCTGGGTGTTGTTATTTTACAGGTGCTGGAAAGTCAAAGTATGAGGAGAGGGAGAGTTAAAAAATCCCAGCCCAGAAGAAGCAGGGAATTGTGGAATTCTGTTGGAAACTCCCCCTTACTCAGGATGAAGGATTTTCATGGGATTTTCTGCAATGGGACACGTTGGGGCTGGATCCAGGGTCTCTGTGGGGTGGGACAGACTCCCAGGGGTGGCCAAGAGAGTTTGAAGCTGGGATTTCTCAGCCTGGGTGAGTTCCTCAGGAATTATTACCTGGGGACTCAATAAAACCTTCCCTGGGGCTGAAACACAGGATTCAGTTGATGTGCTGGGACTCTGAATGCTGGAAAACTGACAAGAATGAGGTTCCCTAAACAAATAAGGAAAATGTCTTTTTTGTTTGGAAGGGTCTCAAAGCTGAAAGAAAGTAGAGTAACAAGGTTCCCCAAATAAATAGGAAAAAACTGGTGTTTTGGAAGCCTTTGGCTGTCCCTGATGTTTCCATTGTCAGATGAGAGGGTGCAAAATTGTGGGACAAAGTGAGAGGGAGTGGGCTGAAGATTCTGCACCCCCTCACCCCTCTCTGCAGCAAAGGGACACATCTGCATCCATTCTGTGAGAAACAGGGAAGTTCTATTTGTCAAAATACAAAGGATAAAATTACTCCTAAATGAGCATTTTCTTTGCCAATATCACTATCCTAGTGAAATTTCAATAAATTCATCCCCTATAATTGCATTAATCCACCTATGAGATGTTGGTTATTGAGTTTTTTACCCCAGAATTTCAAAGCAAAGAACAATCCTTGAAATGAATGTAAAGCTCAGTCACTGGAGATTGCCACTACCTCCTGCAGCATTTGTTCCCATCAAATTTAATTGTAAATATGTTTTCCCAGTCTCTTCAGTTCATATGCTGCTCTCTTGGGATAAAAGGAGGCTTTAATGTGAATTATTATTATGGTAAACACACAGTAACAACAACATTTCCTTCAGTGAAATAAACAGAGACCAACATTCATTAATTAACCTTAAAATTTCAGGTTTTATTCTACAACTTCAAGTTAAAACACAGGGAGCACAAATCTGAAGTCATACAACCCATCAACTTCAAATTATTCTTTCAAGTATCTGAATATTTTATGGACCAACATCTTGAAACATTATTTCATGCTAAATCTGTCATCTCAAAACATTTGCTTCTACTTTATCTGGCCTTAAATTCTCCATAATAATGACCTGCATGGGTATAATTAAAATTAGGATGGAAGTTAAATATAGGCAAAATTACAGCTTCAAATCCACCTTGGTAACATCAACTGCATCTTTTTTACAAAATTAATCAGATATGAAGTCAGACAGGAATTCTACTCTAAAAAACAGAGTTTTCCCCTTCAGTTCTCACTCTGAAAGATGAACTTTATCCTCAGCTGGCTCTGCTAGCTCGTGGCTGCTTTGTACACAGAACACCTGGCTGTGAACTGTCCTGCTGCGTTGGGAAGGGAAAAAGCATTCCAGGGTGACAAAAAAGCACTTTGGAAATTGAAAAGTGGTTTTAAAAGTATGGGAAAATGCAGAGGTGTGGCCGATTTTATTGTCCTTCCAAGCTCCACTGCAGGGTGTAGTTCTGGCCCAGTGTCAGCTGGAGATTGGTGATTTTCAGGACCTGGGGGTAAAACACACAAAATGCACATTTAGTAACTGAGCCCTGAAGATCCACGGTGTTTTCTGTGTTCCAGGGAGAAACTGGATTCTCATTTTAAACTGCAAGAATTTATTTCCCTTTTTTTATTTAGATTTGTTTATATATCACTACACACACAGTTTAACCAGCACAGATTTGGGAGTCTGACCATGACTTTCTGATCCCTTCCTTCACCCACGGGCTCTTTTAGAGCTGAGGTTCCTTTTGTTTTTTAAAAACGGAATTTTTTGAAGTAGAAAAACTTGGAATACATTGCAATTCAACAGTGCATATGAAATTTTTTTCCATCAAAAGGTCAACAGCAGAATCTCAGAGCAGGTTTTTCTCCTGTCACATCTCCCAGGTTGAAAGGAGCAGTTGGGGAACAAAATCCATTGCCAAAAATGGCATTAAATGATATTAAAATACCATTACCTGATGGCAGCTTGTGCCTCTTAAAATAAACCATATTTCAGAAAATATGGTAAATAGATGTGTATTTTAAATGTGGTAAATACTTGCATTTTTAAATATGGTAAATATTTTAAATATGCTAATATAAAAAATTCCAAATATGCTAAATAGATAGATATTTAAAATATGGTAAACATACAAATATTTAAATATGGTAAATATTTTAGATATGGTAAATATACAAATATGGCAAGTAAGATATATTAAATATGGTAAATATAAATATTTTAAATAGGCAAATGCAAAAATTTTAATATGATAAATACATATATTTAAATATGGTAAATAAAACTTTTTAAATGGTAAATATATAAATATTTTAAATAGGCTAATATAAGCATTTTAAATACGCTAAATATATATTTTTAAAATATGGTAAGTAAAAATATTTTTAATTTAGTAAATATATAAATATTTTAAATATGGTAAATATATAGATATTTTAAATATGGTAAGTAATTTTTTTAAAATATGGTAAATATATAAATATTTTAAATAGGCCAGTATAAAATTTTTAAATATGCTAAATATATATAAAATATAGTAAGTAAAATATTTTAAATTTGGTAAATATATAAATATTTTAAATATGATAAATATATAAATATTTTAAATATGGTAAGCAAAATATTTTAAATATGGCAAATATATAAATATTTTAAATATGTTAAATATATAAATATTTTAAATATGCTAAATATACAGATATGTAAATATGTTAAATAAAAATATTTTTAATATAGTAAATATTTTAAATTGGCTATTATAAAAAATTTAAATATGCTAAATATATATATTTAAAATATGGTAAGTAAAATATTTTAAAATTTGGTAAATATATAAATATTTTTTAAATGCTAATAAAAATTTTAATATGCTAAATACATATATATATTTCTTAAATATGGTAAGTAAAAATACTTTAAATATTTTAAATCTGCAGAGGTTTAAGAGCACAAATGCAGGTTTTTAACCCTTCCAGCAGCATTGGTAAATATATAAATATTTTTTAAATGCTAATAAAAATTTTAATATGGTAAAAATATATATATATATATATTTCTTAAATATGGTAAGTAAAAATACTTTAAATATTTTAAACCTGCAGAGGTTTAAGAGCACAAATGCAGGTTTTTAACCCTTCCAGCAGCATTGGTAAATATATAAATATTTTTAAAATGCTAATAAAAAATTTAATATGCTAAAAATATATATATATATATATTTCTTAAATATGGTAAGTAAAAATACTTTAAATATTTTAAATTTTAAACCTGCAGAGGTTTAAGATCACAAATGCAGGTTTTTAACCCTTCCAGCAGCATTGGTAAATATATAAATATTTTTAAAATGCTAATAAAAATTTTAATATGGTAAATATATATATATATATATTTCTTAAATATGGTAAGTAAAAATACTTTAAATATTTTAAACCTGCAGAGGTTTAAGAGCACAAATGCAGGTTTTTAACCCTTCCAGCAGCATTGGTAAATATATAAATATTTTTAAAATGCTAATAAAAATTTTAATATGGTAAATATATATATATATATTTCTTAAATATGGTAAGTAAAAATACTTTAAATATTTTAAATCTGCAGAGGTTTAAGAGCACAAATGCAGGTTTTTAACCCTTCCAGCAGCATTGGTAAATATATAAATATTTTTAAAATGCTAATAAAAATTTTAATATGGTAAAAATATATATATATTTCTTAAATATGGTAAGTAAAAATACTTTAAATATTTTAAATTTTAAACCTGCAGAGGTTTAAGAGCACAAATGCAGGTTTTTAACCCTTGCAGCAGCATCTCACCTTGTTGCTGCTATAGCCGTGCTGGTGCTTGGATGGGACTGCTGCCCCGTTCTGTGTCACTGTCACCTGAGTGACGTTCCTGGGCACCCCCAGGACCCTGACCTCAGTGAACATCAGGTTGTTGGGGTCCGTGTAATTCTGGTGTGTAACTGTGATCTCCAGAGCGTTCTGGAAGGAAGAGGGAAAGGCAAATATATCAGAGATTGGGATAAGGCTGGTACAAATCCAGAGCAGCTGGGACAGTGGAAGGTGTCCCTGCCATGGAATGAGAGGATTTTTGTGTCCCTCCCAACCCAAACCGTTCTCTAATTCTGGGAAGTCCACTTCAGCTTTCCATTTGATGTCCTCACCCCAGGTTTGGTTTTTTCTCAATTTTTATTCCCAAATACCTGTGTGGTGTTATTTATTTTTCAGATGCTGAAGGCTTTTCTCCACTTTGTTAACCTGGGCTCTGCTGTGCTTTAATTGCCACTCAGCTGATTGATTTGAGGAGTGAAGAACAAGAAATTCTCAATCCCTGGCAGGGCAGCAAGAGCTGCAGGGCAAAGCCCTCCTTCCCTGCCCTGTGTCACCTCCCAGGTGCTCTGAGAGCTGCTCCAGCCTCTTCTCCTCCTGCTTTTTCCCTCCCAGAACAGCTCCTGCCTCCCCATCCCCTCCCTCAGCACTCACAGCCCCCCCTCATTCAGTTGCTGGGATTTTAAGTAGATTTTGGATTTCTTTAGGATGCGCCCAAAAGTGCTGTGACGTAATCCCATGTATTTGGTGCTCAGAGGGTGAGTGTTTCTCACTGTTGGTTGATTCAAGACCTCTTTAATTAGGCTTTTCCTTAGGAGGTTTTTGTAAGAGCAGGGAAAGGTGCTTTTATTTTATAATCTCCTTACAACTGCAAATATTGAGTGTTAGCAAAACAAACCCCTTTCCTCAGCAATTAACACCCTTTTATTTGACAAAGACAGAATTAGATGAGAAGAAAGAACAGTGTGGATAAAATTAGAAGACATTGTGGCACACTGGAAAATAATGAAATAAGAAAGTGTGTTTTCTCCTGCAATAGAAAGAGCTTTTCTTTTAAGCCAAAAGTCCCTGTAATTAGAGCCTAATTTATTTCCAGATATTCCACTGGTTATGGAAATGAAATCTGACAATTGCGCTTAACAATACTCTTCAGATTCACTCATAAATTCATTCTTAACACAATTTAATCACATTTCTTGTAGCCTAGCACAATTTAGTATAAGGTTGGGATACACAGACATTAGGAATACTCAAACTGAAATACCCATAGTTAAAAATATAAAAAAATCACCTGAAGTGACTATTAAATAAATATGAGCTAATGTGATTACCTGCTTAGCAGTAAATGATGTCAGCAGGTAAACACCATCTTCATATGCATCTGTGAAAAAGAAAGAATGAAAGAAATTGAATAAAATGTCTTTTGCTGGCCACCTCATTTAACACATTATCAAAATTTCTGTCCACTGACAGCTTACAAATACAAGGGATGTATTTATATGTAAATAGAGAGAAGTTGTGCATTTCCAGGAGATGAATGCCATTAGGCATAAAATACTTGCAGTGTATGTAAAGCTGAAGTGAGGATAAAAGGAGAAAATTTTAGGGGTGAGATATAAAAGCAGGCAAAGAAACAGCACTAGGGAGATCAGGGGAGTTTAGATGAGGAGAAAAATGTTTGTTTGAAACACTGAAGGAATGAAGAGTCATTTCCACATCCCCCTCCATGGCCAGGTGACAATTCCGGGTGACACCTGATGGAGGTACTGCCTCTCTGAGTCCCTGCTGGTGTTTCCCCAGTGCTGTGGTTCAGCTGTCACTGCCCTCTGGGGCTCCTGTCCTGCCTTCCCACACTCCTGGCAGTGTCACCCTGGGAGATGCTCTACCCAAATTCCATTTATCACCAGCTTTCCCTAAATGTGGCCATCCTTTCTGGATTCCAGTGCTGGCCGAGCGTGTGAAGGACCACCTCCAGGTCCCCATGCAGGGCACATTTCCTGCATTCCTGGTGGGAATTGTTATTACAAGGGTAGTGCTCTCTGGGTGGGGAGGAGAAATGCCAGCTCAGTGTCTCTCACCTGAAGACAACTTAAATTTAGCCATGTTGAGGAAATGAATGAGAGCCTCTCACACGATCTGTGCTTATGGTTCCCACAGGTTTGAGGAGGAACCTTTGTTACCTGCCTTTCCTCAGGCCCAGGGCACCAGCTCATTTATACAGCACATTAATGAATAAATCACAGCGTGGTGTGGCTTCAGTCAGGAAGGATCATGTTTCTGTGAAGTTGGTCTGCAGGTTTCATTTCAGTTTTGCCTCTGAAGGTGAGTTCAGATCTGTGCCCCAGAAATGGTCTTGGCCAAGTCCATCCCTTCCACCCCAGAGTTTGCTCCCTCTCTCCCCAGTTCACATCCTTGGGTTTGGTTTTGTCTGCTTGAACTGGGGCTTTGAATGTCCCCAGGGATGGAGCCTCCCTTGGCAGTATCCAGCAATAAAAAGGGGTTTAGGGAGGGAAGAAGGGCTGGCCATACCAATGCGAACCCCATCGTCCCAGTAGAGGTGTCCTGCTGCAGACTGAGCATCATCCAGGGCCACCGTGAGTCCCATCGGGTTCTTCCGGCTGTGCAAACACAATTTCCTCTCAGTTCCCTCAGCTGCTCACATTCCGTATTCCCCAAATGGTAATTCCTTTCCAGAAAAGTCATGTACCACCCAACTGGCCTCCCACAGCCATCTTCCCATCCCATACTACTAAAGACCATATGGAAAAAAAACAAAACAAAACAAAACAAAACCAGCAAACAAAACCAAAAACCAGCAAAAAGACAAATAAAATTCAAAATTTTCACTTGTTCCTACCTGAAAGCAGTTGTTCTAGCAGGTGTTTGCCAAGGCAGGATGTATCCACCTCGGATGTGCAGGTTGATGTGATCCAAAGGAGCCGATAGATTTTGGAATTGTTTCCTAAAGCCAGTATCTGAGTTCTGTGGACAAAAAAAATAGGAGTTTTTACAGAGTTTTCCTTCAGAATAAAATGTAATATTTCTCTAGACAGGTTAATTAGGAGTTGTTACTACAGGAGTAACTGTTAATAAGAGAAACCCTGAAATTTTGGGTGTAAAAACGCCAGGCCTGACCATGGGTGATGGCAGCTGAACCAAAGGGGCAAGCAGGTGAAACGCAAACCTGTGATTAATGAAGGGAGTTTTGATCCTGCTCTTCCTATCTCCAAATCTTTTATTATTTTCCAGGAAAAATTACACAGCTAAATCTGGTTTTCTCTTTCTTCGTTAGAGCATTCCATTACAAAAACCTTCTGTGTATCATTTGAAGGTTACAAAAAGTGAAAAGAATTCTAAATTAAAGGTATTAACTTTGCCTTTTCATTTCTCATAACTCTGGTCATGTTATTATACATTATTATAAAGGAATCGAGGATTTTTATTATTTCTTTTTATGTTTCTAAGAACTTCTATTAAATGCAAATTAGGCAAGAGAATGTTCCCACCTCCCTGCCACGCTCAGCACTGTGAAAAGACAGAAAACCCAAGTTTTAAAATACAATTTTTTTAAGATGACTTACTGTGTGGTAATCATACCAGCGGGCATCGGGGAAGTAAGCCACCACACTCCGATCATTCTGCAAGTAAACACACAAATTTTAGGCACCTCAGATCAAAAAGTGAAGCTTAGTTAAACTGCCTTTCAGTAATAAATAAGTTTAAGAGCTCACCTCTCTCATCACAGGGCTGATGAGCAGGGCAGGACCCCAGAGGAACTGCTCGTCGATGTCCCACGTGTTCCTGTCTCCCACAAACCTGCCAGGAGGAGAAGCCAGAGCTGAGCTTTCCCAGAGAGCTCCTCCTTGAACCCCCTTCTCTGGCACTAATTTCACCTACTCTCTTTTCTAGGATCTGTTTCCTCATTATTGCTGTTAATAATTCAGAGATCAGTTAATGGCTGCACAAAGACCCTGATGTGACACTCAGAGAAATGAAACTTAGTGCTTAGCTTTAGGGGTTTTGGTCCATTTCTCTGCTTTTGCTTTTCAGTACATTGGGACAACAAAACTCTAAAAGTCTTGCACTTATTATTTACAGTAATAAAATCTTGGACAGACTGGGACAGACTTTTTAATTTCAGCCACTGCTTTCTGAGCTTTGTAAAAAGTAAGTCACTGCATGCAAAATCTCCATTTTTCCCAGCCAAGACTTGGTATTTTTTGATTGAAGGGTGAATGCTGTAACAAAGAGACACCTCTGTTGTTAGGGGGTCACAACTGGAGGAGTTTTAATGGGAATTCTTGGTGAGGAGAGCAGGGGAATTGCACTTACTCGTGGAGAACGGGGCGGACCACGGTGCTGCCATCGGCGTGGGCGTCGTGCAGCAAGGTGTAGAGGTAAGGTAACAGGGTGTATCTTATGTTCAGCACATTCCTGGACATGTCTTCAAAAGCTTCATCCCAGGAAGCAGGATCTTGCCTCTGAAAGGGAGTGTTGTTAGAGAAGCTGGGTTGGACTGCGTGAGAAAGTTAAAAAAAGCAAATCCACACAGCCAAACAAACCGAGGGAATTTCCTCTCTGAAGCAGAGCATCTTCATTTGTTTATTCTTCACCTCAGGAGCACGTGAAAACTGTGGCTGTCATTGTCAGCCCCAGGAGGGGAACTAGAAAGAGGAAAGCTGATAAAAACCCAGGGGAAACAGTAAAAATGTTTAATGCAAAGTGTCCCCAGGGTGTGACACGTCCCAGGGCACATCACCCAGGAGCCCGAGGCACCAAGGACTGGTGTCAGGAGAGCCTCAAGTCTTTATTAAATGTAGGAACAATACCTTGGCAAATTGGGCAGGGCTGGAAGCACCACGATAACCCTGAATCTGCATTTTGAGGCTTTCAGGGCCTGTGGAAGGTGTGTGCTGTGAGATAAAGCAGCTGCCTTTGAAAAGGAGACTTTAATCCATTAGATATTTGCCATCTAAATAGCTCCACTCTGCTGGACCTGAAGCTTTCCCTGCAACACAAGTGCTGTTTCCCTTTTTTTCATTCTCCCAGTTATCTTGTTTTACAGCTTTCTCCACTCCACTCCTTAGCCTACATTTAGGCAATTATTTCCCTTTCCTTTCAGCAGAAATACAATATCTGATGGTGGCAAACAGGCAGAGCACACAAATTCCTGAGTCTCACTCCAGCATCTTATTACACTGCCCCATTTTCTCATTTGTCCTATAATTATGGGCAATTAGGGCTGAGAGCACCGAGGTCAGTTGCCATAAAATCTCCATTTTAGCTCCTCTGTAGCTCATTGAAATCCAAATGGCACAGAGGGGAAAATATGCAGAGTTCAGATTCAGTGAAAGCAAAGTTTTAGAAGGGGCTTCCTTCAAGTGCCCAAATCCCAGAGCAGCCCCTCTGTGGGCACAAAACCTCCCAGGTGATGGGGAGGCTCACAGCAGAGCCAGCATAGAAATGATGACAATTTTCAGTTGATAAAGCGCCAAAAGTGTTGTGTTTTTCTCCATTTGACTTGGAATGTATTTTTTTTTTTTTTTTTGAGCCAGGGCAGTTGTGCAATTTTCTGTCTGATTTTGCCTGTGTGTTGCAAAGGCCCAGCTGCTAATAACTATTAAAAAATTGAAACTCACCCGTGTTCCTTTCTCATTGTGATTCCTGGAAAATGGGTAAAAGGCACCCAGCTGCATCCAGCGGACACACAACTCATACTGTGAGTCTTTGAAGAAGCCACAGATATCAGCTCCTGTCTGAAATATTCAGATTAACCCAAATGGAAAACTGTATTATCATGTACAGCATCACGGTAATTAAATAGAAGTTAATAACTCATTAGCTTACATAAGATATTCCAAAGAGACTGAACTCCATCATGCCTGAAAAGAGAAATAAATTGGAGTTACTTGCCGGGTTTTTTTTACATTTTTGTTGCATAGAAAAAAATGCAACAAAAATGCAAGTGTTTATTACACTACTGATTCAGAAGAGAAAAAAAACAAATCCAAGCCCCACAATTTCTCTAATGTGTTGTGTTTTCCTGCTACAGAAGGAGATGGAATGTGGGTGAACAGGAGCAAAGAACAAAAAATGAGTGGCAAGACACAGGGCATGGAAGGACCTGATCCCAAGGGAATTCAAGGAGTTCCCAGCACCTGGTACAGAAGGAAGTAAGAAGAAAGAAGGAAAAAGGAATTGACCACAAATTCTGCTTGTTGAACAAATTTTTGCAGGTAAAAATCCCAGGAATACAACAAGCAAGGAGGTGAAGGAGAAGCAAAGCCAGGTTGGATAATGCTGGGAGGAGCCTGACGTGTGCACGGTGTCCCTGCCAGAACTGGATTTAGGGCTCTACGGTCCCTCCCAACCCAAACCATTCCGTGACTGGGTGCTCCCAGGCATGCAGCCCCTTTCCCTGGCACGTACCAATAATGGATTTGTGCAGCTGGTCCCAGGCTGCCGTGTTGTCCCCCAGCCAGTGTCCCACCCATCTGCCGCTGCTGGGGTACGTGGAGCGGCTGATGACGATGCCGCGCTCCTGCGTGGCAGCTCGCAGAGCCCTGCGTTGGGAACGGCACAGAAACGGCTTACAGGAGAAACACTGCACCAGAGCTTACTGCAGGAGAGCCCCTGGGAGGAAATGTCTGGGTTTGTGTTATCCCAGCGAAGGGCTGCATCATAAACATCCACCCTTTCGTGCTTTTTGTGGCAATTCTGCACGATCCAGACACAATCCCAGCAAAGCTGGCTAACCTCAGCAGCAAAGAGAACTGGAAAACGTGAGGGATTAAAAAGGAGTTTTCCAGCTCAGGCTAAGTCCTCTTTGGGAAAATTTGAATGTGGCAAAACTTTTCTAAGCGCTCCACAACATGCGCGAGGGTACGTCAATCCTTTCTTAAAGTACCCAAAAAGTTGAAGCAACATTCGGAAATAATTTAGCAGATATCAAACCAAAAGGCTCACAAGAGTGAAAATAGAGGTAGCAGGAATATTGGACCTCTCAGGATAAGTTTAGTTGATTAAAAGCTGCTGAAATTTAAAAAAAAAAGGGTCAGGGACTTTTAGTCCCTTCTGAAAGACCAAAGTGACAGGATATCAATATGAACATTAGTCAGAAAATCATCCTGATTAAGTCCCACTGCTCTCCAGTGTAAGAGCCCCATAATTGCCCAAACTGCTGCTTCAATAAAGCACTATTTGCTTATTTTTCTATAGGATTTGCAGCTTTAGTGACACCATAATTACAGCAAAGATGCACAAGTCACTTAAATTACCACAGCAATTAAACCAGACTAATGTGCCACAATTATTTCCTCCAAGAAAACAGTAACTTTCCTGGGATCCTTTATTCCTTTATAACATATTGTCCAACACTTTAATTCTCTGCTTGCTTTCCCTTTGTCAATAATGCTTTGGAAGTGGCAGCCAAAATTCCAAAAGTGAAGACAGCAAATGTCACGTGTAGAACTGCTCAGGGATCAGCAGGACCTGAGTGTTCAGTGCCTGGAGCCTCAGCCCTGCAGCTCTGTAGCTCTATCCATGAAAAATAATTATTCAGGTCACAAAGGCTGCATTTACCTCCAAACAGTTCCTGTATTCGCTAATAGGGACTCTGGCTATGCAAAAACCTCATTACAAAAGAACAGCATTGAGGCAATATCCCAAAGTTCCTGTGTCTAACGGATGGAGGACTGAAATGACACCAGGTTACATAAAATACTGATGTTCACTTCTCAGTTAGAGTCTTTTGTGAGTTTTGTGTGCAAATAATCTTTCTGTTTGGGTGGTTTAGTATCAAAATAAATTATCGCATTTCTTCAGTTTCACAAGTACCCCTTCGGTTACTGCCAAAACATAAATTTGGGACTGAAACACATGTATATATATATATTGTAGATAACATTTGCTATAAATTTCCAGTGTGAGAGTATCTGTGTGAGCTGTGAGATTTACTGGAGTGATTTCTGTTGCAGTGCCTCACAAAACAGAGGAAAACAGTTCATATTTAAAACACAGGAACGATGGTGATATTCCTTTTCCTATCAAATCCTTGTCTGCTCCACTGGGTGTGCACAACAAGGTCTTGGCAGGGGTGGCTCTGGTGAGGAACTTCTGGAGTTTCCTCTTTTCTGACAGAGCCAAGAGGGACCTGCCCCAGGCTGAGCCCATCACTGAGTGACTTTGGGATAACAGGAATAAGAAAGGGAAATTCAGCTCCCAACAGCAACTGAGCTTTGTTGTCAAACTGCAGGCCCAAAACATGAACAACGTGAGAAGAGGAGGGCAGGCAAGCAAGCAAGGAGGATGAAACTTCATAATTTGAAGCTATTAATTGGACAGTTAACTCCTGTATGCAAATGGACTAAAATTTATGAAAATGTGAGATCTTGTGACCAAACCCTCTTTTGCTCCCATCTTGGAGCCATCCAGCAGAGCCATGGCTGTGGCCTCTGAAGGCATTTCAATAAATATCCACTTTTATTACTCCTAACTCCATCTAGCCTCTGTTCCCACTCCTTGAGGCATCAAACATGTCCTGGAGGCAGCATGGAACACGCAAAGCACTTACTCCAGGCTGGGTCTGGCTTGGGACCATCCATAAAGGCTGTGGACGTCGTAGTGTCTGGCTGCGGTCCCATCTGGGAGGTAGTGCTGACCTTCCATGCATGGAGTTTTGTGGATTAATCCTACATCCCTATATCCCAAATCTTGTGGAGAGGGAAGAAATGTATTTATTATTATTATTAATAATCATGTTGTAATCATTTGAATTACTTTTTCTTCATTTTCATAATCTGTTAGGCATTCAGTCTCTTTATACTGTCATTTATTAATAATTATAAAAATAGCATTTTCAAAAATGGAATATTTACAATATTCCTATGCAGGTTGCTGAGCCTGTCACTTATTTATAATTATAAAAACAGCATTTCCAAAATGAAATATTTCCAGTATTCCTATGCAGGTATCTGAGCCTGTGAATGTTTTAATAGTTCAGTTACAGATGCTCTTACTACAGAGGCTCAAAGAATAAACAGAGTAGATCAGAAAATATTTCAAGTCTTTTTGAACGCTGTCACACTAATCACATAAACAGAAAAATGGATGTGATGGGGATATGATCTCTCTGTGTGAATATTTATTTCCTGGAAATTCATGAGAAACCACTCATGAAACCTGAATACAACAGTAAGCAGCAAGAGTATGCTAATAAACCATTAATAAATAATCCTAATTAGTACTACTTTACACAGTACTTCAGGAAAGCCGAGCTAAGAAAGCGAAGCATTTCAAGCATTTGACTGCTCACACAAATGGTAATGAGAGGAGACACATGGATATTTTCTAAATATTTAATTAATTGCATTATTCATCTGAGAAAAGGGCAAAAACAGAGAGCTCAATTCTCTGGCATGCCTCAAGCAAAGCACTTAGACACAAAATAGGGACCAAAATCCATATGCAGTGAGGAGCTGGAAAGAACTTTTTTTTACAAAGTGCTGCACAGCTCCTGCTGAAATGCCTGGGCTTGCAGTGTGCCCATAATCTCAGGAATAAAGGGCCACGTCAGTGAGGATCTGTGGGTTTATAAATCCATCTTTATTTCAGCTTTTATGCCCCATATACCAGATAAGAATTTATTTGGGAACCAGAAAAACCTAAAACTCTTGTAAGGAGGAA
Source organism: Melospiza melodia melodia (assembly GCF_035770615.1). NCBI lineage: Eukaryota > Metazoa > Chordata > Aves > Passeriformes > Passerellidae > Melospiza > Melospiza melodia. The sequence goes on along the minus strand of NC_086205.1, from coordinate 25,956,604 downwards.
TCAGACTTACGAGGCATGTAGGGGGGATAATTCAGGAGGTCGTCCCTACAGCCACCCATGGCGCCATTCATAAAAGCTGCTGGTTCATTCATGTCCTAAAAACAGAGTAAAACTCTTAGTTTGCTACAGAACTCCATAAATTCTGAATTACACACAAGCAGCATTGCAGGGTTCCTCAGGAGCCTTAGCTGGAAATCCCATGTTCCATAAAGGAGCTTGCATAAAAAGGCAGGAAAAGGACTTTCCTTGAGGGCATGGAGTGATAGAAAAAGGGGGATGGTTTTGAGCTGAAGGAGGGCAAGATTAGATGGGGTTTTGGGCAGGAATTGTTCTCTGTGAGGGTGGGCAGGCCCTGGCACAGGGTGCCCAGAGCAGCGGGGGCTGCCCCTGGCCCAAGGCCAGGCTGGACATTGGGGCTTGGAGCAACCTGGGACAGTGGGAGGTGTCCCTGCCATGGCAGGGAGTGGGAATAGAAGATTTTCAAGATCTCTTCCAACCCAGATCATTCTGTGACTCAGCAATTCTTTGTTTCAAGGGAACAGCCTCCAGGATCATCAAGTCCAACATTTCCCTAAGGGGAATTTAGCACAGGATACTTCTGCCAGAGCAGCGCAGATACTGGGAATCAGGAACTGGGGCCCTCTCCACCAGTGTCGGGCAGAGAAAAGCAATCCTGAAATCAGATGCATCTCCACACTTACAGTCCACAGCCCATCAAACTTGAGGCTTTTTGAGGGGTCGGGATTGTTGTAAACCTCCAGGATTTCCCTCTTGTACCACTCCGTTGTGGCATTGCGGAAGAAGTCTGGGAAAGCACAATGGGATACGTAGTTCTGTAAAAACAGAAGGAAAACAAGACAGGTAAGAGGACTGAAGGTATTCCATAGTTAAAACTCTGGAATTAAAAAAAAAAACAATTAAAACACAACAAAAAATAATTGCTTGTTCTATAATTTTTTTGGCTTTTAGGAAGGCTAAACCAGTTTCTGCACTTTATTCCTGCCATGAGATTTATCAGTTGCTGCTATTTTAATTGATTAATGTCTATATTTGAGTCCAGAACCAAACCATGTCAGTATTTACCTCTACTTGGTCTTCATGAGGCAGTGACTCATTGATTTGGACATTGGGAAGAAACGACCAGACCTAATGGGACAAAGAATATTTAAAATAATCAAGCCACACTAAATACAAGCTGAGCACAAACAACACACAGTTAAATACTCATCCCTGGACAGTACCTTGGAATATAAAATTTCTTTGCTATTAGGCCATTGTACAAAGATATCTTGCTCCACACCTCTGGTGAAGGCAGGATAATTGGTTTCATTCGCAGAAATAGCTGGATCCTACAAATAGAAACACTTTTACCCTTAGGCTCAAAACTCACATTGAATATATTCTCCATTTTGGGATGCTGCATTTGAATTTAAAAATTATATTCCAAACTGACCAGGATAATGATAAATCTCATTCCATCTGCTTTGATTTCGTTGACCAGAGCCGGTAATCGAGCAAAACGTGGGGAAAGGGTGAAGTCCAGGTTCCTTTCCATGTAGTCAATATCTACATATTGGACATCCTGCAGTTAAAAAAAACCCAACAATTAATTTTAAATTATTTTTCCTCTTTTTTGCCAAATACTGAAAATTGGCCAAAATAAGTAAAATATGGAACTTTCAATGTGTAAAATTGGAAGCAGTGGTAACTTCAGGCTGAAGTTGTTAAATGAATATTACACAATCTGTGAGCAAGTCCAAACCAAAATAAACTTTTCACTGCTACATCTAAACTGAAGGGAGAAATTGATAACAAAATAGAGAAAAAAATTGATTTGTCTATACATATGTACACAGAAACTGCGTAACCTATATTTCCATAGCTCTAAGGAAACTATGGGAATACCTGTTCTCTATTGAATAATTGATATTATTATATTTAAAATGAATCCACGTTCAATTTATAGCCTAATTTTGTTAGGACTAGGTGCTATTCCTACTACGCCGACAACAACCTGGGCCAAATCACAGCTGACTTGACACAGAGCATTATGGCAATGAAATTATGCTCTTCATTTTCCTCCCTGTTGGTTTTTCTTAATCACTGCTCCTTTCTGTCATTTTTTTGGTGTGAATAATTAAAAAAGTTAAGCAGCTTTTAACACAGCCCAGAGTCTGTGGCACAAAACCTGCTCTTCTCTAGCGCATCGGGGGTGTTTTTGGGTGGGTTACTGCTTTAGTGTTTAAATGGATTTAGTCATAGTTTAGTCGTAGCTTTTGGCTACGAAGCCAAAAGCTCAAATTATTTGTTATTTGCTCCCAGAGTTATTTGCTGCCAACGTACATGGGGAATCTGAGCCGCCTTCATCTCCTGCACGACCTGGGCGACCTCGGAGTCGTTGGCGTAGCCGTAGCGGCACAGCTGGAATCCCAGGGACCAGTAGGGTGGCATGACGGGGCGCCCGATCAGCTGCAGAGGGGAAAGGGTGCTCGTGGTGAGGAGGGGAAGAGAAGCCAAGCCCAGCCCAGCCGCCAAGGCCCAGCAGCAGCCAGGCTCCCACCTGGGTGTACTCCTGAACCACGAGCTCGGGCGTCGGGCCCAGCACCATGTAGAAGTCGAGGATCCCCCCGATGGTGCGGTAGGTCAGGGCGGGCGTGGGCTGGAAGGTCACATCTGCAGGTGGAGGGAGGGAAGGGAGAAAAGGAGGCCTGGATTTGCCGCCGGTGCAAAACACTCGCTGTAAAAATGGAGCACGCGGAGGAGGATGGGGAAGAGATAGTTTACACAGGTCTGGAGGGACCAGACAAGGGGGATGGCTTCAGACTGACAGAGAGGAGGCTTAGGTGGGATATTGGGAAGAAATTGTTCCATGTGAGGGGGGGTGAGGCCCTGAGGTTGCCCAGAGCAGCTCTGGCTGTCCCTTGATCCCTAAAAGTGCCCAAGGCCAGCTTGGACAGGGCTTGGAGCAGCCTGGGACAGTGGGCGGTGTCCCTGCAGGCGGGTGGAACAGGATGAGCTTTAATGTCCCTTCCAACCAGATCATTCCATGATTTTATGAGATAAAATGAAGGTTTTCTTACCCATTGCATTGCTGTTAAGCAAGAGAACTCCGTGGGCATTGCCATCTTCTTCAAGAGCCATATAAAATGGATGGAAACCATAGGAATTCAACTTGTACTGCAAATAAAATAAAATATATTTTACTGGAAAAACATTGCAAACATTTGCTTATTAACATTTGGTAATAAATTTCATAAAAGATGGGACAATTGCCAAACATAGCAAATAAACCTTAAATTTATGCACCTAAATGCTCCCTAACCACAAAACAGACCTGCAGAAGGTCACCTGGAGCTTCACAATTTGTCAAGCTTGTCTAGGCTGCTCAGGCAGGAAGGAAAACAAAGGTATTGCTGCAATTAAATTTCACTAATGAGAAGGTGCTTCCTCAGGACAAACCTTTCCCTTCTTTGCAAACAGAACCAGGTGTCTGCATGCTCAGGAGGTGCTGGTGACATTATATTTAATTTTCTCAAAATGTGTTCCAGCCTGAACTGGAAGTTAGAGATACAATTAGCTGCTGCTATTTCATTGGCCATTCCCTGATAATTGGAAATTTGCTATCTTGTAGGAAATAAGACAAATAAACAGAGATAAGATTTCTGCTTTACCTGTGCAAGTACTAAATTAATCCCCAAGCAACAGGAATTGTTCTGACTCATGTCTAATTTTCAGAACAATGAGGAGAGGAGAATAAAAAAAGGAGGAACGTGCTGCTACTCCTAAGCCATCTGTCACCTTCCAACATCTGTCTGAGGGCCTGAGCTCCTCACATTGTACTTGCAGGTCACAAATAATGGGTTTACAGAAGACATTTGCCATGGAGCCACCATCCGAAGTTGTAAACTGATAAATATACTCAGAACCAATGCTCAACACCAGAAGACATCCACTGGATTTTAAAGTCGGGCCGAACGGTTCAGAAATCACATTTTCTTCTTTTTTGCCCACTCACAGTTGGAGGCTGGTCCCTGGTGAACATTCCCCAGGTGTTCCAGCTCATGTTGTGACGGAAGTTGCGGTGCTCGTGCTCCCCAAAGCCGTAGACGTACTGGGATGCCAAGCGGGTGGAAATCTGGATGAACATGTCGCTGAAGGTGAAGGTGGGCAGGGCTGAGTTCCAGCTGAAGTGGGAAGAGGAAAGGGAAAATTAGAATAGAGCAACCTCAGGGCCGTGTTTCTGGCAGACAATTCCTTTTGAGCCGCTCTTTTTCTCTGGAGATCTCACTCTTCAGTAAAAGCGGGCTAAAACTGTTGGGGTTATCAAAAAAAACTTAAAGGAGATGAAATGGGGGTGTGCAAGAATTGCTGAAGAGTTTAGGGACACCAAACCCTCTATCTTTCAAAAAGGAATAGCACACAGGCATCGTGCCCAGCAAGTTGTATCGTATTTTGACAATTTAGAGAGAAAATGCATTGCAGTACACTGCAATTCTATTTTTCTCCCAGACCAAGCACTGGAGCCACACGGAATATAGTAAACAAAGTGCTTTTTACAGTTCACTGAGCTTTCTGTGCAGATCACACTGGAACTGCATTCACAGGTCACATTTATTATAAATCAGCATCTTTCCAGTTAGAAATCAAAGTGCAGCCTGGTGGGCTCTGCCAGAGAATTTCGTCATTCCAGGAGCTTCAATTGCAGGTTGAATTATTATTCTGGTTGGCAAAGGAAACCCAATTCACAATTAAGTTTTGAGTACTTAAAAAAATTAAATAAAACTAGCTTTTTGAATAAAAAAACCTAACACACTCAACTGTTCTCTGTGTTCTAGCTCTGACTCAATCAAGGAAAAATGAGGCTCCTGCCAGACTCATCTGTTGTGTTGTTACCAAAACCCATCTCGAGTTAGTTGGGACACCACTTCCTTCTATTTTTTTCCTTAACTATTCCCCAAACTGACCCAAACAGCCAATCCTTAATGAACTGTGGTCAGGCCAATCCTTAATGAGCAGTGCTGTGGTCACCTAAGGAATATTTTAGGAACTGCATAAAATCCTTTTGCCTCCCAGAAAACTCGGGGAGTGCACAAGGAGCAGCCTTCAGAGCCGCATTTCAGCGTGTTCTTCACTCCAGCACGTGCACAGAGAGAGAGGGTTTGGCATGAAAAAAAAAGCCACCAAAACCGTGTGGCAAAAGATCCCAAGAAAGGGTGGCAGTGGCTCACATGACCGTCCCCGTGCTCTTGCGGCGCACTTGGATCCCGAAGGGTTTGATCTGCACCGAGACGTCGTAGAGCCGCTCCTGGCTCGAGCTCGAGGGGGAGCTGGGCAGGTTCAGGGGCACAGGGACCTCGTACCGTGAGTTTTGGTAATCATAGATCTGGGAAGAAAAATCAGTTTATTTAAGCAAGCCAGTTGTTTCAAAATCTGTATCAGATTCAGATTTCCAACACCGGCTGTGGTATTTTCTTTCAAATGCATGGTCTTGGCCTTTCACAGGATTTTGTTGGGAGGCAAAAGAATCCCAACCAACCAACCTTAAAGATTTGTTTTGGATCATGCATGGCTCATCTAATTATCTACATGAATTTAAAGTATATACTTCTATTCAGAATATAGGTGTACATACGTCATTGTATATACTTTGTACGTAGGTGTATATACTTTGCAAGCGTGATAAATAATTTTCTAGTTCTTCTTTCACTCAACTTTTAGGATTCTTTTTCAGGTTTTCTGTATTTTGAAAGCTGATATAAGGTAGTTTTTGATGTCTGACCACTTAGCTCAATATTGTTAAACACATGGCAATAAATTGCAGTCACACAACAGTGCATGGACAATTTTAGAGCAGAAGTGCAATGGTGGATGTAAAAATAAACTGTAGAGTCATGAGAGCACTTACAGATAAATTTACCTGCATATTAACAAAACACTTTCAGTTTCAAAGTTCCTGGTTGACATTGCACACATACACTGCTATTACACCTTTGATTCATGTAATTTCTTTGTAAAATTGAGTGCTAGGATGTTAGGACAAAAAAAAAAATTCAAGCTAAGAGCAATAATAATTTCTTAGAAGGAGAGGCATATTTACACAAGGCTGCTTCTGTCTGTGAAATATAAATTTGGCCATAAAAAGCCCTTTGAATTTCCATAAATAAAACATTTGAGGGATTCTGGGCTGGCTTTACCTTAAACTGCAGCATGTTGTTGAGATGATATTTCACCTCCAGGCGCAGGGTGCTGATTGGGGCAGTGTGAGCCTCGTTAGCCCTGACCTTGGAGTCATCCAGGCTGAGGGTGGCCACAATTCCAGTGGGGGAATACTCAAGTTTCTCTACCAGATAAGGATTGCTGGAGCTGTAGTAGCAGGAAGGAATATCTGGATTTGATGTCTCCTGATGCAAACAGAAAGGAGTTTCAGGTTAGCAAATCTGCTGGATTTTTTTATTAGGTGTTAGCATGGAATCCTTTTTTTAATCAGATCTGTGTCAAGTGTGGAATTGGGGGGGAAATTAATGGAATCCTGAATAAAGAAATAATAGAGAATAGTCTCTATGCTGACTCAGGTGTAATGAAGCCATCCAGTGAAGGGTGCACAAATAGTTCAGTCAGGAAACTGAATCCTCGTGCAATTAAGAAGGATTTAATTTCCCCATCTCTGTGATCTTCAGATCAATCCCTCAGCATGGTTTAATCTTGGCTTGTGGGAATTCCCAAACTTCGTCCCTTTTAATCCCATTTCTCTCTGGCCGCCTTCAAGGAGATGTACCCAAAACCCATTTCATACTCAGGCAGCATCAGAGCAGATCTTTCACTGGCTTTATTCACACAAATTATCCTTAATATATCCAGTGAAAATTACATCCTACTCATCTGAGATCTCCTGACATTTGCAAATGTCCAAAATTACAAAAAATCCTTTTAGTAGTGCAACAAAACCAGAGCAGCTCATCAACTGCTTCAGCAGGTGCTGGTGCTGGAGCAGCCAGCACTGAATTTTGGATTTCATTCCTATACAAATGGCCCAAAAGGGGCATTTTAGATTTAGAAGAGCTGAGAATAATTTAGCTGGAGGCACTCTCTGAAGTTCAGCACCACCAGGCCATGTTGCTCCCACATGTTTATTAATAATTGATAATATTAATACATAAAACCACGTGGTTAAGAACTTCATGTTGGAGATGAAGGTTTAGAAGTAGCTCCTTGATGCAGATATAAACAAGTTTACAAATGAATCAAGATTTTTTTGTGGAATTCAAGGGTTCCCTGTCAAACTGAGATCCAGAGGAATTAATTTGACTTAAAATGTCCCTGGGTGACACAAAAGTGACACAAAGGGGGTGAGCCTTGCAGGCCATGGTGCCACCGAGGCAGAAGGGGCAGCTGAAGATGCTCTTCTGGTTTTTAATTAACTCTAATATTATTTCTGTTCATCTTTCAAAAAAATATTCATTTTTCCTCAACTCCTGATACAATGTGGTAGAATTTAAATGGTTGTCAGCTACTGAGGTAAATAAATTCCATCAGTACAGTCCAGCTGAGGCCCATTTTATTGAAACCTGACAAATCTCCCAGAGCCCTTTTATTCTGCAACAACCACAAAGGAAATCCTTTTATTCTGGATTTTATTTCTTTTTTTTTGTCTAATTAGTTTGGAGAAATAATGACTTACTTCCCAGGAACAGCCAAGTTGTTGACATTTTTCTAATGTTGCATTAGGGCCAGGATGACAATCAAATCTTTCATTGAAATTCATCTTTAGAGTCCATTGGATTGTGTAAGATTTTCCCAGCTCAAGCTGAAGTCCTTTTATAAGAGCAACCTTATAAATATGAAACAATAAACAGTTATTAAACGTTACATCCCATCCAGCTGTCCTTCAGTCAGGAGAGGTGCTGGTCCTTAAGTATAATATACTAAAACCTGAAAATTCATAAAACCCCATCCTGTAAGATTTGATACGGTGTCACTTTTACAAACACACATAACTGATATTTTTACAGATAAAATCTGAATAATTAAGACTCTAAAAATATGGAGTTAATGCCACAGCTTCCTTGGAAGCAAACAGGAATAAATACATGAAATAAGCTGTCTGCTGCACTGTGAGCATAACTTAGATGAACTTTTATGCAGCAGAGTTGAATGCAATTGTACTTTTATTCTGTAATAAAATTCACATTGTATTTCATTGAAACAACATTGGCACTGAGTACTGTCCGTTGCAATATATAAAATAAAGTTGATGCACGTTTAAATATGTTTACTTTCCATTTCCCTGTTATTGCTTTACCTTTGTTGCAGGATCATAGGAGAGATCAGGGATATAATTCTGCACAGCATTGTTCTGAGTCACATTAACTGATGCTATTTCCTGGGACAATCCCAATATCTTGATTTCCTCAAATTTCAGGTTGTTTGGATCAACATAATTGCTGTGTGTAGCAGTCATTTGCAGAACATTCTGAAAAGTAATTACAGTGGTCATATTCTTCTTTTAAAAATCTCCTGATTTAACTTTTTTTTTTCTATGAATATTTTCACATTGTAGCATAAATAAACCAATATCTTTTTCCAAACATATTAATAATTGCTCTGCTTGTTGTTATCACAATAAAGCTTTTATACCGTGTATGAACCAATCTTCAGAATTGTGTTTCAGCTTTTTTTCCTTGCTTGGGAAGTAAAGAAAGGCTGGGGTGGGTCTGTGACAGGGCAGGTGAACTCCAGACTCGCTGGGTTCCAACATTCAAAGGTTCTCGCTTCTCTTGATATAAAAATACCACTAATATATTAAAAATTCCACTAATATATAAAAAATACCACTAATATATAAAAAATACCACTTGCTATTCCGTGCCATTAGTTATTTTTCAGATGGAGAGTGCAAGCAGAGGAAACGCACCATGGCTGTGACACGTGTGTGGAACTTCCCCATTGCCCTCCCTGGGAACCCTGAGGTTAATTGTTAATTCAAATGTCATCACAGGCAGGCCGTGAATTGGCTGCTGGAGTTTCAAACTCCAACAGCAACAATCGTTTGTCTTATCTACAAACGATTCTTTGATTAGTTATGATTTAAAACATTGCTAATTTATGTGCTTCACTCATGTTCCTCTGCATTCTCTCATGTAGTTTATGTTCTTCCATCATGGCAAAGGAATGAATACCTTTAGCCAAGATTAATGTTATTATTATAATTACCATTGTACAGATAATATGTTACATAATTATTACATAATATGCTGTTGGCAATCCTTGTTTGGTGATAGCTACTATCAATATTAGATAGAAACACTATCGGGACTCCACCCTGACGTCCATGAACCCTGCAAAGGCACTTTCAGCTTAAAATAGCACAATAAAACTTAATCCCAATGTAGTTTCTGAGGGTTCAGGCAAGGTGTGGGTCTCCCTCACTCTTTGGAGACATTCAGCTGTATTTTCACAGAATAAAAATATATATTTTTTACAGTGCCACTATTTTGAGGATCACAAACACACCATGCTTGTCCTTTTTGACACTGCTTTAAATGCCTCTTGTGCTTTAGAGTTCTCTTGTTCAGTGAATATTGCTGCTGAGTTTATTACATGGAAGGAAATAGGAGTTATTTAGATATTTCTATTAAATAGGAGAAAAAAACACCACAGATTTCATCCCAGTTAAAAGGGAGTATTTTGAACATGATTCCTCTTGGCTTTGGCAAATGTTTTGTTTTCCAGCAAATCTTACAGGAGGATAAAGAGAGAAAATAATGCTCTTAAAAGATCCTGGATAAAAATCAGAAATTAAAATCAAATACTTACGTTGGAAACTTTAAACTCATAGTAAATGTAGGCCTTATTGTCAATTGTGCCTAAAAGGTAAAGAAATAAGTTACAGTTGGAGTGCAGAAAAGAATGAAATTAAAGCAGGGCTGTGCCACTGCTAGAGACCAATAAACTTAATTATTAGGACTGCATTCAAAGCTGCACTAAGCAACTCAAATATTTGCTAATGTTTCTTTGAGGAACTGAAATGGCCCTTTTTCCTTTGGCCAGCCTCCCAGGAGGCCTAATTGTTTCCACAAAAATTCATTGAAAGCAGCTCTTCTAAAATGTAGTGGTTTTTTTTTTATTGTACCGTTATTTCTTCTTCTTAGTTTGTCTTAAATACAAAATTTTTGATCAAAACTAATCCTTTAATGTGATCTAAGTAAGGGTTCTTCACACAAAGATAATGGTGATGATGATGATAATAATGATAAATGCCATGGAACCATAAGAGAGGAAATAACACATGACCAGGAAAAAGAAATACAAAATGTGATCAAAGCCACTGTGCTGGGCAGCGGCAGGGAGGGCAGCGATGGCTTTGGAGCACGTGGAGCTGTGGCCCCCAGGCACAGCAGCCACCCCAGGCCTGCTGGATTTATGGCAGCAATGATCAGCTGAATCACTGCTCTGTTTCTGAAAAGCAGCCCCAGCTTTCACTGAATTCCAAAAAGCAGAGGCCTGGGAGCTTTCCTGGGAGATGCTGTTGGCACAGGCCACAAGGAAGAGGAGATGTGCAAGTGGAATGTATAAAGTTTTCCAATATTGATGTTCAGACACCTCCCTGGATAGGCAGTGGTTTGCCTAAATCCCATAGGAAAACCCCATCCTGTCACCTCCTGACAATCTAAAGATTTCTCCTGAAAACCAGAGGTTTGACCTTAGAGTAGAGATTTCTGGTTTTTTTTTTCTTTACTTCTGCAGAATTAAGTCGTGACTTCAATCTTACATTAATAACAGTCACAGTTTTCTGCTTCAAAGTGATGAAAACCATTTGATTTATGAGCAAGTAGCAGCAGTGTGTTACAATATCTTCTCTTCCAGCAGGAACACTGAGATTTGAGCACATTAGATCTTTGTTAACCGTATTTATTTCACTGTTGGTGGCTGCTCACCTGTGGATTCTCCATCATCCCAGAACAAATCCCCAGAAGCTTCATTGTTGATATCCAGGGCAATTATGAGTCCCATTGGATTCTTGCGGCTGTGGAAAGAGATTTATGTGTCCAACAAACATCTGAACATTCTTGGTGCATTCTGCATGTTCATGCAAGAGTGAAACACCCAACAGGTCAGAAATCCTTGGAGAATTGCCTTAATTAAGTTTAATCCTTGGTTTCCTTTCATTTTCATGCAAATGGATTAAAATACTCGGTGAATTTTAAAATTTCTATGCAAATAATTCATTACTAAAGGTGTGGAAGTGAGGTTTGGATCACAGCTATTCCCACATTTCAAGGTGAAAATCCTAAATACAATGGGCTGCTGTTATTTGTAGCCTAGAAGCCCTCAGCCCCATTATGGGGGAAAATAAATGTTAAAAGTGTTCTGTTTGGGATCCTACCTTGCCTCTGTGGTGGTGTTTGGTTTCTGAGTAGGGAAAATGTATCCTCCTCTCAGGTGCAGCCCCATTTTTTCTTCTGGGGTTGGTAAATCGTGCCACACTTTCTTCAGTTGCAGTGGTTCACCCTGATGGACAGAGATTGAGAAGAGAGCAGGAATTTTGCATTATCCACTGCTGGGAATGTTTTCTTAAATCCCGAGTTTCATCAAATTGTTCCTTATAAAAAAAGGCTTAAGTTATGTAAATACCTATGGGCTAATGGGCACATAAAATAATATAATTGCATATCACTCTGATTTAATGTCATAATCCAAGCCCTTTCTTGAGGTGTCAGTTCTTGTGCTTGTCCCACCGCCCTTCATCCTTTGTCTTCCAGATAACCCCAAAGTCCTTCCTTCAGGTCTGTGTCCCCAAAGCAGGGCTGACAATCCTATTTCATCACAATCCCATTTAGAAAATGATGTAATATCCCATAATATCCCTGCACTCCCTTACCGTGTCGTAGTCGTACCACTCTGCCTCAGGAAAGTACACACGAGTGGACTCCACACCCTAAAAGTGAATAAAGAAACAAGGTGCATATTTCAACTTAATCAGATAAACTCAATTTTCCCATAAAGCCGAAGTTCAGCGTGAGAGCAAAATCACTGCAATTGCTACACTTTGCTGTTTCCTGGTGTTTAGGATGGTCCAGACAGGGGGAAGGGCAATCCAAGCAGATTTCTGAAAAGCTGCTGGGGTGTGACTGAACTGCTGCTCTGCAAAGTCACCCAAAGCCACAATGCTTCAAACCCAGTGAACCAGATCCTATCCACAGGTATCTCTCTATCTTCTTTATTTCCATTTATTTTGGGGCTGGCACCTTCCACATTCTCGCCTTCCCTTTCTGTCTTTAACAAATATTTCATGTTTCTCCGTGGCAAATGTGTTGCTGGCAGGAGAAATCATTATTTACAAGATTCTGCCACAGAATAAGCCACAACCTTTTTGTTTTCTTGTTGTGCCACAGAGAAGCTGAAATGCAGCAAGAGGAGCTGACTCCAAAGGAAATTCAGATGTGAATTCCAAAGGAAATTCAGAGATGATGTGAAGATGAGGTAAAGCAGAACATCAGACCAGAAATCCCAGGCTCCATAGAAGACTGGAAAACAGGAGCAGGATTTACCTGCAGGATTTTCTGTTTCAGCAGGGATAAAAATGTGCTCTGGGCTCTCTCACTGGGAGCAATAATGAAGGAGAGAGAGCTGGTGACCCAACATGGCCCGTGGCCACCAGACAGATCCCAAACCAGCCAAACCTACCGGCTCAAGAACAGGGGAAATCAGCAGCCCAGCGCCCCACAGGAACTGCCTGTCGATGTCCCAGGTTATTTCATCAGAGTAGAACCTGAATAAAAGTGAAGGACAGAGCAGAGATTGAGTTTTTTTGTGATTTATATCAGCAGCAACCCCAAGGTTTCTGGGTACTGATTGTTCCCAGTCATGACTAAAGGATGCCATATAAAAATCACCTCCTGATTAGGCCAAGATGGGGTTTCACTGATTGGGAAGTCACCCACGGATACCCCAATGTGCATTTTCACAGGGTAGAGGTTTAGAAAGTCCGCTAGCAGTATGAAATGAGTCAGATTTCCCTGCTGATATAAACTGCCAGACTCACTCGTGGAGCAGGGGCCTGGTGACCGTGTCCCCCCGGGTGTGAGCTTTGTAGAGCAGCGTGTACAGGTAGGGCAGCAGAGTGTAGCGGATGTTCAGGTAGTGCTTGGAGCTGCTCACCAGCGAGGAGTTGGAGCCAAACACAGCTGGATCTTGATGCTGCAAACAAATATCCACTGGTTTTATTGCCAGGTTTTCAGAAACACTTTGCCAAAGTTGTGAAAAGCTGTTTCAGAGGGGCTGGGGCGTGACCGTGGTCACAAGGGTGTTCAGGAGAGAAGAGAATGTTGACTTCATGATCAGAAGGTTTGATTTATTATTTTATGATATATATATATTACCTTATAACTATACTAAAAAGAAATAGAAAAGACTTCTTCAGAAGCTAGCTAAGCTAAGAATAGAATAGAAAGAATGATAACAAAGATCTGTGTCTCGGCAGAGAGCAAGAGCAGCTCTGCCATGAGTAGTCATTAAATCTAAACATCTACAAGAGATTAATCACAGATCTACCCATTGCATCCCACAGCAGCAGATAACCATTGTTTACATTTGTTGCTGAAACTTTTCAGCTCCAGCAGGAAAGATCCTCAGAAAGGATTTTTAGGAAAAGATGTCTGCGACACTGGGGTTCCGTGGGGCAGCTCTGCACTGGTGCTGTGACCAGGTGTCCTGTCCCTCCTCGTCCATCAGGGTTATTCCAGGATTCATCCTGGCACTCATGTTCATGCCAAGGAGCTCCCAGGGCTCAGCCTGGTGGCTCACACAGACCTCAATGTTCCTTAGTGGTTTGAGCAACAAATATTCATAAAACTGTTGCCAAACAGCTGCATTCTCAATTAACCCTTATGGAACCCAGCCTCTCCCATCTATAATTTCCATAAAGACAGCTTAAGGTTCTGTTTTCAAGCTGGTCATTGAGAGTGAGGACTAGAAGTGGTATTAAAGGAAATGTGGTTGCGCAACACAAAGCAGTTTTGAACAGAAAGCACAACTTACTATGACGAGTTCACCATTGTGGTTCCTGGAAAATGGGTAAAATGCTCCCAGTTGCATCCATCGTCTGCAAAGCTCTTCTGTGGTGTCTTCAAAGAAACCACAAATATCTGCTCCAACCTTAAAAAAAAATTTAAAAAATCAGAATGTGTTGTATGTACAGTGCACCTCAAAAGGTACAACGTATTTGTAACCTTCCTCTCCCAAATCCAGCTATGCCAAAAATTAAAAAAAAAAAAACTGACTATCACTCACTAACACTGCCCATCATCCTGCTTCTTCCAAATTTTACCTTCGTGTTTGGTGATCATATGCATGGGAAAAAAAGCTTCAAAGCCAAATTTAAATCACAAAAAGGATTCTGGTTATTTCCCTTCTAAGTGGATGTCTCTAATTTGAAATTATAAGAAAACCAGGAATTGTTTCACATCCCCCACCGGTGTTAAAAATTGCTAAAATAAGAGGTAGATTGGGATATAGAAGATAATAAGTTTGTCATCCAGTTTTATGTCACTACAGCCACAAAAATCAAACAGGGTAAATCAAAAATCGATGATTGAAAAGAAATGTTCAAAGGAGATTCCTAAAAAAGGGTTGATTTTGAGGTGCCAGCGTAAGCGGTTTTTTTCAAGAGTGCTTGGTTCGGTAATCTGTTCTCTGATTTGAAAGGATGGCAGGAACTGGTGTCCTACATAGGGAATTCCAAAGAGGTTGAACTCCAGCATTCCAGGGATCGACCATCTCAGCTGGTCCCACGTGGCTGCATTGTCCCCCAGCCAGTGTCCCCCGAACTTCCCTGATCCTGCAAAAGTGGACCTCGAGATGAGGAAGCTTCTGTTTCCTGGGAACAACGTGTCGAGGGCCCTGGAAAGGAATGAGGCTTGAATCACACAGAGGGAAACACAGCTCAAATATCGAAAATTCTGAACAAGGCAGATCCACACCGATTCGCACTGATCGTTCATCCCAAGGGTGGGGGCCCCTTTGCAGGTGTGTTTTAACAAGGTTCAAGAGATTAATCTGAAATAATCTCTTTACACAGCTCTGGCAGCCAATTTGTGGCTTTTCCTACCAGTTCCAGGCTGTGGATTTTGCCTTGGCTAAATTGGCTCGGAGGTAACAGAGAATTTTCCAGGGATCTCGTTCCTTTAGCAGCCACATCTCGTGGTGCTTTGGAAAACACAGGTCAGGGACTGTTCTGAAACCCCCCTGCAGGATTTTAGCATGCATTCCTTACTTCCTAGTGGACAGGGTCATGGAATATCCATAAAGATTGTGGACATCATATTGCTTGCCCCAGCTCTGCACTGCATCCATGCAAAGTGTCTTGGCATACATGAGTCTGTCGAGGATCTCTTGAAGGAAGGAATACAAACAGCACTGGTAAGGTACATTTTTATTATTAATATTTCCAATATTTAATGCACGTTTATGGTATGCAAGCCCCCTTTTTCCCCTTTATTCTTTCACTCAGGCAGTTTAATTACTCCAAAACCAAAATGCTCCTCTTGGCTGTTGGTTTGGTCTGTGATATTTCCACTCCTGAGCTTTGCACCCATCCAGGGAAGTGGGAGCTGTGCTCTAAATTCCTGAATCACCATCTGACAGCACACTGGCAAAGGTTACTTAAATCTACTATTAATGCAAACTATGAACTCCATTTTAGTTCTGCAAATATCTGAAAAACCACTGACAGTGCAAAAGGATCATTGCGTTATCAGACATAATTAAGGCAATGACAATATCCAGTATTTATGTGATGAGATATAAGAGGCAGCTCTATAAACCACACCTGAATTATACAAATACAAGCACATAAATACTGTTTTCTGTCAATAGGAATGTCCGAACCCCATCCATAAGAACTACACTAAAATCATGTTGTAACCTTGAAGGCAATTAACATTTTATTTCGTATTTTATTATTCTGATTAAAGTAGGTGGACTTACTGGGAGTGTAAGGAGGGTAGTTTAACTTATTGTCTGCACAACCTGTTTTTGAGCCTGCAACAAAGCTGCACACTTCATTCATGTCCTGGAAAGGAAAGATGCAGGATGTAATAAAGTTGCCTTAAGTACATTTCCCTAAAAAAGTCTTCCACTCTATTCTGTCATCCTTTAAGGAACCACTAGTGGCTATTCTTCCATGTCTCCTTTCTGACTGCAAAAATGCCTTTCAATCCAATAAAAATTCAGTGTAATAAACATCTGCTATCACCTATATTTTAAAAATAAAAAAAAATTAAAATCTTGAATTACTCACAATCCATATTCCGTCATAGGGCACCATGTCATAGAACAGTTTGCACTCATTCACCCACCAGTCCGTGCACTCAGCGCTGGTGTAGTCTGGGAACACAGTCTCCCCTGGCCACACCTGGAATAGTCAAAGGAAAACAATTAATAAAACCTCAAATGAGATTAAAAAACCCTGTCATAAGATCACAGACCTGCTCAGGTTGGATGGGAGGTTGAAGAGCACAAAGAGTATGAATTTCTTAACTTTGAATTTGTCAATTGCTTTTCTTGTGAGTCAACAATACACAGCTGAGAAAATTCTCTATGGAAGTTAAGTTTATAAATTAAAAGGATAATGTGGGATCTGACTCTTCAATTGCTACTGGAAATAAATAGGAGCTGGTTGATGAAATGTCCCTTGAGCCTTCAAATTACCCTTTGATGTAAAAAAAATGTTAGTGTTAATTAAAAAAAAATAGGGTTAATGTGAGCAAATTAGCAATTTTAATTGTTATTTTAGTTCTATTTTTCTTTAAAAAACTAAAATTTAAAAAAATAATTTTGATGTAGAATCAGTGAAAAATACCTTTTAAATGTAAACAATTGGGAAAAAAAGCTAAGAAAGGTTGAGAACTATCATAGCCTACCAGAGAACCTTACAAACTTTGCTCTCACTGAGAGACAAATCCCCTGAGCTAAAGTAAACCACAACAGTGACAACAGCTGAAATTCAAGTGTGTAAAAGCACAATTACCTCCCCAACCAGCACTTTTCCATCTGAGTGATTGACCCAGACATTTCTCTCCGATCCCCTGACGTAGCTTCCATAGGGACTTCCATCAATCATTTTTTGGGTGCTAATAGCAGGATCCTAAAGAAATTAGAAAACCACAAAGAGAAGAAGAAATCAGGATATTCCATCCATTATTACTGGCTGTAAACGAAGTAATTGCATAGAGTAAGTAAAGAATAATAATAATAATAATAAAAATAACTGTAATGGAAGTGTTCACAAGGGAAAAAAGGAGTAAATAAGTGCTTACCAATATGATGACATATTTTTGTCCATGGGCATGCAAATAAGATGCAAATTGAGGGAGGTCTTTGAATTTCTCTTTGTCATAAGTAAAATCTTTCCTCTCCTCCATGTAATCAATATCAATGATTTGGATATCCTGAAAGAGAAGGGAGTTCAGCTTTTCCATGGGAGGTGATAGGTAAGGATTTTTATTATTTTTCTTCCCAAATATTAGCTGAATATTAGGCTATTTTTATTCTAATGAAGACACGAGGTTCACGTCCCCTAAAGTCTAATTTTAAAAGTTAATTGTACTTTGCCTTTGACTGTCAATTAAGAATAATATATGGTTCCATAACTATCCACAGGAAAATACAAAATGTTTCAAGAGAAAAAACTGGATAGAGTTGGAAAGAATAAAAGAAAAATTATTACAAGAAAGTGTTTGAATAAATCTAACTGCAGTTAGATGGGATGAGACAATTCAATGCTCCACCCCTCATCCAGCGTTCTGATAGTGGGTCTAACATCAAAATGCACAAAAACCTTTGGCACCACAGGTTTCCTAAGCCAAGCTCATGGAAGACGAGCCGGCTGTGGGATCCCAGAGCGCTCCCCAGCCCCATACTCACGTGGGGCAGTCCCACAGCTCTGTTCCTCTCCACGACCTCCTTCACCTCGTCCAGGGACGCGTACCCATAGCGGCAGAGCTGGAATCCCAGGTTCCAGTAGGCAGGCAGGGCTGGCAGTCCCACAAGCTGGGAGGGGAAAACACAAACCCCACGTGCTGCTGGACACCCCGGGTCAC
The DNA here is from genome assembly GCF_035770615.1 of Melospiza melodia melodia. NCBI lineage: Eukaryota > Metazoa > Chordata > Aves > Passeriformes > Passerellidae > Melospiza > Melospiza melodia. Next base: position 25,938,506 of record NC_086205.1, on the reverse strand, counting down.
CCCATTCCCCTTCCCTGCTCCCAGTGATGCCTCAGGATTTGAGCTTTTCTATTTCCATCTCTCTGTAACCCTGCAGCTCTTTAGTGTGTAACTCTGAGCTCCACACCCAGTGCCAGCTGCTGCTGTCCCATTTGGGGCAGACACAACAATTCCTCTCCAGGCCTGGCAATCAAGGACACCTCACTGCCTCAGGGCCCAGAGATGGAAACAAAAGTGAGCTGGGGCAGCAAACTGGGGCTCAATGCCTTCATTACCTGGAGCTGGAATTGGAGGATGAACTCCCAAAGTGCAAATGGCCCAAAGTTATAAAAGTGTGAAAGCCGTGAGCCGTGGGGCAGTTTGGGTGTAGGCCCTGGGGGGCTTGGGCTGCCCTGGATGTACCTGAAGGGCTTCAATCAACAGAACTGCTTTTTATTGCCTTCACTCTGTCTGCCCTCTGGTTTTAGGGAGCCCTGGTAAGGCATCACCACATTTCCCAAATTTACTCCAATAGCCCACTCCTAAACACAATATTTTTCCCCTATTTTTTATTTATTTTAATAAATACCAGTATTTTGGGACAACGCCCATTCTTTAAGGTGTCACTAGAATCATGGATGAGCTCAAGAAGTGCAAAAGACACTCAGTGATATCTTGTGATCATAAGATCCAGACATTGTGTAAACACACTCTCTATCCCATAATATTGCCATATGAACAGGAATTTGTCCTCATGACAAGACCAAGGAAACATAAATTATTCTAGAGACCATCTCCATCCCTAAAGGCCACGGTGTAAATTACAGATTTATGAACTTTGGAGCTCTTGGGCCTTGAGCATGGTGTCCTCTCCAGCCCCCAGAGCAAAAGAATATGATAAAATAAATCCCAAGCAATTTGAAAAACACTGCCCAATGCATAATCTGTAGGTAAAGGTACCTGCAGGTACTCCTGGACTACTTGCTCTGGAGTGTTCCCCACGAAGATGTAGAAATCCAGGATGCCTCCAATGGTTCTGTAGGTCACGGCTGGAGCAGGCTGCACCACAAACTCTGCCAGGCAAGAGGGCACAAAAACAGTTCTGAAGGACAGGAAATGCTAAAGTAACTTTTCTAATTGATGATTAGAGAATTTACTGAAGTAAAAACCACAGAATGCCTATAGAACCCTAAACCATTCATTGAACCTGCAAAGAAGGGGAAATCAGACAACTCTTTATGTGTCCCTATTTCCATTCCTTTACATCCTCCAGAGAAGAGCATCAGAAGAAATCCAATGGTTCAACCTTTTATCTTGAATTTTTAGTACAGCTTTCCAGCCCAAAGATGTGCAGAGTTCAGTACACATAAATACAAATACACTTATCTGAAGGGATTAAAGGACATTTACTTCCAAGTGTTGTTCACTCCAAATTTAGTCTCTTATTCCAGTGCAGACCTGTACAGCCTTTGGATAAATTCCTGACCCTCAGATTTCCATCAAAATCCTCCAGTTAACTGGGAGCTACTCACTGCTTGTGTTTGAAATATTATTAGACACAGGGTAATGACTGCCCTCAGATATTGGAGGTGTTTTTAAGAAGGGACACTTACATCAGCTCAGTTTTATTGCAATAATTTCAAAAGAAACTCAACTGCACTGCTCAGAGCCCCAGAGAAAGGTTTCTTACCCATGGCATTGCTGTTCATCAGGAAAACACCAAAGGAGGCTCCAGTGTTGTCTTCCAAACACAGGAAGAAAGTATGGGCTCCATACAAGTTATCCACTGTCTAAAATAGAGGGAACAGACAAGGTGATCAACATCTAATAACAGGATCTGCTGCGGAATATTCCAAAATATGTCACAGGTAGAACTCAAAATGTCTCAAAATGGAGCAAACAGCAGAAATTTAAACACTGAAACATTCCTGTTTTATATGTTCTTGTTTTCCTGGTGTTATTCTCCTTTATTTTCCATTAAAACAAGAATTTACCCAATAAATAGACAACAGATCTGATGGATCTCCAGGAAAGCTGGCAGATATTGCAGCTCTATTTCTGGGGAATAAATGTGCTCATCAAGAACTTGAGAAGTGCTTCCCTTTCACCACAGATTACGTTTTACATCCAATCTATATTTCTATTCATCCTACAAGGCAATAATTTTGATGCCTAATCTATGGAAATAGGAGCGTGCCTCGCTGCTTTTTCATTTCCTTTCTAATTGTTTTTTTATTTCTGCTGTTATTATTAGCAACATAACCCCTGAGAGATGCTAACAGTTGTTGCAGTAGTTGTGTATTTTCTCCTGAAAAAGCAAATTCAGTTCAAATGAACAAGAAACAGAGCCTGAGCAATTTGAAACTAGCCCAACTTGGTGCTGTTCAGTGTCATTTTAGCTTAATGAGTCTGCACTCAGTGGAGCCATTCAGTCAAGAACTATCTTCAATCCAGAGCAAAGAGTGAGGAGGAACCTCAAGGCAATGGGTACAAATTCCAGATTATTAATTAACTACATGCAGCCCTCTCACCCTCAGGTTTCAGTCCATTTATCTCCCGTTGCAGGAGAACAAAAGTTCTCTCTCAAAGCAGGGAGTTGCTTTATGAAGCTGAGGCAATGGTGAAAATAATCTTACAATTACCACAAAATGGGCGTCACCAAAATTGCTTCATAAAGGGAGAGCCAGAAAATGATAACAACAAATAACAGCTGACAGACATATTTTACCTTGGAAAGAAGCAGCTGTTAAGGAGAATTTTTCCATAATTTGAGCTCCAAGGATGTTGCTGAGGCAGCCTGTCCAGCGGAACTGAACCCTGCCCTCAGCAAAGCCTGTTGTTATTTACTACTATGTTATTTATTCTGATTATCAGTAGAAGCTGAAGACTCATCTATTAAGGTTTATCCACTGGTTTTCCACTGCACAGCAACATAAAAACCAGGGAACACCCATCACTACCATGGAGCTGTTAGCAACAACACCGTGCCTGAAAAGTCTTCATGGAAAACTCCGCAGGCAGAAGTGCTTCCGTGGGCTGAATTTACTACTACTGAGTTATATTTGAATGTAAATTATGTTAGAACAAGAAACAGAAGGAGAGCAAGCTCGTGACCCAGGTCTGTAAAAGTGTAAATATCTCCTCTTTTGACCTGAACTTGTTCCTGTTTTCAAATAACACTAAACTAATAAAATGAAACATTTGTGCCAAATGTTTAGGCAGATATGATGTCTATCAAAAACAATATCTTGGGCTGAATTAAATGGATGAACATCCTGACCTTGTCTCAAATTCAATCCTTCAAGACAGCACTGCTATGCAACCCCTCTGTTTTATGGCAGCAGCCTCTAGTAAATCCATAATAAATGCTGGAATTTTCACCAAAGAAGGATACTGATAAACTAACAAGGAAGTTTTATTTCTTGTGCCAATTCTATTGTTCCAGTAACTTCTGTCAAACCCAAGACTAACTGAATTCTTCTTTTTGTCCTTTCCTTCAGGTGTTTTCTTCTAAATCATAATAATCCATTGTCACAGACATCTTTTATGAAAAATCCTTTCCTTAGGATTTTTCCTCCTGAGAAGCTGAGAGGCCTCAGGAACAAAATGTAAGCAATGGTTATCTGCTGCTGTGGAATGCAACAGGTGCATCTGGGATTGGGCTCATGTGGTTGTTTCTAATTAATGGCCAACCACAGTCAGCTGGCTTGGACAGAGAGCTAAGACACAAACCTTTGTTATTCTTTCTTATTCTATTCTTAGCTAGCCTTGTGATGAAACCTTTTCTTCTATTCTTTTAGTATAGTTTTAATGTAATATATATCATAAAATAATAAATCAAGCCTTCTGAAACATGGAGTCAGATCCTCATCTCTTCCCTCATCCAAGAACCCCTGTGAGCACCCTCACAATCCATAACAATTTATTCTCATCCAAACACAGAACCAACTTCCGATCCGCAACAATTAATTTCACTCGGGTGGATTCACGAACGTGCTCCCAGCCAGGTTTGGGTGGCAGACCTGAAAAGGCTGAGGGGGAAGAAGCCCAGACTCACAGCAGCTGGGGGAGTGTCCCTGCTGAAGAGGGGCCAGGTTCTCCAGTTGACATCGTGCCGGTACTGCTTGTGCACGTGCTCCCCAATGCCGTAGATGTTGCTGCTGGGCAGCCTGATGGAGAGCTGCAGGAACTGGTCAGCGTACTGCAGGGGCCCGATGGTGGTGTCAAACCTGGTGGAAAAGTGCAAAAAAAAAAAAAAAAAATGAGGAAAAAAAGGAAGGGTTTTACCAAGGGTTGTTGCAAGGAATGTTTCTGGTCATTTCAGCTGGAGATGGGTGGCACAGTCAGGTCTCCACGCAGATCTTTCAGGTTTATCTTCCAGCTGCTGCTGGAATCAGGACTCTCTCTTGGGGCCTCAAGTGGAACAACTGCTGGTGGACAGTCACAGACTTTATCAAAATAATCAAGACTTTGGCAATGAATCTGGCAATGACATATTCTCCTTCTACAAAAAGGCCTCTCTGTTTAAGAGCTGGGGAAAATCAGTGCAAACGTCATGCAAAGAAATTTATCAAGGATTTATCTCTGCCCTTACCCTATGGTAGCAACAGCTTCCTTTGAGAGCCTCAAACTCAGAGCCCAACATTCATTTGTCTTTTTTTTTTTTTTAATATTTTTTCACATCATTTTTTCTTTAGACACCCAAATGCAAACACTTTGATGAAATTAAATGAAGGTTTAAGGAAATTTAGACAATATTCCAGAGAATTGTTTCAGTGTGGTCCCTCAGGTGTCTCATCCCCCTCCCTTTCCATGTTTAATCAGTCAGGCACTGCTGACTGCCAAGTCCATCTTCTGTGCCCTCTGTAATTGCAAATCAATCATGACAGAGGATTCCAGGCAAGAAAACAATACCAATAAGAGCAAAAAGCAACCCTCAATTAAGGAAACTCAAAGCCTTGCTAATCCAGGTGGCCCAGCCCTGTGACAGGTAATCATTCCTGGCTGATTTAATGAGCACCTTCATCTGGCACTTCCCTGCTCTCAGGGCACTTGGACACCTCTGGGTTGGTGGCTTTGGTTCCATTCATTTATTTTTAGAACATGAATGGGATGAGACAATCCAATGCTCAAGTTCATTCAATATTTTACACACAGCCTTACACAACCAGCTGTCCTTGGATAACACAGGTGTAAAGGGCAGCCTGATTTTGGTGGTTCAGGGCCTCAGCACCAGTGTAGTAAAGAAGATAAAAGGTAAAGGAAGGTTAAAAAATAGTTAAAAGGTAAAGAAGATAAAAGGAAATCAGGAATTTTCCCACATGGTTTGAAGAACTGGCAAAGAGTCCCACAGGCAATAAAAATTCCCCATATTGAGATTTCCCCTGCACTGGGGCAACGTGATCAGAGAGCCGCACTTGAAACCCTTCAGACAGAGCTTCCCACCTCAGACTTTGCCCCCAAATTCATCCCAAGAGTCGCTGAGGCATATCCAGCAGCCAAGAAGAGGGAAGAAGTCGAGTCTGTGTGCACGAGGACACCTCACAGGTGTGGCTCTCAGGGAGCCCCAGTGACAGCTGTGTCACCAAGGAAGGCCCACCAGGACTTACAGCACTTTGCCATTGCTGGCTCTGGTCACCACAAGGCCGAAGGGGTTCTGCTTCAGCTCCACGTTGTAGCTGGGGTTGGAGGCCCTGGATCCCTGGAAGGGCTTCACGTGCTCGTGAGGGACCTCGAACCTTTTAGCATTGGGGTCAGTGATCTGCACACATTGACACAACACAAGGGTTGGGCCTTGACAGAATTAATCCCCAATACAGACATTTTCCAGCATTATCCACAGTTCCGACTCAGGGTATTTCCACCCTTATCCCGGTCTCCCCCTCTGATTTCATTATTATCTACTTCCAAGTTTAATTACTCATTTTCAGCCATTTTCTTCAGCATATTTGTCTCTGTGTTTCCCTGGCTCACCAGGAACCCACCACAGGACAAAGTCTCCCCCAGAAGGTTCTCAACCCCACATCCGTGGCACAGAGCTTGAGCTCTCATGGAAAACACAAACCATTGGAAAAGCTAATATTGTCTGTCAAAATGATTGAGAGATGTGATTGGGCCATCAACAAAAAGTAAGCAAATACATTTGTCCCCCTAAATCTTCCTGTGATGAGGACAAATGGTGGATAATAGGAAAGCTGAGCTTTCCAGAGGGCTGGGTGATTTTTCATGCAGAATTCCCAGTGTGCAAGTCCCCGTTAGCCTGAGGCATTGCAACAGCAGGGAGGACAGCAAAAAAACTTCACTGGGAACCATGAGAGTGCTCCAGAGGCACCAATCCTACACTGCCTGCACAGGCAGCCCCACATCTGGCAGAGCAAACAGGCCGTGGGGCAGCAGAGGACAAAGCTGACCTTGAAGTGGAAGCGGTTGTCTGTCTGATACTCCGCCGTGAGCAGCACGGTCTGGATGTCATCCCCAAAGAGGGAAGGGGATGGCAGCCTGTCCAACGTGGCCTCAAACCCTTGGGAGACAAACAGGGGGGTATGTCAGAACCCAGGAAATTCCTCTGGCTGCCCTGGAGGGCTCCAGCCCCTGCCCGGGGGGCTCAGAGACCTTGGCACAGAGCCCCAGACCCCTGTGCCTTTGATTGAGCCCTTGGAAAAAACAACCACCAACCTTTATATGAAGAATTACAAGTCAAGAAAGTTTAAGTAGAATAATAGTTTGTCACGGGGTGAAAAATAGATTTTTGAGGGTTTTAGAATGGGGGCTCGGGGTCCCAAGAGGAAGAAATTTGGGCATGCCTTGTCCTTTTTCCTTCTTCTTGCTAGCCTCCATCTTCTGGGCAATGGTGGCACTTTTGGATTGGTTTAGAGTAGAAGCTCACTGTCTAACATAGGTGATGGGCATTGGGAAGTTATTGTAAATAGTGTACATGTAGTTTTTAGTATAGTAAATAAGTTATTGTAAATAGTGTAGATGTAGTTTTTAGCATAAAAAGATAACCCCAGTGTGCCTCAACCCCACCTGCCAGACAGACCCCGGCGGGTCAGGGAAAGAACGCAATAAATATGAAACAATAAACCACCTCGAGAACCAGAACAGAAGAATTGCGACTCCTCCTTTGACTGCTGGGCTGGGAAAAGAGGCTGGTGGGGATCTCAGAGTCGCTGTGACCAGCAGAAATGCCGAGATGGGGGAGCTGGGGCCCAGCCCAGAGCTCACCTGCCTGCGTGGACCTCTCGGAGCCGCGCACTTTGTAGCCGTGGTTGGGCGAGAAGTAGCACCAGGGCACGTTGGCGTCGTTCTGGGGGCTCCAGCAGCAGCCGCGGCGGGAGCAGGTGCTCTGAGCAAGGACAGTGGGGCACAGATCAGTGGGGTCACACAAACACGCCCACACCAAACCGGTTCAGTGCACATTTCACCCCAAACACCAGAAACCTTCAGGATTTCTGCGCTCGGGTCAAGCCCTGCTTTGAAAAACCCCATGGAGTGAACTCAGCGGTGGCACAAAAAACACTAGAAAGGTTTTTTATGGATTCAGAGAAAACTGGCTTGTTGGGGATGCAGTCTTTCTTAAGAACAAGACAAGATCTGCAGGTAAAATAAATATTTTAAAAGAATTATTGAATAATTTAAATATTGTAAAAGAATTATTCAATTATTGTTCAATAATTATTGAGTTATTATATTATTCAATAATATATTGTTATATTGTTGAATTATTATTCAATACTTAATGAATTATATTATTCTATTATTGAATCATATTAATTATAATATATATTTATTATAATATATTATAATATATATTATATATTATAATATATTATATAATATAATATCGAATTATTGATTATGTTCAATAATCTACATCTCTCTGCTGTGACAGATACAGCAGAGTCTGACCAAAAGTCACACACTGGAGAGGGGGTGAAATTTATCATGGGATTAACATGTAATAAACATCTAAAAATGCATAATTAAACATTGTGTATAATATCTACATTTTAATGTAATTTTCCAGTATCAGAAATAGTTAGACTGCTTCAGCATAGCCTCAAATCGAGATAAATATATTAAAAATAGATATGTATTTTTTCAAGCCACTGTCTCAGTGCAGTGGCACCATGCTTTACACACACATTCACTAGAAAGCTGGAATTCCTTTGCTCTGCTGTTAGAAATGAACTTGTTCATGTGCTCTGGGTGTGAGGTTTATGTTTGGAGATAAGACTGGGGCAATGAATCACAAAGTTTCCTCCCATTTTCTCTCCTCAAACCCCCATTCATTACTTAGGGCAAAGAACAGTGGCAAAACAACTTTCACTGAGGGCAAAGGGTGATTCCATCAGTGACCTCAGGTACCCTGCTCCAAAAGGTACCTTCCAAACCTCACTTTCACCTCTCCGCTACCAGGAGCTCTTTCCGCCTTCCTCTGAATGTGCAAAAATGCTTTTGGTGCTTGTAATAAATATATAAAATATTCTGCAGCTTGAAATAGGTGGACATGAGCCCAAACCTGCACTGCTGCTGTCCTTGCTTTGGGGTTGGAGAGCGCAGACTGCTCAGTGCAGGTTAAATTACTTTCAGAGGCTCTGGGCAGATAAAAGATAAGGCAGCTCCAGCCCAGCAATCAGGCAGGTGCTGCAGGAGCTCACAAAGCCACTGCCTTGGGAAGCCTCAGGGCATTTATTTGATATTGGTTTTACAGAGCACAGAAATCACTCAAAACCACCCAAAATAAACCCCAGATTCACAAAACAGGTGAATGTTTTTCCTCTCTGTCATAGAATCATCCCATCAGAAAACATTTGCTGTCATTTCCATCAGGTTCCAAGCCAAAATTAAGGGCTGGAGGAGAGCTGTAGGGACTCATTTTTCTCCTTTGACACACAGAGCCTTTGTAAGGCTGTGAAAAACCCAGGCTCACTTCCCACCTGCCCAGATGCCCGCTGAGAGCTCCCCATTTCCCATTTATAAACCAGGGTAAAGGAGAGGAAGCACACAGCTCTCCAAGACTGCAGAGATCTCAGGTTTGTCCCCTCACTTCATTTCCTTCATATATGGGGGAATATCCTAAATATAAGAACAGATTCACTACCTCCATCCTCTTCTCAGACCATCCCATGAAAAGCAGAATAAACTGATTTCCCTAAAACCTGGCACTTCAAGAATCCACATTCCCAGCTTCCTAAGCACCTTTTTCTCTCCCCAGCTATTTCTCCTGAATTCTCCTCAACTATTTTCAGCAGTTCCTTCACAATCCAGTGACATTTTTCCAGCTGGATCTTATCCTGGCAGATCCCTATTTCTGTGGCACGTTGAGCTTTATATCTGGGCAAGGAAGCGAACACAGGAGCTGTGCCTGGCACAGGGGAAGGAGCAGAGTTCACCAGAGACACTGGGGAGCCTGTTGTAAAAGCAATCATCTGCCATAAATAACGCTGTGATCCCAGGCTGGGGGCTGTAAAAGCAGCACAACAGACACCAGCACCCAAAGCTTCATTAGGAATTACCCTGGATACAAGGAAGCTGTGTGCACTGTGTGCACTGGGGTACAGCATGGGCTGAGCTCCAAGAGAGCCTGGCCACGTGCTGAGCTTCAATGTGCATCCACACAGGCCTCCTCCAGCAGGGCATTTTGGGGAGAAAAGCACAGAAACCAAGCCCAAAGCAACAATTCCCCCTTCCCTGAGCTTTCAGAGGTGTCAGCCTGGCCTCCTCCAGCTCTGCTCAGTGGGATTCTTGTTTTACTGCTGTGTTCTGCTTGTCTGAGCAGACCTCCAGGCAATTTTCCACAGCTGTGAATAGATCCTGAATATCTTCCTTCTTCCAGCAGCTCTATCTTCACCAACCACATGATCAAATAAAAAAAAAAAAATCTATTTCTTTTCTTTTGTTATTTTCTTCCTGCCTTCCTCTTCATTTCTTCTCTTCGCCTTCCTTTCTCCTCTCTCCTCTTCTCTCTGCCTTCCTTTCTCCTCTCTCCATCTCCTCTATTTCCTCCTTCTTTTCATTTTCTTCTCTTCGCCTTCCTTTCTCCTCTCTCCTCTTCTCTCTGCCTTCCTTTCTCCTCTCTCCATCTCCTCTATTTCCTCCTTCTTTTCATTTTCTTTCTTTCTTTCTTTCTCCTATTTACTTCTCATTTCTGCAATCCCACTCATTTTCTGGCGCCACCCTGGACATCCTCAGTGACCAAGGCACTCAAGGCAGACACCAACCCTTGCAGATCAGCTTAGCCAAGCCATTTTCCCCAGCTGCTGTTTACTCTGAAAACCACAAACACAAACCACTGCAGCAGAGTGATGCAGTTTCACAGATTCCTGCATTAGAGGAACCAAACCACAACCAGGGCAAAATGTGCCCAGGAGTGAATGGAATCACTGAGATGGGATACTGACTTTCCCCAGTGGACTAAACGTAATATTTATCTCTAACCCTGTCCAATCTGCTCTTCCTGCTCTTCACTAATACTCAGAAATAATTTATTTTACCTCTAAATTCCATATCAGGCACCCTCAGCGTTGCAATCTGCGTCTACTTTTCTGCTGGGAGCTGTGGTTTGATGGTTTTGAATTCTCTCCCAGCACCAGCCTTGCAGCTGCAAGCAGAGCAGAGCAGAGCAGCACTGCTGCCCTCCCTGCTCGTGGGGTGACCGGCTCAGAGGCAGGAATTACAGATTTAAATGATCTGCATGGCTTCTCCTGCAGGGCTCTGCCTCTTCCTGGGGCAGGGAAGGAGCCTGAAGAGGCAAGGACAGGCTGGGATTTGAACCTTTCCTAACCCATCCCCTGCGGGACTTCATTGAGCTACAAATCATAACAAAACCCATGGCAGGAGAGGCTTTAACAACAGCCAGCTCTGGAACTAGGTGGGGATTTTCTCCAGGTTCAAACAGCTGGGTAACAATTATTACAGCTCTGTGAATGACAGAAGTAACCCACATCACACTGGGGTTTTTTTCTCTCCTAAGCTGCCCCTCCCCAGATCAAAGATAGATACCAGGCATCCACCAGAAAACAAGAAAATTCATAATAAATATGAAAATAATAATTATAATAAATATTAACATTTATAATATAATAATAATAATAATAATAATAATAATAATAATAATAATAATAATAATAATAATAATAATAATATTTATAGTCTTTCAGGAGTAACTATTACAAAAACCTTCTCAATGTGAAAGCACTGAAAAAATAAAGGGCATCATAAAATCATGGAATGGTTTGGGTTGGAAGGGACCTCAAAGCTCCTCTCATTCCAATTCCTCCCATGGGCAGGGAACCTTCCACCATCCCAGGCTGCTCCAAGGCTCATCCAGCCTGAGATGATGCTTTTCATGGGAATTTGAACTCCAAGATTCTTAAGCCAAAAGGTGTTTTCCATACTCTGCTCTCTCAGACACCCCAACCTGGACAAGGTGAGAGATGAGAATTGGACTCCACGCTCCCAGAAAGCTGATTTATTATATTATGATGTATATTATATTAAAAGAAATGATCCAAAGTGGGTCTGAAAGGAAACTCTGACCACACCTTGTAAAATGGCACATCCCAGTGAAGGCCATCACTTCTGAATTATTGTAAATGCCACTTTTTGACCATCACACCAAATGAAACCATTCAGAAAAAGTTGTTAAAAACCAAAGGTGGCTCTTTTAACTGCTTGATTTCTGACCAATATTTTTGCCACCTCTGCCTAAACCAGAGAAATCAGACCTGCTGTCAACGGGCTGAAATCCTGCAAACACTGGGGAAATCACACATTTAAACAGGTTAAGGAAACACCTGAGCTAGTAGAGACAAATGACATTTCTATAAATAAGCAGGAGGTTTTATGGGATAAAAATCTCTTTTCTAGTATTTTCCAGAACGTTACCAACCTGTGTTGCAAGTTCATCTGGGATGCAGTCAATTCTCTGTGCTACTGGTGTATCCTGACATTGTGGGAAAAAGTCTGCCAGGGAAATAAAGGAATGGGTTAATACCAGGAAAATAAAGGAATGGGTTAATACCAGAAATAAAGGAATGGGTTAATACCAGGAAAATAAAGGAATGGGTTAATACCAGGAAATAGAGGAATGGGTTAATACCAGGAAATAAAGGAATGGGTTAATACCAGGGAAATAGAGGAATGGGTTAATACCAGGGAAATAGAGGAATGGGCTAATACCAGGAAATAAAGGAATTGGTTAATACCAAGAAAATAAAGGAATGGGTTAATACCAGGGAAATAAAGGAATGGGTTAATACCAGGGAAATAAAGGAATGGGTTAATACCAGGGAAATAAAGGAATGGGTTAATACCAGGAAATAGAGGAATGGGTTAATACCAGGGAAATAGAGGAATGGGTTAATACCAGGGAAATAGAGGAATGGGTTAATACCAGGAAATAGAGGAATGGGTTAACACCAGGAATAAAGGAATAGGTTAATACCAGGGAAATAAAGGAATGGGTTAATACCAGGAAAATAAAGGAATGGGTTAATACCAGGAAAATAGAGGAATGGGTTAATACCAGGGAAATAAAGGAATGGGTTAATACCAGGAAAATAGAGGAATGGGTTAATACCAGGGAAATAAAGGAATGGGTTAACACCAGGGAAATAAAGGAACGGGTTAATACCAGGGAAATAGAGGAATGGGTGAATACCAGGAATAAAGGAATGGGTTAATACCAGGGAAATAAAGGAATGGGTTAACACCAGCATCTCTAAACTGCAGGAATAACTCAGATCCTGCTTCTGCTGCCTGCTTCCCTAACAACAGCAGAAATCCAAATCACTATCAACCATGGCTTCTGTGATTCATTTTTACCTTTGAAAAACGGCACACAATTATTTCAGATGTGAAAACTTCACAATCTTTGAGCATAGAGGTAATTTTGATAATTTTATTTCATTAGTCCACTTTTCAGTGACTCCTGTCAATGTGCTCTGCTCCATTGAAAATATGTGCAAAAAAAAAAAAAAAAAACAAAAAAAAAAAGGGAAGAACTTTTCTCTTCTTAAATTGGGCTGTCCTGGTGCTCCTTCCTCTGAGCCAGATTTTTCCAGAGGAGCTGGAATTGGAGCATCAGGGAAAGGTTTGTGGGACTGAATTTTAGGTGGGCAGCTTTAGCTGATTAAAGGGAGCACTGAAAGTTATTTTATGTATTTGGGAACTGTTTGGAGCAAGGACTGTGAAGTGTCCTGGGCTGAGATGGACACACAGCCCCAAATTTGTCTCTTTGCACCAGCTGCACTTTTTGCTCAAAAAAACTCCTATTAATGACAGAGACAAGAAAAATAACATGCAGATATTAGTCTGGATGGGCAGTTTTACTAAAACACGGAGTTGTTTGCCTTGTATAAGCAATAATTTTTATTTTTCTGCCATTTTCACCTCCAAGGTTTTTACTTCAGTCCCTGTGTGTGAATGGAATTACACAGAATGGGACTGGAAGTAAAGCAGGTGCTCTGCATCACAGCCCTGGGACACGAGGGTTTCCTGATTTATCAGCGCCTCAGCAAGAAACACTGAGGGATTTTAGGATTATTATAATATTCCACACAATTTGTCCGCTCCCACACAGGGATCAGGCGGAGATTTTTTTTTTCAGAATTATCTTTTTTTTTTTTAAAACTCCAAAAATTGCAATTATCTGAGCTCCATGCTCCTAAGGAAAGTCCAATCAGCGCAGGGAGAGATAAGAGATTTTTCACGACAATAAACCCTGACTCACATCATTTATTGCATTCACGATAACTTTGATTGTCTCACCCACAGCCAGGACTGGCCATGATTCACCTTTGGGTGATGATAAGAGCGTTTGGGTACTGATAAGAGCAGGAGCCCCGAGGCAGATGCCAGAGGGGTTTTTGTCCTTGCAGCAGCAGCCAGGGGAAGCTCTCACCTGGAGATTTGACCCCGGGTTCTCCTGTGGCCAGCAGCCCAATGAGGACACAGGCAATGACAGTCACCACGGTGAAGAGGGCAATGAGGGTGAGCTCCAGCCCACTGAACTTCCTGCCCATCTAGGAACCCAGAGAAACCCCATCAGACAGAGAGAAACACGAGCAACAGCTCTCAATTATAATTTTATATATATATATATATATATATATATATATATATATATTTATTTATTTATTTATATTTATATATATTATATATTATATATATTATATATATTATATATTATATATATTATATATAATTTATTATATGTATATTATATATAATATATATTATATATTATTATATATAATTATATAATATATATATAATTATATATATATTATATTTATAAATGTTGCTAATAACGTTTATAATTTAACATGTTTTAATTAAAATATGATTTTTAATTAAAAAATTTTGAATAAATTGTTCTGGTTGTAAGCCGCATCACCTAATCCCGAGGTTTAAATAAAACTCTACTTAAATGCTATGTGCAATAAGTCTCCAGTTCAGGATAATTCGCCCAGTGCAGATTATGAAATTATTACACTCAGAAACGCATTTTGGTCCCTGCAAATCACTGAACACAGAACAATTTACTCCTGAAATTAACCATGAAGTTTCCCACAGGTTACTAAAATTTCTGAAACAGAAAACAAATTAAATCTTTGTCCCCTTTTTTCCTTTTTTAAATGTTCTTTTCTCCCATAGAGCAAACACAAGGCTATTCGTTTAAAAATGAGGAACTTGATTGGTTAGAAATATACCTGAGAAAAGCTGGAATAAACCCTGAGGGCGTGTCCAGGACACGTGGGGAAGGCAAGGCAGAGATAAATTGCTTTTTTGGGCAGTGGCAGAACAGAGTGTGTACAAGCTCATGGCACAGTGGTTGCTGCTGGAATCACAACTGAAATATGGCAAATAACTCAATGGAGTCAGTGCCTTAAAAAGCTGTGGAAAACACGAGGTTTTCCCAAATTTATTTTTAATATTTTTGGTGAGAAAGGAGTGCTGAGCCAAGGGGGCTCTGCTGGCTCAGAGAACAACCCAGAGCCATCAACACCGAACTGTGCGCCAGCAATCAAACTGATTAAAACAAATTAAAACTAATTAAAACTAATTAAAACAAATCTCAGCAGCCAGGTCAATACACACTGGCAGCTACCACTGCATTTAGCTTGTGGTTAAGGGATTTAACCTCATAAAACAGAGTTAAATACAGAGAAATTGGTTCTTTTCAGTTAAGGAAGGGTGGGAGCAGGTGTGCATTGCACTGGCACATCAGAACACTTTCACATGTTTTAGTGATGACCCACAGAAGGGAAGAATACTTTAGAATGAACTATTTTGTGAGTGAAATAACAGTTTAAATCACTGTGTGCACCTGCTGCCATTTTTAACCCATCCTTTCCCTCCATCACAAACTAAAATCCCCTTTTGCTGTGTGGCCCCATCCAGTTGATACCATCCTAAAACTTAAAAACCCTAACGTTCATTTTTCTGAAAAGCAGGATTTTATTCAAGCTCTTGTCATTAAACCCTTCTATCTCATTGAATTTCAGTTCTTTCTTCTCCTGGTCTCCCTCCAAACCCTAAAACACTGGAAATAAATCCTTATCATTTATACACCTAAGTTATGCTATGTGATGAGCGTTCATCAGTGAGGCAAAGCTCTCCAGAACCTTGAAATAAATAATAATATAATAGTAATATAATATATATAAAAATAAGAAAATGAGAGCCTTACCTTAACGTTTCTGTGGCTCCTTCATTTGCTGCTCCTGACTGTGAAGACCTGGGGCTTTATGAGCTGCTGTTATCAGTTCTCAGCTGTGTTTGCAGAGCCCAGGGCCAATGGCAGGCACAGCCAGAATTACAGGCAGATTACAGACACTCTTTGGACTAAACACTCTTTGGACCTCAATATGAAGTATCAGGTTCTGCAAAGGAGTGAAGAGCAGCCATGAAATGCCAGACAGCTCATCCAGTGGCATGGCTGGGTTTTTTGAATCCGTTCTTCTCCCATATCTTTGTTACTTTAACCTTCGTGGAACTATCATGTTCCTCTTGTAATATTTCTGCTTAATCACCACAAGAAGTCATTAAACATTCTCAAATGAGGGAAAGAGCTGTTGAACATGTTGCAAGGGAGGATCTAATTTATGACCATTACAATTTTTATTGGAATTAACTATAAAAGATAAATCTTAAATCAATATAAACAGATTTCAGGGGATATTACTAATAAATGTCAAAAGCAGATGAAAAAGATGAAACATTAACACAGAAATGTTAAAATTTTATAGCCATGAGGCTTCAATCATAACCTTAATATGAATGCTTCACACCTAACTGGTTTTTGTCTTTTTTTTGTAAATGATAGGTGGGATTCTAACATTAAATCTGCATTTTCCAAAGGAAAGTTTTCAATTCATATTATCATGAATATTTACAATATTTTCAATAATAAAGAATTTTCAATAATAAAGAAATGGTTGAGAACTTCCTTCCTTCCTTCCTTCCTTCCTTCCTTCCTTCCTTCCTTCCTTCCTTCCTTCCTTCCTTCCTTCCTTCCTTCCTTCCTTCCTTCCTTCCTTCCTTCCTTCCTTCCTTCCTTCCTTCCTTCCTTCCTTCCTTCCTTCCTTCCTTCCTTCCTTCCTTCCTTCCTTCCTTCCTTCCTTCCTTCCTTCCTTCCTTCCTTCCTTCCTTCCTTCCTTCCTTCCTTCCTTCCTTCCTTCCTTCCTTCCTTCCTTCCTTCCTTCCTTCCTTCCTTCCTTCCTTCCTTCCTTCCCCATCTACCATCCATCCATCCATCCCCTCATATCAATGCCACAACTCCCAGGGACTCAGTGAACCAGAGGCAGAGTTTCCAAACCAACCTCACCCCTCCTTTCCATGGGAACAACCCCCAAATCCAAGAAAAAGCTGGAAACATTGCTAAAAATTGCCAGATATGCTGCTTTGTGAGTGTCCATGAAAAAACCAAAATGGTTTAGTGAAGATTATGAAGGCGACAACAGTTGGGGAAGCCTGAGGGGTTTGTTTGATAGATATTTGTTCTCCAAAGTTTATTTATTTCATTTGACTGTTCCAGGAAAGCCCAGCACAACATATTCCAGGGGTTCCATTTAACAATCTCCCTGCCCTCAATAAAACCATTTGCTTAAGTGCTTCCCTGAGCTGGCAGTGCCACAAAGCTCAGTTATCCATCACCCAGGGAACGCTTCCCTGTGCTCCAGAGCACACACCCAGCAACACCAGCTCTCCAGGAGGGTTTCCCAGCAGCTTTCCTGTGCTGTTGTGGGGTCCCCAGGACGAGGTAAGATGAGAATTTGACTCCAAGTTCTCAGAAGGCTGATACATTATATTATATTATATTATATTATATTATATTATATTATATTATATTATATTATATTATATTATATTATATTATATTATATTATATTATATTATATTATATTATATTATATTATATTATATTATATTATATTATATTATATTATATTATATTATATTATATTATGCTATATTATACTATACTATACTATACTATATTATACCATAGAAAGATAAAGGAGACATCCGAAGGCTAGAACAAGAATGAAGAATAAAAACCTGTGGCTGACCAGAGTCCTGGCACAGCTGGACTGTGATTGGTCATTAAATTAAAACAATTCACATGCTGGGTAAATATTTCTCCAAATCATACTCCAAAGCAGCAAAACATGGAGAAGCTGAGGCTTCCCAGGAGAAGAAATCCTGGCGAAGGGATTTTTCATAAAATATCACGGTGACACTTTCCTTTGTTTCCTTTCCAGCTCTGTTACCCCACAAAGGAGATCAGGGCAAGGTGTGAGACAAAGCTGCAAGGGGGAGGAATGGGGAAGGGACACTGAGAGCCCATAAAGACAAGGAGAACTCCAATAAGTGAAGAGCTGGAGCAGCCTGGTCTCTGCTGGCTCCTGCTTTGGTTTCCAGGAATTCAGAGCTGATTCCTCTCTGACAAAAAGCTGGGAAAAACAATTGTTGGAAACCCAGGGGTAAAGGCTGGGCTGGAGAGAACGGCACAGGAAAGCAATCTAGGAAATGAGGTACTGTTAAAAATGCAGTAATTTAAAAAGAGACATTTATCTCTTCGCTTTGAACAGGTCCATTTTTAATTAAATCACACGCAACTTGCAAAGCTCGTTAGCTGGGCTGAGTGAGCTCCCTGACATTCCTTCAGTCAGCAGGGCTAAAAATTGGGGTTTCAGCTACAGGACCATGCTAGGAAATAGAAATGGCTAATGCTTTGCCTACAGTTTAGTAAAGGAAATAGAAATGGTTTATGCTTTGTCTACAGTTTAGTAAAGGAAATAGAAATGGTTTATGCTTTGTTTCCAGTTTAATAAGATTTGTTTTTTCACTGTTTTGCTGTCAAACATTAGATATCAGTAAGAGTTACAGCCCCTAATTCCTGCAAGGATCTGTTGGCACATTCCCAGCCCAGCCAGGACCGTTATCCTGGAAGGATGTGTGGCACAGAGCCAGCAGGAACACACTCCTGTGATCCCACCTTCCTGCTGTGCCTGGCTGAACCCACCCTGCACTCCCTCTTCTCCAGCTCTCCAGGCTGGCTCTGGCCACGTCCAAGCAAGAATAAAGGCTGAGCTGTTTTCAGGGGCCCAGAGTCTCCTGCAGACATTCAGCTGAGCAAGGCAAGGAGCTGTGAAGCCTCACCAAGGTGCTGAAAACAGATTTTCCCCCAAAGAGGCTCCGGAGAGAACGAATTTGGATGCATCCCATGTTGTGTCATTTTCCCAAAGCACATCACAATTCAAGATCAGATGCTGTGAGCTCCGACTCAGACAAAAGCAGTTTTCATTTTATAGTAATTGACAACCAAAATATTTTGATTTTGTTTACCAAACAGACGGAGAAATAATATCAACTGAGTCATTTCATTGCTGTGGAAAGGCAGAACATATTTGAAGTTCATTTTCGAAGTATGTGCAGTTCTTCTCAAGGAAATGCAAATAGATATGCTTTAGAAATGATTTTTCTAGATAAATATGTTTCTTTATGTCTAAACAACGGATCTTTATTCTCATTCCAATACCACTTTCGATCCAACAAAGTATGGCAGAGGTGAGGAACATTAAAATTTAATGCCAGTGGAATTTATGAATTTTTATTAGGTCAAATTAGAGGCCAGTGATAATTAGAGATCAGTGACCCTAATAATGATGACAAAAGTAAGAATTCCAATGGATCTATGGCTTAGAAAAAGAATAAATTTTGCAGGTCTCAGTGCAAATGAGGAAATTACTTGCTGAGAGTCACTAAAACACAAAAATAATTACTGGAAGTCAGTGCAGAACACACTGCTCAGGTGATGACTCAGTGGGTAAGACCTGAAATCAGAGGAGAAATGTTATAACAATACTCCTAAAACCCCCCAAACCCTCTCATTCTTATTTTAATTGCTGCTGAACACGGAAAGCACGAAGCGAGAAGGCGTCAGATGTGGAAGGAACAAGTGTCAGGATGGTTTGAACCATAATCATGAATATAAATCACTTGATTATGTCTGAAAATTAATAACTGCTGCCGCTCAAGATAGCAAAGGGTAGCTCTTAGTACAGCCAAGTCTTATGTATTGCCAATATTTATTATCTACCTTCTCAACTGACACAGAAATTACAAGATTGCATGAAAAAAAGGGAATATTTTTCTTTTGGCCATTCGTGCATAAATATCAAAATGTGCCTGGCATTATTACTTGATCAAAATCTATCATCTGCTTTTTGATTTTTTTTTATTTTTTTTAAGCTGTAATAAGAGAACATCAGGGATATTCCAGAATGGAAATATCCTACAAGCAAGAGATTTGAACCTGGCATTTGTAGCTGACAATGTTCACTCCAGGATAGAGATCGCTGCCTGTAAATGAAGGGGAAAAGGACAATTAATATTTGCTTCCAGCTAATTGCTGGCTCCAGATAATGCACCAAGCTGAAAGTGACTCTCAGCTGCATCCCCCCAGCTCTGCTTTGGGCAAAATGGAGAGAAAGGAGAAAGAAGTTTAATAAATTAGCAATTATCTTTACTCCTCAAATATCTGAATTCACAATTTGTTGATTTTCCAGACCAAGCCCACTGTGGGTGCTGGTTTTGGGGTCCTTTTGATGGGAACAACTGTCAGGTTTTACTGTCAAATCATCCTTTCCTCAACTGCTTCAGCTTCATGTGGGGTTTTTTTTCTCCATGTTCCTTCCTACCTGGAATGTACCAGCAGGAACCTGCTGGCAGACCTAGAAACAGCAGAGATGTTTTCTGCACAGGGACATATCAAGGTTATTATTGAAGTTAAATTTGAATAAAGTTTCAAATAAAAATCTAGGTATTGCTTCCTATGAAACCTAATTGGTGAAAAGTTGAAGAACTGGTTAAGAAAGGATGTATCATGTCTCAAATCCCTTTAAAAAATATCCTTCCTTCTCCTTTGATTCCTTAAAAACAGGGAAAATTCTTAAACCTCCCAAGGCATTAATTTTGTGCCTTCTAGAAATGCAAAAGTTCAAATGTGATGTGCTTAAGTGAAGCAGACACTCTTCAAGAATTCAAATATGGACAAATGAGAGTGTTGGATTTAAGAGGCCAAATCCCCCCTCTGTATTTAGGCTGTCCAAAAACTGACTAACATAAAATAAATATTGGCACAACCAGCTCTTCATGCCAGTTTGGGGACACATATGCCCAGAGCACCAGGACACCCAGGAGGCTGCCAGCTCCAAAGATCCTTGAGTCATACATCAGGCAGGTCCAAAATAGCCTTGGATGGATTTTGTAATGCTAGTTAAGGGAAAAAACCCAATAAACTGGGGACTCTTTAATTTCTTGCCTGTAAATATGCGTATTTTTATGACCAGAAAGACCACAAATTTTAGGGTTTTTTTAAAAAATGAAGGTTAATATCTAGGTTAATAATTACAATAATAATAATTGAAGCATTTTAAGGTGAAATTACAGATCTGCAATAATGACAACAACCTAAAAGGAATAAAAACCTCCAGTTAGTAAATAACACTCAAAATGCACCTTATAAAGTCCCAACTTCATTATCCACCATTCCTACCCTATTCCACTGAGTTTTTTCATGTTTTTACTGAACAAAAGCTGAAATGACAGATTGGAGAGAGGAAAAGATAATTCTGAGAGGAGCTGCTCAATGAAATCAGGGCTCTGACCCCTTGCAGGTTTTTTGTCAGAGCTTTTCTGCTGCTCCCATGACTTTCCCTGTCCTTGCTGCAGATGGTCCAACAGCCAATTCCTGAGTTCCTTGCTGCTCCTGAGCAGGAAACAAAGCAAAGCCACCGTTATTATCTCTTGATTCCTCGCCAGCTTTTTGCTTATTTTAGACATGATACTGCTGGATAATATTCAGCTTTGCATTTCTTACCAGTAAAAAAAAAAAAATAATAATAGATGGCTATTGTAGGAAAACAAAAGGATTAAAGGCTTAGGAGCTTCGGGTGCACGTTTAATATTCAGATATTTGTAATAACAACCGAGAGATGCACACAACATCAGTGCCAAGAGAGTGATTTCCTTACACCTGGTTTTGTGTGGTAATTCAGGGAGCACTGCCCAGAAGGGCTGGGCTGGGCAAGGGACACTGATGAGGCAGAGCCCAGCACCATCCAAGATGTGGGAAAACTCAAAATCCACAGCTTTGACCTTCATTGCCACTGCCACCTCCATGGAATCTCAGCTCCTGGTTGTTGAGTCTTAACTTCTTTTTTGCCAAGGTCGTGATTAAACGTGTGAGATAATTCTTGTTGGAATTCAGAGGTTTATTAGTTCTTATCTATGTCTCACAAACCCTGAGTTCTGCAGCACTTCACTCAGACAAACTAAAAATGGAGCCCCATCTCTCTCTCTACAAGGCCTTTTAAGGATAAACTGTCCAGTTGAGAAATGACACCTCAATTATTTTTACTTAACCCAATAATCAACCACCCATGGGTGCAATGGGGACTTTTTATCCAAATACACAAAACCACCCAAACCCAGTGGAGAAGAAGGAGAAGAAGGAAAAGAAGAAGGAAAAGAAGAAGGAGAAGAAGAAGGAGAAGAAGAAGGAGAAGAAGAAGGAGAAGAAGAAGGAGAAGGAAGAGAAGAAGGAGCAGCTTCCACCTTAAAATTTCCGTCTTGCTTTATATACATAACTACATTCTAAACCCTTAAACTCTGAGTTTCCCACCCTGTGATATCACACATTTCTATCCAAACCCTACCTTCACAATCCCAGTTCCATCATTCCATTTTGGAAGCTCTCCACGGCCTCAGGTCAATGCAGTGTTCTCTTGGGGGTCAGTGCCTGGCAGCACAGAAAATTTTAAATTCTCATTAACCAGGGTTCCAACACTTAGTGACCTCTAAATTGAACCCAAGGGTAATTCTTGTATCACTGGGATTAAGGATTCCAATCCTCCATGAAAAAATGTTCAACCATGCCACTAGATGCCACAAATCCTTGCAGATTCTGATCATGGTTCCAAGTTTTCTCTCCAAACACAACAACTGGAAGATAGATTTGTTTGGGGGTCTTTAATGATGTTTTTACAGTCTCTTGTAATTCAAGTGGGAGTGGGAATGAAGGCATCAAACAGACTTTGAACAAAGTCTGGGGACCAGTGAGACTATGGGTGTTCATCACACCTCGGCAGTTCTGCTCCTAACTGGAAGATTCTCCATAGGAGTGACGCCTCCTCAATACTTACACACATTTATTTATATAAACACACTTAAATACATTTATTTCAGCTGACTTTAGGAGTCCTTGATCACGGAGATGCCCTGGTCAGGCTCAAACCATGAGGATGGAAATCCATACACAGATTTAGAACTCAGACTACCAAAATGTCACTTCAACAAATCATTTAAACAACTCCATCTATTTATTTTTTTATTATGGAGCAAGTAACCCTAAAAACAGTAATTAGGGAACTAGAAAGAGGAAAGCTGATAAAAACCCAGGGGAAACAGTAAGAATGTTTAATGCAAAGTGTCCCCAAGGTGTGACACGTCCCAGGGCACATCACCCAGGAGCCCGAGGCACCAAGGACTGGTGTCAGGAGAGCCTCAGGGCTTTATTAAATGTAGGAGCAATACCTTGGCAAATTGGGCAGGGCTGGAAGCACCACGATAACCCTGAATCTGCATTTTGAGGCTTTCAGGGCCCGTGGAAGGTGTGTGCTGTGAGATAAAGCAGCTGCCTTTGAAAAGGAGACTTTAATCCATTAGATATTTGCCATCTAAATAGCTCCACTCTGCTGGACCTGAAGCTTTCCCTGCAACACAAGTGCTGTTTCCCTTTTTTTCATTCTCCCAGTTATCTTGTTTTACAGCTTTCTCCACTTCACTCCTTAGCCTACATTTAGGCAATTATTTCCCTTTCCTTTCAGCAGAAATACAATATCTGATGGTGGCAAACAGGCAGAGCACACAAATTCCTGAGTCTCACTCCAGCATCTTATTACACTGCCCCATTTTCTCATTTGTTCTATAATTATGGGCAATTAGGGCCGAGAGCACCGAGGTCAGTTGCCATAAAATCTCCATTTTAGCTCCTCTGTAGCTCATTGAAATCCAAATGGCACAGAGGGGAAAATATGCAGAGTTCAGATTCAGTGAAAGCAAAGTTTTTAGAAGGGGCTTCCTTCAAGTGCCCAAATCCCAGAGCAGCCCCTCTGTGGGCACAAAACCATAATTGGGACTCACCCTTGCCCTTTCTGGTTGTGATTCTTGGAATAAGGGTAAAACTCATCCAGGAAGACACAGCTCATGCTCTGAGTCTTTGAAGAAACCACAGATGTTAAATCATGTCTGAAAGTTCAAAAATTATCTGATTGGAATAAAATCATGTACAGAATCAAGGTAAATCAGTAGAAGGTAATAACTCATTGGCTTATGAGATATTCCAGAGAGACTGAACTCCCTCACACCTAGAAGGAAAAAGAATTCCTTACATTTTCCCTCCCTTTTGTGTCCTGATGGTCACATAGATAATGCACATTCAACAATTTACTACATTTCTCAAATGATTAAATATATCACTCAGTTCATGGGAGTTTATGCTTCTTAGTTGCTCCACCAGGGACACAAACTTTTTTCTCTGACTGGTGTGGATGCATTTCTGCTCAACTTCCTCGGAACAATCCCTTTGCACCCTGAACCACTACAGCAAAATCCAAACACAAAACATGTCAGAAACTTGCCCTGACTAAATCCCACTGCTCTCCAGTGTGAGAGCCCCATAATTGCCCAAACTGCTGCTTCAATAAGGCACTATTTGCTTATTTTTCTATAGGATTTGCAGCTTTAGTGACACCATAATTACAGCAAAGATGCACAAGTCACTTAAATTACCACAGCAATTAAACCAGACTAATGTGCCACAATTATTTCCTCCAAGACAAACTTTCCAAGAATCCTTTATTCCTTTGTTTGATGCCATCCAACACTTCCAGCCTCTGTTTGCTTTCCCTGTGTCAATAATGCTTTGGAAGTGGCAGCTAAAATTCCAAAAGTGAAGGCAGCAAATGTCACATGTAGAATCCTCAGGGATGAGCACAGCTCAAGAGTTTTGCTGTTGGGGTGGCAGCTCTCTGCTCTAGCACTGAATACCCATGGAAAGCAATTATTCATGTTAAAAAGCTTGAATTTACCTCCAAAACGCTCCTGTATTCAGAGCTCTGGCTATGCAAAAACCTCATTACAAAAGAAGAGCATCGAGGCAAAATCCTCTAGTTTCTGTGCCTAAAGGATGGAGGAACGAAGTGACACCAGGTTACATAAAATATTGATGCTCACTTTTCAGTTACAGGGTTTTATGTGTTTTGCATGCAAAAGGTCTTCCTGCTTGGAAGGTTTACTACCAGAATAAATTATTATTACAACGTGTCTTTGTTTCCACAAGTGCTTCTTCAGCTGGCAGCAAAGAATAACTTGGGAGCTGATGTACAGACAGTTTTCAAAACTCACATTTTTCTCGAAAATTTAAGTGCAAGGATATCTGCACAATCTGTGTAATTTATCACAGTGATTTCTGTTGGGGCACCTCTGCAAACAGGAGGAGGTTTGTCACTGCATTTCAGTTCACATGCAGCAAAGATGGTAATATCCCTCCCAGTGGTTTATTATTTTTATTATTACTTGAAATGCCCAAATCCCATCAGACTGGGCTGCCAGCACAGGGATCAGCCATTCCCTCCTGTCCTGGCAGCAATTTCACCCCTGCCTTGCCTGGCACGCTGCCACTGGAGCATCCTCTCACAAACCCAAACTGCCCTGATATTTCCTCTCTTTATGGGAATATCAAAGTCCCCAAGGGCTTTAAGGTCTGTTAAGAGCTGTCCAGAAAATCTGCTCCTTGCTCAGTGGCTGAAGTGTAAATGAAAGAGCTCTGTTATCATCAGATCAGGTGCTATCTGAAGCAAGCTGGGGACAACTCAGAGGGACAGATAAAGATGTTGGCCTTGGAGCTGGGAAAAGAAATGC
Source organism: Melospiza melodia melodia (assembly GCF_035770615.1). Taxonomy (NCBI): domain Eukaryota; kingdom Metazoa; phylum Chordata; class Aves; order Passeriformes; family Passerellidae; genus Melospiza; species Melospiza melodia. The sequence continues at coordinate 25,913,051 of NC_086205.1, read as the reverse complement.
TGCAGAGTAAAGCTGTGCACTCAACTTTGCATTTTTAAAGCCTTCAAACCTCAGTGTTGAGATGAGACAGTTTATAGGAGGAATAATTAGTAAAGCCGGGAAATAAATGCGATTATTTCTATGACAGACCTTGTTTATCGTGAGGAAAATGTGAGCTAATTCAGGCTTTAGTCCTGCAAACCAAATTAACTTCATGATGTTTCACTGGGCCAAATCATGCTCTGCGTTGCCTTCTTTAGTAATTATATCCTGACAGTGCATAATTAGTGTCTCAGGCTGAATTCCCCCACAGCCATCAAATTGCAAAGAAAATAAAAACTAAAACAAGGCACAGGTAGAAGGCTCAGGAGGAGCAGGAGTGGGGTGTGTGGGATGGGTGTGTTTAGTGCAGTCACACACAGGGCTAATTTAGAACCATGATTTTCCTGACTCCAGCTGGATCTAGACAAGAACCAGGAGGCTCAGATCTTGTGGAGAGTTCACCAGCAGAGCCAGGAATATCCATTTGCCAGAGGAGGAGGCTGAGCACAGCAATTTTTATTCTGTTCCTGCTCTTCCAGCACAGATCTTCTTCTGTGAGCCCTCCTTGCCAGCTCTGGGGGGACAAAGGGGTACCAAAGCACAGAGGGACACCTTGCAGAGACATAAATCCCTATGGCTCATCATCAGAAGTGTCCACCCACATGTTTCATGCGTAATTAATTAACAATTTAGCTGCTTATGATGTTCACTCCATATATAACCAGAGTTCATGCCAGGGAGCTTCATCAGACAAACTCCTCACCCAACATCAACCCAGTGGTCAAAGCTCTCCTTAAGACAAAAATCCCAGAAAATGTGTCTGGATGTAAGAGGCACAAAATCCAAATTATTGCTTCCACCCAGGGCTCTGAGCAGGCTGAGACAATCCAGAAATAATCTGTTCCATCGGATTTTGGGGAAAAAACCAAAACCTGGTGTGAGCCCTTTGCTGGCATCAGCTCAGGGGGACAGAAACTGCGGCTGGGTGCCAGCTCTGGAGTAAACCAGGCTTGGGTGAGCTCAGATTCAAGTAAATGAGATCCTTACCATGGTGCAGATTCCATTTGAAGGCTGCCACATCTCCAGGGGCAAATTCTGCATCAAGCAACAGCTAAATTCACAAGGAATGGGAAGCTGGAGTTGAAAACAGATTCAGAGATGAGTGCATTTATCTGCACAAGATAAATCAACAAGAACAGATCAATATTCCTCTTTCCAGCTGTTAGCAAAACACACAGCAAAAGTCAATTCCATTAATAACTTTTTTTCTGTTAATTTAATTTTGTAAATTTTACCTCTCCTGTTCATTAGAGACAAAAAATTCCTCTTCCAAATAAAGAATATTGGGAATTTCAAATATTTAAGCCAAGTTTAATTTCACTCCTTTTTTTCTATGGGAAGCACTGGGGAAAGCTGTGACAGAGAAGCAGAGTCTGGACTGGCTTGGCCAGGAAAATTTCAGGTGTGACTTTTCCTGTGGTGCCAAAAATGCAAAAATTATTCCATGGGCATCTCCTCCTGATGGATGATGGGAAACATCCACAGGGATGGAGATGATGTAGTGATTAATATTTCCATAATGAACAAATAATCACATATTGTATAATTATATATTAATAACTATCTGCAGTTATAGCACCTGAAACAATAAACACCCTTAAAAATTAATGTCTGTTTGTGTAAAGTTGAGAAAAAGTTGTGCAGCTCTCCTGTTTGAGTATCATGTCTGCTAAATGTCACAAATATCACGCAAAAATATGTCCAAAAAGAAAAAAAAAAAAGAGTTTCTACTTAAAACTCCATGGAGTGAGTGGATAAAATGCTGTTCCTTTGAAACTGTGGGTGGTGTTTATAAACACAGAGGTATTTTGGCATCTCAAAGTAAGCAATTTTCTGTACTCCCAGGGCAAGGCTGGGTTCCTGCAGATCCCTGTAAGCTCTGGGTTTAATGAAGCTGAAAATAACCTTCAAATCTCAGGATCAGCCTCATTGCAGTTGCTCCCTGCTTTAAATCTGCTTTAACTCACAATTGCATCCTATTTGGGATTGGTTCATTTTCAAAGTGATGGCTGATGGAAACTCAAGCTATTTCCAAGTCTGATGCATTTCCAAGTAGAAATATTCAAAATCTAAGAGGAAAATGAAGATTATTAACCACAAAAGGGATGAAATTAATATTTTGATTGGTTCCCAGGGTTGTGGGAGACCCTTTGATGTTGCTTAGGAAATACAAAGTGGTGCAACCATTCGGGTGCAGTTGGTTTCTTATTTATCTTTACTGCTAAACAAAGAGTGAAAATCCCATCATTTTGGACAGATGAGAGAAAATAGCACATTTTGGTGGTGCTGTGGGCACTCACCTGTCTGTGGAAAAGATCCCTGAGGATGTTTCCCACCATCCATCAGGAGAAGATGCCCAGGGAAGCCTTTGGGCACCACCAGGGGCCACAGGAGGAGTCACCCCTGAAACTTTGCTGGCCAAGCCAGCCCAGAGTCTGCTTCTCTTTCCCCAAGGAAAAAAATAGTGAAATTAATATTTAAATATTTTAAAATTTAAATATTTAAAAATTAATCCCTAAATATTTAAACCCCCCATAATCTTTATTTAGGAGAAGAATTGTTTGTCTCTCTTTTTCTGTGACATTTGTGACATTCAGCAGACGTGATAGAGAGCAGCAAAACTTTTTCTCAACTTTACACAGACATTAATTTCAAGGGTGTTTATCACCCTGAGATAGTTATTAATATATAGTTATGTAATATATGATTATTTGTTCATTATAGAAATATTAATCACTACATCACCTCATCACCACTAAAATGTTTATGCCTAAAGATGTCCTTAAACAAATAAACACAGAGAGAATTACACTGACTCTCTTTTGGGGGCTCAAGTGTGACAAATACTGATGGAAGGCTTTCTAATTACCTGGATAATTAAGAGGTTTGGTGCACCATTGTAATTTTTCTCTCTAGAGACCACAATGTACTTTTATGAAACTAAACAAAGGCCTAAGGAAAATCTTCCAGAGCCAACATTCCAGAGAATTGTTTCAGTGTGGTCCCTCAGGTGTCTCATCCCCCTCCCTGTACCTGTTTAATCAGTCAGGCACTGCTGACTGCCAAGTCCATCTTCTGTGCCCTCTGTAATTGCAAATCAATCATGACAGAGGATTCCAGGCAAGAAAACAATACTAATAAGAGCAAAAAGCAACCCTCAATTAATGAAACTCAAAGCCTTGCTAATCCAGGTGGCCCAGCCCTGTGACAGGTAATCATTCCTGGCTGATTTAATGAGCACCTTCATCTGGCACTTCCCTGCTCTCAGGGCACTTGGACACCTCTGGGTTGGTGGCTTTGGTTCCATTCATTTAATTTTAGACCCTAAATGTGGTGAAAGATTTCAATGGATAAGTCCATGCAGTATTATACATACAGAGGCACTTGCAGTGGAGGTTGTTTTATGTGTTTGGGAGCTGATTATGGCTGGAGCTGTGAAGTGCAGGGATGTGCCCTGGGCTGAGATGGACACACACCCCCAGATTTGCCTCTTTGCATCAGCTGCACTTGTGCTTTTTGCTCAGGGAAACTCCTGCTCTTGACAGAAACAGGAAAAAAATATGCAGATATTAGTCTGGACGGGCAGTTTTACTAAAACACCGAGGTGTTTGCCTTGTATAAGCAATAATTTTAATTTTTCTGCCATTTCCACCTCTAAGCTGTTTGCTCCAGTCCCTGTGTGTGAATGGAATTACACAAATGGGACTGGAAGTAAAGCAGGTGCTCTGCATCACAGCCCTGCAAGGCAGTGGTTTCCCAGGTACCAGTAAATGGTTTTATGGTTATAGGGGTTTTTCCACACATTTTTTCTGCTCCCTCAGTCTGCTGATCCTTGAGCAGGGGTGTGCTGATGCTAAAATCCAGGAGGACACATCCTGTGACTGTCACCAGGCACAGAGGATGATCAGGGTGAACTCCACTCTCTAAATTCCTCTTATCCATCCAGACCCAGAAAAACCCCACTGGCAAAAGGAAAACACAATGACAGCCTTGAAAGTTCCATAAATTACATCACTAACTTATTCAATTATCAACACTCATAAATAATTCAGGTTTGAAATCGTGCCCCCTAATCTCAGGGTTTAAATCAAACACTCTTTAAGGACTGTGAAATAAATCTCCAGTTCAGGACAATTCACCCAGCACAGATTACAGCATTATTACACCAGTGGGCAAGCACTGAGAAATGGGTTTTATTCCTTGAAAAGCACTTTACACACAGAGAACAATTTTCTCCTGAGATGAACTATGGAGTTTCCTACAGGTTACTAAAATTCCTGAAAAGGAAAAGATGTTGGGGTTTTTTTTTAAAAATATTTTTTTACCTCTTTTAGAAGTAATGTCCAGCTGAGGTTGTTGATTTGTTAAAAATGAATTTACCACAACCTCTAAGGAGCTCTCTAACATGCTTAGAG